>NC_139706.1:8148896-8869105 GCF_964188405.1 Protomyctophum parallelum | reverse complement strand
GAGGAGCAGTGCACCAAAGTATTTTGGGAATTGTAGTCCAGGAAGGAAGTGAGACCAGTGTCCATGACATCAGAGACACTGGGCTCACTGCTACAATCTAAAATATCTAAAACCACATATTACACACATAAAGACCCCCGGGAAAGTGTTCTAAAGCTTCTAAACGTCATTAACATATATATTTTTGCAAAAAGGGTGAAGTGTCCCTTTAAAACAATAGGACAATAATGCAGTGTCAAAACAGGCAAAGGCAGTGGTACAAAGATAAGAACAGATATTTTAAAACTCAACTAAAAGCAAGAGTAAAAAGGTGAGTCTTAAGCTGTGTCTTACAAATGTCTATAGAGGGTGCCTGTCTGATCCGCAGTGGTTATTTATTTATTTATTTATTTATTATTTATTATAAAAGCAGAATGCTGCCTCGCCATATTTCTTACTAGCCACCTTTTTAGGGAGTTCGAGTAGGCCAGCAGTGGAGGACCTGAGGGGGCGGTTAGGGATATATCTAGGCAGACAATTATGGAGAAGGTGCAAGACCATTAAGAGCTTTATAAACGAATAATATCTATAAAATGCATATCTATAAAATGCATTCATTCATTTATTCATAGTAAGGAGAGTCCAGAGAAGAAGAAAAAAAAAGGTGAACAAAATTATTCACATTCACAGTTTCATATTATCATAAGACATTTTAAATGTAGCAACAGTGAAACTGAAAACAGCACATTATTAAATATGCTCTTATTTTACATTCCACAGACCATACTACGCAGCCACTGGGTGTGTGTGTGTGTGTGTGTGTGTGTGTGTGTGTGTGTGTGTGTGTGTGTGTGTGTGTGTGTGTGTGTGTGTGTGTGTGCGAGCGCACGCGCGCGCTGGCCACATTCAGCCCGAAAGCAAACTCTGCCTGCCCAAAATGTACAGTACCTTCAGTGGGTTTCTACTGTGCGGTTCTGTTAAACTGTGAGTGAGTCATGGAAGCAGAATATGTTCTGCACATAAAGCAGGGGAGAAAAGAACTACCACGAAGGGCTTTCTCTCAACATTAACCCATTCTGACCTGAGATCAGATTCATACGAGGTTTCCGCCGGACACACACTGGTCTGATGAACCCATTCTGACCTGAGATCAGATTCTAAAAATGTCAGTCGCTCTTCGATTTATCAAAAATAGCAGACCTACAAGCTCGTATCGCGCCACTCGGTGGCGCGATATGAGCTTGTAGATCTGCTATTTTTAAATAGCTAAAGCATAACATGATGCTGACACCAAAATGGGTGCCCGTTCTGAATGGGTTAATCCATCCCTCAAACAGGATGACAGGGACAAATATGAAGACTGTCATTCTGGATCTACATGATAACTGTGTCCTCTTTTAAAACACGACCTTGGGAGCTATCTACAGTACACAAGCCATTAAAAGTTGGCTCTGCCTGCCGGTGCCACCCCTACTCAAAATTAATAATACATTGTTCAACTATTAAATCAGGTCAATCCCAAAAGGCAAAAGTTTCTGAATGTTCAGCATATCTAATATATTTAAGGCTTTACAGGAGATTGGCCCTCCTCTCTTGGATAAAACAAAAATCAGCCTGGGAACAGGACCTGAATTTAGAGCTGGAGGAAGAGACATGGGAACTCTCTTTGAGGCGTATTCATACTACCTCTTTATGTCTTAGATATTGCCTAATTCAATTCAAAATAGTACATCGTTTGCATTTCTCGAGAGAAAAACTATCTAAAATGTATCTTGACATTGACTCTACTTGTATAAGATGTCATCTGGAGCCAGCCTCTGTTGGACATATGTTCTGGGGATGCACTTCCTTGAACCCATTTTGGAATAGTATTTTTGATGCTTTCTCAACCATCTGTCATATGCCAATTGCGCCCAACCCGATAACTGCTATATTTGGAGTTCCCAACGACGATGCACCAATTACCTCTCCCCAAGCCAATTTCATAGCTTTTGCTTCACTCATAGCGAGGAGACTTATTCTCCGCAATTGGAAATCTGATAAACCTGCAACATTTACAAGTTGGGTCAAGGATGTTCTATCCTTTATACCATTGGAGAAGCTCAGATACAACAGGTTCAAATCTCGCCAGAGATTTGTAAAGGCTTGGTCCCCTTTCCTTGAATTCACCCTTTCACTGTCTTCTGATTCACTGTCTTTTGATGATGTGTCCGAAGTGTTTTCCTTCATGTAACTTGGTTCACTGTGTAGCCCCTTAATCTAGTAAAAGGCAAATTTTATTTTATTGTATTTATTTCATTCATTCATTATTTATATCCTTTACTACCTGTTTATTTTATTGTTGCTTTTTTTTTTTTTTTTGTCTTGTTTTGTGATGGAACCGGGGAGGGTGGGGTATATGTGGGGTTGTTTGTCTACAAAAATTGAAAATATTATAAATAAAGTTACAAAAAAAGTTTCTGAATGTTCTCGGTTCTCACAGCCTGTATATCTCCGTGTGCTGAAAATAGCTGATCTACAAGCTTGTAGATCAGCTATTTTCAGCACACAGGAACACGTTGACACGAAGAATAAATCAGCCATTACTGCAATTCACTCACTGTGGGAGGGAGATGTCTTTTGTTGGCCGTTCGGGGCGATATGGACACATACCTCCTCGACACAAAAAGAAACAAGCTATTGGAAGCTATTTTTCGTTGAATCAAACAACAAGTTTCCTCAGTTTTTGGGTCGGGAGTCAGGATGTTCTGTGTCTGACTGCATGACAGGATCATCGTGCAGTTGCGCACTCCAGTGAAATTGTACGGCTGAGAAAGATAGTTAATTTGTGTCGGATAAGGGCCGATTCATACTCGGCCCAAATTTTCAGTAGCACCGAAGAACCGACTACCCCCCCCCCCCCCCCCCCCCGAACCTAAAATGACGTAACATTGTAGGCTCTACAGCGCCGAACCGACTTTTATTCGGCTCTAAAATAGGAGTATGAATCGGCCCCAAGGGCTTATTGTTGGGTTTTCCGCTAGATAATAACGACTGTTGAGGGTGTGTTTTAGCGCCGGGGATTTCGCCTGGAAAGCTCTATGGAAACACTCACTCTTGAACGAAGTCGAACGTGAGAAAGTGACGTTCACACACGCCAGAAATGAACGCGTTCACAATGACGTTCATCAGGCAGAAATACAGTACACTCAGTTTCACGTTCCGCCAAAATGTGAACGTGTTCCTGAACGATCATTCTTTGAACGCATTTGAACGCATTCAGGGACAACACTGCCTGTTAACACCATCATGTCACTCGTCATACCGTATTTTCCAAGCTGACAAATATGATGTCAGCCAACACGCTTCTTCACTATCTGACATCATGCTCGCAGGCATGTCTCCACACGTGTGTGTGTGCTGCTGACAGGGAGAGCAGGTCTTCGGGTCAAGTGCTGGTTTTGCATACTGATTAAAGTCAATAAATAGCCTTTTCTCAGAACTTGAGCCCTCTTTTCATTTGGTTAACACTTAACACAACACAGACATGCTGTCGATTCTTCCAGCTCAAAGAGACGCCAAGTCTCCGGCTCGATGGCTGATGTAACGGGTTGTGACAGCTGCTCCCCCCCAGTGTGTGTGTGTGTGTGTGTGTGTGTGTGTGTGTGTGTGTGTGTGTGTGTGTGTGTGTGTGTGTGTGTGTGTGAGAATGTGTGAATGTAATGCACAATCTATTTAAAGGTGTATGAATGTGTGTGTGTGAATGGGTGAAAGTAGTGCATCTATGTAAAGCGATTAGGATAAAAGTGCTAGCCTATATAAATGCACCATTTACCAATTTTTCACCATTTATCTGGAAAGATTGCAATTCTGAAGGGTGAGGGGGAAACTAATAACTCTTCATTTGCCAATACCGTTGGTGCGATCCAATGGTGCAAGGATATTTCATTGAGTGAAGCAAGGATATTTCATTGAGTGAAGGATATTTCATTGAGTGAAGCAAGGATATTTCATTGAGTGAAGCAAGGATATTTCATTGAGTGAAATTGTGGTATAAAAAAAGGTTAATAATACTTTTTTCTCCATGAAATATATGCAATAGTGTTGGGATTGCAACATCATCCACCTAAGGTTGTCTAAGTCACACATGTGGCAGGGGGGCTTGTGAACGGGTCACAACAGCGTAAAACCACAACTATGAAAACCAATTATTATTGAAATGAATATAGCACAGGCTTGTGGCAGAGAGATAAGGAAAACTTTTCCTCTTGCTTTGAATATGCATACATAATTAGTTGCCAACTTTACTTTCAGATGCCATTAACAGCATTTAGCGTTTCTGTGGCTTCAGCCAGTAATTTGGAGTTACCCCCGAGACTATAATTAGTGTGTGATGCATGGCCTAGGTATATGCGAGTGGAAGGAGGATGTCTTCACATAATGTTTGCTGTTGAATTTGCACCCAAAATGTGTTGTGTGGCTGTTTTTATTAACAAATCGTCACAAGTGGAGGCACCGGCTGAAGAAACATATCTTCAAATTGAGTTCTGTATGGAAATGTAAATCAGCTTGACATCAGACATTAACCATATGAACCCCAGTGGTCCTGTTCTGGGCATGTCATATAGGCCAAAGTTCAGCGGAAATATAGGCCGACAGTCACTCCGTGAAACTAGCCAATGTACACAAGCTCACAACGCACCGCTCACGCCTTGCGAGCTTGTAGATCGGCCATTTTAGGCCTAGAGATTTGGCGCAGAGGGAAAAGACGAGGGGATATAGATTCCTGGGGGATCACGGTCAAGGACGTACATTGGAGCACAGGGGGGGGGGGGGGGGGGGGATTATATATAAATAAAGCCTTACACTGGAGATGTACTGGAAGATGATGACTACACTGACGGCCATGCACACGTTGGCCAGGAAGGCCAGCACGGCCATGTTCTTCAGGTCCTTCATGAACACCAGGAGGACGAGGAACGGCAAGAAGAACAGCATGTAGAGGCGCAGGTCCAAGTCCCACCGTGGCTCTGGAGGATGGAACACTTTATTAGTCCCAAATGTAAACGGTACCGAGTACAGTCAAACACCATGGTGACCCACTTACAGGTGGGTCGTGACCCACCCCAGGCCGAGCAGCTAGAAGCGGTCTTTGTTCCTCATAAAGCACAATAAGTGACTGCGGTTAGGGTTACGGTTTGGGATGGCAGTGTTTAGTAAATCGGTTGAGACTGACGGGAGGTCGGGAAAAACAATGACAATGTCAACGAAATCATTTTACATCTACCTGTAGCGGGAGACACGCTGCCGGACAGAGGCGTCGTCTGCGGCGCCGCGGTGGCATTGGTTGACCCGTTGGCCATGAAGGATATCAGCGAATCAGCATCCAGCGCCGTCACATTCCTCTGGTCCCCCTCCACCACCTGGGAGGGGACGACACAATCACACAGTGAGGAAAAACCCACATCACATGCACATGATTAATGGTCCTCCTTTAATGCATCAAGACCTGGAACGCATCTGTGTCACCTTATTAGCTTTTAGCCACTTTTAACCATTATTTTATACTTTAGCTTGTTGAAAAATATATTTTTGTATATATTGTATATATTTTGTATATATTTTGTATATTTTTGAAAACGCATGCAAATCTTTGAATATATATATACTTCCACAGCAAACGTTTTTAACTCGTATCTTTGCTTCTGGGCGCAGGGGGGGGAGAGGGGGGGGGAACAACATAATTTCAGTGGCCAATTACATATGATTTTGGGGCTCCTTGACGTGAAATAGTTTGGGAAACACTGACATAGAAACATAGGTTTGTCCAGTAAAACTGTCAGGATTTAGATGACATTTTATAGAATCTGGTCTCAGTAGGTCTCACTGGATTAATGAGTGAAACGTCACCAGCTCCAGTTCAACTCCGGTTGACCTTCAACGAACGGCACGTGGGACACGTGCACGTGGCCGCGTGCACGTAGCCATATCCTCTTCTCGGAACAGAGATGGATCACCTGCTCCTCCCTCGGAGACATCTCTTTAAGCCATTGTGACCAGACAACGGATTCTACAAAAATGTCTTCTATAAGTCTGAAAAACCTATCGTTTCTATATCAGGAGTTCTCAAACGATTTCATGTCAAGGACCGCAAACATTATGTCATTTGCCGCCGGACAGAGTGCCGCGGTACGAGCTTGTAGATCTGCTAATTTTCACAATGGCTAAAGTTTAAAATAAAATGGTTAAAGTGGCTAAATGCTGTATGGTGACACAGATGTGTTCGAGGTGTTAATGGCTTAACCCTCTAGATATGAGGAACCGGGGTGGTGGTGGGTGAGAGAAACGCGGAGAGGGGGTAACACCGAGAGGGGGGGGGGGGGGGGGGGTGTGTCAGGGGGAGAGTGATTGTCCCCGTTGGGCACGCTAAGGGACGGGGGTGACATGGAACACGGGGAGAAACCAAGATGTGCATCTAGAATTGATTTGCGGAGGGGCCCGGGGGGGGCTGTGAGCAGTGAGCTAAAGCCATTACAGTGAGGTTGGGAAAAGGTTGAGTGAGGACGTGTCCTTGTCCCAAAGGAATTCGAAATTTAAATAATTGCACGGTGATCTGTGTTCGTCTAGTAGTGACTTTGTTATTACATTGTTTGGAGGCAAGTATGTGGAGGAAGGTCTTGTCTTTGACAGACACACAGTGGAGTAGGTATTGATTGTAAACTTAAACATGGGGCACGAGTTAACTAATCAGAATCTGCTGGAGTTGTGGAATCAATAATAAGCCATATAACATAGCTGCAAGCAGCAATAAGGTGGGACCAAGAAAGAAGACAATACGCAATGAGAACAATATTCACAAATAAGTCTGACGCGTTGAGTTGTCAGTACCCGGATTTGAACAGACAACCTTGTGGTCCGAAGGCAAGAGCTCTACTGACTGAGCTACACGGAGACAATCAGTTACTACATTTTAAACAGTAACATTCAGTGTCAAACTGCTCAAATTGGCGGAAAATCTTAGGGCGGAGCTTACTTGTCAAAGTGACAGATGTGTTCCCCATGTCCAAAGTTCACGTGTAGACGTTTTTGTGCATTTTGATCAAAGATCCTGGGAGGAGATACATTTTAACTGTTTTTCATATAATTCAAAATGGCGGGTGATCTAAAGGTCAGAGGTCAAAAGTCAGAACCCGAAAGTTGTTTGGCATGAGGAGATGCAGATGTGTCTCAAAGTTTTATTCCAGATGGTCAAACGGTTCATGAGTGCTATAGCGCCACCCTTTGACCAATGGTCATGGGCTTACCATAGTCACCGTTTGGCATGGCCCTCTACCAGATTTCTGCGTTTCGCGAAAACCGACAAACACAAAAACACGAAAACAATTGACCAAAGTCACTTTGTGACTTCATGGTCCCTTAATTATTAAGGGACCAAGAAGTCACGAAGTGACTTTGGTCAATTGCCTCCGTCCCCCCATCTGAACCAGTGGATCGACATAAGCGATGAGAGAGGGCAAGGAATGCTCAGGCACTGAACACAGGTCTATAGGTGAATGACTGAAGGAGCCATTTATTTTGCTTTACACTGACTGACCGCTCCATTAAACAGGTTATTGAGTCCCCAAACTAAATTCTGACTGACTGCTTCATTAAACAGGTTATTGAGTAGTCCCCAAACTAAATTCTGACTGACTGCTTCATTAAACAGGTTATTGAGTAGTCCCCAAACTAACTTCTGAGTGACTGCTTCATTAAACAGGTTATTGAGTAGTCCCCAAACTAACTTCTGAGTGACTGCTTCATTAAACAGGTTATTGAGTTCCCAAACTAACTTCTGACTTCTTCAGTAAACAGGTTATTGAGTTCCCAAACTAACTTCTGAGTGACTGCTTCATTAAACAGGTTATTGAGTTCATAAACTAACTTCCACGCAGATTCTGAAGGCAGCAGAAGCTGGGGGGTAATTGCTGACTCTCTCTCTTATTGCTCTGGCAATTTTCAGGAGTGAGTTTATTAAATCTGGATTCAGATACAGTAAGTGAACTCCTCCATGAAAGAATAGGAGGAGAAAAAATAAACACCCTTTCTTTTTGCCAGAGAAATAATTACAAAAACATTTCATAATGAATATTCATCATCGCTGGTCGGGAAGGGAGTGAACGTGATTTGTGGTAGGTGGGTGGTCTTCTAATTTGGCAGATGAGCTCAAAATGATCATCCACCAAAATGATCCAATGTCATTCATTCAATTTGACGTCTGGGACTCAAGAGTCTGCGTGTGTGCATGAGTGCATGTGTGTGGTGTGCACTGTGCACGTACGTGCATGCATCATTTTGCTATGTAATTAATACATTTTTTACACACATTCCAAATGCCTTGCATGGGTCGACTGTTTGGGTGACTTACTGTATCTTAGCCCATTTAGGCCTGACGTCGAAATAAAAAAAAATACAGTTTTCTGAAAAAGCCTTATGTTTCTGTATCAGTGGTGCTCAATATTTCATGTCAAGGACCCCAAACATTATATGTAATATGCCTCCGTCCCCCATCTGAAAATATGTTGTTCCAGGAACCTCCCCAGGAGCAAAGATTTGAGTTAAAAATGTTCAAAAATAGCAGACCTACAAGCTCATAGCGAGGCACTGAGTGCCGCGCTATGAGCTTGTAGATCTGCTATTTTTCAATAGCTAAAGTATAACATAATGCTTTAAACACCAAAAGGGGTTCCCGCCCAAAATGTGTTATACATGTTTATTGATTGATCCAGCTGTGCACGTTAGCACACTGCTGGGCCAACTACCCTCCGTGCCTTCATCTGCATGTAAAAACAGCCCTTCAATGGCACGCCCCCAACCACAAGACTCCACATTAACCATGCAAATAGAATCCATGAAAATAAGTGCTATATAAATAAACTAAAGTTATTATTATAGTAAAGTGAACACCAGCTGTGTTTACACGTGTTACGCTTGTTTACAGGAGATAAATAATGCATGGGGGTGCTGCTGTGTGTGTGTGTGTGTGTGTGTGTGTGTGTGTGTGTGTGTGTGTGTGTGTGTGTGTGTGTGTGTGTGTGTGTGTGTGTGTGTGCCATGATACTCAGGGGGATCAAAACATCGTAGTGATCCGCTAAGGCACCTCCAGACAAGTTCTACTGAATAATATACACCGATTTGATATATATATTTAATATATATATAATCCCATAAGGAGGATTACGCCATCATGTCTCATGAGAAGAAGCCGATGGAAATGATGGGCATAAGCAGCTACGTGTCATATCGCACAGACCTAAGAGACATGTGTGAGTGCGTGCGTGCGTGCGTGTCTGGGAGGGAGAGTATTTGTCTACTTAAAGGGATTGTGACATTTAAAAAAAGGTTTTGGAATTGTTCTTGTTTTTTTTAGGTTTTCTAATCTCACCCAAAAAACATGAACTTTTAACATTCAGTAGATTTTCTGTGATCTGGGGTTTTCTGGCTCAAACAGGTGCTCTGATTTGCCGGCAGTAAGTGACATCACTTACTGCAAATCCCATTATGTCAATGGGATTTGCTAGCAGATGTCACTGTTTCACTGTGTTGCCTGTTATCATTGTAGCTCAAAAGGCCCAAAAAAAACCCAAAGAAAACTTCAGACCACAGAAAATCCACTGAATGTTCAAAGTTCAGGTTTTTTTGGGTGTAATTGAGGTCATAAAACCTAAAAGAAAAAGAAAAAGAAAAAGAAATGTCATAAAACCTTTAACAATACGACACCATGCAAGGTCACCTCTGTGCTATATCACGGGTAGGAGACACTGGCAGACAGAGAGAGAGAGAGAGAGAGAGAGAGAGAGGGCACTGTCGTGACCAAGAAGACTAGGACTCCCTCTTACGGTGAACATAGGGAGAAACATGTACGGTATAATCCATGGAACTCAAAGCGCTTACAGTGACAACACTACAGCACAGATAAACAAAGCTGCATCCAGGGGCAAAAAATGGTTGTACTGTACAAAACATGAAGACAAAAAAAGCATTAGAACTAAGCCAATTGGGATGGAATGTACAGGAAATGTGACAGATACGTCTTGATTGACTACGCAGATGATATATATACGAATTGGCATGAGGTTTGGACAAAATACTGGATGTAGGAGCAGTTAAAAAGAAAACTGTCTCACGGTGGCGCTATAACTGGCCAAAAATGAGATCCTGTCCGACATGGAATCCAGGACAAGAAATGTCCCGCAATGTACACCTTAGCTTTTAACCACTTTAGCCATTATTTTAAACTTTAGCTGTTGAAAAATAGCAGATCTACAAGCTCATAGCAGTGCAGCGCTACGAGCTTGTAGTGCTGCTATTTTCGTTACAAGAAGTGTCTAAAGCACGCGAGACAAGGCATTTGGGGACAAAAGTAAAAATAGGTATTTGGGACCAGCGGCAGATATATCACCCCCATGATGAAGAGGATTTATTTCATTTTTCCCTCGGGAAATGTCGACTGTCAGTCTGCATGAAACAGACCCTGGCTAATGGTACGTGATGTCTTGTCTTTGTAAAACCAGGAAATGCCAACTTCGTGAAAGGTTGCATTGTAGCTTAATAATGTGAAGCCAATGGGCTGGGTTGGCCAATCAGAGAAGCCAATGCCTAAAAACTAGGGTCAACGGAGCACCTAAACCCCCCGTTATTCTGGCAATTATCACCACCAGGCACCAGCTTAGAAACGGGAGTTTTAAACATGCCACCATTCAGCCACTACTCAAAAAACCCGGCCTCGACCCCACAGAGCACAATAATTATCGTCCCATCTCCAAGCTACCATTCCTCTCCAAAGTTTTAGAAAAAGTTGTGTTCTCACAGGTCTCATCTTACGGGTTTTACGGGCACTGTTTTAAATTGGTTTACAAAACAGGACTTTTTTTTAAGATACAACCCATGCATTCATCACCTCCCGTTTAGACTACTGCAATTCTTTATATCTGGGGCTGCCCCAGTGCGCCATCTCTCAATTACAGAGAGTTCAAAATGCTGCAGCTAGACTCATTACCGGAACCAAGAGAAAATCTTTTTTTAGTCTGGCCTTTATCATAGCTTGATGTTCTTTTTTGTATGTTGCCGTTTTCTCATTTTGCTTTTCCCGAATATTTGTTCTGTAAAGCACTTTGCGTCAACTGCTGTTGTTTTTAATGTGCTATATACAGAAAATAAAATTGACTTGCCTTGACTTGACTAAACATTGTTGGGCACCTCCATTTTAAATTGGCTATTTATCTATTCCAGTGGTTTTCAACCCTTTTCATGTCAAGGCCCATTATTTACTCTGCATTTGAGCCACGGCAACACCACCATTTAATGAGATTTAGCCTCACAGACCCAAAACTGAGGGATATTTTTGTTATCGTTGAATAAGATGTTGTCCACAATTCCATGCTGTATTGATGTTGGTGCCATAGGAGAGATAACAGGTAGATGTTGATCGAAATAACAATTATTGTGTAGACTTCTTGTAAATTAAGTAATGCAGCCGTTTAATACTTTCTCTGCAGAAAAACGTAGCCTACGTTAATCATTAGTCTCGGCAAGCGCCAATAAGTTATGTTTATTCAGTTGTATAAATGCTTTGATCTGATCTAGTCGAAAGGCTACTCACATTAGCTTGGGATGGCTATCTGTTGTTAGGCATAACACTGGACGTGCGCGCATCTACGCAAGCTTTCAGTCGCTTTAGACTAAAAAATCCCCATCCCAGGTGGCATTTCTGGGCAAAACAACACGTATTGCACGGAGCATATCGGTCTCTGTAATGGCGCCGGCCAGTACTCACCCCCTGGCTGCCCAGAGTACTGTACACTGTCTGGGGGAAAACCGTATGCAGTGAGCTATGAATATCTAAGCTTTAATGCATGTCCAGTTTTGAAGTGTGCGTGCGTGCGTGCGTGCGTGCGTGCGTGCGTGCGTGCGTGCGTGCGTGCGTGCGTGCGTGCGTGCGTGCGTGCGTGCGTGCGTGCGTGCGTGCGTGCGTGCGTGCGTGCGTGCGTCTGCTTAGGGTGTCAAAAGAGAGTTGAGCTGGCCTTGAAGCTTTGTTTTGTTTGTTTTGTTTTGTTTGTTTTAAAACTTGACATTGATAAAAAACATTTGCTCAGCTTTTGACAGTACAAATAAACGCTTCAGTGCGTGCCATGAGTGCAAATAATTAGAAAGTAAAACCAACAAAGCCTAAATCTACACACCCCTAGCTGGGGCTTTTGCACATTTATGGCCATGGCACCATCCTGTGTAACAATCATTGATGACCATGTATGATACGGAATACTATGAACTTGAAAGTTAAAACACATTTCATAGAGTAAACCCCCTTACCTTTTCCCCCCCAACCTGTGCATGTCTATTTTATTATTTATTTTGTGATGACTTGAATTTTGTTGTTATGTTTCATATCATGATTATGAATTTGAATACCCGGGACCTGAATGGAAACAAGACCGCAAGGACTTTTTCCTTTAGTTAATTTCTGCCTAATAAAGTATTCAATTATTGAATCAATCAGATGCATGAATATGAATTCTTACATCCATGTCTATCTACAGTACACTCCAATATGACTGAGAACTAAAAAAATAAGGCTGAAATGGTGGGATTAAAATCTTGTCTTGAAGAGAGAGAGAGAGAGAGAGAGAGAGAGAGAGAGAGAGAGAGAGAGACCAACAATAGCCCATTTCAGTGTCATCGTTACTTATCTACACATCTTTTGATTCGCTTCTTAACTCTTGTCTAAAGTCGTGTAGTCGCTGGGATTGATTTAACATTTCAGTCACTGTCTTTATCTATCCATGTCCGAGAGAGAGAGAGAGAGAGAGAGAGAGAGAGAGAGAGAGAGAGAGAGAGAGAGAGAGAGAGAGAGAGAGAGTCTGAGGGGAATGTATCAGTGAGTGTGCCTGAATATGTAGTGAATGATGTTGCCATTTATATAGCACTTCAACGTCTTCAAGAGACAGTGGTGAAATATCGCAGCCATGCTCATTTAGTGTGACGGACAGATGATTTCAAACTAAACGGATTATATTATTCACTTTCGTCAGTTCTCTGTGAACCTCAATTTAGGACCCCGATTCTGTGGATCAGTCTGTCAATGAAAACACACGGTCACCGTTGACTCGGGGCTGAGTGAAGAGAGAAGACGCCATTATCCCCAAACCCAAACACAGTTATTTTACTTTTTAATTATGAAAGCACCACAAGACAGTGGCTCTAGATGTTTCTGAGAATCAAGGCATGTCAATGCTCCTCATGAGGAAGGTAGCAGAGACAAGTAGTATGTTTTGTCTGGTAAGAGTTAGCCGATTCTGATTGGATTAACCCATTTAGGCCTACGGCCGATTCAAAAAACGCCTTCTAAAGCCTGACCTAAGTTTTCTGAAAAACTTAAAATATGTATATAGCAGCATCAATTTTTTGTAATTTTTGAATACTGTACATACTGTACAGAACCCAAATATGGGTTCCCTGGCCTGAGGGGGTAAGACACCAAAAGGGGTAAAATAACACAATTCACGATGCGTTGTGAGTGAGCTTGCCGATCGGATATTTAAAATAAAGGAAGGTGAAAGTTGATAACGATAAGGGCACATGTAGTGCGTGAGCTTGAGCTCTTCACGGATGTTTTAGGCTGGTTTAGGATAAGTTTACTGCACCGCAACAACACAAAGTTGAGCTACCATACTGCAAGGCAAGCCAGCTGCCACTGCCTGCCTGGGCGATTTAACACCAGCGTATAACCCATTCTGACCGGGCACCCATTTTGGTGTCAGCATCATGTTATGCTTTAGCTATTTGAAAATAGCAGATCTACAAGCTCATATCGCGCCACCGAGTGGCGCGATACGAGCTTGTAGGTCTGCTATTTTTGAAAAATCGAAGAGCGACTGACATTTTTAGAATCTGATCTCAGGTCAGAATGGGATAATCACTGATTACTCGTTGGGTCTCTCGGAAGTTTCTCGGACCAAATTGTCACGGGTCCACTCGGGCTTGGTGGAAAGAATTCTCGGAACGGGTCGGAATCGGACCAAATTGTCATGACTCCATCCCGGTTTGGTTTTCTTAGTTCAAAATGTTTTCAGAACGGGTCGGATCACATTTCGGGGTTGGGACTCAGGACCATTATTTTTTGACCCGTGAAGAGCTCTAGCGCAGCCACATACCAACAAGTAAGACGCGGGAAGCGAACGCAGCTCGTGTGTGTGTGGTTGTGTGTGTGTGTGTGTGTGTGTGTGTGTGTGCTACAGCTGCGCCCTGTGTGTGTGTGTGTGTGTGTGTGTGTGTGTGCTACAGCTGCGCCCTCTGGTGGCGGGCGGGTGGTGTAACAGCGTGACACACACACAGACATTCAGCCCTTGCTGTCATAGTAAGTGGTTCACTGCGTTCGCAATAAACCATTTGTGATGAAGTGATGAAGTGATGTTCAGAGACACGACGTACCTGTTTGATGTTCTCCGCCAGGAAGACAAAGTATGCGCTGCAGAAGCCCAGCTGTGTCAACACTAGGAAGAAATTGACAAGGTGCCTGCCGGGGACAGAGGGAGACAAATATACATGTTACGTCTACGTTCTGCGACATACTGGCGTCATGTCCAGGGGGTGTACTTGTACATCAAGCTGCCTCACGCAACAGAAACAGGAGATAGGCTCCTGTCCTATGGGCCTCGGCAAGGCTTACTTACTCTATGTTCGCTCTATAAATTAACCATATTACCATGTCTTATTATTATTATCATTATGTTCAATTTAGATACTGTAAAACTCCCGTTGGAACAACGATTTTTGGGTCATTTTATCGTCCACTCAGGCTCTTGTGAAGACCCCAGAGTAGACCGTTTTTACGTTGCTCTTCAAAGCACTTCATATATCAGAGGGAAGAAAAGGCTGTGTTAAATTCAGTAAATTAATGGAAAAAGCCTTTGGGATGTTCTGTGGTCAAATTAGTTCATAAATGCAATGTACCATTAGCAATCAACTTAATTTGTTCAGACTCAGGGTCCATTAAAAACAGTAAACACATACAAAATGCAACAGAGGGGACTCCTTAATTATAATTATTCAGAGTTGCACAGAGGCCCAGTGTCACACTGAATTTTAAGAGGTATTGAAAAATCAAACCAAACCTTTTTACATAATAATAATACAACGAGAAGAATAAAGAAGGTGCTAATGTCGCTGGGTTTCTTTTGCTTTTGGCAATAACTGGTGTTAAGCTCCAATCCATTCAGTATTATTGATCATTAGCTCAGATTGGACCTGTAACAAAGGCTGATTTCACACTCTTGAGTATTAGGTGGTCTTTACACGAGAACTGTGTTCATAGAAAACGGCAAAATAAAGTATCGTTTGCTGGTGACTGGTCTATTTGGCAGCCCGTTACCGCCACCTAGCGACATTATAGCGTTTTCATAAAGTGTGCGTTCTCGTGTAAAGGGTCGATAACATTTCAGAACGCAACAGGACTTTGCCGTTTTATCTGGAGATGGACGCCGTGTAAAAGAGGCCTTAGATTTCTTTCCAGTTGATTAGTGTTCAGTGATGATGCAGTGAGACATGGACGCAGTGGGACAGGCACTGTGAACGCAACTGTGGCGTGTCAGCAAGTGGACTTTCTGGGAATACTTCCCGGGCACACACAGACAATGTTAAAGGGGAATTATTTTCAACATTTTACTGTCATTAATATACCTTAGAGCTGTGTGGAAATAATAATAAAAAGTCCCCCCCCCCCTCCCCATTCTGTGTTTCCTAGAACTGGAGGTATGAAAAACATCATTAACATGGTGAAGTACATCTTGATGACATCATCAAGATGTACTTCAAAATATGCTCCTCGTTGACTTTATACACTGAAACTGCTCTCAAAGTCACTCTTGTAGTCGCAGTGTGTAAACGATGTTGATTCCGACAATAGGGGGTATCACCAAACCCAATAGTGTTTTTTGTTTGTTTTTAAATGAACTACCTTTTGCCATTTTTATTAGGAAGAAAACCCGGACTGGATCCGTGGTTCCGAATCCAGATCAGTAAAATCAACAGGTTTGAAAACTTTAGTTACTTTGTATAGATTTTGATAATTATTATAAAGAACATGCATTATTACCCACTTCAGCCCTACATACATTTGGTCATTTGAAACTGGCTGATCCATGAGCTCACAATGCATCGTAGATCGGCTATGTTCCTGAAATAGGACATTCTGCATATTGAGTACTTTCTACTTTTGGTAGTTAAATGTACATTTTGACACCGATACTTTTGTACTATTAATCAAGTACATTTTGAATTCTGTACTTTTAATTTCTATATTGCACTATTGATACTTTTACTTAGGTAAGACATTTGAGTACTTTTTTCCACCACTGGTTTAAAGACTTCGTCAATCTGCATGCACGGACCTGCAGGTCAAACACAGAGCGGAGCTGTTCGACAGTGGAAGGGGAGAGAACGCCAAACGCAGAATCACCAGAATGCCACCCTGGCAGCAGAACAGAGGAGCAGCAAAGCCATGCGAAACTGATAAAGTACTCAAACGCTTTATCTGCGTTTTGGAAATGCCAAGCTATTACATTTGTGACTGTACAAGCGAATGCTAGAGTTCCGACAGGACCTAGGCATAGGTTTCATGTCAATTAATGAATGCCAAAAGTCCACCGTAGACAGACAAACGAGAGCCATACACGGAACGGAACCCGGGGTTATGGAATGGCATGTAACACCGTATTTCAGATAACACAGCAAAGTGACATGTACTGAAATAAACGAAATAAAATATTATAATGAAATCAGATTAGGATTCGTGTCAGTCCGAATCTGTGATTTGTGAAACGGCATGAAAGTTTCCTAAACAACAAACTAATATGTAGGACTGAGATGTTTAGATGTTAATGGTTCTGTTTTTTTCTATATCGAGGCTTTAATGATATAATCGAGAGCATTACCGTTTTATGGAAGATACTTCTGAACATGTTTTCCATTTCTAGTTTGACCAAATACTCTTTTATCTTAAAACAGCCAAACACTGATCTACAAGCTCACAACACGTCGCAGCGTAGATCGGCCTATGGAAGACACAGAGTACTGGCTTCGTTCTGTGGCATCCCAAAGAACTTTAATCCATGCATCATGCCATTGATTACTGCAATGCACTTTTTTCAGGACTGCCTAAGAAAACAACTGACAGATTACAACTTGTCCAAAATGCAGCAGCCAGAGTTTTAACTAGAACTAAGATGAGAGAACATATTACTCCAGTTTTGGCATCACTGCACTGGCTTCCGGTTGTTTTTAGGATTGATTTTAAAATTATTTTACTTGTCTATAAAGCTCTCAATGGTCTCGCACCTTCCTACATACATGACTGCCTGCCTAAATATGTCCCAAACCGCCCCCTAAGGTCTTCCACTGCTGGCCTGCTCGCTTTGCCTAAAGAAATGGCAACTAAAAAATACGGGGAAGCAGCTTTTTGCTTCTACGGGCCGTCGGCATGGAACAAGCTCCCACTGTACCTTCGTCAGGCAGCCTCTGTAGACATTTTTAAAGCTCAGCTCAAGACCCACTTCTACAACATTGCTTTTAATTGATCTTTATTTTATTTTTTTATATATATATATATTTTTTTTTGTTATTCATGTCCTCACTGTATTGCATTACTGCGTGTTTTTTGTCGTTGCCTTGCTTTTCTTTTATTCTCCATTGTTCTGTAAAGCACTTTGAGCTGCCATGAAGGTTTTATTATTATTATTATTATTATTATGTATTAGTGTGTGCATACAGAAAAGCATTGTAGTAATGTCTTGTATTTGTCATACCTGCCAAAGTTGGCGTTTTTTCTTAAGAACTGATAGGAGCTGTGCTCCATGCCGAAGGCCACAGTGTCACTGTAGCTCAACGCAGGCCTCTTCAACCTGTAAGGGAAGAGAGGACGCAGGAAAATAAGGTGCAATTAATAATTACATCAGAAAATCAGCAAATATCGGAAATTAGAGGGAGAAAACGTTCAATAATGTTGAACGCTGAATTAGAACGATAATGGAAAATGAGAACGATAATGGAAAATGGAATGCATTTATAGAGCACCTTTATCCAGAGTGATCGCTCGTCAAGAGATTAGTAGCTAGTGTACTTTACTGGAGGGCAGCAATAGAGTACGAGTATACCATAGCCAAAAAGTCCTATAGGATTCTAATAGAAAAATCCTATTATTAAACATCCTATGAGAATCTACAAATCCCATGGGATTTGTTCTTACAGGAAAATTGCACGAACGAACGCACGCACGCACACACGCACGCACGCACGCACGCACGCACGCACGCACGCACGGAGGGGAAGGGGAGGGGAGGGGAAGCATGTCAGAAGCTTGTCACGAACTGTGATCATCTGAGAAAACTGCTGCTGGCTGCTTTTCATCAAGCTACTAGTATTCACCACAGTTTGGAATATATGTAATTGAGATTACTGTAGTGTAGTATGCCGTCTTTGTTTGCACCAAAACAGCCCACAGTAAACAGTCATTATTAGGCCTAAATATTAGCCTGGCATGGCCAGAGAGTGACCAATATCGTCATGCAGACCTCAATCCGTCCAGGGTATTAACCTCCTCTGCATCTCATAAACATTCTCGTGGTCAACTTCTACAGTATGACTCAGTGATCACACACAGCCAGCTGATAACGGGTCATGTTGAAAGGTCATTGCTGGTCATGTCATGTACACTGAATCTTGGCAAGATTTGCCCTGAATCCTGATTATAAATGCAATTCACAAACTCCAGCACCATGTGTTAACTCATAAACTGGTGTGGACTCCTGGTGTGGTGGAGGACGCACACATGGGCGTGCATTATTATGCAGCAGAGCCGCGGAGAAAATTGCTTTACCAACCATTTACCAACGCTGACCTGCGCGACCAAAGTTTAGCGATTGGAGCGACTGGAAAACAATTTTTATATCTACAGGTCTGAACGCAGCTTTAGAGCCTCACCGCGTATAGCGTGACAAAAAGAAAACAGCATTGCGTACAGCGTGCCATCTACAGTAAGAACTGGAATGCAATTTGGATTAATTTATTATATGTTAATAGCAGGGCATGTATGCAAAACAAACGAAATGAAAAAGAGCAAATAAGGTTGCCTCAATGAGAGTCAACGCCATGAAATATTCATTGCATAGTATTTAGGTGAGATTAGAAAATCATCGGGCTATGAAAATGTAAACGAAAGGACTAAAACGATTGTTCCTCCTGTCCCATTCGCTCAAGACATCCACACAAACGTGTGCAGCACACATGCAAATTCAGGAACTCTAAACGAATATAAGCACGCGGCGCACACACACACACAAACACACACACACACACACACGTGTGGCCCATCTGAATACACAGGGTATTAAATCACTATTAGGATGCAAATGTGATACAGACAAAACGTGGTGTGTTATCTTCTCTTGGCACTAGAACGGTAAACAGGCTCAGGATGGTTTTGGACACAATAAACAAATGGCAAATGGAGGGGCGGCGGGGGGAATGAAAATACATCCTGCCTCGCTCCCTCGATTATGGAGCGTTCAGTCTCTCTTCCGACTATTTATTAGAAAACTGGTAGGGACACTGTGTGGGCTTGATTACACATTGTGCACAAACTAAAGACGGTGTGTGTGAGATGAGTGCCTTCTGAGAAAGCGATGCCGAAGCACTCCGTTACTCAGATGAGTAACAGAGTGGACCGACGTCCCGCTGTGTTGGTTGTTTAGTGTTTACACATTTTTACATGTTGAGTCACAGGAGGAATCCATCATTAGACAGACAAAAAGGACATGACTGCACATTAACTAGTATATATATATAAAAGAGCAACTCCAGACTGATAACATATAGGCTCATTTTCCTATTTATATTGACCCCAAATGACTTGCCATGAAATCTCTATGGGAAAAATGGAATGGACGATTTTTCAGTGGGTCCCGAAAACCACGGCCACTGCTATGCTCTATACTAGAGCGGAGCCCATAAGCATATCACTTTTACACCATCTGTTGCGATATGTGTTTTTTTCCAAGAAAAGACACTGTGATTGACCAGTACAGTCACTTTGATTGGCAGTTGTACCGAACGCTCACCCCATAACATGATTTGCTGCACGTCGTCACTGCAGATCAAAGGCATGGAGGCGCTTTTGCGTAACAAGAGCTGGGCCCGCTGGGACAGGAATGAACTTCCTGAGAGTCCTGAGACAACATTCCGGTACATTACAGCCAGGCACTCTCAGGAAGAAGAAAGCCCCATCACGAGCATCGTGGGCGTCTGTCTAGTGGCTTCTCAAAGTAAGAGCTAAACTGGGAAAATGCTGGCGAGAATTATATCATAATTTGTCAATAAATGCTAGCGCTGTAAGTGTTAATGAAAAAAATAAATAAAAAATGACCGCATCATTATGGGCTCCACTTATGAGAGCTGCTGGGGTCTGCGGGGGAAACTGGAGGACAGTGGCATTTCTGCAAAACAGACGCCATGGCAAGTCCTTTGGGATCAATACAAGTAGAAAAATTAGCCTACAGTACGTGTTATTTAGTCTGAAGTTGTCCTTTAAGTACTCTGCACTTACTATATGAATATATTTAAAAAAAAAATCACACCCATGTGAAGTGAGGGGCATTCTTATCATCATACATCATCATCATACATCATCACATTCCAGCCAATCACAATTGTCTTCAACGTTTACACAAACACTCAAAGCTGGGCAGCGCCCCTCAAAATCACACCCGTGCGAAGTGAGGGGCGCTCTAATCATCATCTCATTCGTTCCAGTCAATCACAATTTGCGTCCTCACTTCTGTCTTCAATGTTTGACTTTTGTCTTCAAACACTCAAAGGAGGGGATAGCGCAACTCAAAAACACATGCAGGCGACTAGGAGCAAGTGCGAGTGAGGGGATGCCGGCAACGAAGTACAGGGAGCAGATGTACTTAATACATCATGTTACACAGTCGCCCTGGATTTGGAGGCTTAGAGTGCCATTAGCAAAAAAATAAAAAATAAGTTACAATTGGGAATGCATTTAATGTAGTATTTTAATGCATTTGTGTATTTTATGTAATGACGTTTTTTATTGTTGTATACCGACTGCCAGTGTGCCAAAGGACATTTTCCATTTAATGGACAATAAAGCGTTCTTCATCTTTATCGTTATCCGCTGTGGAGACCGCAATAGGAATCAGTCAGAAGAAGAAGTAGACCATTACTGCAGGCTACTTTGCTTAATTTGGTGGGAAATTAAATCTATTATCAACTTTTATAGTATTATTTATCAACTATCCAAGGAACCATCACCGTATTGTTGTGGAGAGGTTTGTGTGCCCCCAATCAGTGTTGTTTTTGTCGACTAAAAAATGTTTGTCGACTACCTTTTTCCAATGACGAAAACTAAATGGAAACTAAATTAAAACTAAGCTATGATGACTAAAACTAAGACTAAATATACTGACGATTTCGTCAACAAATAAAAACTAGACTAAATGTTAGGAAGGGACTAGTGGATAAGAGATCCAGTATACGTCATTTTACACTAGCTTGCATGCTGAAAATAGCACATCTACAAGCTTACAGATCGGCTATTTTCAGCAAGTGAAAAAAACTGTCATTACGATGACATCAAGGCCTGCCAAAACACATTGTTCCACTAAATCAACTGTAGATTTAGTCGACTAAAATCATATGATATTTAGTCGACTAAAACTAGACTAACACTAAAACATTGGTGACACAGGTGACTAAAATCAAAATTTGCTGCCAAAAACAACACTGCCCCCAATGAACCTCTGAGCTGTGTTGTCTGGAGCCCAATAATCCTGGCAAAGTGGTCTCGGGAGACCACTTTGCCATGGGAAGCTTCTATTGCTGAAGCTGCGACTGTGAGCTGTGGTCAGAAAGTCTTAGGTGCCTGGAGGAGCGTGAAACCCCGGTCTGCTCCGTCGTGATTGTTCCCTCACTCCCATCCTCTCAGACACATTCCCACAATTGAAACCGCTGTCAGGAAGTAAAATCCGCTATGTAACATGTCCCACGTTTGAATCCACCCAAAACATACTTTTGGCAAGCGAAATACTATCGTTTAGTATTAGATAAATCAGACGCAAACCAAGATTGTATTTGGTCTATAAAGTCATTACGATTACGTTCTAAGTTGCTGTTTCCCGATAGAAAGCATAAGCCAGCAGATTTTTCCTTTTACGGTTTGAGTGTTTTTTTTCACCGGATCGAAATAGGAGTGTTACGTGGGGAAACTGGACGCAGCTGTGCGCCGTAATCAATTGATGATGTGATAAGGTGTCATCGGCACTGTCTGTACATACGAAAATAGGCGTCAAAAGGTGAACTTGGCGACCGAAACGATGATTAGAAGACAGTCAATGATGTTAATTATTAAACGATGATTGGAAGACAGTCAATGATGTTAATTATTAAACTATGATTGGAAGACAGTCAATGATGTTAATTATTAAACGATGATTGGAAGACAGTCAATGATGTTAATTATTAAACTATGATTGGAAGACAGTCAATGATGTTAACTAAACCATGATTGTGGTTGAAATGATAAGTTTACATTTCATATCACACACACCACACCATAGGTCCATAACGCACAGTTTTTTCACTGTTGATTGTGGCCCATCTGAACAGACTTTAAAAGGTATTAATCCAGCATTAGGAATGGGATGCAAATGTGATACAGACGGATACTAGTGAGAGACGGAAGTCTCTCACAACGCAAGCGTATATTCACGTGGGCGCGGTCCCGTGAAGTTGTCGCACCTGTGCTCGTTTCGTGCACACGCCCCTTGACTCATCAGACCTGAATTCTGTTGAGCTTGCGTTGTCGCGCCCCTCTTGAGCAGACCTGTCGTTGGTCCAGGCGACAGCGTATGCGTTCATCGCTGCCCGTTTGACAGGACCTTTACGTGACAAAGTGTTATTTTTGGGCGTACCTGGATAGTACAGTAGGTAACACAATAGTCAAACGATATGCATAACGGTGGCTGATGGATTCATGATGAACTAAGTAAAGTTCAGGTTTAACACCCTTGACAGTTATAATAACCTGACATCTCTGTTGTACTGTACTGTACATGCATCCGTCATTCGATTAGCGAGGGACATTTTCAAATGCCAGCATCACTGCAGGCTATATTTCTTAACCACTTAAATTATGTAACGTGGGGGCGGCAGTGCATAGCTCAGGAGTAGAGTGGCCAGTAGAGCGACAGGAATGACCGCGAGGTTCCCGGTTCGATCCCGAGCTCCCCCAGAGTTACTGTCAAAGTGTCCTTGAGCAAGACTCTGAATGTGTGTGTGTGTGTGTGTGTGTGTGTGTGTGTGTGTGTGTGTGTGTGTGTGTGTGTGTGTGTGTGTGTGTGTGTGTGTGTGTGTGAATTACCTTTCACTAAGGTGATGGCTGCAGTGAACCAAGATGTGCATGCAGTGCACACACACAATGCCCATCAACACCAAGCATATGGGTCCAATCTGCAACACACATTCAATTCAAAGGAGCTTTATTGGCATGAGAAAACATACGTTTACAAAACAAGTTATATACAGCGAATAAAGCTTTTTGAAACGAATAGCACCAATCTTTTGCAGTCATTTTGGGACAAATAGCAGCATTTTTCCTTCAAACAATTTAAATAGTATACAAAAGATAAAAGCCTTACATTTTAAATGTGTGTGAAAGTAGCAGCTCTGTTTAACGCATTAATTTGAGCAAGTCGGGCCGATTATATCAAAAGGTATTTTGAAAATCTTCAAAAATAGCAAACAAGCTCACAATAAGCACCCACCGCCATTTGAAGTACATGGCTACAATTCCCCCGGTGAGTGCAGTACACTGCACACCACACCACCACCACCTGACAAAAAGGGTTACCGTCCGCTCATAATGTGAGGCCCATTTAATAAAAGCCGTGTTGTACAGTAGTGGTATATACGGGTCTCCACATTTCTCCTCTTACAAGTAATTGCACACCAACACAGCTGACGCAAGAGGAGAGGCAATAAAGCGCACAATTGCTTTCGCAAACCTAAAAAAAATGGTACCTTTTCCTCAAACAATGATTTATGGCAGCCCAGGGCTCTCAAAGGTATTCTCTGTATGTTTGTTGTGTTTCCTCATGGCTGCACACAAAAAGAAGCCTGCTGAAACTTCATCTATACAAATCTTTAGATTCACAAGTAAGACGCGCAAACGCGGGAAGCAAACGCAGCTCGTAAATGGCAATAACAACAATTAGAATAAATTACATACTTTTTTAAGGTTTTATTTTTAAAGTTCTCTTTTTTGTGTTTTTTTAAGATTTTAAGATTTTTTTTAAGTTAAGTGTTTTTAAAGTTTTTTTTTAAGTTAAGTTTTTTCTTTTTCATTTTAAGTTAAGTTTTTTCTTTTTCATTTTAAGTTAAGTTTTTTTTTAAGTTAAGTTTTTTTTAAAGTTAAGTTGTGTGTGTGCGCGTGTGTGTGTGTGTGTGAGAGTGCGTGTGTGCGTGGGTGTGTTTTGTGTGATACAGCTGCGCCCTCTGGTGGCGGGCGGGTGGTGTAACAGCGGGACAGACACACACAGACACACACACAGACATGATCTGCAGGGTCTCATAGTAAGTGCTCATTGCGTTCGCAACTATGGGAATGCATGCGCATGATGTGTATCTGTGTGTACGGTATGCGTGCATGCAAATTAGTAAGCTATGCCATTTCAGCCAGGAACAAACATGATGAAGCACATCCACAAGCCATTCATCCACTGAGAGAACAGATGCGGACATTATTGCCGCACTAGCTTAATTCATGGAGCTATAGTTCTGTAACAATACAATGTTCAAACTATGTATTGAATACTTAAAAGGTCTATGGTCTAATAAAAGCTCTAGGGCATTTTTCTTCCATGATTTTCTGAACATAAAATGTATGGCATGCAAATTGAAATCAGCGCACACCGTGTGCTCATGAATATGCCAAGAGAATTGTTTGGAACATTTTCCAGAACATAATTCATCTGACTGCCTCTGATAATGCTCAATAATCAGAAGCAATATTTATGCATGCATTACTGCATCGTTAACATAATCATAATAGTGTTATCTGTTACAGACATTGCAGGTAAAGTACTTTCTAACTGTACAAAGAATTTATTAAACACCTCCCAACATTACATTGTTTCCATTAACTGTGTAAAAGTTAACTACTGCACATTGTTTGTTTTATGCATAATTGGTACAGGTCATTAAAATAAAATTTCATTTGCATTTCATTATCCTCTATATCAGAGGCAGCTGAGCGCCACCATTGTTGAATCATTTTGCGAAAATCCAAGTTAGTTATTTAGATGTTTATGTAAAAACATCCAATATCCACCGGTCTCAATGAATTCTGCTAGTGCAAGCTACTAGCCGCTTTGTCACTAAGCCCATTACATTACAAGCACTTAGACAAGCACACATGGCACAAATTCATTTAACAGATGTGCAATTAGTAGAATAACAAGGATTAAAAAGAAATCCTATTATTAAGGACATCATATTTACTGTAATTTCATTAAGCAAATCGAGTAACTTCAATTGTTTCAGCCCTAAACACGAGCCTCCTTTCAAGCAGGATGCAGAAGAGTCTGCAGGCAGTGAGTGCAGCAGCTGTTATGGCAAAGTGTTGGAGGGAGTTTAGTGAAGGGTACTTACAATTATCCCAGCATTGTGCACTGCCAGAGGTAGTCCCAGTAGTCCTGTACCTATGTTTCCCTTCAACAGATGAATGAGAGCTTGGCTAAACCTGTAGAGCACAGAAAAACGTTCCTACATTAACACTAAACCCGTAGAGCACAGAAACATATTCCTACATGAACACTCGCAGAGTGTAGTAGAGGCTTTTTGGGTTTCTTTTCCCTATACTGGCACTTTCCTTATACATACATGCATATATTGTTCTACAGTTTTAGGGGTTGACAGTGACACCATTAGGTCTCAGAGGCACTTGTCCGAAAAGTAAATTGTCCATTAATCAATTTAATACTATTTCACTTTCTGGGGCTGTGCGATAAAGAAATGTCATACCTCAATTATGCCGAATATGACTATGGGTTCACACTTGTCATTTTATATTTTTAAGTGTAGCAACACTCAAAACAGTACATTATAGGTAAACAGTGCTCTTATTTTACATTCCACAGACCAGAAGACAGAGGCCAGGTTCAGGTGTTCAGGTGATATCTCGTGTTGTGTTTATAGAATGGTTGCGTCCCCTTTCAAACGAGCACTTTCCCGGTTGGGCATTCTGAAAGCAAACTCCACCTGCCCCAAAGTTGTATTCACATAGTGGGCAACCCTTAGGCTCAATCCCAATTACCCCCTTCTCCATGGCCCTTAGCCCTTCCCCTTGCTGATGCGCGTTCACGTGAGGAGGAAGGGTTTTCTCAATTCTCTTTGGAGCGAGGGGTAGTGACAAGGGAGAGGGCTAGAATCCCCTTCAAACCAAGTGACATCGCGACGGGACTTAAAACGGAGGGAGATCACAGAGGGCTGAAAGGCGGACGAGGTAAGAAGCCTTTTTTGTCCTTTATTATGGACAAATATGATAATAACCAATATTATTTGAATGTATTAACAATCTGCATCGCCAAAAACATTGCAAACTCTAGCAAAGGTTAACGTTACCTCACGTGAACTAACGATATGCTACGGCGTTGCATTCATACAACGTTACCGATTCATTTGGCATCTGCACTTTATTATTTTTTATTTACCGCCGGTGCCCCGGTGGAACAACTCGGATGCAAGCTAGCTTAACTAGCAGGCATCAGTCCGACCCCCCAGACCACGATGTCAACATTCTGCAGTTTTGGAGCTCATAAAAGCCGTGAAATAGCCTACTGTACCTACATAACGCTGTCGCTGCATAACGTTGGCTACTCGCTGCAGTGATAGCTGGTAGTTGCAAAACTTACATAACTAATTAGCAATGGTGTTGTTTTTTCCCCCAGGCAAACCAGCTATGGAACAGACTGCAAGCTGCTGTACAGACTGTACATTGGATGGAGATGAATCACGATGGCATTTTCATTGATAGAAAATGACTCTGTTCTTAATGATATTAAAAACAATGAACACAGTGACCACAGCCCCTTCTTTCTATACTGTAAATTGTTTTTCCTTTTTCTAACCCTGTATAGGATATATATATCTGTACCAATTCTATACAAACTGTTAATACAATAATCAATTAATCAGGTACAACTGTTGAGCAGGTGTCAGAATGAGCTATTCTGAATTACATTCTGCATGGTGGGCTACCAAGATGAGACAAAATTACAATATATTTATTTCATCATAACCACAGCAATGTTATATTTACGTTCCATCTCTTCTCCCAAAATAGCTGATCTACAGCTTATGGAAAGTGGTTTCCAAAGTGGGTTATGGGGACCCCCGGGGGTACTTGAGAGTTCCAGGGGGTCCCCAGCTAAATGATAGTTTGTACACTCTCAGAGTTAATTAACATTGATTTTACAATATAAATTGGGGGTCCCAGAGACAGAAATGCCATCAAATGGGGGTCCATGGACTAATGCATGTCACACTGGTGGTCCGTGACACTGCTAGATTCGTAAAAATCTATGGGGTCCCTGGCATATCTCTTCAAATGGGTGTCTGCGGGCTAATTAGTGTCAATTTGGGGGTCCTTGACATGAAACAGTTTGGGCTGTAGTGAGCTTGCAGATCAGCTATTTTCTGAGAACAGGTTGTATATCAATATATTATATCACATGTCTATATCTGCAAGGGACGTTCAATATTTAGGGACGTTCCAATTCCTAGGGGGATGATTTATCCCCCTACCCCTTGACACTCATTATGTAGGGGCAAGGGGAAGGGGCAAGGGCTGAGGGGTAGGGTTAAAAAAGGAATTGGGAAAGGGCCTTAGTGTCAACCCCTGAGTGTTTTTTTTAGACCCACAATCATGAATGTGAGCTCAGGATGTCTCCCACATGTCATTCGAACTCTTTACCTTCCTTCATTCCTTCCTTTCTCTCTTCACTGCATTATTAAATCAAGCTGAAAGCTAAATAAAGTGTGTCTAATGACATACAGTACTACTACTAAGCAGAAGAAAAAAATCAATCAATCCAATCAAACTTGCAATTGGATCATGTGTAAAGATTTACGGTGCTGTAGAACTAAGTGGTGTGTGGATGTGTAAAGACATGTATGGTAGAAACCGATGTGTGGATGTGTAAAGAATCGATGTGTGGTAGAAGTGGTGTGCGCGAGTCTTACGAGATGCCTTGGTGGTTGGCGAGCTGGACAGGAAGCAGCTCTGGGTCATGGTCCTCATCGGAAACCTCCTCCGAAGCCACGCTGTGGTTTTCAATGAGTGGGGTCATCACCTCCATGTCTAGAGCCAGGGTTAGGACAAAGTCATTTCATATTATTCCTCGTAGTGCAGTGCTTTTCAACTGGCTTAACCCATTGAGACCTGAGACCCGATTCTACAAATGTCTTCTAAATAATTCTGTACTGGCCATATAAGAAGCATGTCTTGGGCCCAGGTAGGGCCGGGCCGTCTAGAGTTTGAATGGACAGTTATAAGTCAAAAGGGAGACATCAAAGAGGGAGGATGGATGGGGAAGGATCAAATAATGGAATGACAGAACAGGTTCTGACATATATCCATATATGGAGATCTAAGGGTTTGAGGTCAGATGTAGAGTTGCTGGCCAATATTGATGACATCAGGGATATCCATATATGGGCCTAACTGTGACAGCAGGTCAGGGATCTCCCTGATGATGTCACGTGGGCACCATATATGGGGGCTTGCCTGGGGTGACCAACCAACCAACCTATATATATTTGTAATATTTACAATTTCATATTTACTCTAGAGCTTCACAAACAGTAGATGCTCAGCATAAGATGCATGTAAATGCAGAGCAAACGGACACTTTCTCTCCTGAGCAGTCATTATTGATAAAAAATAAAAAGAAATTAAACTGTATGGGTTAGGGTTTGTGAGGAACTGGAAGAAATAAAAAAAAGAGTAGCCCCTGGAGCTAAACATAAAGGTCTCTAATTTATTTCAACAGACTTAAATGCTTTTCAAAGGTTTACTGCATAACTTGACCTTTAGTAAGATACAACAAAAAAGCACTCTTCCCTGTAGGACACAGGCCATGCCCTCCGTTCCCTCTCTGTTGTTCAGCCTTGATCAATTGTACTGCATTTTGGTGACTCCTCCTCACGACAACCCACTTTTGTTTTGTGCCAACCGCGAGTAGAAACGATTAGTTATGGCCTTTATACTTTTTAACCTTTTTTGTGGAACATTGGTGCATTGGACAGCTGAGAGGGCTCTCTAATTATTATCAGATAAGACCTGGGCCATGCTTATGCCGAAGCTCCACTGCAGCCATCGGGCATCCGTCAGTGGCGCATCATCGTCAACGCAGGTAATGTTCCATTTTTAATCAATGCAGTGTGCTCTACTGCCGACAGCTGCGTTTGGACAGCGTCCAAACGCATCACAAGGCAACGCAACGCACCCAGTGGAGCCCCGGCGTTAGACAGCAGGTGTTATCTATATCACAGATGCTTGACATCAGACTTTACCATCAGATTTAGCTCTCATATGTCTTATCAGTGAGCTGTTTCCATACCACACGGTGATGGAGAATGTGACAAAATGCTGTGATAAACACGTATGAGTATCAGCCGGTCATCGATGTGTCCGTACACGGACAAACGTGACAAATGTGACAAACGCAAATCTTTGATTTAAAACATAACAACACTAGAGCCAGTCTCCAGCTCCAGCTTTTGTTTTGCTTTCTGTTTCTCCCAGAAAAGGTAGGGCACTGATTTAATTAACAGACATTACCAGAGGTGTCAAGTAACAAGTCATTTGTTACAACAGTTCTATACTGCCCTACAAAAGCCAAAGTGCAATGACTCAACGATTTAACTGATAAAGGGGTTGAAAAGCCAAATGTGTTATCAGCATATAAGTGATATTACTAGGGTGGGACTTAAACTGATTCATTTAGATTAGTTCATTACAGAAACAATAACGCAATGAAAAAAATAGTTTTCGTTTTTGCACCACAGAACCTCTCTCACTGGACGAATTTCAGCCGGCGTACCAATCATACCGGTGCACGCAATGGCGTGAAGGCAATCAGACCGCTTTGCTTGGCCCAATGGATGGGACATTTATATTTAGAAAACTAACGCATTGATTCAAATCGTATACCAAAATCTGTTTTAATTGAAAAAGAAAAAAAACTACACTTTTTTATAGTTACTGTACTTTACTGTACTGTACGGTTTTATTGTTATTTATACTTTTATTGCTCAGTGTGAAAGGTGTGAAAGGCCCTTTAGGCTGCTCAACAGTGCCACTTTAGGGCACCCAGTGGTACTGCTGTCCATACCCCAGACCGACATACAGACATAGACACATAGGGACACACACACGGCCAGTCATTGGAGCGGTGTGCAGTTTGTGCACCTCTCCAAAAAGTCTTCCATGCCAACGAATGACCCGATTTTAACATGAGATGAGAGCTGGGTTTCCCCAAAAGCCCATTGATAAAGACACTGCCAGACAGGTACCAAACAGACCAAACCAGGTACCAAACAGTGACGGATACAGAACATGTCTATATGACTGGGACTAGTAAAATCTCCGAGTCTGTTTTTCTGTTTTTTTTGTATGGGCGCTAGTCCCTCCTATGCCCAGATGTGTGTGTTTGTGTGTACCCCATAGCGATGATTTGATTGGCTGAGCAATGTATGTATTAAGGATAAAAAGTGAGGACAGAAAAATGGCCGGAATGTGATGATAAGGAGGCCCCCCACTTCACACGGGTGTGATTTATTTTTATTATTATAATGATTCTTGGCCTGGCGTCGTCATGAAAGGGGGCGGGACTGCGACGCTCCATTCCCTCACAGCTTCCGCTATCTTAATAAAATAAAATAAAGTACAAAGGGTTTGAGGTCAAACCCACTATAGGAAAAGGGTTCTACTGCCCACAGGAACTGAGCTTCACTGAAAAGAGAAAAACTAATATTCATATATCCAAATGTTTGCCTACTACACAAATTAATTATATATATATATATATATTCAGAAATTCAATATGTGAAGAATACCAACTACCAAAGACCCCTGAGGGCGAGAAGCGACCTTGCATCCGCCTGGGTGATGGCAGACTGCTGGGCGAGCGCTGGCGCTTTGGCATGGGGGGGGGGGGGGGGGTCACATCAACATATGGAATGAATTCTGTACTGGCCATGAAGAAGCAGTTCACTCAGTGGAGTGGGCGGGGTCTATGGGATGGAAACCAGGCTATACTTTCCCCATTTTCAACTGTTTTTGAGTGGTGCTAGCCACTCCTATGCGGAGCTATGTGTGTATGTATGTATGTGTACATACGTGTACGTTTTAGAGCTGGGATCGGGCCGACTTTTTCCAGCCCGACCCGGGCCCGTTACCGACAGCTTTGTGTCCTACCCGAATCGAGCCCGACCTTAATTATTAATATATGCGTCCGACCCGGGCTTGACACCGTCGCTTTTTCCACCCCTTCATTTCTCTTTGAGGAAGGCACTTTCATTATTACACTGACGTTATTGTTATAATGTACAGCTTGCGTTGCCTGACTGTTACGTTTAGACATTCTGCCACACTGTGCCTTGTAAATTATTATGAAAGGGGCACATTTTATATCTATAGCCTACTACTATGCTGATTAATAAGCATGTGTGTGCGTGTGTGTGTGTGTGTGTGCACACACACACACACACACACACACACACACACAGCAGGACAACACGACTGTTCGTGCAAGTTGCAAACTCTTAATAAAGTATTTATATTAATCCAACCATCGCAATTTACGTCATGGAGGAGATCACATCCACCGTAGGTGGCTTTAACCTTAATGCCGGCCTCCTCTGTTCAATGGTTCTTCCAGCTACGCTGAAGACGCTGACGCTGTAGCCCCATATGTGACCTCAGTCCCTACGCTCATTTTGTAGCTCCTAGTACTCCTACAGAATTAGTGTAGGGACTGAGGTCACATATGGGGTTACGTTCGCTGCTGCTGCTGCTTGCAACAACAAGCGGTGCTGCTGCTTGCAGTGCATTGTCAGTCACGCTGCACCACCCAGAGCCATCTAATAGAAGAGCTGCGATAATGAGGGGGCAGAAAACAGCCAGTTCATGTACTCGCGCGAGCCCATAAGACTCCAATGCATTCCGTAAACTTCCGGTTATCCCAATGTTGAATAGAAGTCTATGTAGGAGAGCCACAATTGGACTGGCCCCATGAAGTGAACGGAGTTTGCGTAACTCTGTCTTAAGCCCAACACACACCAGGTGCGCAGCGACGCGGCGCAGCGACGCGGCACAGGCGTTGCCACGCGGTAACGCCTGGAAAATAGAACTGGTTTCTATCGGAGCGTCAGGCGAGCGCGCGTCAGACGCCGCCGGTGTGGGATAGGTTCATTGAAAATAACGGAGGCGACTGTTTTGACGCGCGGCGTTCGCAGACGGTGTGTGAAGCCCTTTACTCTGGCACCACCCATTCTGGTTAACCAGGAAATACACAGAGAGACAGACTAGTCGGATCGTTTTTATTTAGAGTTACACTTTTTTCTTGTATATATCAACAACATGGCCAGCCCGAACCGAATCCCGATTCCCGACCACCAATTATGCCAATGCATCCGACCCTAGCCCGGCCCGTCGGGTTTCGTTCAGGTATCCCAGCTCTAGTAATGTTTGTGTACGACTGTACGTGCCCTGTGTCCACGTGCTGCAACAGCGAAAGCGGCCAGTAGAGCGTGTGCGCGCACACACGCGCCAGGGAGGAGTACAGTACAGTACAGTACAGTACAGTACAGTACAGTACAGTACAGTACAGTACAGTACAGTACAGTACAGTACAGTACAGTACAGTACAGTACAACTCACTTCAGACAGGTCTGATTTTACTGGTATTTTGACACTTAATTGCTTTGGCAATGTAAACGTATATTTTCTCATACCATAAAACCTCCTTTGAATTGAAGTGTGTGCGTGCGTGCGTGTGCGTGTGTGTGTGTGTGTGTGTGTGAGTGTGTGTGGGGTGGGGGGGGGGTTACCTAGTTGTTGCGAGGTCCCCATCCTGTGCCGAAAACCTGCTAGGGAGCCACCACTGACAGAGGCTGGCCTCCTCCTGTGTTTGTTTACCGTTTATAGCCAGGTCACAGAGTCAGTCGCTGGAATGAGTTGGATAGATAGATAGAGATAGAGATAGAGATAGAGATAGAGATAGAGATAGAGATAGAGGCTCTTATTTAGAGACCTGGTTGTAATTGTTATTAAGGAAACAATGGTGGGAAACCACCACCACCAACAACAACATGGACAGGACAGTCTTGGAAGATGCCGTGCAGCCTCCTCCCTGTGGCAGTGGGCAACAAGCAGCAAACATTATATCAACTTAAATAAAGACCGGGTCTTTCTGGCTGAGAGAGAGAGCTCAGGAGGGAATGTTTTAGATGCGGTGTTATTAGCCTGGCCAATAATACACATGTGCCAACACAGACAGTGGAGCATATAGCCAGGTCTTAATAAAAAACAAATCTATTCAAGGACTGTTATTCCTTTCCCTCGACACATTTGGCTGCTGACAGACTCAGAGGAAGCCAGGTGGAACTTGATAATTGAGAACGTCGTTTCATTTCAATAACGGACAAGTGTCCCATTAAATTAAATCACAGCTCATCATTTTTGCCTTCGATAACGAGCCCTGCTGTGTCCAGTATGGTCCATGTTGTATGCCCCACGGCGGGAGAATCCTTTCTGTTGTTGCCAAAACTCTTAGCAGCTGGAGTGAGCAGGGATTCCCATCGATGTTATAATCGATCGTCCATGGCTGTCCTCTTCTTGTAAATGAATGAATTACAAGGTTAATATTCCACGGATTAAAAAGAGACAGACAGAGAGAGGCAGCATCTCTTCCTGATGAGCCTGCCGACGAAATCTGTGCGACTGTGAGACGTCATTATACGCCCGCCCAGGAAGGGTCCCCCCTTAAAGGGGCCGTGACGTGTCTATAAACATAGTTACCATTCCTCTGTCAGGTGTGACTGTAGTGTGAGTAAGGGTCGTGCAGTGCGTGGCTACTATGTATATGAATCTAGTTGGAAACCCAGTTCCACGGAGCTAAACTGTATTTATTATTTCAGAATATTAGGCCTACTACTATAGTGTCTAAATTATAATTGGGTAAAACGATTGATTGATTGATTGATTGATTGATTGATTGATTGATTGATTGATTGATTGATTGATTGATTGATTGATTGATTGATTGATTGATTGATTGATTGATTGATTGATTGATTGATGTATTAAAAGTTTGTAGAATGGGTGCAGAGTAGACAGTTCAAGGAAAGTACAGGTCAATACAATCAAAATCTGCTAAGAGGATAAAACCAGAAAAGGCACTAAAGACTTGTATACATCAGGGTCCTCCGTAAGGGTCCTTCTCTACCAGGGAGAACTGTACCAAATGCTGCCTGCTCTTGATTCTGAACACTCCTGCTCAAGTTCAAGTCTATTTAACACCAGGAAAGTGGATCATATCACTGAAGTAGGGTGACCAGATGTTCCCCTTTGCGTGAGACAGACCCTCATTTCCAAGACTTTTCAGGCGTCCCACAAATCGAGTACCCTGCCGTGTTCAAATGCCCTAAATGGAGGGTATGTGTGTGACATGACATCATCATCATCATCATACCAACGCCTACTGAGTCGTAAAAAATGACTTTCTGGCTTTGACAGCCCATACATCTAGTCATCCAAACAGAAAAGTCCTATCTGACTACATTAAACGATGTTAAACGACGTTAAACTCACTTTGCCACCCGATTTGCCACTCACTTTATGCATGCGCATACCATAGTTATTCCCCTAATAGTTGGCTTTCTGTTGTAAAGCTCTGTCATTGTCTCTTTTCCTGCGAGATGTGTGTTTAAGCCTGTCAAAATAACATGAGAAATATCCCCTATAGGCTACAGTACCAACTCGGCCATACCACCCGGAATTTTCATTTTAAAACAAAATGTGAGACACCAGAGGGGTTTAATAACAAAATTGTAGGCAATATTAGGCCTAAGGTCGAATATGACAATCAAGGCACTTAATAAGTTGATAACCCTGTCCCGTCCCCCCTGTCCCACACAAGTGATACATATAACGTCTGTCCCTCAAATGAACAGTTTGAATCTGGTGAACCCATTCTATTAGAATCAATCTGGTTGTCCCCCTGAGCTCTACGCAGCTCCAATGTCATTATAATGAGAAACTGTCTCGAAATAAATAACTATTTATAACTTCAGAATATTAGGCCTACTATATTCCCCGTGGCAACGGTATACTGTATACAGGTGTGGGAGTCAACATCCTGTGCCACTTTTTCCTGTCACTAACATTGTGAACCGTTACATGTCATCGTAGTAGCAATAGACTATTTCACCAAACTGTGGCCATGCAGAAACATGATGAAGTTCCAGACCAGATAACTGTTATACCACGCCAGAAGTGGTTCATGAAATGTTCTGCCAGTACGGCCCAGGTACAATGTGCCCAACAACATTGCACATGTTAGCTAGGACATGTTAGGCCCCAAAACCTTGTTTTTGGGGCCTGCCTGCACCCAACCCAGGTGATCTCTTTCTACAATATAGCAGTGTTGGGGAGTATTAAGTAGCTGAGCTACGTAGCTGAGCTACATTTTGCTGTAGCTTGTGGTATTTTAGCTACATTCATATTTGTGTACCTCGTCAAGTAGCTCAGCTACCTTTTGGGTCATTTTTTGTAGCTTAGCTACTCAAGTTACAAGCTACAATTTTGGGCAATAACATGAAAGAAATATATTAATTTTGACCATTGGTTGCTGTGTTAATTCTTGTACTAGAACCCCTTTTGAAAAATCAAGGACTGTTCCTTTTTCTGATTGCTTTGAGGGCATATCAGCACTTGACAGCTGCCTCTAATTGGCCTCTGATTGGCCCTGGTATCACAGGGTGGGAGGGGTCTCCCAGGGGGGAGCAGGGGTCTCCTAGAGGGGAGGAGGGGTCTCCCAGAGGGGAGCAGGGGGAGGAGGGGTCTCCCAGAGGGGAGCAGGGGGAGGAGGGGTCTCCCAGAGGGGAGCAGGGGGAGGAGGGGTCTCCCAGAGGGGAGCAGGGGGAGGAGGGGTCTCCCAGAGGGGAGCAGGGTGGGGGGGTCTCCCAGAGGGGAGCAGGGGGAGGAGGGGTCTCCCAGAGGGGAGCAGGGTGGGGGGGTCTCCCAGAGGGGAGCTGGGGGAGGAGGGGTCTCCCCGAGGGGAGCAGGGTGGGAGGGGTCTCCCAGAGGGGAGCAGGGTGGGAGGGGTCTCCCAGAGGGGAGGAGGGGTCTCCCAGAGGGGAGGAGGGGTCTCCCGCATGTACATTCTCAATTTAACACTGAAAAATAAAAAGTAGCTGAGCTACTTTGAGCTACTTTTTCCATGTAGCTGTAGCTTTACAAGCTACATCTCTCCAGGGGTAGCTATGTAGCTTGATCAAGCTACTGCCATGGTGAGCTACTTGTAGCTTTACAAGCTACGCTTTCAAAGTAACTTGCCCAACACTGCAATATAGACACACAAACTGACCATGAGAAGCGTTCACCAAGGCTGTGGCTTGACATAAACTGACCTATGATTCCCGATGTGCAGTTTTGTCATTCATTTGAATATTTATTTTATGGCTGAGTATGTATGTGTCAAGAGCTGAGCTCGTAAACCCACCAGTAATGACTAATTACCATAGAATATGATACACATTTCACAGTGTATGTCACAGTGTACAGGTGTAGCATTTCCTCCAACATGAAGTCTGGACAGAATTGGATTAATATACTTTTCTGCCAAATGCATCACAAAACATCATTATACTTCAGATTCTGCACATGCATTTAACCTTCTGCTGCAGATGGGTTGGTATTGAATCACAGGCATGCAATAGAGACTAGCTTCTCTGCAGCTTTTCAGTCAGCCTATATATATAGCAATGTATCTGGTAGTTTTAGGACTGTACTGTATGTGCGGTTGTTTTTGTTTGTTTGTTTTCTTATTTTGACCATAAGACATGAAGAGCAAAGAATAATCTTCTACGTCACTACAACTAAACTGTTGGTCTTCACTTGACATACATCTTCACTTGACAGACATATGAATGAATGAATGAAAAACTTTATTCTGAACATAACAAGTCAAAGAATTAAAATAAGTGCAATATAGAAAACAAAAATAATATTCCCAAAAAAAAGAAAAAACAAAACAAAAAAAAAACAAGCCACACTGGCCGCAAGTACCTATAATAATTTTTTCTCTTCTTTTTTATTATTATTTTTTATTATTATTTTTTTTGTTTTTTTACTTTTGTATGTTCAGAAAGGAGTAGGTTGAAGTAAAAAACTTATATAACCCTACCCCTTTATAGCTTAATTTCAGCGTCATCGCTTGACGTCATCTCATAACTACCAACATGGTATAAACTAAGAAATTCACAACAAGTACATTAAATAATGTATGTAAGTCATTGTATATGCTCTATAATATATTCTATTCTATATATCATATTATGATCAATAAAAAATAATTTATATATTTCATATAATACATACATATGGTATATTATATATATATATATATATATATATATATATATATATATATATATATATATACAGTACATACACATACATACAGTATGCAGAAGAGCGAAAATAGGAACCCATAGCTGCCACTGTAAATGATGCATTTATACAGCGATTTATTTAAATAGGCCTACATGTATTTACTTGGATGTCATGTAAATCACACTTCTGAACTTAGAAGAGGTAGAATGAGCTCTGGCTCATGGAAGAACCAAAAAGAACTGAACCAGTTCCCATTGGGAACCAACTGGTGGAAAAGGGGCCTCAGGCTAAAGTAGGCTAAAGTACATATTGAACTAGGCTAGCTGGTTCAACCGGGTATGCGTGTGTGTGTGTGTGTGTGTGTGTGTGTGTGTGTGTGTGTGTGTGTGTGTGTGTAATAATCATCTCATAAACTATATTTGGAGCAGTCATCATCGACATCGATGGACTGCCATAAGCAAGTGTGTGTGTGTGTGTGTGTGTGTGTGTGTGTGTGTGTGTGTGTGTGTGTGTGTGTGTGTGTGTGTGTGTGTGTGTGTGTGTGTGTGTGTGTGCATGTGTGAGTGTGCGCTCGCAGGGGTGGACACAAACCACATTCAACATGATGTTTTATTTATTTATTTTTTCACAGAAAACATCTCGGACTTACATCATGCATGCATTAACACCTACATACTACTGACCTCTGGTCTGAGATGCTATAGTACAACTTTCATGTGTTGTGTGAGAGGTGCCTTGGCATGAGTACATACTTGTTGTGTGAGAGGTGCCTTGGCATGAGTACATACTTGTTGTGTGAGAGGTGCCTTGGCATGAGTACATACTTGTTGTGTGAGAGGTGCCTTGGCATGAGTACATACTTTCATGTGTTGTGTGAGAGGTGCCTTGGCATGAGTACATTCTGCACATTAGTGTCTTGGTGAGAAGGAGATGCACGTTCGCAGTTCAGAGAGTTCAAACAAACTGAATGAATGGAACTGAATGAATGGGTTCACATTTGGCTGCATGGCTCTTTTTGACTATGGTATAACCCAGAACCGAAACTTTCCAGAACGTTGTGAACGTGATGTTTTTTGTTTTGTTTATGTAGGCCTACGTTTCCATTATAACCAAAACCACCATTAAAGAAATATATGAAAAAAAAAAAATTTAAATTATAATAATAATAAATAAAAATCTATAAGTTCTGGCCTACCAGAATGCGGGCGTAGAACTATACCTTCTGAGAACCTTATCTGACTGAAACCGAGCCATAGGATATGGTTAGTGCCTTAATTTTTGAAAACGACCACACAGTTTAAATTATTATTTTATGTTGTTTCTCCAGGTTCATGCTGGGATGTATGAACACAACTCCTGAGGCATCAGGGTAAAACTAACGTTTTTATTACAAATTTAGAGTAGCCAATTGTTTGATAACTGTAGGCTAAGTGTATCCCTTGAGTCTGTGAAAATGAATTGTATTTATTCTCCTCGCAAATAATTCACCCCAATCATCTTAAATAAATCAACTTTGTAAAATACACAGTCTTCCCCTGGCATATCAGAGACGTTTTTATTATTATTCCTGCTTTGGAGCCAACAACTCTGTAATTGTGTTTGCTTATACCTAATTTCTATAATACTGGACGTAAAATCTGTTTTTGTGCTCAGATTGAGGACATGGACATGGAACAAACTGTGCATTACCCAGAGATATTGTGTATTTATTAGCTTCATATAACTTTGTACGGAGGAACATCGAAACCAATCAGAAATAATGAAACAGAGAGATGAAAATAAATAGCTCTCATATAAGCTTCCACTGAGGTATACTTTCATTTTGCCAAGCATGGCTTTCCACACAAAATCTCAACTTTATAATTAACTTAATTATTTTTGAGTCGAGGCTGAGAAGATATTTCGCTAATTTAATTCGTTTGCCTTTCCAGAAGTATTGAGAGGAGCTGAAGAAAAAAACAAAATCAGCGCTTGCATGTCCTCCCTCAAACCCCAATTTCTTCCATACGAGCAAGACAAATTTAAAAGAAATACGATGTTAAGGATCCTCTTCCAAATTCAGAGAACGTCACATTTGTAGTCAGAATCAATTTATGTGATATAACAAAAAGTCAGCACTTACAATTTTAATTAAAAGTCCAATTCCAGGCAAACAAAAAAAAAGAAAATTTACATTTGCCCAGGTGTTGCTTGCTGTGCAATGGCCGGATCTACCCATTGGTTGCCTCCTAATTTTCTAAAGGAATACTGGAGTTTGATGATAAATAATTTTCCTTTAGGTGGAGTACTTCAAATCTATGTAATTTTCTGAATTGAGCAAGCTGCCTTTGGTCCGAACTTATTATATTCAACTTCCAGCAGCAGAAGAAAGTGCACTACAGGATATGATTAGTATGATTATATGAAATGAAATGTATTGACATGACACGGAACTAGGTTCAGCAAATGGACCAAACTAAATAAAAAATGCAATCTTCTGTATAAGAGCAAGTTATGAGTGAGTATAGGCTACTCACTACTGTATGTTTTTTAATGTGTGTGGATGATTACAATTTGTGAGTTTGGACCCTTTGTTCCATTTGTACACTCTCAGAGTTAAATGAAAGCTCAAGAATAATTGTGCAGTTGTTGTTGTTGTTGTTAACAGCTAGCGAACAGTGATAATATTGTGGCAGGGTATCAATGTCCCCACCAGTATATCATCAGTATATGTTCAGAATTTGTCGTCGTAGTAGTATATGCCCAGTATGAGATCTTTTCGTGGGATTCAGAATTCCTGGCAGCAGCAGTAGTAGTAGTGTGTGTGTGTGTGTGTGTGTGTGTGTGTGTGTGTGTGTGTGTGTGTGTGTGTGTGTGTGTGTGTGTGTGTGTGTGTGTGTGTGTGTGTGTGTGTGTGTGTGTGTGTGTGTGTGTGTGTGTGTGTGTGTGTGTGTGTGTGTGTGTGGTACAGTAGCTAGCTAGTGTTAATTGCCTTCTAGGATGGTGTGAGGCCAAAGGGTTGACAGTTGAAATATGATGTCATCTTTGAGACAATCAAAACAAAACAAAAATTTGAAAAAAAGTCAGTCAAGTTGCAGAAAATAGCCCTATAGTGCTATACAGGCTATACAGGCAGTTCGGACAGTTTGCAAGAAAACATATCACAATACCATAGTTGTGTGGTAGTTAGCAATAATTATAAAGAAATGCATATAGGCTGGGGAATGTAATGGATGAAGTGAAAAAGATGTGTCCTCACAACACCTTTTTGAAGCCATACTAAAAGCCCAACGCCTTTGAAGTCTAACTTGAAAAGTATAACGCAGGAGTCTGGACTACACAGGCAAGCACCGAAGATAGAATGTTTGATGTGCTGGTGGAGTCGAGTCGATGTAAATCATCAAAGTTCTTCAGTATAATGCTGAATCAAACTTGAAGGCAGTGATTTTGATTTGCTCCAGGCAACTTGTGCTGTTGAATAATTGCTCATGTCATTTTACTCCATCCCAATAGCCTGGCTTCTTGGCCAGACTCATATCACAATCCGCCAAAGACAACTGATTTTTTTTTGCCACCGGCATATTCGCGTCTGGCCACTGCGATTCTGAAGAATCATTGTTTTACTCACACATTCAGTAAGCCTAAAAATAGAGCTTATAATAGTCAGACATACATTGTTTGTGAGAGATGGCAGAGTGATATGGCTGCCATGTAGCGACCCCCTCAACAGTGTAGTCACAGGAAGTGAACTGGCACGTCTCCAGTTATCTGTCCACTCTCCGTAGGTACGGATGTGCCAAGTCCCTTCGGCCTTACCTACTGTCACGTTTCAAATGAGTAATCACATATAATAATAGACTGAGGAACACTTGCTGTAGGCTACACTATAACACTTAATTTCTGTAGGCTACACTGTACAGTAAATACCTTAGTATAAGGTGCATACCTTTATAGCTTGGAATCCCCATGTGAGTGGATGGAAATTGTGCATGTTATAATGAGCACTGAGCAGCAGTGATGACGAATTACTGTATATGAAGACAAGGTTGAAAATGGGTGGCGTTCTCCTTTAAAATCTTTTATTTGTGTAACTATAACTTCAGACAGTTGCAGGAAGATTGCGCAAAAATAATTTCACCCGCTCCTATGCTCAGTGTAAACTTGTGATAAATGTGATAAATAAACGTGTATTCGAGTTTTGAGTTTGAGATAAGGCCTGCTGTGCTGTCATTCCAAACCTCTTTTGAAGCGGCTTGGTTTGATGTGCCTGGCCTGCCAAGAAAAATAATGCCTCCAGCTATAAAAACTGTCTCTAAAAGTTTTGCTTGTTAGTAGTCACCAGCCTCAGAATGGCCACTGTGTCCATATCCTGTACTCTTGTTAAGGGGAAAACAGAATTCTTACTTCATACAAGAGAACGCACCCTCTTCTCATCTCTCCCTTTTTTGAGTGGTGCAAGGAACAGCAATGTCCGTGTTCACTATGTGTCCGCCTATGTGTTGGTTCACCTACAGTATGTGACTACCTATGTGTTGGTTAATACCAACACAATAGTACCAGTAGGGGCGCTGTTGTGCCAGAAACAGAGAGAGAGAGAGAGAGAGAGAGAGTGCTGCACTGTTGCCTGCTAATGAGAGAGAGAGGGGGGGGGGGGGGGAGTTGCACCACTCAGTTCACACAGGTGATTTTTCCTTCTCTTACAGATATTGCTAACATGTACAAACATTAAATTGTTTTGCCAACTTCTAAGCAAGGTATATTTTATCTCTCTTCAATCTTTTCGTGCTCAGACCCAGGCACCCAGACACCCACCCACCCAGCCAGCCAGCCACATAGCTCCGTAAGGGAGTTGTTGCACCACTCAAAAAGAGAAAGAAAACGCACCCTGCCATGTCTGCTTGTTGTGTTAATTTGTCTGTATTTGTGTGTGTGTGTGCATGTATTTTCTGTGCACAGCTAACACGCCACAATATTTAAAGACATAGACCTGCTATACATAGTAATACTATACAACTACTGTTAACAAGCTTAAAGCTATTGGTTTTGATAGCACATCAGTGAGCTGGATGCAATCCTACCTGGAGGGGAGAGAACAGATGGTGGAGGTGAACGGAACACTGTCCCCTCCCCTCCCAGTGAGCTGTGGCGTCCCACAAGGAAGCATACTAGGGCCTTTACTGTTCCTAATTTATGTTAACGACATGACTTCAGCTTGTGACTGCAACTTGTTCCTGTTCGCAGATGACTCAGCACTGCTGGTCTCGGACAGGAACAAACTGCAGGTTGAAAAGACCCTCAGCTCTGAACTCGGTAGAATCTGCACCTGGCTCGCTGATAACAAACTATCCTTACACCTGGGAAAAACTGAATCCATCCTCTTCGGATCAAATAGTAAACTCAGCAAGGCAGATGGCTTCTTGGTTAGAGTGGGTGACAATATTATCACACGAAAAGATCAAATTACCTACCTAGGTTCCATCCTGGAGGCCAATCTTTCCGGTGATAAAATGGCCACCAACGTAATCAAAAAAGTCAATCAAAGAACAAGATTCCTTTACAGGATCTCCTCACTGGTCAGCAAAAACACCTTGAAGACCTTAACAGGAGCCCTCGTACAAGGTTTCTTTGACTATGCATCCACCTCTTGGTACCACAGCACCTCAAAGGCCCTTAAAACAAGGCTCCAGACCTCCCAAAACAAACTGGTCAGGCTCCTACTTGGCCTCACCCCCCGAACCCACCTCACCCCTGCCCACTTTGACAGGCTGGGATGGCTTAGGGTCGACGACAGAGTACAGCATCTTGCAATGGGTCTGGTCCACAAGATTCGATACACCACCAAGATACCCATGTACCTGTCTAAATACTTCCTTAATGTAAACGAAGTCCACACCCACAACACCAGAGGGAGTGCAACAAACCATGTACAACCCAGATTCGGCACAAACAAGGGACTAAATTATTTTCGCTCCTATGCCACCAAAATGTGGAACGCCCTACCAACAGTCATTAAGACATGTGAATCCCTTGACTCCTTCAAAACCGCTCTCAAAGGGCACCTACGGATGGCTGCAATTCGAAACTGGCCTCTGTAAAATCTGAATCCCCCCCCCCCCCATTTTCCCTCACTGTATATTGTATCTTTTCCCTTTTTTGCTTCCCATATGATGAATTCCTGTTCTGTTCTTTAGCTACATAGAAATGTCTATTTGTATGTCTCTAAATGTTTGTATGTCTTTAAATGTTTTGATGAATTGAACAATGTGGACCCTGTTGTAAACAAGTGTAATTAATGCTTAATTGGGTCGTCCACTCACAGTTGACAGTCTTTGTATTGAGTTTGTGCTTAAAATGTACTGTAAATTCTACAAACTGTTAATAAATATTTCAATCAATCAATCTGTGGTGGTGTCATGAGCTTGCTCTCAGATGAACGCCTTTTGTCAAGCTCATTACAAAACACCAAAACCTGTAATGTACCAATTAGCTAGTGGACATAATGTAAGCAGAACCTGTAATGATGTTGTTATGTATGTAATTGAGAGGCAGCACTGTACTCACAGGTTGGAAGCATTGTGCAGCCTGGGTTAAATTGCAACTTGGCGTATTTCACAGTCCCCTGACACAACACCCCTCTCTGTGACCTCCACTTATATAGATTCCACTTATCCCCATGCCATGTCATTTTGAAACATCCACATGAAATGTGTGAGTCCCACCTTACGCAAGCTGTTTGGGGAAAGTGCCTGACTGTATATGAGATGTGTTCTAGCCTCCAGTGAGCATGTGTGTGCATGTGTAGCAGGGTGAACGCTATTCGTTGAGTGAGAATGTGTGTCAAACTGATGACAGTTTGAAGGATTGCCAAGACATTGTGAATGTGAAATGCCGCTAAGAAACTGTTCACCAACCGACATTACTCATTCCGTTCTAAGCACCCCTTCAAATGGTTGATTGATTGATTGAAAATGTTAACAGATTGCAGAATGGGTACATCCAACTGATCCAAGGAAGGTATGCAGGTCAATAAAAATAACTGCTAAGAGGATAAAACTAGAAAAGGCACTTTTTTTCAATTGATTAAAACATGTAAAGACAGTATACACTGATACAAATATACACATACTGTGTATATTTTCGAATTGCAGGCGCCCGTAAGTGCTGGTTTTGAAGGAGGCTAGGGAGTAGGGATTCACATTTCTTAACGGCTGTTGGTAGGGCGTTCCACATTTGAGTGGCACAAATGAGCAAAGTGAATTTAACCCCTCGTTTGAGCCGAATCTGGGTTGCACGTGGTTTGTTGAACTCCCTCTGGTGTTGTGATCGTGGACTTATCGTCGACATTAAGGAAGTAGTTTGTCAGGTGCATGGGTATCTTAGTGGTGTAGCGAATCTTGTAGACCAGGCCCACTGCAAGTTGCTGTACCCTGTCGTCAACCCTAAGCCGGCTGATGTTAATGATCCCAAGTTCCCAACATTACATGTCTGGGTGGCTGGCTGCCCTAGCTGTCCATATCACCCACTGCTGTTCTGGTAGGATGCAGGTTGTGTGTTCTGTTCATCATGCCAGCTTAATCCAATGAACAGAAAGCACATCATTGTGCTTTCCGTGAGAAAGCTATAGTGCTATGGACAGATAGTTCTGGTCCATAGTGTTAGGAGGATGTTAAGGAGACATCCGGTCAAACTACTCCCTACTACTCCCTACTCCCTGTCAAACTACTTCAATAATGTGAGAGACCCAGGCACAACACCAGAGGGAGCGCCGCTGATCTCGTTCAACCCGGATTTGGCACAAACATTGGGGTTAAATTTGTTCTACTGTTATGCCACCAAAATGTGGAATGCCCTACCAATAACAGCCATCAAAGAGTGTCAAAGAGTGTCTCCGTCCCTACCTTTTCAAAACCGCCATTAACGATGTCTGTAATATGCAACTGGTCCTGAGTCTTCTAAACTTGACACGAGAAATAGTAGTACATGATTGTCTCCACCAGCCGAAGGCATGGGGAGAGTATGTTTTGCACTCCGTCCGTCCGTCCGTGTGTCCGTGTGTCCGTGTGTCCGTCCGTCCGTCCGTGACCAGCTAATCTCAGCCACCGTTAACCCGGTCGATGCCAAATTTTGCACACACACACTCCCTGGATGCCAACCATGAACCTCTGCGCCAAACTTTCCAGAACGGCCTGTTATAGCGCCACCAGGAGGCCGCTTTGTGCAAAACAGGTTTTTGCACAGCACACCTACAGATTTTGTCCAAACATTACGCAAATTGGTACACAGTCTCTCTAGAGCCATTCAACCAAACCGGTCTTTCATATTTCTCACACTCCATCCTGATTGGTTAAGATTGGCTTCCAAAGTTCACAGGAGTGCTCAGTTTCAAACAAAATGCTGCAAATCATGAACACATCGCGTGATTTCCGTGAAATTGTGCACCCACATTCCCACTAGGCCGAGGACAAAATGCCACATGAACAATTTCAACTCAGCCTCAAGGTGGCGCTATAACTGGCCGAAAAGTGTTTTTACCTCTAACTGCACGGATCTGTGGATAACCTGGTGGAGACCTGTGCCCAGAAGGGCACTTTTTCTAGTTAGTTATGTGATTTGTCTGAGGCATCATATAGTAGGCCTAGTTTAATCCGAGGTCATTGTTTCGTCGGACAGAACCCACGACTGCATTTAGCAAAAACTAAGTAAATTTAACTCCAAATTAAAATTGAAAGTACAATAGGCCTACTATATGTTTCGTTCAATTAATTGCAGGAATGGTTAATTGAGCAGAGTAAAACATGTGCCTAATTGAACTTGAATCATCAATCATCATTATGATAAAAGCAGTGTGGTTGAATGATAACTATACTATCAACTGAGATTCAAGATTTGAAATTTCATAAACTATTCCTATTGACATGTCTGGCAACTACAGTAGGAAACCTTTCCAAAGCCTCTGGCACCCCCTGCTGATCACATTCCAAATCTGTTAATATTTTTGCCATGACAGCTGTAATTCCTGCATTTGAGCCAAGGATCACCATTTGATGACATCTCAGACCCAAAAACGAAAGAATATTTTATTTATTTTCCACAATGCCATGCTAGTTGTGTAGACTTATTGTAAAGTAAGGCATATGTTTAACAATAATGTAACTCTTGAGAGTGTAACATTAAACCAAATGGACCCGTAAGGGTTCCAGGGTCCATTTGGTTTAATGTTACACTCTCAAGAGTTAAAGATCAATAAGTGTCCATTTGGTTACAACTCTCCATCATTTAGACATACAAACATAGGGTACTCTTATTTTGAAGAGATCGTCCACCGGATATTCTTATATTTGCAACAATAGGGGCGCGTTCGGAAATACCGCACCGGAGGAGCGCACTCGACTATTAGGGCGCGTTCGGAAATGCGCCCTGAACGCACTGGTGTGCTCTCTTGTCGTTCGTTTATTCAGTGCTCTCAGTGCGTTGTCGTTCGAAAATCCAGTGCGCTGCACACCGGGTGTGCCGAGTGCACGCACTGAGCAACCCTACCCTGAGGGTAGGGTTGCTCAGTGTGAATGGTGTGTTGTAACTGGTCGTTCGTAAATAAGGCACACTGAACGCACTCTGTGACGTCACCGCCCACCACACTCAACAAACTGACCACATTCCCGGTGCGCATAGCCGAACGCGCCCTTAGATTGCATTGCACAGTGCGTTCAGTGCGCTATTTCCGAACGCGCCCTAGAACAGCTCCGTTAGCGTGCCCAGGCTTCCACCTCGGAGGAAAAAAGAAGTTGGACTCTTGCCAACATATCGTTTCAGAATCAGATTCAGAGTTTTGCTTTGCAAAACAAGGTAAGCATGCTTGTTAATTGGTTAACTTTAGCCCAGGGGTGATTGATTGATTGATTGAAGTTTGTAGAATAAAAATTCGGTTTTCAAATTATTATGAAAACCGATCTATTCCTATATTACCCTCATGTTAACTGATTAATTGCAACTTATATGAGACACACATGCTATTGATTATGACACATTTGACATTTTTTCCTTTCTTGAGAAGATTCTAACTTCTAACCTTTTTCAGTTCTTGACATCTGACTTCCCAGAAGCTGAGGAGGTAAGTACCAGTAAGTCAGTAACTGACGACATTGACGCGTCATTTTACGTCACCATGTCATTTAGTGCTTCTCAACCTTAGAGTATGGGCGCGTTCGGAAACGCGCACCGGGAATGTGGTCAGTTTGTTGAGTGTGGTGGGCGGGGACGTCACAGAGTGCGTTCAGGGCGCATTTCCGAACGCGCCCTATATGTTCTCAACTAGTACAAAATGAAAAACTGCTACAGCTGTAGCTGTTTGAATCATCTTTTCCCAAACCTTGATATCATTGTTGCATTATTATTATTGTATGAATATTGTATTGTCATTATGTTTATTTGTCCTGTTTTTGTTTATTTTCAGTTTTTAGTTGTTTGTGCTGTATCTTAACAGAATTGTGTGTAATATGTTTCTTCTAAAAAAAAACCTAAAAAAAACCCAACTGTAAAATATTAAATAGAAATAGGCTAAAGTTTAGCCTAGAGAGGGTATGCTCGTGACATCATCATCATACCCTGATGTTATTCGAGAACGCCTAGTAGGCTACAGAGTGGAAAGAAACTTTTCTGGCCTTGACAGCCCAAACAGAGAAGTCCTATCTGATTGCACCTCACTTTGCCACTCACTTTATGCATGCACATGTAGGCCTACCCTCTATTTTGGAGGTAGGCTACTTTGTTGTAAATTATAGTTTAGTTACAGGATCATTGCTACACATTATACACAAAAATACACTATATGAGTTGGTAATTCAGTTTCAAATAATGTCATTTGAACAGCTGATTCGCGTCTGGCTTTAGCCAGGCTATGCCAGCTTGGCATGCGCGACTTGTAACTTTTTTTTTTTTATCCGTGTATATGATCATTTATTTTATTTTGCATAGAAGTGTATATCTGTATCATGTCTTTAAATGTTTTGATGAATTGAAAATGGCGGACCCTTATGTAAACAAGTCTTAGTGTTTTTTCTGGTGTTATCTCAGCAGATACTGAACTGTATCCATTCTACAAATTGTTAATCAATCACTCAAAAACCTTATTACCGTTATAGGGGTCAGGTTGATCCATCCGACAAAAGGTTTTTTCAAGTTTAAATCCTTTTGCAAATAGTCTCATGTCTTTTCATAATGGTAACTTAAAACAATATAAAACCATCCAGGTAAAGTGTGATATTCAGAACCTTGTATTTGAAACTTTGACTCTGGTAAATGTTTCCCCACAGTCACCATTTAGACACAGAAAATGCACTACCTACCTACAGTACACTCCTACAGGCATGAATTTAACTGATTTATTAAAAATGTAGCACTACATGGGTTCATTATCTCAAGAGAAATGTATTTTACTTTCAGATTTCAAGTTCTGTTGAAGCCATATAGGAACAGTGCAAGCAACACTATGGAACTGGACTGCTCTTTTACCAGAATGAACCAGGTAAAAACTTCTGTTCTTTATTAGGTTACAATCAATATATTCTAATATAGACAAAAGGTATCCTTCCTCCAAGTAGTACTGCTTGTCAAACATGTGAATTGCAGACTTGAGAAGAAAATAATCCAAGGCACTCCGTCTTTGGTGAAAAATGTAATAATTTATTTGGAAATGAGCAAGGCAAATAAATAACAGGACCAACGCGTTTCGACCAGAAGGTCTTCGTCAGGGTCTATCTCTAGATATTGTTGATATATGTTATTTATTTGCCTTGCTCATTTCCAAATAAATTATTTAATTTTTCACCAAAGACGGAGTGCCTTGGATTCTTTTCTTTTCAAGTCTGCAATTCACATTTTGACAAGCAGTACTACCTTTTGTCTATATGGTTTTACCTGCATCACCAAAGAGCACCCATCTAAGAGCCACTAACAGATCCCTGCAGCGCTTCCATTCCTCTATTTCAATATATTCTAATGTTTTAAATCAAGACTGTGAGACTCTTAACTTAAATGTCAACTTGTTGTCAACTTAAATGTTGACAACATGGTTTGTTAAATAACTTCTAACCTATGTGTAATGGTGATCAGGGTTGAATCTTAGTGGTGCGTCTTTGACTTGATGGGATACTATAAGCCCCAATATACTTAGAATTACTTTGGATTACATTTTATGGAAGAAATTGTTCTAGAATGAATACAAATTGGTTCTTCTGCAAATGTAAGCAGTTCTATATAAATCATGTATAGTACACGTAACTGCATGCTTATAGCATAGCGCTATTGCTGCTGCTGCGCTACCCATTGCCGTCTTGCTCAAACACGGCTGCTTATTACAATTTAGGCATTTAGCAGACGCTCTTAATCCAGAGCGACTTACATTTAAGCAAGAACAAAAGCATGGGAATACATCACATAAAAGCATTTATCATGAAACATGCGTAAGCTAAGAAAGTAACAGTGGAATATCTATATAATGAAACTATACATACACTATACATATAAACTATACATATTTACTACTATGCTATACATATGTACTATGGCGTGCTATGACTATATACAATACAATTATAGTGCTGTCTACATAACATGCTATAAGTCTGTGTCAAATGCTATCTAAGCCAACAGAAATGCTATCTAAGGGGTTAGGGTAAGTGCTATGGGCCATGATGGAGTCTGAAAAGGTGGGTTTTCAGGCTACGGCGGAAGATTGGGAGTGATGCTGCAGTTCTGACTGCAATGGGAAGTGCATTCCACAGTTTTGGAGCCTCCACTACCTACCACATGTTGTTTTGTTGTGGATCTGCTGTTTATGTACGGGGATTCGGAGTCCCTATGGTTGGGAATGTACATAAAAGCAGATCCAATTCATCGATAAATCTATTGCTCATTTTATATTCAATACAAATATATTCTAAAAAAAATATATATATATATATATATATTCCATCCATTCATGAGTTGTCCTGACTGAAGTTGCGATATACACATATAGCAACATTTTGTTTTGTCTACATTTTTTTTATACAAATAATGTTTTTCAGAAAACCTTTGACGATTTCGAATTGGCATCAGGTCTAAATACTGTAGGTCATCAAGGTTCAAGACGTTTTATTGTCATTCCATACAAATGCAGAACGTAATTTGTTTACCCATGTCCTCATCAGGCAAAAAGATAAAAGTACATAAAGGATTCATAAGGATTCTCTGAAAACGGGAATAAGCCTCAAGCCTCAAACCTCAAACTATAAGTGTGTAAGCTACAACATCTTTTCACGCTCTCCCACGTTCCCTCATTCCATTGTGCAGGGGTTTCCATCTATTGTCCACGGTCAGTTCCTCTGAAAGGCATTGATGTGGAGGTTGAGGTGAGCGACCATGTGGCGACAGTGACCTCTATTCTGCAGTACGAGAACAAGGAGGAGAGCCCCATAGAGGCCGTCTTTGTCTTCCCTCTTCCTGGCGATGCTGCCGTGTGTCATTTCAGCGCAAAGATCGGACAGACGGAGGTTGTGGCTGAGGTGAAGGAGAAACAGAAGGTGAGCTAACAATGGACATACTTGATAGCCTGGATTAAAAACCCCACCTACTTTCACGTGGCTTTGATTGTTATTGATCATTTACCATGTAACCACTTGGTTTTCACAAACTGGATTTTAGACTGGTTCCTTGAATTTATCACCAACTGGATCAATATTTCAATCCTCAATCTAGATGTTCGTGGCCAAACACGGGTGCAATGGCATTTGGGAGCATTTCATTTATTTGAACTCTGAAACGGAAAGCTGTGTGTTTTTTAACCAATCAGAACATTGCATATCCTCAGGGTATGGGACATACTGTAGCTCCACTAGTCAGATATGTCATCTTGAATGAGATTAAAAACAGAGTAGTTCTGTAATCAAAACCAGCTGTGTAATCCCAACGTGCAGCGATGGCATTAAAAATACACAAAGATGGAAATGTTCCCATTGTTTGTTTGTTTTTAATCGAAGAACCACTGACATAGAAACATAGCTTTTTCAGAAAACTGTCATTTTCAAACAGACATTTTTAGAATCTGACCTCAGGTCAGAATGGGTTAATGCAATCAGATAGGACTTTTCTGTTTAGATGTATGGGCTGTCGAGGCCAGAAAGTAGTTTTTTGCCACTCAGTAAGTGTTCCTGCATAACTTCCTGGTTTGATGATGTCACACGCATACCCTCTATTGCTCAGGCTCGAGAGGACTATGATGACGCATTGAGCTCAGGCCAGCAGGCCTTCCTATTGGAGGAGAGTGAGGAGAGCCCTGATGTATTCTCGATGAGTGTGGGCAGTCTGCCTCCAGGACAGAGCGCCTCCATCAGGCTGGAGTATGTTATTGAGCTGACTGTGGAGGCTGACGGTGGGCTGAGATTCTGTCTGCCTGCTGTGCTGAACCCCCGCTACCAACCTCGAGGTAGGAAACAACCCCCGCTACCAACCTCAATGTAGGAAACAACCCCCGCTACCAACCTCAATGTAGGAAACAACCCCCGCTACCAACCTCGAGGTAGGAAACAACCCCCGCTACCAACCTCGAGGTAGGAAACAACCCCCGCTACCAACCTCAAGGTAGGAAACAACCCCCGCTACCAACCTCGAGGTAGGAAACAACCCCCGCTACCAACCTCGAGGTAGGAAACAACCCCCGCTACCAACCTCAAGGTAGGAAACAACCCCCGCTACCAACCTCAAGGTAGGAAACAACCTCCGCTACCAACTTCAAGGTAGGAAACAACCCCCGCTACCAACCTCAATGTAGGAAACAACCCCCGCTACCAACCTCAATGTAGGAAACAACCCCCGCTACCAACCTCAATGTAGGAAACAACCCCCGCTACCAACCTCAATGTAAGAAACAACCCCCGCTACCAACCTCAATGTAAGAAACAACCCCCACTACCAACCTCAATGTAGGAAACAACCCCCGCTACCAACCTCAAGGTAGGAAACCCCGAAGGGTCCAAACCACTTTTCTTATTGTTACTTCAGTGTTCAGGCATCTCTTTTTTAGGGGGTTGTGAAGGTGGCCGTGGTAGAAAAGATGATGGCTGATAGGTAGTGTGTGATGGTACTGTAATTACATTTGTGAGCCAGATTTGACTGAGAGCTTTTCACCAGAGGAGAAAATATATATACTAGAGCATGTCTGAAATAAGTGTCAGAGCTGAAATCGACATGTAAATATGAAATAAATGCTTAAACATGTAGCTAGGTGTAATGTTAGAGTCCACAGAAGTGAACCTTTCAAGCCATATCTCCAAAACTGGTGGGTCAAACTGAACAACCAATATGTCAATTTGATTCCCTGCTTTCATATGACATGAGAAAACAGCAGTCCCTCAGTCATATTTGGTCACATTTACTTTCTCAGGTAGTGAAAGTGTCAGTGGATGGAGCAGTCAGACCCCTGTCTGTGTGGTCTGCAGACCCTACAGTCTGTCCTTCTCTGCCCGAGTGACCTCTCCTCGACCCATCTCTAAAGTAAAGTCCAACTGTTCCCTGGACCCTCTTCAGTACCTCAACACAGAGCAGACCCAGGCCACGGTAAGGAGCATTAACCATGCCAGAAACGAGTCAAACAACCCAGAGACTACATTTCCGGGTAGGCGGGGTGGCTGCAGCTGCCCGTCGCACAACATAAACTGACATGTTAATTATTATTATTATTATTTTTATATATTTAATGTTTCGTGGTTAGTACGAATCGAGTCACCGCCAGCTGAGCTTACATCAACGAGGAATCTCAGGAACAAAATGTGTTGACAGCTGGGTGTGACGTATATTAGCAGCGACATTGCTTTCATATGTAGTTTCAAGGCTTTTGCGGCCAAATTAATTCCATTTTCTCCAGAAACTGGCTGTATCAACTATGAATGGACATCATTAACGACGCACAGCTACCCCCCTGACAGAAAGGCCGGGATGATCGGTTTATTTTTCAAACACTGTTCTTATATGAAGCGACCTAATGGGGATTTCAATGCAAAAATATATATATATGAACCTGTGTAGTGTGTACTGGTGCCCTCTACTGAAAGTGACGTCAGACTTCGGTGCTCTATTAGTCCTTCACTAAACCCCATCCCAAAGTCTATGCTGGGCAAGCTTTCATCACCTCATAGCTGTCAATGTTATTTTGCATGGCTGTGTTGTTGAACACATACACAGCTTAACGTTTGGAAAGTTACACAACCGACCCACCAGGGTGATGGTGATGGCAATAAAACTAATCACCGTAGTCGGACGGTCGTTAAAGTTCATTGAGTTGGATACTGCTTCTCTAACATTTCCTCGTATTTCTAGTTCATTGAAATTATGTGATGCACATTTAGCCAGTGCATAGCCTACTGCAGACCTGGTTGACTAGATTTAGAAGACATTTTGAAGCTCTTGCTACTGAAATGATCGATTATTTATATGGAGAAATCCCATCATTTAACACGCATCTCAATGGGTGAGAAGGAAAAGCTTCCCAATGTCTACTCTCTTAGTAACCGTTGCTAACGTGCCTATTGGACGGGTTGGGGAGGCACTTACCATCTAATTCCATAATTTATTCTGACCCCTCCCCGAAAAGGCCTACCGGTATCTTTACTGACCCCTTATCCATCGTTTATACATTATGGATAATTATCATCGACCACACACACACACACACGTTTTGACATTGTCTTCTCTATAATCCCAGGTCCGTCTGGCTGGCAGTGGCACCTCACAAGGAACGGTGTGCTGTGCACCTTTTTGCTCAACCCGCCTGAGCGATGGGCACAAGTTTGACAGAGACGTGGAACTGTTGGTTTATTATAAAGATGCCCACCAGCCCGCTGCTATTGTAGAGGCAGGAAAGGATTCTGCCAAGCCTGGTAATCTCCATTCGTTTTTCTTTTGTAATTCTTAGTGTTTTACTTTATTAGTATATGTAGTATATGTTGCTGTGATAAAATCATTTTCAATTTCATTTTTTGGTAGCTTATTCCTTTCTTCCAAGCTCTCTGATGGGTGACCCAGTGATCATGTTGAGCCTGTACCCAGAGTTCCCTAAAGCTGTGATGTCATCACTGGCTTCATGTGGGGAGTTCCTGTTTTTAGTGGATCGTTCTGGCAGCATGGACTGTGTCATGAGCAGCAGCAGCGTGCGCGGGGCCGGGCCAGATCGCATTGGCAGTGCCAGGGTACATGATGCTCTTTATTCCTTCTATTTTACACTAGCAGTGCCAGGGTACATGATGCTCCTTATTCCTTATATTTTACATTGGCAGTGCCAGGGTACATGATGCTCTTTATTCCTTATATTTTACATTGGCAGTGCCAGGGTACATGATGCTCTTTATTCCTTATATTTTACATTGGCAGTGCCAGGGTACATGATGCTCTTTATTCCTTATATTTTACATTGGCAGTGCCAGGGTACATGATGCTCTTTATTCCTTATATTTTACATTGGCAGTGCCAGGGTACATGATGCTCTTTATTCCTTATATTTTACAGTTGAATATCTTGACCCGACTTTCCATTTAATCTAACATTTGCAACAATATTGCCTTTTTACGATGAACAGTTTGAGCATTGAGGGCTTGCTACTGTATAAGCCCTAGGTTCCAACACATAAAACATCTAGTAATTTGTACATTTATAGAACATTATAATACTATTAATGCCAAGAATGTATTTTTTGTATTATTGTAATATTTATTTTGCACAAATTATATAAAATCTGTTTGGGATTAGAAACAGCCGAGCTGGGTGTAAGGCAGTGGTATATTACCCCATAGACAAAACGAATCACAACTCAACAATTCAAATCATTCATTTGTATCGTTTGCTTCATACAAGACATGTTCACACACTTGAGGATGTTGCTGTGTTTCTATCCATCTATCGAAATGTGTAGGACACACTGCTACTGCTACTGAAAAGATATGTTTCTATTCATCTATCAAAATGTGTAGGACACACTGCTACTGCTACTGAAAAGATATGTTTCTATTCATCTATCAAAATGTGTAGGACACACTGCTACTGCTACTGAAAAGATATGTTTCTATTCATCTATCAAAATGTGTAGGACACACTGCTACTGCTACTGAAAAGATATGTTTCTATCCATCTATCAAAATGTGTAGGACACACTGCTACTGCTACTGAAAGGATATGTTTCTATCCATCTATCAAAATGTGTAGGACACATTGCTACTGCTACTGAAAAGCTTGCCAATGGGCTGCTACTTCAACATATTTGGCTTTGGAAGTGACTACGACCACATCTTTCCGTGAGTGTCTCACACACACACACACACACACACACACACACACACACACACACACACACACACACACACACACACACACACACACACACACACACACACACACACACACACACACACACACACACACACACACACACACACACACACACACACACACACACACACACACACACACAGAATGAGTTCAACTAGTCGACACGGTATGAGCTAAATTGTTTTTAAAAATCAAACCTGTGTGAAGTGAGGGGCGCTCTTGTCATCGTACACATTTACGTCATATTTGGCAGACATTTAAGACCCAATTTCTCGTTTCATGGTCAATGGCAAATATTGAGACGTGTGGGGACAATATTTTAATTTCCTCTTCATTGTCAATGGCATTTAATGTTTGTGTTGCCACACATTTACGTCATATTTCGCAGACATTTGACCAAATTTCTCCTTTCATTGTCAATGGCAAATAGTAAAATAGTAATAAAATAGTTTAAAAAAAAGGCAAATTACTTTAAGGATAAAGATTTAGTTGTTTCCATACCCTCACTCTGTTATGGCAGTGTGAGTGTGGAGTACAGCCAGAGCACCATGGATGAGGCTCTGGAGAAGGTCAAGACTATGTCAGCTGATCTGGGCGGGACAGAAATCCTAAGGCCTCTCGAACACATCTACAAGCAGCCCTGCGTTCCCAATCAGCCCAGACAGGTAGCACGCAAACACACACCACTGTTGCACCACACACACACACACACACACACACACACACACACACACACACACAAGACAAATAAGTGTTCTTTATGTTTTGTCATCCCAGCTCTTTGTCTTTACTGATGGCGAGGTGTGTAATACCAAGGAAGTGCTCGATCTGGTGAGAAGTAATGCCAGTTCTCACAGGTGGGCCCACATATCGCTTGTATGAACAAACATACAAGTTACAACGGACAAGTCTGCATTGTTGTGTTACACTACACACAGTACCGTATATTGATTCTATCCTATTCTACTGCAGGTGCTTTACTTTCGGGATTGGGGAGGGGGCCAGCTCTGCTCTCATTACTGGGATGGCCAAGCAGGGAGGAGGTCATGCCCAGTTCATCACTGGAACAGAAAGGTTGCAACCCAAAGTAAGATCTATAATCTGTGAGAGGGCAGCCATATCCCGCTGGCATAGGAAAGACAAATGGCACAAAGTATTCCAAAGCAATAACAGCTCTCCACCGTGGCGATATATTTACAGTATACACTGTGTGCACTGCTTTCTGCATCTTGTTTGAGGTCTGTCATTCTCATTCGTTTACAACAGGTGATGCAGTCACTTAGCTTTGCCCTGCAGCCAGCGGTGGTGGATATTTCGGTTTCGTGGGACCTGCCAAAGGGGATGTCTGTCACATCTCTGTCTCCGCCCATCACAACCCTTTTCAAGGACCAGAGGTTGCTCATCTATGCCCAGCTGACTGGAGATGTAAGGGCAGTGTGTGTGTGTGTGTGTGTGTGTGTCACTCTCTTATTGTAAGTACTTTTTATATTATGTTCAAAGAAGTTGAGTTTACGTTGCAATTTGCACGGCAGAAACAATTCATAATGCAGTTGAATTTGAATCCAACAATGTCTCTCTCTTCCTCCCCAGGCTTCAGGGGTCAGTGAAGGCAGTGTGACAGTGAAGTACAGCCTGGCAGATCAATCTTCTGAGAATAAGCTTGGCTTCAGTCTCAAACCTACCAAGGACACTGGGTAAAGTATCCTTTACTCATCGAGCAGTGAGGCACAATAAGTGACCATTTAGTCCCAAAACAACCCTCTTTATTCTCCTGTGTGCAGACTGACTGTCCACAGGCTGGGCGCTCGGACCCTGATTCGCTCCCTGGAGCTGGAACAGAGAGACCAGCGAGAGAAGCAGGCTAGAGCAGGGAAGAAGAGGGTGGTGGAACTCAGCATCCAATCAGGAGTGAGCAGTGTCTTCACTGCCTTCATCGCCGTCAACAAAGGAAGTGGGGAGGCCGTACAAGGACCTCTGATACGCAGAAATGTCCCAGCGCCAAGTAAGTACCGCTGGGGCAAAGAGATTCTAGAACAAGAGGCGAAACTCCCATTAAGTCCCATAGTAACAACCAGCGCCCAGTGCCATATTGGAGTGATGACGTAACTTCTGGTTGCTTTTAAAAACATTAAAAACTAAAAGTCATGCTGTACAAAACAAGAACTACTACTATCATATATTGATTGAGCATTGCCGCCATCTCGGAGTGATGCCATCTAGTGGTGATTCCAAGTTTTGTCTCTTGTTCTAGAATCTCTGTAAAGACATGGCTGCTCCAGCATGAAGACTACCTCAAACACAATGAACACATTTAACTGCCATTAACGGCCCTGGACGTCAGACCAAATCATTTATTTAGTTAGATCACGTTTTAGGTTGCTAGGCAACAGACACATAAAGGAAATGAACCAGAAGTGACATTTTCGCCTGCCGTCCGCCTCAATGTAAACCGATTTTAGTTAACAGCATGGTATCTCGATTATTTTCTCTGATTCTTTTCTTTTTCTGATTCTTTTCTTTTCCGTCGTCATCGCCGTCAACAAAGGAAGTGGGGGAAGTGGCAGAAAATGTTCAAGTAAGTACCGCTGGGGTCTATGAAAACATGACTGTTCCAGCATGAATACTACCTCAAACACAATTAACCCATTCAGGCCTGACGTCGAAATTAAAAAAAAAGAAGTTTTCTAAATCATGACAATTTTCGGAAATTTTAACTTTTATTTTTCAAAAATAGCAGACCTACAAGTTCGTAGCTATGAGCTTGTAGATCAATAGCTAAAGCATTACATAATGCTTTAAACACCAAAAGGTGTTCCCGCCCAAAATGGGTTAAAGTGTACTGTATGTGGGATTAGTATTGGTAGTAGTTCAATTCAATTTTATTAAAATGTCAAAACACAACAAGTTGTCTCAAGACACTTTACATGTAGTGTCGGAGACATAGAAAGAAGGAGGGACAGGGAGGACATACAGGCAAATACAAGTAGTAGCAATAACAATAATAATGAATGTAATAGTGTAAGATAATATAATATGGTATAACAGTGTTGTCAGATAATATATTATATATAATGTATTAGTAAGTACGTTTTATTTCGGTCCATACCAGAGACCACATGTACATAGACAAATTAAAACCCACCATTTACTAGTGGCACCGAAAGGGTAAAGGCTGAAGCCAAGGCTTATATTGACTACCCTTTTTAAGTGGTGCAACCACTTCTACGTCCAGCTTGCAATGTCCGTGTAGCTGTGTACGTGTTTGTGATGTGTGTAGGGAGGTAGGTACCTGTGACCTGTGTGGGTGAAATTGGAACGAGAGAAGTATGTGACATGGCTGCCACCTGCTGGACGACGGGAGTTGCACCACTTGGTTCACACTGGTGTGCTTTTTAAACATAACTCGAGTTAAACAGAACAAAGTTGTCAGACATTGATTTCACAAAAAAATCAGACCATTGATATCGGAGGAAGAGTCTACGCCAGGCTTAGATTCTGCCTACACTTTGGAGAGTAACAAATGTTTTAGAGCGAAACAAAATACCTACAGTAACTTAGGTTTAATCTAAAAAGACTAAACCAAAAAAAGGATACGTTTTTATAGAGAAGATATGTTTATTGGCTTTATACCATGTGGCTTTTGAAGTATACAAGGATAACATGACTGATGCCTCACAACCATACTCTGTGGCTAATTATGGGGTGAAGTCCGTTAGGTGGAACACCAGAGACCTACTGTACCAAAGTGACCTGCTGCAGTTTTGTGCCCTAAGCCTAAGGGAGGAAACGCACAACGTAGCATTATCATATTATCGCTTTCTTGTTTTATACAGTTACTGCTTGCATGATTATCATGGCTTTGTTGTACTGTAGACTTTTGCACTGTACTGTGTATTATTTCTGTTAAATCTTAATTTGTACAGAACCTTTACCTCAGCAATGAATAGTTACTGTTTATCAACTAAATAAATACTAAATGTTATTAGGCCCTGTTCCTAGGGTTAGTGTTAGGCATGGTTTAAATGAATTCATTGTAGTTAAGGTTAGTGTTAAGGTATCGTTAATACATTTAAGTTTAGGCATTTGGTGAGGTTAAAGGAGAATTCCATGCTAGAAGGCTTTCTTACCTTTCTTTGTAGTCGTTACGTCCCCACCAGCAAAGAGGAAAAAAAAGGGAGGACCAGGAGTTTGCCTACCATGTATCATGATTGCAATGGTTTGCTGTTGGGCACCAATGGAGATGTATGACTGTAAGTAGAAAGTCTGTAATTCAAGCTACAATCTACATTATTATTATCATCATAATCATGCAATACTATTTAAGAGTTTTTTCATGGCACAATCATAATACAGTTGATATGAAATTAGCTGGATACGCATACCAGTCATGCTGGCTTGGTGCTGTAATGTCAGTTCTTTAGATTTTAATAATACATGTTGAGTTTTTTTTAATCATTTATAGGGATTCATAAACGCCTAAATAGGCAGACGGATAGCCAACAGGTGGACTGTGGTGGTGAAGATGAAGGTACAGTAACATCATTTAGTTGTCCGATCTCAGACTGTCACTGACAAATGCCCTCTCAGAACCGCACCTTCACTTTAAGCACATCAAACCCATGGCTCATGTCTAAATGATTATACTGTAGGCCTAACCATTACCTTTGCTAACCGGCTGCCTAAATAAAAATAATTATCCATAAACGTAACCAAAATCCCCTTCTGAGAATGAAACCTTGGGTAGAATCATTAACACTGTGGTCCTCATTCACAACGAAAATGTACACCCAGGTGTAAAGGAGATGCGTAATGATATCGTATTTATCCGTCCGATCAAGCTGCGGCATGTGTTATTCAGCGAAGGTGGTGTAATCACTTCATTTGTGCAGATCGCCCGGTGTACCCTTTCCGCCTCTTTCCCAAGCGATTCGCCTGGTGTCGCCTGGTTTGAAGGAACATCCACAGCAGTTAATTTTGACAGGCGGGTCTCTGCACGGACAGATCTTCAAGCAAACAGCGCGAGTTATATGTATAATTATAAACGAAACTTGCCAACTTGGCACGCATTGCTTCATTCCTTGTTAAATGTCAGAACGTTAATTAGTTAACTGATATATTACTTTCACATAATGAGAAAGAAGTTCATTTGTACAGTTCACCACACGACCAAATGCTATATTAAAACTCGGCAATGATAAAAGCCCTTACTGATTAATTGCCATGCACTGCAGGGTTATAAAATCCGCGTCCGCATATGATCAATATACATTATTATAAATTAATACCACGACACAAATGGAGGCAGATAGAGGTGCTTGCAGCAAAGGCATTAGGCCTACGTGAAACTTTAATTGGTCTCTGTTGAGTCTCTGTCAACATGCTGATTAGCGAGTTACAGTAGGTAATAGGTATAGTAATGATCATCATCAACATACTTTCTTATGTCTGTCCGTCATATTTGTGAACAAGCGCGAGTGGAGGTGAGCTGGCTTAAAACTATGATATGACTGGCCAATTCTTAACACGCCGATGCCATTCAGTAGGCTAATGTGTTCTTCTATTTTTTATATAGAGCTAATTAGCCCTAGTGTCTGCTGTCTGTCTGTCAGACCGGCATGTCTGTGAACCAGAATGCATTAGAGCCAAAAGCCGGCCGGGCCGGGCCGTGTTCCGTCTGTCCCTGACCAACAGGCCCAGGCCCACTGCACCGTTATATTAATGTTCCAATGTGAATTTCACCCAGATTGGACGTGGTTCAGCGGCAGCATGCTGCTGTGCTGCAGGCATTACTACACTAAACAACGTGGGATTTGTACAGTGCAGATATAAGTGCATGTTCTTATTATAGCCTAATTGTGAGTTTGTTTTTTAACATGCAGCACGAATCCGCGATAGCCGATCCACAAGCTCACAACGCGTTGCACTGCAAGTAGGCTAGAAGGCTGCTGAGATTGTGAGCCGCATATCCTAATAAAGAAATAAAAATGCGTCAGGCTTGCGGGGGCAGTTTCTGTATGGGACTCTAGGCTAACTTCATTGACCAATGCCTCTAGAATGCATGCATATAGGCATACAAGTGACACTTGGCTTTTATATACAGTAGGCTATGTGCTGACCAATGTTGGGGACACATGCCTACATATCTGAGGTTTGGGAACTATTTATTGATTCAGCATGAAGACTAAAGCCTTCTAAATAAATATACGCAAGCCATATGCCCTCTACACCACCCTGGAGCAGACGTCAACGTCAAGTTCACGGAGATGGCCATGAATTCCCACGTAATGTGGGAATCCTCGTAAATGCCCGTCCGCTCACGCTCCGTTCACGATATGAGTGTAAACGCCGTTGTGAATGAGGTCCTGGAAGTGTAAATCATCATTACACCATGAGACCCAACATCAACATGGGCTTTTAACCATTTCTCAGCTACAGTATAATCATTTAATTGCCCGAGGAGCCTCAGAATATCAGATGAATGATTGGATGGTAGGCCTTGTAGTCAGAGCACTTGAAATATTCACTTTGTATATTTTTCCTTCCAAGGTGAAGAAGAGAACATGCTTTGTGGATCTTCTAATTCAAAATTAGGTATTGTAACTTGCACCTATTCAAATAGAAAACATACTATACAGTAGTTGTAGATTTACTAAGTCTTTGTGGGGCTTTTACTTCATGATTCAGTTCTTGGTCAATTGAGACAAAAGTCACATAAAATAGCTTTTTGTGTGTTTGTAGTTAATGCATATAGGCTATAGTGGATCTAATGTTGCATTGTGTTCAGAATATCAACATTATCACATTGGTTCTCTTCTGTAATCAAACAAAGTCTGCCATTCTAGACACCCATATAGTAGCCCCATTATAATAAAACCTGTAATTGTTCCTCAATACCCTTAATTTAGTAAGCCATTAATGTGACAAATTCCCCTTTAACATTATTCATTCTGGACTGAGTATTTAGTATTCGACCATAAGTTGAATTCCATTCTTCTGGCTTGTTCTCTTCCATAAAAATAAAATAAAAAAGGTCTTTGCCCATCCAAACTGTGCTTTGGTGACCCCATGTGGTAGAAGTGTTTAGGAGCTTGTCCTAGCCTTGCATAGCCAGTCTTCACCTGCCTCTGCAATTAATATCCACTCAGTGATATTATGCCTCCCATAGACCCCTTGCTCCAGGTGATCACCCTCCAGAAGGCTACTGGTTTCTGGACCCTAGTTCCAGAGCTGACTGCTGTGCTTGGGAAGACTCATGAGGAGTTGGAAAAGTCAAAGCCTCTACCAGTAAGTCCCAGCCACATGTTTCTGTTACACAGGGAGGTTTGTGCAAGTACATTTCCCTCAATTTGACCAGTGTTATTTGTTAATTTGTTCTCTATTATGTTGTCGGCATATCCTGTCACCATCTGCATGTCATTTGATTTCAGGTGATAGAGGAAGTTTGGGCCACGATATTGGCTCTAATCTGGCTCCATGGCTTCAAGATGGACGCCCAGGATGAGTGGCAGCTTCTGGCTATGAAGGCAGTGTCCTGGGTTCATGCTCAGAAAGGTAAAATGTGCAACGCTACGACAGTTTCTTGCTGATCTGTGCATTCTGTTTGTATGATTCCCCTGGAACAGGGAACATACAAGTAAGACGCGCAAACGCGGGAAGCGAACGCAGCTCGTGTGTGTGTGGTTGTGTGTGTGTGTGTGTGTGTGTGTGTGTGTGTGTGTGTGTGTGTGTGTGCTACAGCTGCGCCCTGTGTGTGTGTGTGTGTGTGCTACAGCTGCGCCCTCTGGTGGCGGGCGGGTGGTGTCACAGCGGGACAGACACACAGACATGAGCAGCAGGGTCTCATAGTAAGTGGCTCACTGCGTTCGCAACAAAGAATGTAATGGAGTTGAAGCTGTACTGCGAATTTGCTAAATGATGATGAAAAACAGCTGGGCATAACATTGTTATCTAAAGTGTTCCTGTTTTCCAGTGGACTGCGTGACTGAGTGTGTGGAGGCTGGAAATACCTTGTTGGGCTGCAAGGTGCAGAAAGATGACCTGGGGCTCTGATGAGAGGTTCATCCCATCCACCTGCCACTACCAGTGGGGTTGCAACCTGCCATTCTCTGGGCTATACCTTGAATACCTCTTATCTTCCTGTAATTGGGTGACATTAACAGGATTTACAGCAGTTAATACATTTCTAATATTGTGCTCGTCTTACACTGTGGTTTAGTAGCTGATTCTCTACCAAAATATTATTACTTTTTTTTTTTAAACTGCATTCTCACGAACGATTTGTGTATTGATCCTGTTCTTTACACCATGCTGTTAATCTTTAATTACAAATACATTGTACTATAATAAAACATTGGGCATAACCAAAAAGATCAACCTTATAAAAAAATAATATTTTGATTGAAATGTCAATATGAATTCTTCTTTTGAGTATTTTATGGCACTGTATTTATAGATGACAGTGGAAAGTGACAGGACAGCAAGAATGTGAAGGAGTGACATGCAACACAGGTCCAGAGCCTGCTGCTGGGATTGCACCAACTCTGTAGCCCCTTTTGGGACCCGTGTGTGCCTTTTCTGTATTTGGGACGTTACCGTCTTCCCCCAAATAGAGGGTATGCACATGCATAAAGTGAATGGCAGATCGAGTGGCAAATCGAGTGGCAAAGTGAGTGACAAAGTGAATTTAATGTTGTTTAAGGACTTTTCTCTTTGGATGTATGGGCTGTCAAGGCCAGAAAGTAGGTTTTTACCAGAGGATTATTTTTTCACCAGAGGAAAAATATTCTCTATGAGGCAATTCTCTGGGCAATTTTCTTCCCGGTGGAAACAAAATTCTCTTTTGGCCAAAAAGTACCGTTTATACGTGTGGTGGGGGGCTCAGAGTGCGTCCACTAAGGAAAGTAGGCTTTCTAATGACACAACCCGCCTTTGTTTTGGTGAGTAGCAAAAACGTTCTTTTTATTTACGCTAAAGACGAGAGGCTGGTCTGCATTCATGCGAGCGGCGGAAGTTGAGAGTAACATAGCTCTAAATGCAACCCATTAGAGCTATGGACCAGAGCTAATGAGACCCAATAAACTATTAGGTGTAAGTACAATAGAGGAGACCTCACACTTTACAATAATCTCTAGAAAGGTCTAATCATTTTACTGTGCATTAAGAATAATACGATTACATACTGACAAACGTAGTCACTGTCACTGATGTCTGACATGGATGGTCATCTCTCAAGATATATCCCACTCGTTTTTTTGAAGAATGGGTTCCCAGATTGCTGACATGGTTAGTGTGAAGTTGCCCGAGGGCCAAGGCTCCAAAAACAGTCAGCGATGCTTTTTGTGGATTTTATTTCTCCCAACTCCAGCTCCAGTGCAGATATTCACAGTGCAAAAATTATCAAACAGCAAAAATTATACTGGCCCAAAAATCCAAAATAAAGAACTCAAAAATACTTACTGCAAAACTTAGGACAAAGGAAAAATAACAAAACTGCACTAGGCTAAGCCCATGAAATGGGCCCTAGCAGCTCTCTCACTGGGCTGTCAGCATATTGCCTGCCAGAGCATAACTGACTAGCTCTGCCTGCAGTCTCCCCTTTATAGGAGAGGATCCTACCACCCACAGAGAAGCAATTAACCATACACAGCTTATCTACAAGCTCACAGATCTCAGCTGAACATCAATAAGTATCCCCATACATAGATGTTCTATTTTAGACTAAACATCATATGGGTTTGCATTCATTTCCCCAGATAATAGAAATACTTTGCTCATTGACATTGTGAAACACCCCTACTCCTCAACAGTACTTGGCACCTTCCCCCCATCTTAAATGAATGGCTGAGCCCTCCTCTGGTTCAGCAGCTCAGATTCAGATAGAAGAGTGTGTGTGTGTGTGTGTGTGTGTGTGTGTGTGTGTGTGTGTGTGTGTGTGTGTGTGTGTGTGTGTGTGTGTGTGTGTGTGTGTGTGTGTGTGTGTGTGTGTGTGTGTGTGTATAGGGCACGGGCTGCCCCGTGACAGTTAGTAATAGTAAATATGTTTGTATCACATTTAGAATGGGTACAGGTCAATACAACAACTGCTACGAGGATGAAACCAGAAAAGGCACTAGACTTGTTTACATCAGGGTCCTCCATTTTCAATTCACCAGAGCATTTAAAAACGTACTTCTATGAAAAAAAATATATACTATATATATAGTTTAAAAAAAAGTTTTTCAAGAAAGGGAAAAACATGTATGACTTTTTTACAGGGACCAGTTTTGAATTGCAGCCGCCCATAAGTGCTTTTTGAGAGAGGTTTTGAAGTAGTCTAGGGTTTCACATTTCTTAACGGCTGTTCATAGGGCGTTCCACATTTTAGTGGCGTAGGAGTGAAATTAATTTAACGCAATGTTGGAGCCGATTATTAGTTAGTGTAGCAATAGTGTGTAATAGTGTAAGTGGTAGCAATACAGCTCAGATTCAGTTCAGCAGAAAGTATATATATATATATATATATATATATATATATATTTTTTTTTTTAATGGCCTGCAGCCAACAATAGGCAGCCCAGGGTTATGTGTTCACTGTTCAGGTTTAATGTTGCAGCACTAGTCAGACCAGACGGTGTCATGACGCATGTGCCCTAGGGGTGGCACTGTTGGAAGACGTTGACAGTCAGCCAGCCAAGCCTCTGAGTAGAGCGCATTATTATGTATCCCACCATAGCTCCAGGAAAACCCCGCCCCCAGGTGCTCTGAACCTGACCCAAGGAAAACCCCGCCCCCGCTGCTGCTCTGCAGGGCGGGGTTTGCCTGGAGATGTGGTAGGAACCATAATAACGCCTCGGTCATCCATCCACTGTTGCCACCCCCTATGGTTGCCACGTACAAGAACAAGATTCCTCAAGTGTGTGGAGTGGAGAGGACGATTCAGGAGACTGGAACAGCACGGCAATAAAAAGGTTTGCACAGTCCTCTATTATAACAGAAAGCAATCAAAACTTAACACCTAGGGAACAAGGCTGAAATATATATTAAAGTGACGATTTAAAAAAGAAATGATACAGGAGGTGTGCGTCAGTTTATAAAAGTTGTTGACAAGAGTTAGTTACAACTTAAGTTAGTCGTCAGCACTGCAGCAGCAGCTGGTCATGCATGGTTCACATGTACGCTCGTCTTCAGTCATGTTTTAGGGAATTAGGGCTACAGCAGGTTTTTGGGGACGTCCCAAAAAACAGAAAAGGTAACCAAGGTGGTCCCGAAAGGGTCTATTATTATTACAGCTGGTGACCGTTGTCCAAGACAAGTGGATTCACGTCAGCTAATGTTAACATAATAGTGCCAAAGTCTATGTTATCAGGGGGGGGGGGGGGGTCAGTTCGCTACCGTCACACATGAACAGACAGTGGAATTATTATTATATATTAAAAAATGAACATGTTAACAAGAGACGCAGATTATTTATGTTTGTTGGCTACTGTACTTTGCAACACCAGCATATAAATCAATCAGCGTGGCTAACGGCTAAAAACTAGCATCAGGCTAACGATCTGCTAAGTGCTAACATTATTTGTTTATGACTGAATTAAGTTGCCGTTTGGTATCATTATTATTCACATGTCTAACTAACTACTCCGTTCCATATCAAAGCATGTTGAGTTTGTTTCAGTGAGCATCAGCTGAAGTTTCGATTAGCTTTGCATTTTAACCAACAGAGAAAGCAGTGCATACTGCATAGGAGCTTTAACGCAGTGGTTCTCAACCAGTGGTCCAGGGACCACCAGTGGTCCTTGGGGGGTTCCAGGTGGTCCCCAGCTAAATTTACTCTCCAAGTATAAGCCCAAACCCGGAAGGGGGAAAAAAAGCCCAGATGTAAATGGGATTTTAATAGAACCATTCAAATGTATTCTTATGAAATCTTAAACAGACTTTTTTTTTAATATAGAATTGATTGTTACTTAAATTGTCGATGCATATGTGGCCAGAATATAACATTATTAAATGTAATTATTAATTAAAATTGCCCTCTTCTCAACATACACATTTCAGTCAATTGCTTAATTGACTTCTTTCTGATGGAGTACATTTCTCACAAATCCTTTGACAAGTGACAACACTATAGTAATATGACCCTTGAACATGTGCTAAACTAAAACTATTGTACGGGGTATAGGCGCAGGCGTTACACTGAAATTACTGACAGTGAACTAACTATGCAACTTCAGCCAACTGTCAAAAAACTAGTATAGAGGAACAAGTGAGCTGACCTAAAACCCAAACCGCACCAACGCAACTCCTTGCAACAAAACAGTTTTAAGGTCAACCACACCAATGCAACTCCTTAATTGCAACTGCCATTGGGAAATTAACATTATCAGATTATTATTTTAATGCAGTTTATCAACTAACCAGTTAATCGATCAATAAGATTATCAACAAGGTTATCAAAACGTACTATCAATTAATAAACCCACAGGATTTCAGATTGTCCGGCTTATTGTGTTTTGCATCATAGTTGCTGTCCATCTAGGCTCCAGCAAACTGGATAAAGAATTTAAAAGAAATGTTCACAGGTCACAAAATTAACATTGTTGAAAATTAGAAACTGACATATAACCTGAAAAACGCAAGTGAGTTGACACGACATTATGCCCTGTCTTTACCCTGGGGTTACTGCCTGGGGGTTGGGTGGGATGTGGAGAGGTTGCAAAACACAACTGAATAACCAGTATTATCAAGTTTGATAGATGGAAAATGTGTTGACTTGGCTATAGTTGGCTGGCAAACGAATTATAGCATAACATTAAAGTCCATAGACTTGGAAAGTTCAAACCAACAAGTCAACCAACAAGTATTCTAAATGCAGGTGAAATTCACTTTAGGGACCAAACTAAAGAAACCCCCACAAAATATATTCAGTCAATACAATGTTCAACTAAAAAAACCTGTGGTACAAATTTGTTAAGTCACCACACTTTTTGAAATAAGGCAAAATGAACCTTTTCCCATGAAAGTGCAGTTCAAAACAAAGAAAAACAGATCCTCTCGCTGTAGTTAATAGGAAAGAAAGATCGTCTTGTTGTAAGTCAAGTGTTTTACCGTTTGAAGTGATTAGGGTCCCACCAGAAGTTCAACTCCAACACAGGAAAATCCTCCTCCAAACAAATCACCTCCTCGGTTTTAATTCTCCTCCCTGGATCCCAACGCAGTGGAGGTGGAATCATATCTGCAGCCGCTCTGCTTAAGCAGTTAGTTAATTGTTTTCAACGTGCTCCAACTCGAGCCAGTTCAATGATAAAATAAACACCAGTAGAGAGTGCTGGGCAACTGTCCTCAAGTGCTGCTGCCAGCATACAAACAACCTGATTTCTCCCACACTGAGTCACACCTGTGACATTGCCAGGTGTCACTCATCGCTAAGTGGCGATGGCTTGTTAATTAGAGTCAATTGTGACTGGCTGTCACGTAAAGCGTCTAGCACCCCTAAAAAAAACCAATAGTAATAATAATTAAAGAAATACAGCTTGCCACACTGTCAAAAAGAAGGCCCCACTCCTTTTTTGACTGGTATACACTAGGATGAGCAATGAACAATAGGAGGCATGCTAATTACTAACTGTTGCAATAAGATTTTTGTATCCCATAGGCCATATATCATAGTTGTTGTTGTTGTCCTATAGAAATTTTTTCTCAAACTAAAATCCTCACTCAGTATTTTTGCAGTACTGTTTCCTTTCCTGCCTGTATCACAATAAATAATATAAATTACGGTATTGATTATTTTTAGCTTTTAAAATAATGGCGCATTCCTCCACCATTTTTATAGGTGCCATTCATCGCTTCCTTTGGGGACTCTTGATATAAATCATTGGGGAAGCACCTTTCTGAGTATGTCCTTATTACTAGTTTCATTTCTTAATCATATCACACTTTGGCCATAAAGCCAAGACTGATAATAATATTAATATAAAATAATTTGACATGTCTCCCTGTCACAGGTGTTCTGTCAGTGAGTGGAGCAGCGGAATACATAGACCGTCCAAACGGAACATTTGAGAACATCCGGTGCTGCTTGCCTGTGGGTCCGTCCATCCAGAGACAGAGACAGAGACAGACGACATCATGAGGCAACTGAAGGGCAAGCCCAAGAAAGAGACGTCAAAGGACAAGAAGGAACGCAAGCAGGCCATGCAGGAGGCGAGGCAGCAGGTGGCCACCATCGTGCTGCCCACGCTGGCCGTGGTGGTGCTGCTCATCGTGCTCTTTGTCTACGTGGCCACGAGGCCTGGTGATATCGAGTAGAACCATTTGTCTACGTGGCCACGAGGCCTGGTGATATCGAGTAGAACCATTTGTCTACGTGGCCACGAGGCCTGGTGATATCGAGTAGAACCCTCTGTAGACGCTGTCTACGTGGCCTGGTGATATCGAGTAGAACACTCCCGTCCAAAGACACTGGCTCTCAAACTTTCATGTCAAGGACCCCCCCTCCCGGAAAATTGACATTTATTAGGCCCCATTTGAAAAGATATGCCTGGGACCACCCCATAAGAGAAGATGTTTATGGCTCTAGCAGTGATTCTCAACCATTACTTTTATTTTATTTCAAGGACCCCCAGTTTGACCTCCATTAAATGTCTACGGGCCCACATTTAATGGCATTGCTATCTCTGGGACCCCAACGTATATTGTAAAATCACTGTTAATGTAACTGAGAGTGTACAAAATGGAACCAAATGGACCATTTGGTTCCATTTGTACACTGAGTTACAGAGAGTACTGTTACTGAGTTTCCCTGGACACCACTTTGAGAGCCAATGCTCCAAAGGCACTTTGACAGACATGTAGGCCTATACTAGAATATTGCCTGAAGCCGAGTGTGCAAACTTGAGAATGGCAGCACCACCCAAAGGATATTACCTTTTGAATCATGTCTTAACCATCACCCCTACTCCCCTGGCCAGGGTCTGGCCCCTCTCAGCCCCATTGACTCTCTCCCTATGTGTATGTTTGATCTACCTTTAAATAACGCCTCCTCCAAAGTGCAGGTTTGCCACAAGAAGGAATCAAAAGCTTCAAAACAATCAAAAATGAACATGGAGGTAGTTGCTTCTTTGTGCCTTTCAGTGGATGAAGAAAGGAAATGCTCTGATGCCATTTTTATCACCCACACTTTACAATGGCAGCGACATTTATGTTGGCTATGGTGCTGTTTTACAAACGTTGCCATGTCATGTTTACCAAAGGACTTAAAAGTGCGCAGCTTGCCAAGTTTGACCAGAGATGTATGTAATCAGGTGACTGGTTAAAGGAATGTGTCATTGGTGTGACTGCATTGTTGATCAATGCATTTAACCATTTAATGTCACACACATGGAGCCTTTCACTAGCATTTACCACTTTATTTGGGCAGCACTTATCCTTATATCTGTGGAATGTATAAATATAAATGTGTTAGTGGAAAAAACAAAGTATTGAAACATGCCAGCATTTTTTCCTGCCTCATTCAAATAGCTGAATGCAACTAAGGAGTACATCCTGAGTGAATGTGATGATAGAATGTGCATGGATGTGTTTGTGGAAGACAAATGCATCATATGATATATCCATGGTCATGGTGTTCTTTTACAATCCAAGAGCTACAGTACAGCTCTTTCCATTAGCTTATTGACAATTGTCATCATGACATCTCAGATCAGCAGAAGATGTGAAAATGTGCCTTAGATCATTTCAAAATGCTTTATTTCTATTAATAAAGGAAAGTGAAATGTTACTGTTTTTTTACTTGCCCTATTTATTTTGAAGAAAACAAGGTTCACACGTATCTAACTGAATGTTATAAAACTCGGTCTGTTAGAGTAGTTGTATTTGTAATTTTGAAATTAATGCTTTTCTGGATCAATTTGTTTTATTTGTATGGGAACACAAATGTTGCAGGCTGTATACTTAGACTGCTGTGACATACATAATATAATCCTGCTATCCTTGAGGCCAGTAGTTTTCAACTCTATAGTCCTGTTTCAAATTTGCACATAACGAAGCAGCAAGTTGGGTTAATGAAAACAAAATAATCACCTGCACAGAATTACTTGACAGAAAGTAGTCCATAACATGTCTACAGTGGATTTTTATGAAACAACGCTTTGCAGATTGAAAGAGGATAATTCAAGTTTGCCTTACAGCTGAAATATTGGTGAGTTTAACGACTGACAGAAACATCACTTTTTCAGAAAACTGTCAGGATTTACATTTTTTTAATCTGATCTCAGGTCAAAATGGGTTAATATAAGCAGATCTGACTTTTCTATTTGAATGGGATGGAGGGTCAATGGCGGGTGTTGCAACTCCAGATTCATCCCATTTATTAAAAAATCTAGCGTAAATTGCGGCTAGTGTATCCCCAGCAGGCATAGGACCGGTGTAGCATGTCATTCCTTTCACCTTCCTGCTGTCGTGTCACTTTCCACTGTCATCTACACACCATCTAGTCTCAAAACGAATACAATTCATAGACATTTCAATTAAAAATATTTATTTCTTGTTGATGCTTAGTTATTCATTTTGTAGCGAATCAGCCCCTAAACCAGGGGTTCTCAACGTTTTTGGCCGGGGACCCCTGGAAATGCTTTGGCAATGTCTCGGGACCCCCACCCCCAATATAGATTTACTGCTACAATAACCTTAATAATAGAGACAATACACCATAAATAAATACTTAAACCAGATATAATCATTAGGGAAGGCGTATGCATACATGTGTACTATAATGTAAACTCTTCATTTCCACCCCTGCCCTAAACCACACTAGAAGACTAGTACAATATTAGCTGTAAATCCTGTTAATGTCATCCAATTACATGAAGATAAGAGCACAGAGTGATCGACCTATCGAATGATGGGTTATTCAGGGTATAGCTCAGAAAACTGCATGCCACTGGTAGTGGCAGGTGGATGGGATATGATGAACCTCTCATCAGAGCCCCAGGTCATCTTTCTGCACCTTGCAGCCCAACAAGGTATTTCCAGCCTCCACACACTCAGCCACGCAGTCCACTGGAAAACAGGAACACGTTAGATAACAGAATGTTGTAATGTGATGTCCAGCAGTTTTTTGTTTTTTTTAACTCATTTAGCAAATTAGCAGTAACACACCTTCAACCTGTACCTCTACCGTAATTAATTAAATTAACCTGTTAAATGTTTGTATGTTCCAGGGGAATCATACAAACAGAATGCACAGATCAGCAAGAAACTGTCATAACGTCACACATGTTGGGGCCATTACCTTTCTGAGCACGAACCCAGGACACTGCCTTCATAGCCAGAAGCTGCCACTCATCCTGGGCGTCCATCTTGAAGCCATGGAGCCAGATTAGAGCCAAAATAGTAGCCCAAACTTCCTCGGTCACCTGGAAATCCCATGACATGGAGATGGTGGCAGGGTATGACGACAAATGTAAAGTGAGAACATAATAATAGAGAACAAATTAACGAAGTAAGAACACTGATCAAATTGAGCGAAATGTACTTGCACAAACCTCCCTGTGTAACAGAAACATGTGGCTGGGACTTACTGGTAGAGGCTTTGACTTTTTTAACTCCTCATGAGTCTTCCCAAGCACAGCAGTCAGCTCTGGAACTAGGGTCCAGAAACCAGTAGCCTTCTGGAGGGTGATCACCTGGAGCAAGGGGTCTATGGGTGGCAGCCTGGGCTGAGGGGGTTCTTCAGGACCTGAGGGCAAACTTTTCTTTTCAGATTTTTCTGAAAGAAAAGTAAAATGAATATAATCATGTAAAACCATAACTGAAATGAAATAAATAAATATGAAACGAATGAAACCTGTTGATGTTAGTGCTCAAATAGAGTAGTAGAATAAGATATGGGTACCGGAACCTGAACACTTCTACCACAAGGGGTCACCAAAGCACAGTTTGGACAGGCTATTTTATTTATTTTTTTAATGGAAGAGAATAAGTCAGAAGAATGGAATTCAATGGTTGCATACTTGATCAACGTAGGATGAATAATGTTAAAGGGGAATTTGTCCCGGACATTAAGGGCATTGAGAAAGATTACAGGTTTATTATAATGAGACTACTATATGGGTGTTGTGTATTGGATGATTGGAAATAAATAATATTGTATGTATTTATTTGCTGATTTATGCTGATTTAATTTTGTCAAATGGGTAATAATGCAGGATATTGGTGTGTGAACCGTCCACATTTATTTGTTTAGTCCTAGAAAGTGAAACACGGCTGAGCCAATCTATTGTACGTGTGGTAATATCTCACAGAAGTCCAAAGAGGTGGCAGTAATGAAACTAATTAAAGGTATATTCAGTGATTTCACTTAATTCAAATATCACTTATTTTTTTGTTTTGTTGTGATAATCCTCCCTACTATAGAGTGTGTTGGCCATATAAGGAGTTCCTCCCTGTCCCCAGTTAACCCCTGGGGGTCAAAAAACCTTAGGTTTCGTTCTTGACTCTCTATCCTGATTGGACGAAAGGCTGGGTCCCACAGCCAAAAACGAAACCTAAGGTTTTTTGAGTGAAATCACTGAATATACCTTTAACCAAGCACGGAAGAGAACCAGTGTGAGAATGAAATTCTGAACACAATGTAAAATTAGATCTACTATAAACTATAAGCATTAACTACAAACACACAAAAAGCTATATGGCACTTTTGTCTCAATTGACCATCAAGAACTGAATCGTGAAGAAAAAGCCCCACAAAACCTTAGTAAATCTACACCTACTGTGTATATAATATGTTTTCAATTAGAATAGATGCAAATTACAATACCTAATTTTCTATAGACAGAAGATCCACAAAGCATGTCCTCTTCTTCACCTTTGAAGGAAAAATATATATATTTAAATCTATGGTATAAGGCAAATACATTTAGGCATTAGGTCAGGGCATCACTGCTATGTTACGTTTATGGATAAAAAATGTATTATTTAGGCATCAGGTTAGCAAAGGTAATGGGTACAGTATAATTATTTATATATTAGATATGGGTTTGATGTGCTTAAAGTGAAGGTGGGGCCCCACTGTTTGATGGGCAGAGCACAGCCATCAAACACAAATGTTTGGACAAACCATGTGACTCCCATTGGAAATGCATTGTGGCAGCCATTAAACACAGAAAAGACACAGAACACGTGTTCTGTATGTGTGCCTTAGAAAGCATTAGTCTGAGATCGGACAACTGCATTATGTTACTGTACCGTCAGCTTCCACATAGTCACCTCCGTCCGTTTCTAGGGATTCCATACCTATAAATGATAAAAAACAAACTCAACATCTATTATTATTAAAATCGAAAGAATTGACGCACCATGCCAGCCTGACTAGTAGGCTACTCATGCTTATACAGCCAATTAATTTTATATCAACTGTACAGTATTGTGATTGTGCCGTGAAAAAAACGCTTAAATAGTATTGCATGAAATAATTAATAATAATATATAAAACAAAATAATAAAAAAAAGAAAAAGTGCCCTTCTGGGCACAGGTCTCCACCAGGATAGGAATGTAAGACATTGCAGCTTGCCTTCATCTGGTGGTTGGATAAAAGGGCAACAAAAGTAAATTAGAGGTAAAAACACTTTTCGGCCAGTTATAGCGCCACCTTGAGGCTGAGTTGAAATTGTTCATGTGGCATTTCTTCCTCGGCCTAGTGGGAATGTGCGTGCACAATTTCACGGAAATCACGCGATGTGTTCATGATTTGCAGCATTTTGTTTGAAACTGAGCACTCCTGTGAACTTTGGAAGCCAATCTTAACCAATCAGAATGGAGTCTGAGAAATCTGAAAGACCCGTTTCGTTGAATGGCTCTAGAGAGACTGTGTACCAATTTGCGCGATGTTTGGACAAAATGTGTAGGTGTACTGTGCAAAAACTTGTTTTGCACAAAGCGGCCTCCTGGTGCCGCTATAACAGGCCGTTCTGGAAATTTTGGGGCAGAGGTTCATCGTTGGCATCCAGGGAGTGTGTGTGCAAAATTTGCCATGCAAAAACTTGTTTTGCACAAAGCAGCCTCCTGGTGGCGCTATAACAGGCCGTTGTGGAAATTTTGGGGCAGAGGTTCATCGGTGGCATCCAGGGAGTGTGTGTGCAAAATTTGGCATTGACCGGGTTAACGGTGGCCGAGATTAGCTGCTCACGGACACACGGACGGACGGACGGACACACACACACACGGACGGACGGACGGAGTGCAAAACATACTCTCCCCCCATGCCTTCGGCCTGGTGGAGACAATAATGTGGAATGTAGCCTGAATTACACAGAGACTTTCTACTTACTGTCACACATCATCACTGGTGCCGGCATACAGCACTTCATCATCATTGGTGGTGATGGCCTATTGCAAGCCATTCTCATCATCCGCTGCGGTGCGCTATTCATAGCACAGAAGGACATCACTGAAAAAGTTTTTAAATTTGAGGAGATTGATCTTAATGAAGAAGGGATTTGATACACTATATCATCTTAGGAAGGGAAGAATGTGATATAAACATTTAGCATTTAACAGTAACTTCAGTTCAAGCCATTATCGTGGACTGTATTGTCACAAAATCCAATACTTGAAAGAGGACAATATTGAGTTAACCTTAACCTCACCAAATGCCTAAACTCAAAACGCTAACCTTAACTACAATGAATTCATTAAAAGGTAGTGATAAGTGATAAGTGATTTTTTTCTCTCCACCTAACAGACTTCCCCCCACATGATACACTACATCTTCTTAACACATTGTAGTATTATAGTATTTATTAATTAATTAATTAATTATTCCGCCACTGCCACAGTCTTTTCAGTGCACAACTTTATTTTGAAGGTCAAGGAAGTAAACAACGACCGTGTAAAGTGCCGAATGATCGTGTATATTCTTTCACCCGGGAAATAAATGTTATGGCCCACGAATGAAGCTTGTTTTGACCCGAAACGGAAAAGAAAAGAATCAAGAGAAAATAATCGAGATACCATGCTGTTAACTAAAATCGGTTTACATTGAGGCGGACGGCAGGCGGAAATGTCACTTCTGGTTCATTTCCTTTATGTGTCTGTTGCCTAGCAACCTAAAACGTGATCTAACTAAATAAATGATTTGGTCTGACGTCCAGGGCCGTTAATGGCAGTTAAATGTGTTAATTGTGTTTGAGGTAGTCTTCATGCTGGAGCAGCCATGTCTTTACAGACCCCAGCCAAAGAGATTCTAGAACAAGAGACAAAACTTGGAATCACCACTAGATGGCATCACTCCGAGATGGCGGCAATGCTCAATAAATATATGATAGTAGTAGTTCTTGTTTTGTACAGCATGACTTTTAGTTTTTAATGTTTTTAAAAGCAACCAGAAGTTACGTCATCACTCCAATATGGCACTGGGCGCTGGTTGTTACTATGGGACTTAATGGGAGTTTCGCCTCTTGTTCTAGAATCTCTTTGCCCCAGCGGTACTTACTTGGCGCTGGGACATTTCTGCGTATCAGAGGTCCTTGTACGGCCTCCCCACTTCCTTTGTTGACGGCGATGAAGGCAGTGAAGACACTGCTCACTCCTGATTGGATGCTGAGTTCCACCACCCTCTTCTTCTCTGCTCCATCCTGCTTCCCTCGCTGGTCTCTCTGTTCCAGCTCCAGGGAGCGAATCAGGGTCCGAGCGCCCAGCCTGTGGACTGTCAATCTGCACACAGGAGAATAAAGAGGGTTGTTTTGGGACTAAATGGTCACTTATTGTGCCTCACTGCTCGATGAGTAAAGGATACTTTACCCAGTGTCCTTGGTAGGTTTGAGACTGAAGCCAAGCTTATTCTGAGAAGGTTGATCTGCCAGGCTGTACTTCACTGTCACACTGCCTTCACTGACCCCTGAAGCCTGGGGAGGAAGAGAGAGACATTGTTGGATTCAAATTCAACTGCATTATGAATTGTTTTTGATGTGCAAATTGCAACGTAAACTCAACTTCTTTGAACACGAGAAACAGAATACAAAAAAGTACTTACGATAGAAGTTGTATGTGCGCTGAGCCGCACGCACGCACGCACGCACACACACACACACACACACACACACACGACTGACAATTCACCCTTTGTCAAGTCCCGCCCGTGGTTGTGCCCCTCTTCGCACCCATTGGTTGCCGTTTTGTGGTTGGACAAAAAACCACTACCATTGTAATAACGTGTTTTTCAGTTGCTTCGTATTGATATTTTGTGCATTCAATTCTTATTTTAAACTTGGTGTCAGTAAAAAGGAACATCACAGGTGCAGCATGGTGACTGGGCATATCATGTTTGTTTTTTGTTTTTTCCAAAATGTATGTTTTAACAATTTCAACATAAACAAGACGGAACCAAAAACCAAAAAGAGCCTGCTGGTTAGTCAGTCAGGACCAATCAGAAGGCTGACAAATGGTGAATTGGCACCAAACCCGTCATGAAAAAAACTCTGCCTACACGGTCCATTACGTTGGTCCAATAAAAGTAACTGATCTTACCTCTCCAGTGAGCTGGGCATAGATGAGCGACCTTTGGCCCTGGAAAAGGCTTGTGATGGGCGGAGACAGAGGTGTGACAGACATCCCCTTTGGCAGGTCCCACGAAACAGAAATATCCACCACAGCTGGCTGCAGGGCAAAGCGAAGTGACTGCATCACCTGTTGTAAACAAATGAGAATGACAGACCTCAAACAAGATGTTGAAAACAACGGTACAAGTACTTGAAGTAAGCAGAAAGCAGTGTAGTATACTGTAAATACACTGCCATGGTGGAGAGCTGTTATTGCTTTGGAATACTTTGTGCCATTTGTCTTTCCTATGCCAGCGGGATATGGCTGCCCTCTCACAGATTATAGATCTTACTTTGGGTTGCAACCTTTCTGTTCCAGTGATGAACTGGGCATGACCTCCTCCCTGCTTGGCCATCCCAGTGATGAGAGCAGAGCTGGCCCCCTCCCCAATCCCGAAAGTAAAGCACCTGCAGTAGAATAGGATAGAATCAATATACAGTACTGTGTAGTGTGTGCACGCACGCACGCACGCACGCACGCACGCACGCACGCACGCACGCACGCACGCACGCACGCACGCACGCACGCACACAATCCAGACTTGTCAGTTGTTGTTTGTCCATACAGGCGATGCTGTAGATGTGGTCCCACCTGTGAGAACTGGCATTGCTTTTCACCAGATCGAGTACTTCCTTGGTATTCCACACCTCGCCATCAGTAAAGACAAAGAGCTGAGATGACAAAACAGACAGCTTTAGAAAGCACACTTATTTGTCTTCACTTACTGTTATACATGTGACATCAAATTTATCATGCACGCACGCACACACACTTGCACACACTTTAAGATGTAAATCACAGGACAGTAGGTGGTACGGCTATTGTGTGAATAGTGTGTATACAGTATATAACGTATAATGTGTGTGAGTTGGCGACGGAAGTCTGGACTTCCGATTTGCTACGACTGAACACGTGACACACGTGTCACCGCACTGCAAGGAAGGCATACTAGGTTACAGGTGCATGATGGGACGCGTGAACCTCTAGTAGTGTACGTGTAGTGTGTGTCTGTGTGTGTGTGTGTGTGTGTGTGTGTGCGCGCATGGTGCAACAGTGGTGTGTGTTTGCGTGCTACCTGTCTGGGCTGATTGGGAACGCAGGGCTGCTTGTAGATGTGTTTGAGAGGCCTTAGGATTTCTGTCCCGCCCAGATCAGCTGACATAGTCTTGACCTTCTCCAAAGCCTCATCCATGGTGCTCTGGCTGTACTCCACACTCGCACTGCCATAACAGAGTGGCGCCATGTCATTGTTCCGACAACCCATCATTCCGACGTCCCGTTGCTCCGACTGGCCCCATACTAACCCTGTCCCCAAACCCTAACCCTAACACTGTCCCCAAACCCTGTCCCCAAACCCTAACCCTGTCCCCAAACCCTAACCCTGTCCCCAAACCCTAACCCTGTCCCTAAACCCTAACCCTAACCCTGTCCCCAAACCCTAACCCTGTCCCCAAACCCTAACCCTGTCCCCAAACCCTAACCCTGTCCCTAAACCCTAACCCTAACCCTGTCCCCAAACCCTAACCCTGTCCCCAAACCCTAACCCTAACCCTGTCCCCAAACCCAAACCCTGTCCCCAAACCCTAACCCTGGTTCCAAACCCTAACCGCAGGTGGAACCCCCATGAGTCTTTATAACCGGCCACATAGTCGGACTAACGGGATGTCGGAATTATAGTCAGGCAGTCCCCAATAGGGTATGGAAACACTATGACTATTCCACTGGCAAAGAAAGTTTTCACAAAAAGTACCTTGCCTATGTCTGTCTGTGTGTGTGTGTGTGTGTGTGTGTGTGTGTGTGTGTGTGTGTGTGTGTGTGTGTGTGTGTGTGTGTGTGTGTGTGTGTGTGTGTGTGTGTGCGTGTGTGTGTGTGTGTGTGTGTGTTCAAGGCTAATGATAATGATAATGTATTGATAATGATAATAATAATTAGCAACTCACGGAAAGATGTGGTCGTAGTCACTTCCAAAGCCAAATATGTTGAAGTAGCAGCCCATTGGCAAGCTTTTCAGTAGCAGTAGCAATGTGTCCTACACATTTTGATAGATGAATAGAAACATATCTTTTCAGTAGCAGTAGCAGTGTGTCCTACACATTTTGATAGATGAATAGAAACATATCTTTTCAGTAGCAGTAGCAGTGTGTCCTACACATTTTGATAGATGAATAGAAACATATCTTTTCAGTAGCAGTAGCAGTGTGTCCTACACATTTTGATAGATTAATAGAAACATATCTTTTCAGTAGCAGTAGCAGTGTGTCCTACACATTTGATAGATGGATAGAAACACAGCAACATCCTCAAGTGTGTGAACAACACACTCGTCTTGAAATGATACAAATGAATGATTCGAATTGTTGAGTTGTGATTCGTTTTGTCTATGGGGTAATATACCACTGCCTTACACCCAGCTCGGCTGTTTCTAATCCCAAACAGATTTAATATAATTTGTGCAAAATAAATATTACAATAATAAAGATAATTCATTCTTGGCATTAATAGTATTATACTTTTCTATAAATGTACAAATTACTAGATGTTTTATGTGTTGGAACCTGGGGCTTATACAGTAGCAAGCCCTCAATGCTCAAACTGTTTATCGTAAAAAGGCAATATTCTCCTCAACAAATGTTAGATTAAAAGGTCAAGATATTCAACTGTAAAATAGGAATAAACGAGCATCATGTACCCTGGCACTGCTAGTGTAAAATAGAAGGAATAAAGAGCATCATGTACCCTGGCACTGCTAGTGTAAAATAGAAGGAATAAAGAGCATCATGTACCCTGGCACTGCCAATGCGATCTGGCCCGGCCCCGCGCACGCTGCTGCTGCTCATGACACAGTCCATGCTGCCAGAACGATCCACTAAAAACAGGAACTCCCCACATGAAGCCAGTGATGACATCACAGCTTTAGGGAACTCTGGGTACAGGCTCAACATGATCACTGGGTCACCCATCAGAGAACCTGGAAGACAGGACAGGGGATGAGGAATAGGATAGACACATTGACACCTTTAAAATCAAACCAACAGGCAAGTCCATTTTTTTCAGGGGAAGTCCCAATTTGACTAAATGTGTTAAATGTTAAATTTGTAATGTTGGGGGCGGCAGTGGCTCCCGAGGTGCAGGTTGGTGCCTTTGTAGGGTATCCTCCGCCATCGGTGTGTGTGTGTGTGTGTATTTGTGAATGAAATGCACAATCTATGTAAAGCGCTTTGGATAAAAGCACTGTATAAATGCACCATTTAATGTTCTTTATGTGACGTAATAAGCTCCCCAGACTTGTAATTGAAATGTATTTTATAACAGCATAATAATTAAAAAAACAAACAATAATAACAAATAAAAACTAATAGATTACCAGGCTTGGCAGAATCCTTTCCTGCCTCTACAATAGCAGCGGGCTGGTGGGCATCTTTATAATAAACCAACAGTTCCACGTCTCTGTCAAACTTGTGCCCATCACTCAGGCGGACCTGGGATTATAGAGAACACAATGTAAAATTGTGTGTGTGTGTGTGTGGGGGGGTGGAGGGACGGGGACGGCGGCATCGAGGGAGGGGGAACACCTACGTTTTTAGAGGGATAAATTATGGATTTAGATGGTTCTACATCGCAACTGCTCTTGGACAGTCTACACCAAATCTCCAAGTGTCTTTTTGACGAATATTCCCCCCAGAATATGGTTAACTTTGCATTCTAGCAGTGCACATGCATACATGTGCACTGCTATAAAACATTTTTGAGTGTTGCAACCACTCCAAGGAACAGCAATGTCCGCCTATGTGTTCACCTATGTGTTGGTTAATGAGCACCAGTATGAGTACCAGTAGGGGCGCTGTTGTGCCAGAAACAGAGAGAGAGAGGCAGTGCTGCACTGTTGCCTGCTAATGAGAGAGAGAGAGAGAGAGAGAGAGAGGGGGGGGGGGAGAGAGAGGGGAGTTGCACCACTCAGTTCACACGGGTGTGATTTTTTTATTTTGTTTAGTTGTTGATGGTGTGTTTGCAAGTCCATTTGCACATACCTAGAATTCCTCCTCTGCATTTACCTATCCTAACTATTAAGGCCCTGACACAACTTTTACATCAACAGAAAACAAACTAAAACACAGGTCAACACATCCAACTTTGATGGAATGTTTTTGTCAAAGAATTGCTATAATGAAATATTAGAACATCACTTCACATCACCTTTCAATAGAAAAGGGTTAAGGTTCAAAACTGATGTTGCTTGTTGATATTGATTGAAGTTCATTGTCTTATTCAGGACAATTTGACACTGGCACAGTAAATGCTCAAGGGGACACACATTACTGTCTGCATGTGCGCACACGCGCACACACACACACACACACGCACACACACACACACACACACACACACACACACACACACACACACACACACTCTACCGTGGCCTGGGTCTGCTCTGTGTTGAGGTACTGAAGAGGGTCCAGGGAACAGTTGGACTCTACTTTAGAGACGGGTCGAGGAGAGGTCACTCGGGCAGAGAAGGACAGACTGTAGGGCACTAGAGAGGCTGGAACAGAGGTCACCTGAGGTTGACCGCTCCCTCCACTGACCCCTTCACTACCTGAGAAAGAGTAAATGTAATTAAAGTACTATTACACACTAAAAAATAACATATCATCTGCAAAATGCAAATGTCTCTTTTCTTCCACTGCCACCTTCACTAACCCCTTAAAGGACCACTTCACCACTTTTCAACCTATCTTCATATATTAGCGGGGTTGTTTCCTACCTCGAGGTTGGTAGCGGGGGTTCAGCACAGCAGGCAGACAGAATCTCAGCCCATCGTCAGCCTCCACAGCCAGCTCAGTAACATACTCCAGCCTGATGGAGGCGCTCTGTCCTGGAGGCAGACTGCCCACACTCATCGAGAATACATCAGGGCTCTGCTCACTCTCCTCCAATAGGAAGGCCTGCTGGCCGGAGCTCAATGCGTCATCATACTCCTCTCGAGCCTGAGAAAAAAAACACATTTAAAGAGATTCAATGGGAGAAATTAAAAATGAGAATATATGTTTGTTGGTCTTAAGGCCTATTCATACTCCAGTTTTAGGTGATAAGGTGAGTGGTGACAACCGTTTGGTTAGTAAAAACAGAGAGATGTGTTTGGGTGAGCGGTGAGTCATTTACCACCGCAGCGTGACATCATGTTGTAGTTTTCGGTGGTCACCTTATCAGTTATCACTTAAACTGGAGTATAAATAGGCCTTTAGTGTGTGATTGCCTAAATGTGTGATCTGAAGGAAATAGTTCAAAGTTCAGTCAAGAATAGCCAATGAGATGATGTGGATAGCCGTTGACCGTAGGCAAATATAAACCAGTTTTTCAGTCTTAAGAGTTGATTGATGACTGCAAAATACCATGTGTAAACCAGTCCTGAGCATTTCCTTTCATATTCTGACTCATAGTATGAGTCAGAGTGGCTCTAGTCAACCATCTGTTGCAAGTAGGCTGGGTTTTAATCCAGGGTGTGTAAAGTCAAGCATTTACATTGTTAGCTCACCTTCTGTTTCTCCTTCACCTCAGCCACAACCTCCGTCTGTCCGATCTTTGCGCTGAAATGACAGACGGCAGCATCGCCAGGAAGAGGGAAGACAAAGACGGCCTCTATGGGGCTCTTCTCGTTGTTCTCGTACTGCAAAATGGAGGTCACTGTCGCCACATGGTCGCTCACCTCAACCTCCACATCAATGCCTTTCAGAGGAACTGACAGACAAACGGAAGCATAGTGAGAGACGTTAGCATAGTACTTGTTTTGATTATACCACTTCTGCTTCAGTCTACAATGCAGCCGTTAAACAGCCATATAATGCAGGTTATGAGCAGGATTAAAACCATTATGACTACATATGAGGAAGAGAGAACAAAAGAGTCACAGAGAGCACAATGGAATGAGGGAACGTGGGAGTAAAAAGAGGAAGGGAAAGATGTTGAAGCTTATTCCCACTGATACTGTTGTGTTATTTTCTATTGCTGTAATTGTTGATGATTATGATTATTTGATTTTAAATTGTTAAGCGCTTTGTAACATTGTTTAAAAAGGTGCTAAATAAATAAAGTTTATTATTATTACAAACTTATAGTGCTTAGACAACTCGAGGCAGATGTCCACCCAAGTGCCTACCTCTACCTGAGGTTTATTCCCATTAAGCGTTAACCCATTTTAGACGTGAGGCCGTCTAAAAACGCCTAATAAATTCTAACCTAAGTTTTCTGAAAAACTATGTCACATTTGTATTCCAAAAATATAATATAATCTAAAGTGACACATAGACTGCGGTCCCGGATTGAAAGGTGTTTTGCTTTGTTGCGAACGCAGTGAGCCACTTACTATGACAGCAGGGGCTGAGTGTCTGTGTGTGTGTGTGTCACGCTGTGTGGTGTCACGCTGTTACACCACCGGCCCGCCACCAGAGGGCGCAGCTGTGGCACGCACGCACGCACGCACACACACACACACACACACACACACACACACACACACAGGGCGCAGCTGTAGCACACACACACACAACCACACACACACGAGCTGCGTTCGCTTCACGCGTTTGCGCGTCTTACTTGTATATATGTATATTTTGAGATGTAATTGCTAGTCACATTATTGACCGCTAACAGAGACTCTATTACACAGTCCCAATCTGTGATTACCCACCGGGTGTGATATGAGGTGATTAGCGGTGATTTTGTGCACCTGCACCATGTCACCACTCCTTTCGAAGGAACCTACATTCAGTCACACTCCACACTGATGAAGGCTGGATAGCCGAAACGTTTGTCCATAATTGTTCAAAGTTGAAATAAACTATTTGAACTGCAGTCTTGGTGTGTGCGACCCACTACTTATTTGTATATGTTTTGAACAGGTAGCGCACCTATAGTCAGAGCACGGTGGTCATATGAAGAACCGGATTGAAAGCTAAAATCTAAAATTGACTTTTATAAAATAAATAGAAGTCTGCACACTATAACTTTGTAAAGCTCCCAGTCAAGGCTTATTTTTTTTTAATAGACGTTTCGACACAAAGTCTTCATCAGAATGGTGACTTTTTCCTTGCTACTATCACTACATATGCTTGCTCAGGTAGGGTCTCTGCTCTTAAGTGTCTTGAGAAAACTTGTTTTGCCTTCCAGGCACTAAACTAAAATAGAATTCTGCATTTATATTATGTCAAATCTGATTCATATTATAGTTATAAATCAAGCAGTTATAATTTATGTACATAATTTATATTGAGTTAATTAGATTAGCAGAATCTCACTTTCATGTACACTGCTAATTTATGTTTTAAATAAAAAAATTAAAACAATTGGAAAAGAAGAACCAGTGTTTATAAAAAGAAAAGCATATGGCTAGAAATGTGAATCGCATATTTTAAACTTTTTTTTTTCTATAAAAATGTAATCCTTAATGTTTTTGGGGCTTAGAATTGGGGCTTAGAATCCCATCAAGTGGAAGATTTGATTCAACCCTTATCACCATTACACATGATAGATGTTCTTGATTTGCATTACAATATATTGATTGTAACCTAATGAAAAACACAGAGTTTTAAGTTTGAAAGCTTTACCTGGTTCATTCTTGCGAGTTACCAGTCCACATTCCATAGTGTTGCTTGGACTGTTCTTATGGCTTCAACAGAACTTGAAATCTGAAAGTAAAATACATTCATTCAAAATCAGTTAAAGTTAAGCATGTAGTACATTTTCTACACTGCAGGTTACTGTCAAAGCAAATGTATCCAGGTCTAAAAATACATGTTGGCGAGTTGCCCTTTTGCCAATGTATAATAAAGCAATGCCCATGTGAATCATTTAGCTAAAGATAAGCCTGAAGTATTAAGCTAACCAGTTGTCTAAAATGGTGGCTGTAACCAAAGAATGTGGGTTAAATTGAGCCAAAGTTTGAAATACACTTGATGCACATTATTATTACAAAGGTTCTTAATATCAAACTTTACTTGGATGGTTTTAATTTGTTTTAAGACCATTAAGAAAACAAATTAGAAAAAAGGCAAATGTGTTTGAACATACGGTCAGATTTAAACTTGGATCATCAACCTGACCCCTAGGGGGGGGGGGAAGTGAGCCACAGTACCAGGTTTTTGACAAGTCATATTTTTATGGGTATTTTGTCAGCTCATACTGCATACACGCATGATTCCAAACGACACGATTTGAAACTGAACTCATATATTATATTATTGTATTTTATAATAGCCTGCTATTCTGATGTAGACAAATATAGGCTAAATGAGACATTTCAAAGAGTATTTTGATGAATTGAACAATGTGGACCCTGTTGTAAACAAGTGTAATGCTTAATTGGGTCGTCCACTCACAGTTAACAGTCTTTGTATTGAGTTTGTGCTTGAAATGTACTGTAAATTCTGCAAACTGTTAATAAATATTTCAATCAATCAATCAAAGTATAACAATAATCATTAGTAATTTATTTTGTCCTCATCACTAAACCGTGTTACTTACTACCATAGTTACCATAGTTACACAGGCATACACACACACAACCCTAGCTTACATGCTTATGTGTAGTGTAGCAATTAGCCTACTGTAACTTTACATTATCAAAGTCCAAAATAGGCTAAAGCTAATCAAATCAAATTAACAATGTCATGCTTACCTTGTTTTGCAAAGCAATAGGTCTAGTCTGAAACGATATGTTGGCAAGAGTTCAGTTTTGACGAATAGCCTCCTTAAATAGGCCTTTTATTTAAATGTATGTAGATAGTTTGTGAAACATTATCCCTACGCACTTAGAGTATATATGCCTACGCCCCACAGCCGACTTCCTTGTTTATTGCAAGGAAGATAAAACGAAGGATCGGCCAAGGAAGATAAAACGAAGGATCGGCCAAGGAAGATAAAACGAAGGAACGCCCATGTAGTCCAACCTCTTCTTCGGTGGGACAGAATCAGGACAGAATCCTTCTTCTTTTGACTTTCCTGCCTACTATAGATGCCCGACGGTGTATTGCTGCCTCCGACGGTTGGTGTTATATTAAGTACTGCAGGTCTGCCTGATTGCCTGTAGGTAGCTGTATCAAAGAGAAGGCTGAGCACATTTCCTAGTCAATCCCGTACAGTGTGTACGTGGGCGTACACTTTCCCGTACAAGTAAACTGTGGAAGTTCTTGACATCCAACTTTCCAGTAAATTAGAACATTGACGTGTCAGTTACAGTCACCTATTTGTGCAAATAAAGGCACTTAATTGTCACAGCATCGGAGGCGGAGCCCACAGTGTGCGAGCGTCCCTGAGCGCCGCTCGGCACCTGCCCAAGTTTGGGTTGGATGTGCATGTTTTTGTACTTTTTTCGTGTAACATTGACGTGTCATCATACATCACCAGGTCATTTAGTGCACTCTGTTTCGCAACTTTGCATGGTCAGGGACCACATACAATACCTTCACGGACCACCAGTGGTCCACGGACCACCTGTTGAAAACCTCTGGATAGGAAATGGGCTATAAATATATCGATGAGATGATTTTCTGGTTGCTTTTATTCATGTCAAAATAAAAAAAATGCATTTAATGTATGAACTGAAATCAATGTACCATAGTCCGCTGTTTAGAATAGCTCATTCACAAGCAAACAAAATACAGTCAGGAACAAAAGTATTGGAATATAAAAACTAAAACTTTAATTGCCAAGAATAAGGTTCATACAAGGACTTTACTTTGGACTGTGCATAATCATAACCCAACATTGCACAAAAACTAGTATCAAATGATAGCCTATAAATCCACCTATGGTGCACTTAAGACACATATTGTCATACCCAGAATTATTATCACAATTACCATCAAGGAACCAAATGTAAACATTTTAACAACTGTTAAGGTGCATACAAGGACTTTGCTTTGGCCTGTGGCACAATAATAACCCAAATTATTAAACAAAAACAAGCATAATGTAAAATAACCTATGGTGCAGTGAAAAGACTCATATTCCGATACCAGTAAATTCTTACCACAATACCACAGGGAACCAAATGTAAACATTTCAATAACTAATTTAAATATAAGTACACGCTGGTGCATCTTTATTAATGTATTTATTAATGAGTTAATTAATTAATTAATGTTTGTGCCAATTAACTGTTTATGAATGTGGACCTCTAATTTAGCAGCATTTTTTCTTCTTTTCTAAGTTTTACTTAGGCAAGACATACAATGGCAGGATATACATTTTCTATATATTTTCTCCTTGGCCATTCTGAATCAATGCAGGCACTTAATTGGTATGGAGTGCAAACAATTTCATATTGTGAAAAGTGCATTAGTCAATTATGTTGTCAGAAGATTTACACTACAGCAATCAAAAGTAGTGATATTGGGAAACCAATACAATGCCAAGGCAGTAGATTAAATGCTGTGTGAAGGGAATGGTGTAAGGCTGGAAAAGGTTCACATTAAAGTCAGACATAATATTCTATTCCTTGTTCCAAGCCTGCTGGTGGATAGGCAAGATGGAGCCTGCAGGCAGGATTAATAATAATAATAATATCTCAAACTATAGCGCTTTTCTGAGTACCCAAAGACGCTTTACATGGGGGGTCTTTACAGAGATAACAACACAAATAAAAACAACTTTATTAGAAAAAAGAAATAATCACTAGAAGCTAAACATTAAAAGACAGTGAAAAGGGTTAGCTATAGACCGATTCCGTAGCGGTTTTTCCTGTAGGCGGACTCGACGTAGCTGCGGGGATAAAACCCTCACCAGGCGCACCTCTTCCACTACAGTGAACGGCAGAGTGACTGATGTTAGTTTGCCTCAAACTTTACTCCTTTACCTGCTTTTTTACTAACACTAACATTACAAACATGCCCAGAACATCGAGATGAACCTGTGTAGTTTATGGCTGCTCCAACAGTAGTGGCAACATAAAAGATAAAATAAAACGGAATGTCTAATATCCACCGCGGTGGCGTAGACCAGAGCCATTGAGTAATGGTTGAGACGAAGCAGGGAAACTAACATCAGTCACTCTGCCGTTCACTGTAGTGGAAGAGGTGCGCCTGGTGAGGGTTTTATCCCCGCAGCTACGTCGAGTCCGCCTACAGGAAATACGTAGGCTGCGACCATGAGACCAGCTACGGAATCGGTCTATAGGGAAGGCAATGTTGAAGAGGTGGGTCTTGAGGGCGGTTTTGAAGGTTTGGAGGGTGGGGGCATCTTTGAGTGCCTTAGGGAGGGCATTCCACAAGGTTGGATTAGATGCACCTCTCACAGCCCCAGGGCATCTCTCTGAACCTTGCAGCTCAACAGGGTATTTCCAGCCTCCATGCACTCCATCAGATTTGGGACTGAAAGAACAGACACAAACTGTCAATACAGAGTACATACAGCCCATAGTGTACTGTACATATCAGAAAATGTGGAATACAATGCACATACAAATGTACAGGTATGTATAGTTAAATAGATGCAGTTGTACAGTTCATCTTATTCAGATGCTTTTGTTGTTCATTTATTTTCACCCCCGTTTTTTACGTTTCATATCTAAAGGTCCTCTATAGCCACGCCCTGAAGAAGACACGGTTTGTCGAAAACCGGTCGGCGTTTGGTGTCTTTTTATTTGTTTTAGAACATAAAAACACCACGTAAATGTAGCCACTACCTTTCTGAGCACGGACCCAGGACACTGCCTTCATAGCCAGAAGCTGCCACTCATCCTGGGCGTCCATCTTGAAACCATGAAGCCAAATCAGAGCCAAAACGGTGGTCCAAACTTCCTGGCTCACCTAATAAATCAAAACCAACGACAGAAATGCTTCATAAAAAAGTGTGTGTGTGCGTGTGCGCGTGTGTGTGCAAGACAATAGATGTATATCTGCCTGCTCTTAAATAGTTGTGCTGTTAATGTGCCGAGCAGGGAGTAATGTACAGCCTGAACAAGCACAACAATCAGCCTGAACAATCATGTGTACAGACATTAAAACCTATTGCACTCCACTATATACAGCTCTTCAGGTGGCATATAATGATGCTTTTAGAATCTTTCTGAAACTCCCAAGATGGACCAGTGCAAGTGAAATGTTTGTGACTAATAATGTACGGTCCACCTTTCATGCTGTATTAAAGAACTTTGTTTAGATTTATGTGTAGACTGAAGGAGTCTAAGGGCCGATTCATACTCCTATTTTACTGCTGTAGTGCCGAACTGATTTTGGCTCGTCAGAAATTTTCAGTAGCACCGAAGAGCCGACTTTAGCACAGTACCCACAGTACAGTGCACACCCCCCCCCCCCCCCCGAACCTAAAATGATGTCACATTGTAGGCTCTACAGAGCCGAACCGACTTTTATTCGGTATGAATCTCGCCTAAGAATGTATTCATTGTGGCCTTAACATTTGTGGCCTTGTGAAACACACATAGTGATACAAGGTTTTGATGCGTTGTGAACTTGTAGATCTGCTATTTCTGGCAAAGCGATTTGGAAACAAAAGCAGACCAAAATACAGAGCCAACTCAGGTGTCACCGTGTGTGTCTTTGAAGTCATACAACGGGCTAATAGAGCACTATCTCCACACAGCCATTTGATGAAAGCCTGCCAATCACAACGTGGGACAGAGTCTTGATTTTTGGGACATGTGGGACTATCGCTCACAAAGCGGGACATCTGGTCACCCTAGTGTTGAACTGATCGATATTCAGTCAATTTATTAATATTTTAGGACATCATTCTCTACAAGCCTACCTGAACCTAACCTGACTCTGACCAGATTGAGGCAGTACTGAGTTCACAAGTTCCCTCCTCCTGCCTGCATCTGGGATCTCTCGGGCAGAAACTATGAAGCCGGAAGCAGCGGGACCAAAATAATAATTTCAGTTGTAGTCTTGTTGGGTTGTGTTTACATTTGCGCTGCGGCACAGCTTCAATATGTCATAAGCCTCGCGTTGATCCCACCTCTAGCAGCAGCCCCATACAGCCGCATATCGCTCCGGCCAGAATTGGTCCGGAGTACATCATCTCTGCCTGAGAGACACCAGACTCACCCTCTGGCAGAATGCAAATGTTGTGCAGGGGGAGTGGTTCTACCAGGCTAACCTCAGGTTAGTCATTGTGGTCATACATGTATACTTGACTAGTTGACTTGACTGACCTGTGCAGGCATTGACTTTTCCACTTGGTCCTTGCTCTTCCCCAGTACATTTTCCACTAGGGCTGATGTCAGAGTCCAGGAGCCAGAGGCTTTCTGGAGGGAAATCAACTGCAGCAGTGTGTCTTTGGGTGGCTGGCGACTATGAGGCTCAGGGTCTACATCACAGCTATATGTCCGAGTTGCACTTGCTATAGAGAAAATAGGAAGAATATCAAAGATTATAAGTGCAGCGAAAATAGTTCATCAGTCTGTTGATGCTAGTTAAGATAGATGCCTCTGGTTTGAATATATCTAGGCAGAGATATTCATTTCAGGAAATGAGGTGGCGGGGACCTGCCTGGTCTGCCTACCTACTGTTGTCGTTGCCGTACCCATGAAGTGTTCCTTGCTCCGCCCGGGACTGGCTCGATTCCTTGCCCCATCTTTAAATGATCTTGAATGCATGAATGCTGCAGAATCAAACAAAAGAAAGCGACAACACTCAATACATGTCCTTTTCACATGCTTTATTTACCTCGGACGAACAAACAGTGGAAGTGTTTCGGCCAAATGGGCCTTCCTCAGCGTTGTGTCACAAAAAAGGTTATTTATTGAGTGCTGGCGCTTTCTTCTTTTCGCCATTGTATATTACTGAGCCTTACAATTACAATTTAGGCATTTAGCAGACGCTCTTAATCCAGAGCGACTTACATTTAAGCAAGAACAAAAGCATGGGAATACATCACATAAAAGCATTTATCAATATCATGAAACATGCGTAAGCTAAGAAAGTAACAGTGGAATATCTATATAATGAAACTATACATACACTATACATATAAACTATACATATTTACTACTATGCTATACATATGTACTATGGCGTGCTATAACTATATACAATACAATTATAGTGCTGTCTACATAACATGCTATAAGTCTGTGTCAAATGCTATCTAAGCCAACAGAAATGCTATCTAAGGGGTTAGGGTAAGTGCTATGGGCCATGATGGAGTCTGAAAAGGTGGGTTTTCAGGCTACGGCGGAAGATTGGGAGTGATGCTGCAGTTCTGACTGCAATGGGAAGTGCATTGCACAGTTTTGGAGCCAGAAGGGAGAAGAGTTTGGGACGTGTGGAGCCTTGCACCTATAAGGATATTCTTCTAACTTGGAGTGTTGCGGGTTGTCTGCTTTGGCAGTCTTTTTCTCTCAACTCAATCCATCTTCACTGCCAAATTAATGAATTGCATTTAAGATAAGGAAATATGTGGTGTGTCATTTTGGGCCCTATTTTGCGTGTCTTAAAGGTATATTCAGTGATTTCACTTAATTCAAATATCACTTATTTTTTTGTTTTGTTGTGATAATCCTCCCTACTATAGAGTGTGCTGGCCATATAAGGAGTTCCTCCCTGCCCCCAGTTAACCCCTGGGGGTCAAAAAACCTTAGGTTTCGTTTTTGACTCTCTATCCTGATTGGACGAAAGGCTGGGTCCCACAGCCAAAAACGAAACCTAAGGTTTTTTGAGTGAAATCACTGAATATACCTTTAAGTAACATGTCTTGACCTAACTTAAGACCTGGAGGTGTGACCGATACCGTTTGGCCAGTCAAAATAGCTAAACAGCATTGGCCACGCCTCCAGGTTTTAAGTTAACTAAGTTGCCTAAGCGTGCCCCCCAGCCAGAGTCCTGCAACGGGTCGGATACCCACACTAATGTTTTCATCATCCTATCCTGATATTACAATATATATATCGCCATTTAGGTCAAAATCACGATATAACTTTATGTTGTGATAATAAGCAGCAGTAGCCTCAGTCTACATGTCTTCCGTGTGCAACGCGCCGCTCCACCGCCGCCCACCATCATCATCACATGTGGTGTTGGAAGAAATAAAGTCAAAGATAGCTGTTGTAATATACAACATGCTGTGTACTTGTAAAATGTAGTTGTACGTAACTATACAATGTACTTATATGTATTGTGTACTGCCTGAACTGTGACATACTCTATAGTCAGCTCCTGGAGTAGAGCAAGCAGCAAGGTCAAACGTGCTGCGGCAGTGATTGTGATGTCTAGTCAGTGACGCCATTAGGACATGAGGATCCAAGCTATATATGTGCTGTATTAATGTAATAAACTTTGTAAACGTCTTAGCGTGACCAGTCTCGTGGTCCAGTACTTAGTTCACAATCATAACAATTGGTGTCAGAAGTTACGGTGCCAGCAAGAGGTGAGTCACTTCATATTTTACTCTTTATCTAGAGAAAAAGTGCCTCTCCTCTTGCCTGGTAAAATTTAGGTTATGATGCAGGGTTTACCGTAGTTAAACCTTGTCTTTTTTTGTTCCCACATTTAGTACATTTAGCCTGACGCTTGATGCGTCAGCAGAACAGATTATTCTGTTGTTTAAATACACTGTTCCTTGTTAAGGTGGCCTAGTGTTGTATCCCAGCTAGGTTTAAAGCCGGAGGAGTACTTTCTCTCCGCACAGCAGCTGTGAGTTTCCCTGCTGTTTGTTCATTAATCTGTTAGATGTTGTCTAACGGGGTACGTTCTGTGATAGCACAGATAGCGTACTAAGCCTGTGGTATATTTTCCCACAGCAAATTTTAGTTTCACTCTGGTCATAGTCAAAGTCACTGCTAGATTTAAGCGACCCATTTCAAGGTACAAGCTTACGAGGGTTGGTGTGTAAAGAGACATCCGTTGAATCATTGCTGGTTTGTTCTGTCCGTTGTTTGTGTTCTGTGTTTTGAGGGACATTGATAAAGTTAAGCTACCCCCAGCAGCGGGGTGGCCATGTGCATGAAATGTGATGTTGTGTTTCCCAGTCATGCTTTAAAAATGCACAGTTTGTTAGTCCACATTCATCCATTATATGCCAGGATGATAATGAGGTGGGCATATAAGATTGATAACGTGTTATCTCTGGTGTTTTCATATAACACTGGCATTCTGCTGCGCTACAGCCTGTGAATTGAGTTTAATATGGTAGCAAGCGGGTGTGAGTCAATGCAGTGTTATGCACGGAATGTATTCAATCTGATGTTGTTACTACAACGCGCGAAAACAACCTCTAACCTAAGGGGGCTGATGGATTGAATAAGAGAAATATTAATCAATATCGGCTGAACATGTGTAGTTTCTGTTTCATTCACTTAGATGAGTGTGCAAAATAGCCGATCTACAAGCTCTAAAATGGCCAAAACCTAGAGAGATTGTCCAGCCTATTAGTTAGAAGGCAGCAGAAGCTGCTATATATGGTGTTTATATAAGTCAACTATAAAAAGATCTGGAGAATTAAGTGGCTAAACGACCTTGTACTGCAGTAATATAGAAGCGAATCTAATGTTTTATTAGAGTAAAAGTTTCAATGTGTCTATTTAGCCTGCCCTGTGAGCTGTAAGAGTTAATACACCAAAAGGTACTCAATTGACTAAATAAATAAAATAAAGAAATAATAGAAAGATAGCCTTAAAGTAAGGATCAGAAGCGCATATAAAGTTCTGAGAATGTTTTTGGGGGGGTTTTCGGTTGGTGTAGACTAGAGTCAGTTTGCAACTCAGATGAACCAAACTGAAATGAACCTGGTTGTCGAGCGCTCATTGGTCCATAGCATAGATGATGAGACGTAGAATTCATCTTTTCTGTTCCACACATCGGGCCATGGACGGGAGAGCGCAGAAGCCGCAGAATACCTAAGCAACAAAAGTAGTAATTGAATTCAGACAGGCGGAAGCATATAAAACCAGGTATTAGTCATGAGGCTCCCCATGTGTAGATTTCTCACACGACTACACAGACACACACACACACACACACACACACTAAAAAGGAATTGTAGGTGTAGTCAACATTTATGTTCTAATACATTTTAGTAAAACTGCCACATTCTAAAAAGCACCCAAGAGTATTAAGAATATTTCTATTTCGCATTTTTGTCACATCAAAAGGCTGAATCGTCAACACCCAGCCAGACACCCACCCAGCCGGGGGGGGGGGGAACTCCATGCAGAAAGACAATGCTGAGAACATGGACCTTTCTTTTTGTGCTAAGAGGAGCGGCAGAAAGACATTCTGTGGAGTTTTACCACTGAACATTGTTTACCACGGAAAGTTGGGACATGGGTGTTTTGTGTCGGGGGACACATTGATTTCATGCGAAGGTTTTTTTTTTTGAACAATGAACACTTGTTTGTTTTTGCATATGAAAGGAGGATGTTTCCTTCCATCACGTGACTACGGGCATTGTTGGGGTCATATCTACAGCGACAGCGCATTACGATGTGGAATGTGAAGTTTAAATATTTATTTTACCAGTTTATGGTGGAATTCGGAAAAGTGTGGCAAGTTTTTTAAACATTCAGACATGTAGAATAAGGGAGTTTATAGTAACAGCTCTGAGGCACACGCACACGCACGCACACAGAAAGATAGACAACAGGGAATTGTTTGGTCTAGTAAGAGAAATTTGTGTCCTATTCAAAGAGGGAGCTGTGCGTGTACGTACGCGCGTACATATACGTGAGTGCATTAGGGTAGATTTGACATTTTCGTAAGCAAGTATAATATAATGACTCAAAGTAATAGTAGGGGCTAATTCATCCTTTAGCCCATGTTTCTGCAGAATTTTGGTGCAATTTATAAGCTCAGCTGTAATCCATTTAGAAGGGGAACTCCGCCTGTATAAAGATTAAAGATAAGAATAATTGTATCCCATCTGGATAGTTCAACTTTAGTCTTATAAGGACCTAAGCGTCAAATAAGTAAGCGAGTTTAAATAATGACCACAACCTTGGGAAAACAGACAGTGTTTTTAAAATTAGTACAGGACTACAGCACAGCACACACCCTATACAACATATGTCCCATTCAGTAGTTACACCTGTGAAGGAGCGGATATGCTCACGAATAAATCGATCAGCGAGAGACGATTTTGTTTTGGTGTTTTGGGACAATGTTCTTGAAAATAGGTGTGCAAGTTTTGTTTAATATAGTCAGTGCACTAATTTAGGCAGCAGGCCTGAAATAGTTTTTATTAATTACTGTGTGGTTAGGGAAAACCACAGTTGAGTGAGAGAAGGCAGGGTTCAGTTGAGAGAAGGCTTTAGATTTTGGCTGGATGGGCGCTTCTTTTCATTCCACACATGGACGCATGTTTGTGTAGGGGTGAGAAGTACATATTCAGTTCAAATAAATAGCGGACATAAATACAGTGTTATAGCGGACATAAATACAGTGTTATAGCGGACATAAATACAGTGTTATTCAGGACAGGGAAGGCCAACTTATGTATGTAAGGTCCAGAGTACAGACAAAAATATGGTCAAGAGATTCTGAGGCATGGACTAGTGTGAGTGAATTGGTCATGAGAAATGTTAGGGGGTTCCACCATGGTGTAGTCCATATTTTAGTCTGGCGATCGATTCGCCAGCAGGACAGAATTATTATTCTGTGGAAAAACTATGTTGTGTTTCACAAGCGTTGGTTAAGAGTGGACGTGGCGTGCTTGCTCAGAGATTGATCAATGATTATTGATTAAGTAAAAGGGTCATGTTAAATGACTGATAAGAGAGGCTTGATACAATTTCCCTAGCAAAGCCTAGGTTTTTCGGTATCAAAACGTGATTGTACGCTTTTCCGCACTATAAACACAGTTGTTGGAGTTGGAGTTGTTCTTTCATAACAAAAGAGTGGACTGTTGTAATATACAACATGCACACAATTTTGTGAATATAGAGTCCAAGTAGAGTCTCAAGTCCAAGTCTCGAGTCCACACCTCTGGGTACTACAGATATGCAAATCACACACACCCTGACACTATTGTGCTTATCCTCCCACATTCAGGTGAGAAATATGTACACTGCACCTCCAGAAAATATCAATTCAGCAATTAGTTGTGCCTCCCAAAAAATTGGTCTCTAATCATGTAATGACTGCCATATCTCATCAATTTATTCATCCTCCATCCTCCAGCATGGGGGTGTCACGGTGAAATTGGTGGCCTGCTGAAATATGTGCCATTCACATAATGTCCAAACGTAAATCACTGCTGTTTGTTAATTAACCTAGTTAATATATCGTTTCTATGAAAGTGTGGTTGTATGAAAAAAGAAATAGAAGCAGTGGTGTATATAGTATGTGTATGTATGTATGTATGTATGTATGTATGTATGTACGTACACACACACACACACACACACACACACACACACACACACACACACACACACACACCTACCTGCATAGAATTCAACAGAAAGAGTGAAATACAATGTACATTTTAACCATGATTGTTACAAAACCACTATAGCCCTAGGCTTAATACATCACATGTGCAGACAAAAGCGCACCAAACGTGCATGTTTATATGCATACATTTACCTGCAGCATTATTTTGGGGTCGGTCACGTCGGTGGCTGAAAAGTTTGGGAACCATGGCACCAGGAGATGCCGCCATTGTAATGGGAATGAAGCGATTCCAGCTTGCTGTTGAAATGACAAAGTTCCAGTTCCAGTTAACCAGTACCACAGGGGACTTTAATTACTTTAAAGCACTTGCACTACTTGAATTCTACCCATGTCAAATTAGGTCTTAAAACTCTTTCTATATCTTTCTCAATATATAAAAATACAGTTGTATTTTTTCTTTCTTTTACCTTCTACCTTTCTGCCAGGCAGTGGCAGTGCCATAAAATTGACCGTAGCTCTGTATGCATGCACTATGACAGGGAAAGAATAACATATTTAGTGAACATTCCAGTGGACTTTACTTCTATACAAACAAAACGGAAGCAAATTAAATCTATTTTGAAATGACCAAATCTGCCTACAGATGACGTCACTGGTAGGCAGGTTTCTGAACTGTCCACAGCCCTCCTCTGAGACACAGATTAATGTAACTGGGAGCCTGCCTGTCATTTGCGTTAGTCTGGCCTAGTGCCATTGGCGTAGATTCACGCCAATTGGTCTTTTATAGTGCTTTTGATCGATCTAGTCGAGATGCTGCTCACATTAGCATTGGGTTGCTAGCTGTCTGACTGGAGTCAAGACTGTTTCTTTCAATCGCTTTTATCTCCTATTCCTTGTCCCAGATAGCATTTCTGATTTCCACTGCGAGTGGATGCGACAACACACACAGTAACATTTGTAACATCCGGTGTGGGTTTTGGCTCTTCAAAGTAAGGGTTGAACGGAAGAACATCCTTTTTTTTTTAACATATACTTTATATATATATATCACAGGGCAGGCTGTATGACCACAGTGTGGTCATACAGATACAACAACAAAGAACAAAACAAAAAAACACTTGGGACACCATAAAGACAAATAAAATCAAGAACAATGACATAGCGAAAAAATAGATACGATAAAAGGGAAAAGAAATAAAAGAAAAAAGGACATAGCAGAACCTAACATAGCATAACATACCTATCAATATACACATAATCTAATAATAAATAAATATTGTCTTTTGAGGGGCTGAGGAGGAGATATGAGGTACCGCAAAACCACTTCTTTAAATACTTGCAAATCAGAATCTTTATTATTACATGTGTAAAAAATACAAAACAACCTCCTTTAACAGTGCTTGAGAGGTTTTCCAAACAGGATTGTTTAGGAAAGGGGTTGGTCTCACAAATGTATGGTATACTAGAAGGGTTTCATAAAGATGACTCGGAGAAAATAAGACAGAAATGGACACAGGACCTTCAAGTGGAAATCTCAGAAATTGATTGGGGTTTGATATGTTCCAAGGCACAAACACAAACTATCAATACTAGATTAAGACTAATTCAGTATAATTGGATAATGAGAACTTACATAACCCCGGAGAAAGTAAATAAATTTGATCCAAACATTCCTGATTTATGTTATAAATGTGGGGAACATAAAGGTACACTGTTCCACTGCTTATGGGAATGTGAGGAGATTAAAACATTCTGGAGGTCTGTGGTCCATTATGTCTCTCAGATTACATCAGGTCCAGTTCCTCTTTGTCCTAAATTATGTATACTCAGTATTTATCCATTAAATTGTACACTAAATAGTAATGAAAAAATAATGACCGACCTTTGCCTGTTACAGGCCAGACGCTCAATTGCACTATGTTGGAAGAATGTCAATGCCCCTACGATCGGCTTTTGGCTGAGGAACTTAACAACCAGTTTGGCACATGAGAAACTAACATATGTAATTAGGAAGAAACCTGCGGTATTCTATAAGATATGGGAGAAGTTCTTGGACTTCATTAAGCGAGGTGATATTGAAGAGGCTTTGGATGTATAGTGGTTAATTGGAGTAGTCAGCTGTGGGGTGGGGGTAGGGAACTGTGCATTTGTTTGTTTAACTGTATGTAATGTGTTTTGTTTAACTGTATGTAATGTGTTTTATTTTCGTTTAATTTTTCGTTTTGTCATTATTATTTTTGTTCTGTATTTATTGTCAAATCATTTTGTGATAATATTTTGTTTGTATTTGTGCTGCCATGGGGATGTGGGGGGGGAAAATATATGTAAATTGTTTTGGAAAATACTTTGTACTTGTGCTTTTAGTTGTTATGGTCCCGCCCCATCCACTCCCACACCTTCCATATAGCTTTCCCATTTACACAACAGAGCGATACCCCTATCAAGATCAACGGAAGAACATCCTAGCAATACGAGGTGAATTAATTAATTACTCCTGGCGGGGTGTAATTTGGGAGGACTGATTATATGAAAATGGGTGAAGTTCTACTTTATATCTATTAATGCACTAAAATCTGTGTCTACTTACTTGGCGCTGGGACATTTCTGCGTATCAGAGGTCCTTGTACGGCCTCCCCACTTCCTTTGTTGACGGCGATGAAGGCAGTGAAGACACTGCTCACTCCTGATTGGATGCTGAGTTCCACCACCCTCTTCTTCTCTGCTCCATCCTGCTTCTCTCGCTGGTCTCTCTGTTCCAGCTCCAGGGAGCGAATCAGGGTCCGAGCGCCCAGCCTGTGGACTGTCAGTCTGCACACAGTGTCATGTTGTTAATGCGTGTGTACCTATGATTCGATTACAACTCAAGAGACCTATATGGATAAAATATGGATAAAATAAGATGCAAATCTATTATACAAAGGAAGAATTTCTCTACTGAAAGAGAAGAGTCTGCTTTACCCAGAGTCTTCTGTTGGCTTGAGACGGAAGAGGAGCTGGTAGTTAAAAGGTTGGTCTGCCAGCCTGTATTTCACTTTCACACTGCCCTCACTGGCACTTGAACTCTGACAAAAAAGAAAAAGAAGCAATGGGAGAGTTTTAAAACAAAACAAAACAAAAAACGTGTGACGTGAGGGGCGCTCTTATCATCGTACATCATCATGACGTAACATGTCTATTTGCTCAGACACATATGACGTAAATTCATTGTCAATGGGAATTGACTTTGTGTAGGACAGAAATAGCCGATTTGCTTGTCCACATATGACGTACATTCTCCATTCATTGTCAATGGGAATTAAATTTTGTTTTGTTTAAGATGAAAATCTACACTAATAGCTGAATATAGGAGGGGCTAGCGCCCCTCAAAAAACAAACATGCAGGGACATAATGAAACTGCCTGAGACTTATACTTACTACCGGCCGACACAACATACCTATTCTGAGGTATTAAGACTTTTAATTTGTGTAATTTGAATAATGAAATTAGACTAAAACAAAATGATACTGTACAGTACTGTATTTTACATATAGAGCCATGTCTATAAAACACTAAAAACACCAATCAAGGCGTCAAACATATTTGTCTATCTGGAGAAAAAAAAAGGAGATGTGTCCTAGAATTGTATCTCTCTGATGGTAAGTTGCTGTTCCACCTCTCCAGTGAGCTGGGCATAGATGAGTGACCTCTGGCCCTGGAAAAGGGTTGTGATGGGCGGAGACAGAGGTGTGACAGACATCCCCTTTGGCAGGTCCCACGAAACAGAAATATCCACCACCGCTGGCTGCAGGGCAAAGCGAAGTGACTGCATCACCTGGAGAGTAGAATGGCACAATGTTAACCCATTTAGACCCTTGGACGATTCTACAAATGCCTTCTAAATCCTGACAGTTTTCTGAAAAACCCTATGTTTCTATGTCAGTGGTTCTCAACCTTTTCCATGTCAAGGACTCCCAAAACTATTATGTAATAGGCCCGCCTGTAATAGTCCCTGGAAATATGTTGTTCCAGGGACCCCCCAGAAGCAAAGACCTAGCAGACCTACAAGCTCATAGCGCGGCAGCTTGTAGATCTGCTATTTTTCAATAGCTAAAGCATAACATAAAAATGCTTAAAACACCACCATCACTCTACCCATTTGTATCCACTTCTATCGTTGACAGAAGTGGATCTCTGATCACTTCATTGATCAGATGTCTATATTCTGATCACTTCATTGATCAGAATATATTAAAAGGTGACCGTTTCATATTCGGTGTAAAGTTAACGTCCCTGGGGGGTATAATATATTTGTACTTAGCAGTAAAATAATACAAAATCATTGTCTGTTCAGTTGTCTTACTTTGGGTTGCAACCTTTCTGTTCCAGTGATGAACTGGGCATGACCTCCTCCCTGCTTGGCCATCCCAGTGATGAGAGCAGAGCTGGCTCCCTCCCCAATCCCGAAAGTGAAACATCTACAGTATGGCGCACGCACGCACACAACACACAATAGCATTAGGACGACAGACATGCACTAGTAGGAATGGTGTCCATGTATTTTTTATTTTTTAATGGTGCATTTATATAGCACTTTTATCCAAGACACTTCACATAGATTGTGCATTACATTCACGCACTCATACACCGATGCCGGAGGAAACCATGCAAGGCATCAACCTGCACATCGGGAGCAATTGGGGGTTCAGAGTCTTACTCAAGGACACTTCACACTAACTATGGGGGAGCCCGGGATCGAACTGGGAACCTCACGGTCGATCTACCGGCCAGGCACGTAGCGTGAATCAAATGATTGACTCTTCGAAGTGTGTGTGTGTGTGTGTGCGTGCGTGCGTGCGTGCGTGCGTGCGTGCGTGCGTGCGTGCGTGCGTGCGTGCGTGCATGTTTTTAGGTCGCCCCACCTATGAGATCCGGCATTCTTCTTCACTAGGTCAATAACATCCTTGGTGTTACCCACCTCGCCGTCAGTGAAGACAAAGAGCTGTAGGTGACAAATATGACAGGAGGCATTAAAATGTCCACACTACAGGAGTTACCCAACCCCCATGTTGACTATGTATCACACGGGTGGATAATGTGTGCAACCAACAAGAAGAGTGGTACAAATCTTCCCTGTTACTTTGGTAATGCTTAGCATTCCATTGACAGTGTAAGATCCTACTGTTTTAAGTACAGGCACAGAACAGTAACAGTAGGTGTTGCCTGTAAAATATGCACAAGGGTGTGTAAAATGGAGCCCAAATGAAAGGGTCTGTGCTCAGAGGTTTTGGGTGAAATCAACCCTCAGCTATATCTCCGAGATATAGCTGAGGGAGATGTGGAAGCCTCGCTTACTGGGCGGCCTTTTCTTATACATGACTTGGACGTGTTATAATAAAGTAGACTCTAGAAAAGCATTCCAGCATGCCTTGTTAGGCAATAGACTTTCAATCCACTTTCAAAAATGTTTTTGCGGATAAAGTGAAGTTTGCTTTGGTCCGGCATGTGTTGCGACGTGCTTGCGGTTGTGTTTCGGTTTGGGGTTTGGGGTTTAGGGTTAGTACTGTAATAGTAATGTCCGACATACAGTACATGTTCGCCCGTGGCTTTGTGTGGTGCCACTCAAAGTGACTACTGGGTTGGGCTTGCTGGATGCATGTTCCAACCCCTTGTATGTCTGTCAGAAGACGTTGAGGGGTGATTTCACCCGCATGCATTCTCAGATCACTCAGGATTTGATGTACTAGCCATGTAGTGGTGTGTGGTAAAGTTATGGTTAGAGGTAGCAAAGAATGAAAGTTTAACAGTCCATGCGTGTGTGTGTGTGTGTGTGTGCGTGTGCGTGTGCGTGTGTGTGTGTGTGTGTGTGTGTGTGTGTGTGTGTGTGTGTGTGTGCTTTACTTGTCTGGGTTGACCAGGAATACAGGGTTGCTTGTATATATGGTTGAGAGGCTGAAAGATTTCTGTTCCTCCCATATCAGCCTCCATCATCTCCACCTTCTTCACAGCTTCCTCCATGGTGTCCTGATTATACGCCACACTCTGGCTGTAAATAAACACACACACACACACACACACACACACACACACACACACACACACACACACACGCACACGCACACGCACACGCACGCACGCACCACGCACGCACGCACGCATGCACAAATTACTGACGTTGTGAAGACATTTTACGACGGCAGATAGCTTGTAAATCGGTTGTTTTCGTTTCTCGCCACCAGCACTCAACTAAGTATAAATCAGACATAACCACACACACACACACACACACACGCCCCCCCCCCCCCCCCCCCCCCCACACACACACACACACACACACACACACACCATTGCAAGCCGTTTTGTGAACTGAGGCGACAGGTAGTAGTCACTTACGGGAAGATGTGATCAAAGCTACTCCCGAAACCATAGATGTTAAAGTAGCAGCCCATGGGCAGACTTTTAAGCAGCAGCAGCAGGGTGTCCTACATGTGGGATGGAGATGAGACAGCAGAGTGAGCACTGAGGAAAAAGCAAACAAATGAAAACGTAGCAGAGAAAGGTTTAACTCACTCATCTAGTGGCTGGAGTTTATGGGGATGGAGATGAGATAGAGTGCACTAAGAAAAAGGAAACCACAGTAATGATAATCCAGCTTTCAGCAGGCCCAAGGGAGCCTGCTGAAAGAGCAAATGATCACTTTCCCCAATCCTTTTTTACAAGTAAATTTTTTTGCTGTGATGATATAGATTCTTTCCCCTGTGGTGATATTGATCTTTTTCCCTGTGATGATATTGATTTTTTTTCTTTTTCTGTGATGATATTGATTTTTCTTTTTTTCCTGTGATGATATTGATTATTTTATTTTTTTTCTGTGATGATATTGATTTTTGTTGTTTTTTTTCCTTTGATGATTTAGATTTTATTTTATTTTTAGTTTTACTGTGATGATATTGAATTAATTCTTCATGTGAGGTGACGTCTATGAATTGATTGCATATGGCCTGTAAGACCAGAAGGACGTTTTTGGGTGCTATCCCTTTTGGAGTGTTCGACTGTACACTGTTGCTGTTTTTACATTCATGTCTAATAAACTATTCAATCAATCAAATAGAAAGGTTTAAGGAAATACAATGTAGAGTCCAACCGGAAACCTCAAGGTAGCAAAGGGCAACACCACATTTATTTGGTCAGTCACTGAAATAAAAAGACCAACTGATCTAAAAAAGAATTAAACACTGGCAAATTTGCCCTTAGAGTTTACTACATTATTTTTGGGACATGCAAATTTCCAGACGGGAAGATCTGATGAATACCTATTCGGTATTCTGATATCTGCATGTAGAAAAGTATTTACACGACACTGGTTGCTTCCTGAGGCCCCCACCATAAAATAATGGATAGATATAGTAAATTATATTTATAATATGGAACAGATCACTTTATCTCTCAGACTGCAGAAGGAGAAATGTATAAAGTTTTGGTCTAAATGGGTGGAATATATTATACCTTTGCGACCAGATTTTGTATGATTGAATGATTCCGTCTTACTCATGTCTCTCTTTTTTGGTTTTGTTGTTTTAATTTTAATTACTGCTCACAGCTTTAAATGCTCTCTTATGTCTTCCTATGAGTATTATATTGTATTGTACTTTAACATTTCTGTACACATCATCCATCTCTCCCATATGCTTTACTTTATTATTTTTTGTTCCTAAAAAAATGAAAACCTGTGGACAAAGAAATACTAATTGAAAAATGGTTGTATAATATGATTGTGGATGTCCCTAAATAAAGAATAAAAAAATAAAAACAAGGTTAAACACTGGTTGAAGTCGGGCCAGAGGTGCGAACGCTAATATGTTTTGCTTGTTATTGCTTTTGTACTTACCAGGCCTAACCAGGGACTGGGGTCGCAAATTATCCTCGACTATAAACCCCATATACAATGCAACTGTTTCATGTTTTTATAACTTGGCATAATTGCTTTTTGTATTGTCCATGTTAACCCATTTTTGGCGGGAACCCCTTTTGGTGATAGCATTATGCTATGCTTTAGCTATTGACAAATAGCAGATCTACGAGCTCATAGCACGCCACCGAGTGGCGTGCTACGAGCTTGTAGATCTGCTATTTTTGAAAAATCGAAGAACGACTGACAGATTAGAAACATAGCTTTTTCAGAAAACTGTATGGATGTAGAAGACATTTTTAGAATCTGATCGCAGGTCAGATAAACGTATAAATACAAACACATGTGTGGTGATTACCCTGGCACTGCCAATGCGAGAGCCCTGGCGATTCCCGGTGTCACGCATGCTTCCAGAACGATCCATTAGAAACAGGAACTCCCCGCATGAGGTCACTGATGACATCACAGCTTCAGGGAACTCGGGGTACAAACTCAGCATGACCACTGGGTCGCCCATCAGTGAACCTGTGGGGGGGGGGGGGGGGGGGAGAGAGAGAGAGAGAGATCACAATTGCCAATAAGCCTTCTGTCACATTAATTTGCTTCAATTTGATAATCGGATACAATTTGTGTAAGAAAATGAATCCAATTTGACCATCTAATAACACAAAGTTTGCTCTTCCTGCTATAGGAAACGTATTGAATGTTGACAAATAACTGCATTGACAACAGTGTTTGTGACTTGTGTGAGTGTGAGTGTGAGTGTGAGTGTGAGTGTGAGTGTGTGTGTGTGTGTGTGTGTGTGTGTGTGTGTGTGTGTGTGTGTGTGTGAGGGTGTGTGTGTGTGTGTGTGTGTGTGTGTGTGTGTGTGTGTGTGTGCGTGTGTGAGAGAGAGAGAGAGAGAGATAAAACCGATCGAGTGCTGCTCAGTTACCAGCTTTGCCAGCATCCTGTCCTGCCTCCACTACAGCAGTGGGCTGGTGGGCGTCTTTGTAATAAATCAACAGCTCCACGTCTCTGTCAAACCTATGTCCTGCAGCCAGCCTGACCTGCAAAATGTATGTTTATGTATGAACGCTACGTATTGAATATCCTTTATTTTGGTATTGTGGCACGTGCCCCCCCCCCCCCCACACACACACACACACACACACACACACACACACTACCGTGGCCTGGGTCTGCTCTGTGTTGAGGTACTGAAGAGGGTCCAGGGAACAGTTGGACTCTACTTTAGAGACGGGTCGAGGAGAGGTCACTCGGGCAGAGAAGGACAGACTGTAGGGCACTAGAGAGGCTGGAACAGAGGTCACCTGAGGTTGACCGCTCCCTCCACTGACCCCTTCACTACCTGAGAAAGAGAGGACACAAGTACTAAATGTTGTAATTTGCACACATTAGCATGTTGTCAACAAAAAAAAGTGTATTTGGTTGCTGGCATGGTGTGTTTTAATAAATGAAGAAGAGTAACAAATCTAATCATGACTCACTTCCTGACCTACCGATGTGAAAACAAATGCTTTAATCACGTCACGCATGATCAACAATAACGTTGGGAATGGTTGATAATAGCCAGCTGGATTTCTCCTTAAAAAACGTCTTTGTGCTCAGAAGATCTTTCTTTTATATTTGTAAGCATTGTAGAAAGGAGGGACACCCGCACACCGCCACTTGCTAGGTTCAGAGCATTTATTATTAAGAAGCAACGTTTCGGTCTTGCGACCTTCCTCAGGCTTGTAAGGCTTTGTAAGCATAAAAGGTTTGAAAAACAAAGAAAATTACCTGCACACTGTCGGAAACTTATGCTTCAAGAGTTATAGGGCGAAACATAAATAATTCATTAAAGTAATTTTAATAATTATTATGAGCCTCCCCTCCAAGTATTGTAACTTGAGCCATGCACGCTTTGCCTGATTAACTTCTCTGCCTACCTGCTCATTCCTGGCTTCTCTCGCTGCTGCCTCCCTGCCGCCTCCCTGCCTCGCTTACCTGCTGACCTGCTGCTCATGAGGTTTTGCAAATCCCACCACCTCCCCAGCATCCACCTGTAGGCTCTGTTTCCAGATCCCCCGGGGGATCTTAATTCATTCCCTGTAATTCTATATGGCTTATAACTTAACTAAAATGTTAATGTTACAGCGAATGAATAGGGACAGAGCCCTGACGCCAATCTATGCTTCATATATCTATGCTCAATTAGGATTTATGCACAATAAATATATATTCTAAATTCATTCAAAGAGTTGTCTGACTGAACTATAGCTATCAACAGCCCTGGGGATGGTGGATGGAGAGACCGTAAGGAACCACACACAATGGATAGGGTTGGACAAACGGCGGATGCTATAATATTACATATAACATCCATCTAATTACCTTGAGGTAATTAGAGGTAATTAGCGGTGGTTGTTTCCTACCTTGAGGTTGGTAGCGGGGGTTGAGCACAGCAGGCAGACAGAATCTCAGCCCATCGTCAGCCTCCACAGTCAGCTCAATAACATACTCCAGCCTGATGGAGACACTCTCTCCTGGAGGCAGACTGCCCACACTCATCGAGAATACATCAGGGCTCTGTACGCTCTCCTCCAATAGGAAGGCCTGCTGGCCTGAGCTCAATGCGTCATCATAGTCCTCTCGAGCCTGAGAGGATAGACGAGTGATGGTTTAATTCTCACTGACAGACTTGTCTTTCTATGGCGACACTTACTGTGTAATATTCATTTTAGTAGTATTTTTGGCAACACAAAATTTTCATATTCCATCCTGATTGGCGAATTTTGATCATTGCTGGCCCACAATAACCTACCTGACCTGGCAGAGACCTGTGCACTTTTTCTAGTTGGTCTTTTGCGGAGAAACGAACATAGAAAGAAGTCACTTCAGTTTAGCACAATGCCGAGGGGAGGGGCTATTTCCACAGGCTGAGTACTTTGTAGGCTATAGAAAACGGTTCAATTTATTTTAATATATATACTTAATAATAATAATAGTATAAGACAGACATAACACAGTTAATTTGTTCTGAATCTTGATGTGGTAAAATGCACTTGTTGACCTACTTTCGAATGGGGGGGGGGGGGGGGGGGGGGGGCAGAAGCGCTGCCCTGAAAGGTTGTAGGTTTCCATTTCATACATACTTTTTCCTCTTTACCTTACCGCAAATTCCATACAAATTCCATACCGCCCCAACTCTAGTGTCACGTACGTGATGCAAAACAAAAGTAGTTTTGTGTAGGTGTTGACCAATTCAGTTTCAGTGCAATAGGGAAGATCATTTCCTCTGGGGAATAAGAATGGTGTCTTCTAAACCCAAATGTGCTTGGCTTTGCGTTGTCTTCACCTCCCGTTTCTCCTACACCTCAGCGACAACCTCTCACCTCCTGTTTCTCCTTCACCTCAGCCACAACCTCCGTCTGTCCGATCTTTGCGCTGAAATGACACACGGCAGCATCGCCAGGAAGAGGGAAGACAAAGACGGCCTCTATGGGGCTCTTCTCGTTGTTCTCGTACTGCAGAATGGAGGTCACTGTCGCCACATGGTCGCTCACCTCAACCTCCACATCAATGCCTTTCAGAGGAACTGACAGACAAACGGAAGCATAGTGAGAGACGTTAGCATAGTACTTGTTTTGATTATACCACTTCTGCTTCAGTCTACACAATGCAGCCGTTAAACAGCCATATAATGCAGGTTATGAGCAGGATTAAAACCATTATGAGTGACTACATATGACACTACATATGTATAGTGCAGTGATTTTCAACCAGCTGTCCGGGCCCGGGGACCACCAGTGGTCCTTGAGGTGGTTCTCAGCTAAATGATGGAGAGTTGGTAACCAATTGGACGCTTATAGATCTTTAACTCTTGAGAGTGTAGCATTAAACCGTTTACGCTCTCAAGAGTTAAATAAATTGCTAAACATCTGCATTACTTCATTTAAAATAAACCTGCACAATTAGAGAATGTACTGTAGAATAATTAATGTATCCGGTTTGAGAGGCTAAATCTCATCAAATGGTGGTCCATGTGGCTCAAATGCCGAATAAATGTCGATATGAAAAGGGTTGAAGTAGTGAGTCGACTCTTTATCTTGTGTGCACGTAGTGGCAGAGCAAATAAATAAATACATACAAAGTTTATAATTTAAACTATGAATGTACCTAATCAAAAGCTATACAAATGTGTCTGCCATGTCTGAAAAGGTTCAAAGTAATCAAAATATAGTTCATAGTGTGTCAGTCTCATATACCCCAAAACTTAAGATCAGTGTAGTAACGTCACAAGAAAGACCTGGCCTTAGGGGAGAAGCAATAATCAACTGAAAATATAAATAAACATAAGGTAATTGAAGGTAAACAAATCACACCCGTGTGAAGTGAGGGGCGCTCTTATCAATCATCATGCCGTAAAATAGACACTATGTCTATTAGCTCAGACACCACGACGTAAAATTCTCTATTCATTGTCAATGGGAATGTAATGTTTAGCCCATTCTGACCTGAGATCAGATTCATACGAGGTTTCCACTGGACACACACTGGTCTGATGAACCCATTCTGACCTGAGATCAGATTCTAAAAATGTCAGTCGCTCTTAGATTTTTTTAAAAATAGCAGACCTACAAGCTCGTATCGCGCCACTCGGTGGCGCGATATGAGCTTGTAGATCTGCTATTTTTAAATAGCTAAAGCATAACATGATGCCGACACCAAAATGGGTGCCCGGTCAGAATGGGTTAGTGTAGGACAACGTTGTTGTGGACAGAAACCAAAAGCTGGATATAGGAGGGGCTAGAGCACTTAAAAAAAAAAGTTTGGGTTGAAATGACGAATTTAGTGTAATTTAAGACTTTTTCTTCTTCTTCTTCTTTTTCTTTGTTCAAATAATTATGCTGTACCTGGGTCTTTCTTGGCAGAAATCAAACCGCAACAGTTCACCATATTGTCTGTCTGTAGGTAGCCCTGAAACATGAGTGCCATGATGATTGTATGAATATGAGAGTCATGAACCATGGCTAGTCTGTAGGCTACCACCTGGAAAAAGGAAGTTGGATGTTTAACTGGTAATCTGGAACAAGGAAGTTATATAATAAATAATATAATAATGCTGCAGTACAGGAGTAGCCAACACAGTGAAAATGCAATGGAGGGGGGGAAATGAAATGCAATTGTACATACAATGAGTTTTTAAAAGAGATTTAAAAGAGTTTGGATATTTTACTGTCCACCTAGACTAGAGTTATAGTAACACGTCATTCAACAAACGATTAAATGTAGGTTTCCAATAAGAGAGAACACAAACTTCATAATCAATAATAATGGAACAAATTGCTTTTTCACTTGTGGATGGATACAACTATTAACTGGATGTAGATCCAGTCTTTTCATCAACATGTGGCTTAGCTTTACTAGCTCCAATCATATTACAATATGGTTTATACATTCATACAATGCAATACGTTCTTTACAACCTATAAAGGTAATGATCACTTGAAATGTGAATGTGATTGATGAGTCATGGCAAATAATTTCACCCACCACCTGTTTGAACTTCTGCCCTCAAGGAGGCGCTATAAGGCCATGAAAGCAGGACAGACAGAGCTGTCAAACTGCACAGAGCTGAGATACTTGACAGTTGACACTTTATAAACCTTTATGGACCTAGTGTTGTGCTATATGTTTTCTTATAATAGAGAATTGTATGTATTCTTTTTTTAATTGCACTGAGCTGGATTGCTATTTGCTACAGTTGCAGTCTATGATTGCTACTCAATTCCGTTGTTTCGTTGATTCTGAAGTTAAAGTTGAATAATAAAGTAGCAGCTTGCTTATAATATTTACATTTACATTCATTGTCTCCCGTAAAAAGGTCACAGTCATTACTGAAACACTTGATGTTTGACTGAGAGCATGCAGTGGGAGGCGCACCTGTTTGCATATTTGACCACTATCGACGAGGAAAATAAAATAAATAAAACAAATAAAACCCGGAATATATTCTTACCTTTAAATTAGAATACAGTCTGCCTGTCTGTGTGTGTCAGGGGCCAGTGTAACTTTCTCTTCTGAAGGCAGAAGCTTATTTTCTATTCTGAGTTCTAACTTCTGACTGAAACTCAACAACATTCTACACGTGCGTCATTCTCACTCACACTCTTCCCGTAAGGCACGCCCACTTCTGCCAACCAGGAAAGAAGGAGCCGAGCCATAAAAGGACAAGGACCCATGTCCAGGAAACGCCTGTGGGGGGCGCTGGTTTACCCATTTGTAGCAAGCGTTGTAGACTGACTGAGATCATAGACCTGTGCAGAGTGCAGCTAGAGTAGACCTAGTGTAAGCAGCATGTAAGCAGAGCTGAATCTGAGGCTTTTTTTTGGGTAATATTTAAGTCACTTTGGGACTAAAAAAGATTGCTGCTATATTTGTTTCAAAAAAAGCTTTATACCCCTGGGCCATGGCCATGGCCTACAGGCCCAGCAGACTGCTGGGCCTGTAGGCCTATAACTTGTATAGCCTATGTGACATAGCTCTGTTTATAAAAATGTGACATAGCTCTGTTTATAAAATGCTGTAGCCCCTCCAACTACTACATGTTTGAAAGCAGAAAGCCAACTCTTAATTAGGGGACTATTAGGGGATTTGAACATTGATGTCTGCCAGTCACAATGTCGGACAGGGTCTCAATGTGTGGGACGCCTGAAAAGTCTTGGAAATGAGACTGTCCCACGCAAAGGGGGACATCTCACCCTACCCCATACTCAAATTATGGTCAAACAAACATATAGGTACTCCACTACAATCAAGTTAAAGTTGCTCAGTAGGATTGTTTTTAGTAGCTCAGTAGCTTTTAAACTTTCTCTAAAGTAAATTTCCTGTGGTTTTCACAATGCATTTATTTTACACAACATAACATTCCGAAACCACCCCACAAAGCCTCGAGAAATGCCTGTAAAACTTTGCACAGAATCATATTTGTCACTATTGCATTGCAGATTTGCAATAATAGGCCAAATCAAAGCCAAAACGGTGGTCCACACTTCCTGGCTCACCTAATAAATAAATCAAAACCAAGACAGAAATGGTTAATAAAAGAGTGTGTGTGTGTGTGTGTGTGTGTGTGTGTGTGTGTGTGTGTGTGTGTGTGTGTGTGTGTGTGTGTGTGTGTGTGTGTGTGTGTGTGTGTGTGTGTGTGTGTGTGTGTGTATGTGTGTGTGTGTGTGTGTGTGTGTGTGTGTGTGTGTGTGTGTGTGTGTGTGTGTGTGTGTGTGTGTGTGTGTGTGTGTGTGTGTGTGTGTGTGTGTGTGTGTGTGTGTGTGTGTATAGACTGTCTGGGGTGATTACTGTGAGATCTAAATATAGTATCATCAGCACAGTGGAAATCAGAATCCAAAGCTGTTCTACGTCCACAGTAAGTCCAGTAAGACATGCTGCATGGGGACTAGAAAGGGCCTTCTTCATAAACACCTCAGTCATCCGACAAACGTCATCGGAGAGAACATCCATCAATTTGGGTGAGAATGCAACATTGCACCCGAATGCATGTTGTGATGTGTCATCTCTTGTCACTGAAATGATATCAAATTGCATAAACTGGATCATATGACTAGAAAAACAGGTGGGACTGTCGAAAAGCAATGCAAACCAAGAGGCAACAAGGAAACTGACAGGGTTAGGGCTACGATTCAATTGTGGAAAGTAACTAAGTACATTTACTTAAGTACTGTAGGCCTACTTAAGTACAATTTTCAGGTATTTGTACCTTACATGAGTATTTCCAATTTCCAATACATGTACTTCTACTCCACTACATTTCGGATCCAAATACTTCTACTCCACTACAATTATTTTAAAACTATAGTTACTAGTTTGTAAATTTGGATTATTACAAAACAATCTTCATTCCTACTCTCACCTATATGGTCATGTGTGGGTCATGACCGAAAGAATAAGGTCGCGAATACAAGCGGCCAAAATTAGTTTTCTTCGACGGGTGGCTGGCATCTCCCTTAGAGATAGGGTGAGAAGTTCAGTCACGCGAGAGAGACTCGGAGTAGAGCTTCTTCGCCTGGAAAGGAGCCAGGTTCGGGCATCTGGTTAGGATGCCTCTCGGGCGTCTCCCTAGGGAGGTCCTGGAGGCACATCCCACTGGGAGGAGACCCCGGGGTAGACCAAGGCGCAGTTGGAGGAAACACATCGACTCACTGGCCTTGGAACGTCTCGGGAACCCCCAGGAGGAAGTCACTAATGTTGCTCTGGAGAGACGTCTGGAGAAATCTGGTGGAGAAGTTACCCCCATGACCCAACTACGGATAAGCGGTTGAAGATGGATGGATGAATGGACAAAACATACATTAAGGTCCACTTCAGCCCTATATACATTTCAGTCATTTGAAAATAGACGATCTACAAGCTCACAATGTGTCGCGATGTGATGCATTGGGAGCTTGTAGATCTGCTATTTTCAAAAATATTTTAAAACTTTAAATGAGACATTCTGCATAATGAGTACTTTCTACTTTTGGTACCACGTATGCCCTACATTTTGATACCAATACTTTTACTCAAGTCATTTTTTACTTGAGTACCTTACAATACTGCAAGGTACCTTACAATACTGCAGTATTGATACTTTTACTTCAGATCAGTTGTAGTTGTTACCATTATGGTTCTGTTTTCTGCATCTTTCTCGGCCACCTGGCCTTCATCCTCCATCTTCAGCATCCTTCTTCAATTTACCCCTCATCCCTCCTTTTCTCATGTCGAACCCATTATCCCCAAACCTTCTAACCTGGGCTGATCCTCTAGCAATAGTCATTTTCGATCTTGGCTCTCCTACAGTCAATCGTAACATCCTCAATTCTGTCACCTCCAACTTCGCCTCCCGTCATTTCGTCATCTTTTCCAAGCCGTACGTACAGCATAGCTCGCTGAACTACCTGCGGAAATGGTGTCTTCTCAGGGGAACATTCGCCGAAAACAGCAGATCTACAAGCTCACAACATCAGACATTTCAGCAACAAAATTTGGTACAAAACATACAGAGCCAGCCAACCTGGTCAACCAAGTATTAGACCTTCACAGAGCTTAGACGGTTTAAGTGGTTAAAGTGCAAGACCACTTAGGTAGAGGTTTGTGTTGTGTAGTTACAAGTCAAACATAATTGCCCCAGTTAGTCAAAATAGTCATTGACTTGCATTGTATACTGAAACAGCTCTCAAAGTAGTACGTAAACAAACACAAGCGAAGTTGATTCAGACAATATAGAACCCAGGTATCTGAGTGGAAAGAGTGAAACCTATGATCTCAAGTCATTCTTATACATTCTCTAATTAAACTGGAGAATAACAGTGAAATTAAACCTCCCCCGTACGCCCCTGGGGGGCCCTTGACACAAAAAGGTTTGAGAACCACTGACCTATAGGCTAGTTTTGAAACACTATGGTAAAACTCCCTCAAACACACACACAAAAACCTTCACCCCATCTCCTGTTAACCCAATCAAGTCCAACACACTAAAGTAAATCGCCAAGCCTAGCGTTGGCTAGCAACCCCCCCCCCTTTACTTGCACATTTAGAATGGCGGTTAACTAGTGGGAAAGATGGGGAGGGAGGGGATGTTTGCCATTGTGAAAGCCAGCCTAAACGTTTTTTGTTGTTTTTGTGAGAAAAGAGGGAGAGTGAAGGATTGAGAACAGGGTGGGAGGGATAACGGGGGGTTGGCATGGGTTTGATGTATGGGGATAACTTCAGTTGAACACCATGATGGCTGGTAATATATGCAGCCTTATTGTGGCGAGCCAATGCACCATGCTATAATGGGAGGCGACAGCGGTGGTGGGGGCAAGCCCATGGGGGTGGGGGGCCGGGGGGGGGCATGGCGGGCTATGTCCTCAGCCTTATACGTATGGCCCCCTTGCTCACACACCCCCAAGAGGTGTCTTGTCATCCAGACATTCCTCCGACCTCAAAATGAAGCTTCTTCGATCCATTAATAATTAAGTACTTGTTCGTATGTTCTCATAACGAGTGGAAGGCCAGACACAAAACCAAGGACAGGCAGACATGAAGACTCAATAAGACTCTTTCAAGATGTCAGTGTGACTACTGCAGTGTCCCGTGCGTGCAGAGTCACACTACTGTGTGACTTTCCTCTACAGACATATCTACGCGCTGGCATCACAGCAAACTTTAAAGAGAAAGTCAAAGCCTAAGAAACAGGACAGACTAAAGGTGAGAAAAGTAATTATATGAAAAGATGTATGCATTTTTTTTTCCTCTTACTTGAAAGCAATTCTAGATGGCTACTTTACTAACACATGAGTCTTAAATCATTTTGTATTCATAAATAATAGTGATGTAAATATGTATGCACTCCTTCACATGAGGTTTGAAGTTTAGCTCGCCTTATTACTATGATGATAACTGCTGTTGTTTTTTATGAATTCATACTTAAGCAGTAACTGTCCTACTGACCTAATAGTGCATGCTTCTATTTAGAAAGATCAATTTTGTTTTGAAGCCCCCATTGAAGAGTTCTACACACAAACTCAAGAAATGTGATAATGAGCAATTGGTAGGTAGTGTCATTGAATTCAGTAATTGATGAGGCAAGAGGAGTTGGAGACAAATTCTAGGTGGTGATGGATATACTTTCATGTAGATGATATAATGGGGAGAAGTACAATAACATTCATGTCGGTAGTATGGTAGTTAAATAGTAAATGGTGCATTTATCCAAAGCATAGATTGTGCAGCAGCATTACATTCACCCATACATTCACACACCGATGGCGGAGGAAACCATGCAAAGCACCAACCTGCACATCGGGAGCAATTAGGGGTTCAGCGTCTTGCTGACACTTTAACACTAACTCTGGGGGAAAAGTTACTAAATTGAATAGCTATGCACAATAAAGCTTTATAAAGAAGGGAAATAACAATAATATATAGATTTATTTTTTTAGATTGACATTTTTATTTGAATAAAGCAATTTTAGAAACAATATAAACAAAAACATCATAATAACATGCAGTACCAAAATAATAAAAAAGTATATTAAAAAAGGAGTGAGAAGAAGCATGGCTTATTGCTCCCATCCCCTTTCCATTAATACTAAATATCATTCAATGATCTATTCAAATACTTGTATAACTAAATCTGTGATATTTAATACATACATATATTTCTTCACACATACACTTATTACATACACACAAACAAGTAACAACCCACATCACAGCAATACTTCTTATCTAACTACAGAAGGTGAAGCGTCTAACGCCAGCTTTTATACTCGCACAACATCTATACCAACCAAACCAGTAACTCGAATACATTTCCTGGTGTATAGTCTGACTAACAGGAAGACATTCCTCAAATTCATTTCATTGCATTGTTCTCATTCATTTATTAGTAAGCTGATCTGTTTTGTTTTTCAAGATGCAAAGAGATTGAACCCATTCTGACCTGAGATCAGATTCACACGAGGTTTCCGCTGGACACACACTGGTCTGATGAACCCATTCTGACCTGAGATCAGATTAAAAAAATGTCAGTCGTTCTTCGATTTTTCAAAAAATAGCAGACCTACAAGCTCGTATCGCGCCACTCGGTGGCGCGATATGAGCTTGTAGATCTGCTATTTCTCAATAGCTAAAGCATAACATGATGCCAACACCAAAATGGGTGCCCGGTCAGAATGGGTTAAGGGTGCAGCAGGCTATCATCATGCATGTTTCCAGAAAGAAAAATATATATTAAAGGGTTGTGGGTAGTGGTAAGGAATGGCCCTTCAACACAAATTAAGGCAGGCAACAGCAAACTTTAAAATGTAGACTACACAACTAAACTACACACTCATTTGGGGAACTATCCTAACTAAACCACAAGGGCCATTTCTAATCCCTGAAAAGGCCTCTGCAATATAAGTCATTAGCCATTACCCGGGATCGAACTCCTCGCCACTGAGCCACCCTACCCCTGAGCCACTGAGCCACCCTACACCTGAGCCACTGAGCCACCCTACCCCTGAGCCACTGAGCCACCCTACCCCTGAGCCACTGCCAACGAGCACAGGGTTCAGACCATAGTTATACTGTACTGTAGCTTCTACAAGGACACGCTGAACCACAAAAAGATAAGATGTACCAAAACAATAGCTATATAATAGCGGCGGTGGCTCAGGGGTAGAGTGCCTGGATGGTAACCGCAAGGTTGCCAGTTCGAACCCGGGCTCCCCCTGCAGAGTTACTGTCGAAGTGTCCTTGAGCAAGACACTGAACCCCTAATTGCTCCCGATGTGCTAGTTGGTGCCTTGCATGGTTTCCGCTGCCATCGGTGTATGAATGTGTGTGTGAATGGGTGAATGTAATGCACAATCTCTGTAAAGCGCCTTGGATAAAGGCGCTATATAAATGCACCATTTACCATTTTAGCTATCAGCTCTAAATTCTGTGTCACAAGTCAATTAATTAAATCTGATTTGTTTAAATAGACAGTGGCAGAATAGAGAACACAGAGTTTTTTTCCAGGCACTTTCCCTGCAAAGGCCTGGCCCATGAGAAGTATTGTACTGTATCTGCACAAAGATGACAAAGGACAATAGGAGGGGGTCTGGTCTGACGCTGATATAAACATGCCAGAGGAGGCGGCAAAGAAGGACAAAAGATCAACTGATTGGCGCAAACTGACCAAATTGGTGCAAAACATAATTATAGAACTGAATAGTACTGAAATCAAATCAATTATCAATTATCAGTTAAAGTTCAACAAATAGCCTTACTGATAATAATGGGAGTCGAATTATCACAGCAAGGAAACTCCGGTGAATGAACCCATTTATTTAGATACTACCGAGTTGCAAACTAATGTCACGCACACGCTAAACTGTAAAATTATTGATATTCGTTCCATCTTGAATATTGTAAAAAAAAAAAAGGAAAAATCTATCCCATTAAAGGAAAGAAAAAGATCAATACAAGGCTATGAGAGGCACTTCATTGTACCATTATACTGTAGCTACTTTGTGTAATTACTTTGTGTGTCTTTCAAGTGTAATGCTATGGAGTTTTGTGAGATTTAATTTATAGGGATATATGTGAAGGGACATCGCATAATCCTTTAATAGCAAATGGTTTCTCAGAAAAAATTCAAAATAGCATACCACTGAATTAAACCATGTATACCGTGTCAGCATTTGAATTGTGAAAGACTGTCTTGGTTATTTATTATACCACTCGATCAACAGGTGTGATGCCGTCCATCCCCCCCTAATCCCAGGAAGTGATGATGACGATGACGAGAGGGAGAGTTCGGGGTAAAGGAGACTACTGGATCTCCAGGTTCGCTCTCGCTTACCTTCTGTTGATAGCCGTACCGACATGCACAGGCTTCCTTCCCAACTTCTGGTCGCGGGTGTTGACCCTGTCGTGGGACTCCCACACACACCAGTACATCACAGAGCAGGCCATCGTCAATGTCACCCTGGAGACCCTGAGGAGCGTCAATAAACACCAGCACAGCCATGCAAAAGAACAGGTGAAGCGTTTTTTTCTTTTTTCTACATTTTATCCCACGATTTTTGCAACCCATTTCTTTTTACCCAGTGTCTAATTTGTCTAATGTAATCCTGGGCGCTAACCTGAGGAGAGCAACGGACTTATATGCTTCCTTCAATGCATGAGGAGTCCAAGCCGCTTCATTTCACCCAACAGGGGGGGGGGGGGCATTTCCCCAGTTGGACATGGGAAGGAACACGTCATTCCAACCAGTTCCTTTCCTCTCCATCAGGTACCACGGCTGGCCAGGGGGAGGCAGTATAGAGAGCAGGATTACTGCATGTTTTTTATGAGGGTACCTACCCTGAAGCGCACTTGGAATATAACATCTATTCTGATGACAGTAAAAGAGAAACGAATAATCTTTTCTAGATGGAATTGGGCCGTGGGTTCTGGCGAGCCGTAGGAGAGGTGGTGAAGTCCAATGCTGCCATGGACTTCCTGAGCTCCACCAGGTCTGACCCGGTGTACCACTTTGATTCGGAGCGTGTAGATAGCGCCATCGCCATGCTGCGGCAATTCTGGGCTCAGACTCTGCTTTCGCTGTGGGCCAAGGAGTATCAGAGAGCCCGCCACAGCTTGGGCCAGCTTCTACACTCCCTGCAGGTACAAACAAAACTGTGATTTTATAGTAAACATGTTCCTATCATCTTTATATCCAACATGTTTACAATGTGCATTACATTCACCCATTCACACAAAGTTTAGGTTTGTTGCCCAAGGACACTAAGGTCATGACACCCGGAGGAACCGGGCACTGAACAGGGTACCTTTCGGGTCTCATTCTGACATGCACTCTACCTCTTGATCCACTGTGGCCTGTGTGCATAATTGTCTAAACTATAAAGTAGGCCTACTTTGTTATATTACCGCTTATGGTTCTCAAAGTGGGGTTCAGGGCTGTCTAGACCCCCAGGGGTCCCCAGCTAAATTTGTTATTGTTAATATATTGTCACAATCATCCGGCATGGCATGGAAAGGAGTGTCATTTTGCATTTCTTTCACCATAGTAAATGCTGCATTCGTGGTCTGGAAAGGGCAGTTGTTTTACAGACGGGTAAAAGGGCAGGTGCCCCCTTTGATGTCTATGTGTGCACGTCCCTGGCTAGTTTCTTACACCCTGTTCCATGTTCCATCAGGACTTCTACAGTCACAGTAACTGGGTGGAGATGGGCCAACGCTCCATCTACCTCCACCTACTACAGCCTGACGAGCCGGCCTTCCCTGTAGCTAAAGGTTCGTTTTTACAAATGGCAGATTAAGAAGACCAGTATCTGTTTTGTCAAAATGTTCAATACACATATTTAACTGTCTATCATCATTGTAGATGTTATTCAAAAGTCATGTTAATATAAGTTCTGGTCGTTTGAGCCGAAATTGGCCGAAATCCTCTGATAAAGAGATCTTCACTGCTTTGTTTAATGATAGAAAGTATCTGTAGTGTGTAGACTGTAAAAAAAATAACGTCCAAAAATAAGGTAAATATTTTATAATCAGAACGTATTGCTTATTTAACTGTAAAATGACATGGGCCAAGTTATTGTGGAACATTCGGTCCACTAGCTCCTTTAGCATAAGATAAGATGTATAGGCCTACTACATTTCTGGAGTAAAATGACACGAGCGACAGACCCCACAAAAAGACCACCCCCAGAAATGTCCCCTTTCCTTGTTTTGGTCACCTGCCCCCTCAGTGCTCTCTGCACGGCCCTGGACATTACAATAATAGTGATTCAATGTAATGTGATGTTAATTAATGTGTATTATCCCTATTAAATTAAGATTAAAAACCTGTAATGTTCACCAAACCAAGAGTGGATAACCATGATAACAATAAACCTCTTTTGTGTTGTTCTTATAGACGATACTCCCACCTGTATGGAATGCTTCAGTGCCACCTGTAGAGGGAACCTCCTGCCCAGAGTCACTGGCGTAAAGCAACACTCTCCACTGCTCACCACTGGCTACTTCAGCACATACCCTTCCAAACCACATGGTTAGTGCAAGTATACAGTAGACGTAGACAATTTAATTTCTCACCTTAGCAGCAACCATAACCCCAACAACCCTAATAACCCTAACCTGGCAGAAACTGGGGGAACTTAATAGGGCTGAGGGATAGGCATGACTGACCACGGACCCTAAATTCAAATCAATCAGTCACCAAAACACTGCAACACTGATAGGACTCAAGGGGTTATTCCTAATACAGAACTTAAATCATCATCATAAGCGATAGCCTATACAGGTATTCTGCAATAGTTTTTTTTTTACATGCAGGCAAATGCAGCCATGGGGGCATACTGGATAGTAGCCGCCATAAAGGTGCCAAGGGAGGCATAAACAAGGATAGCACATCCCCCATCTTCTCCCCCCACCACTACCTCCACTTTGATGCTGCTAAGCTGGCCAGCACAGCCACTCTGGCTGTCTTAAAGGACCTCCGAGACACCGTGAGCCAAACAAGCTTCTTGAGGTGAGATTCATGTCAGTGAACCACATTATATTATTCAGATTTCCTACAAATTTGAATATTGAAATTAGCCTACAGGCCTGCCTATTCACACTGACCACTATAACTATAGCAATACAAATAAACTAACAATAAAACTGTACCGTAGGCCTACAGTAGGCTACAGAGTACAGTATAACTATCACAATAAACCACTCGGTTCACACGGTGTGTTTTTATAATTGTCTTTGTTTAAAGCTGCACTATGTAACTTTCCTCTTCTACCCCGGATTAGAACCTGCATGTTTCCTGCGGGATACGTTGAATCTTTAAAGGACCACTTCACCACTTTTCAACCTATCTTCATATAATAGGTCCTCACTAATAATCATGAAAAAATGGCGCAATTTCTTTCTACTCTGTCTCTCACAGGAGGGCTGTGGGCAAATCAGAAACCGTCTTCCAGTGACATCATCGATGGGGAATACAAGCTAATAGAAACTGCAGGCTTTCTAGTCCTGAAAAGTTGCAATGCGAAAATGGAAGCCATCGTTCTCACGATAATGAAAATCTAAACATTTTTGTAAAAAAACTATTGTTTAAAATTAGTGAGGACCTATTAGTGAGGACCTATTATATGAAGATAGGTTGAAAAGCGGTGAAGTGGTCCTTTAACTATCAGGTCAGAATTATACTGTCTACTTGACACAATCCGCATGTCTCAATAGAAGAGCAGGGAGGCAAGATACAACCACCCAAATTGTACAAGTTATATTGATTTAACATATATACCATACAGATTTGACAAAATTACATTTTAGCCATTAAAAACAAGTTTCCTAGTGCCGCTTGAAGTCTGTATCCACTCTTAACGTACAACAAGACTACAACTACAAATGTCCTACAGATTATATATTTTATGTTTCCTGTTCCTCAAAAGGCTATTCAGTGTGAAGCAGCCTCCTGCGTTAGTAATCGTCATGGACACAACAGGCAGCATGTTTGAAGAGATCACCGCTGCCCGTCGCCGAGCCTTGTCCATCATCCAGAGCCGTAGCGGGCAGTCTGGCACCTTTCTGCTGGTGCCCTTCCATGACCCAGGTGAGGTTGTGCCCTTCCATGACCCAGGTGAGGTTGTGCCCTTCCATGACCCAGGTGAGGTTGTACCCTTCCATGACCCAGGTGAGGTTGTACCCTTCCATGACCCAGGTGAGGTTGTACCCTTCCATGACCCAGGTGAGGTTGTGCCCTTCCATGACCCAGGTGAGGTTGTGCCCTTCCATGACCCAGGTGAGGTTGTGCCCTTCCATGACCCAGGTGAGGTTGTGCCCTTCCATGACCCAGGTGAGGTTGTGCCCTTCCATGACCCAGGTGAGGTTGTACCCTTCCATGACCCAGGTGAGGTTGTACCCTTCCATGACCCAGGTGAGGTTGTACCCTTCCATGACCCAGGTGAGGTTGTACCCTTCCATGACCCAGGTGAGGTTGTACCCTTCCATGACCCAGGTGAGGTTGTACCCTTCCATGACCCAGGTGAGGTTGTGCCCTTCCATGACCCAGGTGAGGTTGTACCCTTCCATGACCCAGGTGAGGTTGTACCCTTCCATGACCCAGGTGAGGTTGTACCCTTCCATGACCCAGGTGAGGTTGTACCCTTCCATGACCCAGGTGAGGTTGTACCCTTCCATGACCCAGGTGAGGTTGTACCCTTCCATGACCCAGGTGAGGTTGTACCCTTCCATGACCCAGGTGAGGTTGTACCCTTCCATGGCCCAGGTGAGGTTGAAGGGTGGCGAGGTTGTATACCCTTCCATGACCCAGATCTACTGTACAAGCTTATACAACACGTGGGACGTGTTAGTTGTAAGTTTGTAGATCAACAATTTCTGCTGTTTTGTACATTTTCTGCCCTGTGCAATTTGTGATTACGGAAGCCTTAAAGGCAAATGGAAATAGCCTCGCAGTGGCCAGACGCGAATCTGCCGGTGGCAAAAGTCAGGCCAAAAAGCCAGGCTAAAATACAAATACAAATTGTAACGCTCCAATGCAAGTAAAAAAAACAATTAAATCTTTAATCGCAATAATTTGGGTGAAAATGAATCGTCAACTTTAATTTGTAATCGTGACAGCCCTATATGTTTGTGTCCTATATGCTACAGACGTAGGACCAGTCTACGAGACTGATGATCCAGAACAGTTCATGCAGCACATGGAGAATCTGACAGCGCTAGGAGGAGGAGATGAGCCAGAGATGTGTCTCTCTGCCATTCAGGTGGGCATGCTGAACAAAACATACTAACTTAAAAGTGCAAACATTTAATTGTTTTAACCGTTTAGAAAACAGTGAGATTCCGAATGTTATTTTCAGGTGTGAACGGTATAGCCAAGACACACGACGATCTTGGGAAGTGTGATGGGAACATCCCCAAAACGACTTTCTAAACCAATGTCAGCCAGTGACTTAATCTGCATGTAAACAGACATCGATTCAACCCCAGCATACAATTTAGAATGATTAATATACTTACTGTATAGTCTACCGTGCTTAACTTTGCTTATAGGAACCTTAATGCATAGTGATAAACAGTGCCTAAAGATCTCAGACACTGTATGTGTTATGTGCACATTATGTGCTTATAAGGCATTATAACAATCGTTATAAATGTTTCTAATCATCTTATAACAATGTTTATTACATATTATACGTTTTGGTATAGTTGTTTTGCATAATTATAAACATTTATAACACTAGTAGGGATGTCAGCCGAGTATCAGCCGATTTTCCCGATCCCGATCCGAAATTTATATTTTTATAGGACACTTATGCCATTATACCACAATAATCTAAAATCCCAGACAATATCCAGTCCAATATCATGATATGGAATTATGGATATAATATTGATACTATAGGGATATCCCGATCAAGTTTTTTAGCTCCCGATCTGATTCCGACCATTTGAAAATGACGTGATCGGCTCCGATTTCTGATTACATGATCGGATCGGGACAACCCTAAATCAGTTTTAATTTTGTTGACTAAGACTATAAGACTAAAGACTAAGTCGACTAAGGTTTTTCAGAAGACTAAATAAACTCTGAATATAAGCTGCATATCACTAATGTGATGTCTTCCCTCAGCTTGCCCTCACTCACAGCCCACCTCTGTCAGAGATATTCGTCTTCACTGATGCTTCCCCCAAGGATTCCCACCTGTTCGACGCAGTGAAGGCTCTGACACTTGAGCGGCAAAGCAAGGTAACGTTCAGGACTTTATTGTAGTCAAAATGAATGGTACCCCCGGATACTTTTCTAGAGATTATATATTGACAGAGAGAGAGAGCGAGAGAGAGAGAGACCCCTGGGCGGACCAAGGATGCATCATTCTAGGGTTTATATCTCCAAACTAGTCTGCCGGGAACGCCTTGGGATCCCCCAGAATGAAGTTACTAATGTTGCAGTGGAGAGGGAAGTCTGGAGCTCTCTGATGCTTGCCCCCTGCTACCCAACTACGGATAAGCGGTTGAAGATGGATGGGTGTTATATATGTGTTGTATTTTAATGTGCTGTGATGTGTGTTGTGTTTTTATACGGCTATACTCCCATTGGCCAGGTCACTCATTCATGTTAAAAGACATTTCTGATGTCAATGGGACTTTCTGGTAAATAACGGTAAAAATAACTATCAGTTAAAGAAAAATATAAATCTGTTCCACCTGGATCTACTGTCCCGCAGGTGACGTTTCTCATCACTGAAGACCCCAGTCACGAGACGGACAGCAGAGGGAGGAGGGGAGCGAGGGGGAGGAGGGAGACCCTCTCCCCTGGCCGTTTCTCCCTCTACTCCGACCTGTCGTCTGTGTCGGGGGGCCTGGCGGTGTTCACCAGCAACGCCGACATCCACAGGGTCTCTGCCATCGTGGGTGACATTACAGCCCCTGATAAGGTATAGTACTGCAGCAAAAAAGGGCTCCGTGTGCACACAGAATAACTCTTCCTACTTCCGGGCCCTAGCTTCCCTATACTTCTTTCACAGGTGTTACAGATGATGCTAATTAAGGCTCTGTTCCATTTAGCGTACAGCGGTTTTCAAATTTTTATTTTTAATTTCAAGGACCCCCCTCTTTGAAAGTGTATAAATGGAACCAGATAGAAATGTAAGGGTCCATTTGGTTCCATGTGTATATACTCTCAAGAGTTACAGACCCGTACAGGGCCATTTGGAACCCACTCAAGGACACAGTGGCCCCTTTTCCACCGGTTGGTTCCACAATGGGAACCGGTTCAGTTCTTTTTGGTTTTTAGTCCATGAGCCAGAGCTCCAAAATTGAAACGTTAATTATGAATTGAGTGGGCAAAACCAGATTGTTATCACCATGAAACCTCCACAATTGAGTACTTACACGAAGACAATGATTTATTGTATTACACATTTAACATTTTTAAATATGCAAATGAGGCATTATGTAGGAAAATATGCAAAATAATCGAAAATATGAAAAAGCTACTACTGTGGAAGGGTTATAATGTATTTATTTACTTGTATTGATCCTATAAACAATTTAATATAGGGTAGGCCTATAGTTCGTCCACAAATGTTGGAGCTCTGGCTCATGGACTAAAAACCAAAAAGAACTGAACCGGTTCCCATTGGGAACCAACCGGTGGAAAAGGGGTCTTTGAGACCCACTTGGGGTAGCAGAGTGTTTCCAGTGAACCAGCATGCACAATAGCAGCACCCTGACTCTGTTTGACCAGAATGGAACAGAGCCTTCATTAGTATCAGCGGTAACACCTGTGAAGGAAGTAGAGCCCAAGTTCTTTCCAAACTGGCGTGTATGCATATAGCCAGTGCAGAATCACTGATCATATTTTTTTGCGGCTTACGACTTTTATTGGTTTTTTGAAGGGACAGACAGTAGGCTGACAGGAAACGGGAGAGAGATGGGGGAAGACATGCAGTAAAGGCCGTGTCGGGCTCGGGAGTCGAACCTGTGGCACACTGCGACTGGATTACCAGTCGGGTGCCCAGACGGTTACGCCACCGCCTGGGCCTGTGCAGAATCAGTTTAACCCAATTTTATACCTTAGTCAGGGGGGGGAGGCATCTTGAATTACAACACCTCTTTTCAGATGGGGGTCCGACCTGTGGCCAAATACATGCACATTGTAGTGGGTACTTGAAATGAATTATGTTTGTGAACCTCTGCGCAGGTTGGACACATTTTTATGGGTCCCTTTATTTTTTGTTTCCTACAGTTGTTTTTCATTATTTCTATTTCAAAACATTTCTTTTAAAAAGCTAATTTTCCATGAATTAAAAACAATTATGTTTTTTCTCCATAAATTCCATAAATTAGAAAAATGTTTAGGAAGTATAGTGAAATTAACCTATCTACAAGTTCGCGACACGTTGAACTTGTATAGATCTGCTATTTTCCCTAGATTGGGTCCCGGGAGAAATTTCTCTTCTGGGTCACGCAGGGCTAATAAAGTTTGGGAAGCACTGAGAGATAAGATCTAAGATAAGATGATGCCTCCGTCCCTTTCCCTTGCAGGTGACCCTCCTCCATGTGGAGAGTGACGCCGACTCTACGTCCTCTCACTCCTTCAGAGTGGACGCCGCTGTGAAGACGGTCACCCTGCACCTCAGCGGAAACCTGACGCACTACAGCCTCATCAGCCCAGCGGGTAACAGCTGGGGCCACATCACATCAGCGCAGTGTCTGTGACTCTTACAATTAATCCAGAGGATTTAATTTTACTTTGTGTGTATGATGGAATAGCACACATGCAGTACACAAACGTGCACAGGAAAGGAGCTATAAAAGCATGTTTACATCATGCAAACAAACTGTAGAAAAATGCGAGCTCAAGACACACACACACACACACACACACACACACACACACACACACACACACACACACACACACACACACACACACACACACACACACACACACACACACACACACACACACACACACACACCTCAATAGCTCTTTTGCATGAGTATTTCAGTCACGATTTAATTATACTCCATTCTTGGAATTAACTCAGATTTGTACTTTTCACATCTCTCTCTCTCAGGCCATAGTCAGTCAAGCCTGAATAAGATGGGTCCTCTGGCAGAGTTGGAGAGATTTGAAGGTCTGCATCGCATCAGCCTGCTCTCCCCTATAGAGCCGGGGCGATGGATCCTCCAAGCCAGGGCTGTCGGGCACCTCACCTTCAACGTTATAGGTGAAGATATGTAATTGCTGTTAACTGTTAACATACCGATTAACGTACTGATTACTGTTAAGTTATTGATTACTATAGGGTTGTCCCGATCCGATCACGTGATCGGAAATCTGGGCAGGTAAAAAAAAACGTGATCGGGACATCGCTATATATGATTTTGGATATTGTTGCGACCGTATTACTATGAAAACCTGCAAAACCTGTCAGTTTTGTTCCGTCAGTCTTTCCGTCACGCCACCATATTTGGCCGTCAGTCCCTCACGCCCCTGACACGTCACGCCACCATATATGGCCGTCAGTCCATCACGCCTCGTGACACTCGATATGAAGATCACGACACTGACCTCATCAAACCCTGGATAGCCATTAGCCATACATGGATAAGACTGAATCATCACCTGCATGTATGGAGCCGGCCAGCAACTCTACATCTGACCTCAAACCCTTAGATCTCGATAAGCTGACCTGTTCTGACATTCCATATGTTGATCCTTCCCCAGTCCCCACCTGTCCTTCCTCCTCAATGACTTCCTTTTGACTGATACCTGTCCATTCAAAGTCTAGACAGGCCCACCCCTAATTAGTGCAGCCGCGCCCGGCAGCCAGCGAAAACTAGAGTTCTCAACAGGCCAAAAATTAAGGCCCAGCCCTATACCTGGGCCCTCATCAAACCCTGTACACTCAAGACACTTCCCCCGCTGCCAGCCTTAGATCTCCATATATGGAGCTCCTGTGTTGTTCTGACCTCATCAAACCCTGTACACTCAAGACACACTCCATATATGGCCAGTACAGAATTCATTCCATATGTTCACCCCATGCCAAAGCGCCAGCGCTCACCCAGCAGTCTGCCATCACCCAGGCGGATGCGTGCACGCGACTCTCTCGGCCTCAGGGCATCTTAGTGGCACTATTGTGATATGGCATAAACGTGTTCTATAAATATATAAACATCAGATCGGTAAAAATTGCTATCGACAGATGCTCAAAATCAAATGATCAGAATCAGATCAGGAGAAAAAAAAAAGTTAAGTACTTATTTAAGTAGTTAAATGTATACTGAATGATAGTCTGCTCTGTATGTATCCACAGGTGACAGCACTGTGGACTTCCTGTATTATTTTGCCACTGTAGCCAATGACACACACCCAGGTCTGTCCAGAATGGAGGGCAATCCAATAGCAGGTGAGGTGACCTCAATTTGATTACATCTCAATCTCAGCGATGTACAGTATTATAACAGTGGTTTTCATCAAGGTCCATGTATAATTATTTGGCATTTGAGCCACCATTTGATGCGATTGAGCCTCTCGGACCCAAAACTTGATGTTGTGGTACAATAGGAGAGATAACAGGCAAACGTTGATCAAAATAACAATTCTTCCAGATATATTTTATAGGAATATTACTCCAATTAACCCCCTCCTTTACTTTCACAGGTGTTCCTACCTTCCTGGTAGTGGCAATCACAGGCCTAGCTCCCGAAGAGGAGGTCTCTTTCAGTCATGTGACGCTGTTGGCAGCCAATGGGGAGAGCCTCCAGCAGGTGCAGCTCAACTCCTCCTCCTCCTCCTCCTCCTCCTCCGTACAGGAGGAGCTGGTCGGCCGGATGGACTCGGTTCCCAGAGTTCCCTTCTGCGTCCGCCTGACCGGCCGAGACGGGAGAGGAAACACGCTGGAGAGGGCGTCCACCGAGATGGTACAGCCCACCCACGTTCACATACAGGTGAGGAAAGACAAAACACGAATAATGATCTCCTTAGTATAAAGTCTTTGTGTCCGGGTAGCTCAGTCGATAGAGCTTGCGCCTTTGGACCACAGGGTCATGGGTTTTCACTTGTGGAAAAAGGCGATCCACAGGGGTCTATACTGGGACCACTCCTCTTCTCTATATTTATAAATTACCTACCTGATATCTGTTCCCACTGTCAAGTCCAACTCTATGCCGATGACACTGTTATCTACGTTTCTGACAAAAACACCCACCAAATCCAACACCTCCTACAGTCCGATTTCAATCTGGTCCAAAAATGGCTTCAAAACAATATGCTTTTACTGAACAAAAGGAAGTCCTGCAGCATGCTATTCGGCCACTCACGCAGTAGTGCAAACACCTCCGATCTTTTGATTAAATTCAACGATGGCTCTAACCTGGAGAAAGTGGACACACGAAGAATATTCGCTGTATCCGGACGCAGGTCATTCCATTACAAAGCCCCATTTGACTGGAACAACCTTCCCCTTTCTCTCAGATCTGTGACCTCTCCCGGCCGCTTCAGGACTTCTCTGTATTCACACCTCAAAACAACCTGTTCAACCTGTTCATGCTACTAACACTGCCCGTACTGCTGTTTACTTCTGACCCCTGTTCCAAATCACTGTACTGTACTAGTCTCAATATGCCTGTCCAAAAAGAGTTGGGGAATGGGGGAGTGGGTGGGAGAGGATGAGCAAGCTAACTGTATCTGTACATGTCTGTATTGTCTATTGTGCACTGTCTATCTGTGTAACTGCACTGTACTGTATGTAAATGTTTTTCCCTGTATACGGGACCCACTCTAAAATGAGATGCTGCATCTCAAGGGGCTATCCTTTCAATAAATTCTGACCAAATTCTGACCAAGTGGTTAACCAGGCTACTAGATCGGATCACACTGGTTAATTATGAACAGGCTTTCCAGTACTGTGGAGAGCCTGGTGACATAATGTTAGAGTTTTAAAGTGGGTATCTTGTGCTCTCTCTGTTGTAGGTGCTCTCGTTCCCACGTCTGGTGCCTGGTCACAGCACCGTGGTACGTTTTGATGTCCAGAACCACGGTCCAGCCCGCCTCTTTGATCTAAGCGCTGGCGATGACCGCGGGTATCTTCATCAGAGAGGACCGCACAGGTGCAGCCTTTTATTTTATATATTTTATGGAGGGACAGACAGTAGGCTGACAGGAAATGGGGAGAGAGATGGGGGGGAAGACCTGCAGTAAAGGCCGTCGGGATCAGGAGTCGAACCCGCGGCACACTGCCAGACTGGATTACCAGCCAAGGTGCCTGGACCGCTGAGCCATGGCCCAGGCCCACAGGTGCAGCCTTTAGACATCAATTCAATTTGACTCCCCCTGATGAACCGCAGGGTCACTTCACTCGTTTGTGCCATTATTTCCTCATGCTTTTCTCACATTACGGTCATGAATACTACCTGGCAATCAAATCAAGTGAAATCACAACGGCATCCGAATGACAGGTTGAAATGATTTGTTTCATAACAACAATATTTGAACACAACAGTGACACCAGTTACAATTTACGATACGAAAGGAAAAACAATCACACCCGCGTGAAGTGAGGGGTGCTCTTATCATACATCATCTCATTCTGGCCAATCACAATTTGAGTCCTCACTTTTGTCATCAATGTCACTCAAAACTAGTCATAGGAAACGGTAAAGCAAAACAATGTTTGTGTTTACACAAACCCTCAAAGCTGGACATATGAGGGGCTATAGCGCCCCTCAAAAACACAGAAACTCAAACAATGCTGAACAATACAGAAATTAGAATTTTAAAAGCAACACTACTTATTTTTTTTAACATAGCATAATTGTATTTTTCCATTCCCTGGCCTGCAGCTTCCCTGTTGCAGACAGAGGGTCTATTCGTGATCAGGTGAACCTCCACACACCTGCCACAGCTGAGGCAGGACAGACCGTCACCTTGACACTGACCGTACGTGCCCAGGGCTCCCAGGATTCAAACTACGCCGTGGCCTACCTGACCGTGGTTCCTCCGGTGAGGCACTCATTTGACACACACACTTCCATTTTGCCCCTTTAGGCATTTTGCCCATGCTCTAAGAAAGGCTCCGTTTAGACTGCAGTCACATCCAGTCAAATCCGATTCAAATCCGATTTATTTCTCAAATCTGATATTTTGGCCCGACCGTTCACACTGCATTTGCAAGTGACCAGATCGGATGTGTCACAGATCTGTGTGTTCACAGAATGGCAGCCAAACCCAGCTTGAATCACATCTGTGCCACATGCAGATTGGAATCCGAGTCTAAACACAAACAAGTCAAATGGAATCCAATTTAGATCAGGTTACTGCGTTCAGACTGAGACGGATCTCCTGAAATCAGATTTGATTCAGATTCAAATCCGACCACCTCTGAATGTGGCTCAAGTCATATTTGTAAAAATCGGATTCCATGTGACTTGTTTGTGTTTAGACTTATTTAAACAAATCAGATTCCAATCTGAATGTGGCACAGATCTGATTCAGGCTGGATTTGGCTGCCAAGCCTGCCAGTGTAAAACTGTAAATGGGACCTAATACTGAGCAACACGGGATCCAATATAAGAGTGGGATGTGAAGCACTTTATGAAGGGATGGGTTTTCTATCAAAGCTAAAGTTACTTACAAATATCGTTGCATTAACGCCATTTCATACTTCATCGTATGACGGTGACACAAAATGAGCGCGACCAACATACTCTGAGCTTGTAGGTCGATCTGCCCATTTGAGCTATTATTGGAAAATGTGTGAGAATGTTTGAAGCATTTTCTCTGTGCTTTGCTTATTGTTTCATTGTCCTGCCACAGGATCCAGACATGTCCCCTCCATCATGCTCCACGACGCGAGTGGAGTCGTCCTGTCCGACTACACCCCAGCAATGCTCCGTCTCCAGCTGGAGCGTCTCGCTAGCCGTGGCAGACAGGGGGCGCTCTGGCCTGGCCTTCCTCCAGCTGCGTCAGGGCGAGGGTGTTCTCGCCCTGTTCCAAAGCCCCACTCTTCCACAGGACAACGTGGAGGAAGAGGCTGAGCCCAGCTCTTTGGGCCAAAACCACACACAGGTGGAGAGGACAGCTCAAGAGAACCACCACCATACGGCCAGGTTAGAGAAAGGAGATGACCCTCTCGACGTGTCTGCATGGATGAAAGGATCACCTCAGCCCCTGTGGGTGAGGTACACGTCCAGCTGCTGCTCTCCTCAGGCACAGATCCTGGTTTGGGACGCGGCTGGGAACATGAAGCGCTGTCATTTGAGCTCTCCTCAGCAGAGGGTGCTGCTAACGGACAAGATCACAGAAATGAATAACAGCGCTGGAAAGACAATTCTAGACAGCTGGGTGTTGTTGCCGCTGCTAGCTGGCCTGCTATGGACGTCACTCCACTGTGCTTTTGGTCTGTAGGATCGTGAGGTTCTTCTCGTGTCAAAGTACTCGATCTGTGTGTTAATTATTGGAGTCAAACACTGCAACATTTTTCTCCAAGCTGATTAAATCACTTTTTCTTTCTGCCTTTATTTCTTTCTTAAAGAAAAATGTTTCTAAGATAAAGAGGTCGCGCGCCATCAGCAATGGGTTCTCTCAGTGGAATGCTAGACCCAAAATCCAGTATATCGTACATATCAAAAGTAGAATGAAATAAATGGACAAAGAATTCACATTGACTTTTTTAACTGCACACACAATGCTCTGACGAAGGCTCGTAGCCGAAACGCGTAAGTTACATACAAATCATACAAATGAATACAAAAGTGGAAATGTGAGTTGGCCTATTTCATTTATTAGAAATTTTGGATGTGCTACCATTTGGGGATTTTTTCAATTCCTACTTTTGAAAAAAATAATTAAAAAAAAATTGTATGCCCTAATGAATGAATGGTAATCTAGCATTTTGCTACAGTTCCAGATACTCCACCATCCCTGCCAATCTGTGAACAAGTCATAAAATGACAAAAGATGGAACAATATATTCACCCTTAAGGGGAAATGGGATGATTTAATACAGAGACCTGCTCATGCAAGCTACAAAGCTGAAGGCATCAAGAATATTTGTGCAAAAATATATTTGTTTTTGCTGTAGTTGTTGGGGTATTGTATTTGTCACTGTACAAGTCCACATTCAATTAAATTCATCATCTTGCTTATACTCATATTCAAACTAAGGGGTGGAGTTTCTACAAGTTATCGTTCACTTAACAGTGTCTCATTGACTGACTGAACATGACCACATTGTCAACTCAAAGACCGTTCCTCGGACTACACAACACTACAAAGAGGCAGGAATTGGTCATCTAAAGTTAAATTACAATCTCAGTTCCAAATTAAGGCACACTGTAGATCCGATAGAGACACCACCAACAAAAACCTGGACAAAGAGAAGGAATATCTAGGAAAGATCCTAGACAAAGCCTCTGGAAATGTTGAAAAGAGGCACAGTTGAACGGACAGGAGAGGTAATAATTGAAGAAAGAGGACATTGGGGCAGTAAAGCGGAATTTCTCCTGGCTGTGGCTGGGAACGTTGTCGGCCTCGGAAACGTGTGGCGATTCCCATACCTCTGCTACAAAAATGGAGGGGGTAAGTCTGTCTGTTGAGAACGACTGATTTGCAGAACGTTTTTTAAATGTTTAACCCGTCGTGATTTATTCAAGGTATTAGTGATGCTTTGTATAAATTCAGGCGCGTTCCTGTTGCCATACCTGATATTTGTGGCAACGTGTGGCGTACCCCTGTTCCTTTTGGAGACTGCCATGGGACAGTACACCCAGGAGGGGGGGGTCACCTGCTGGAGGAAGCTGTGTCCACTGGCAGAAGGTAAATGCATACTGTACATGGGCAACACCGGGAAACTGGCCAGTGGCAACCCCAGCCCGGCTGGGGGCCACATGCAGCCCCAGCCCGGGGGCCACATGCCCGGGGGCCCCACCTCCACTTCACTTAATGTGAATGTTAATATCTCAATACTGACATATTATTGATTTCAGCTATTACAAATAGCTGAAATCATGCAAACACAAACCGCTTTAATTACTTCAGTCTATATTAGTAACTTAATGACTAGTATTAAAATGTTAGTATTTTTTCTATGTCCAATGTATTTGTATTTAAGGTCATAAGGTTGACAAGACATACATTTAACTAAATTCATTTGAAATGAAATAAAATGTTACTTTTCAGGATTCCAATTTAAATATAGCAGAAAATAGCTTGTAGATCAGCTATCTTTGCTAGAATATTAGTAGGGCAATTATGAAAAAAGTGTGGAAATATAGTGGCCCTCTCCATCATCAAAGTTATAGCGATAGTCATATAGTCATAGCGATATAGCACCAATTTGTGACATCTACTATGTTGTTTTCCACAGTCAAGATGGAAAGGGATTTGATGGTGGTGACATTGATGGTGGTCAATGCATAAAAGTGACATTTGTGTCTTAGCAAAAAATTCCCAAAATCACAACCCACTTCACCCTTTAACCAGCCAATTGGACTCACAGAATGGAATAGGACATTATGTTTTCCAGGGGGGCTGGTCAATTAAAAAAGTCCAACAGCAATAGCAAACATTTTAACTTGGTAGTACCTTTGTAATTATGCAGTATTGGAGCTAATATAGTTAAACTAAACTAAATTGGGAATGTAAACTGAATTCTAAATACAATATAAATAGTAAAACCGTTACGTTAATGTTCGCATGGTACCCGGTAAACATTGACAACACAGTAGCTATGGCCTCACTGCCCTCAAGATGGCATTCTTTGGTACATTTGAAACAAATTAATATTTAAACAAGTTTGTGTCTCAACCCATGAGTTCTCTATTGTGTTACTGAAGATCTTTTATAAGGCATAGCACACGCACACGCGCGCGTGCAGACGTATGTATTTGTTTTAACTGAATTGCTGCAGATTTGTATTGCAATCAGTGCCAAAGTCATGCGCATCATAAATTAAACATTCCCATGTCTACACATTTCCATATGCATTTTCTGTTCTGTCTTATTTGCCACATCTTGTATAATTTGGTTGTTTTATATCTTATGGCCTACCTATACCAAACTCCATTTAAGTGTATGTGCAAAGCCGACGACCAGTCAAAATGATAAATACATTTTGCCCAACAGGTATAGGCTATGCAGGGCAGCCGATTCTCTTCAAAATGATAAATAAATTTTGCCCAACAGGTATAGGCTATGCAGGGAAGACGATTCTCTTCAAAATGATAAATACATTTTGCCCAACAGGTATAGGCTATGCAGGGCAGCTGATTCTCTTCAAAATAATAAATAAGTTTTGCCCAACAGGTATAGGCTATGCAGGGCAGCTGATTCTCTTCAAAATGATAAATACATTTTGCCCAACAGGTATAGGCTATGCAGGGCAGCCGATTCTCTTCAAAATGATAAATACATTTTGCCCAACAGGTATAGGCTATGCAGGGCAGCTGATTCTCGTCTACAGCTGTATGTGTTACATTATTATTTTGGCCTGGGCGTTGTTGTACCTCGTCTTATCCTTCAACTCCCAGCTCCCCTGGGCTAGTTGTAGCAACCTCTGGAACACAGGTAAGACTCTCAATGTTTTACACAAACTGAGGCTATGCATATATAGCCCCATATAACAGATATTATAACATAAAATCACTTGAAAGCCTATCTGATACATCCCTTTCCATTTTACACCATGCTTCAAATGTATACCCAATATCCATGAACTAGAATATGTGCATGGGTCATCACATCACTCATCACTAGCCTATGCTTGTGTTTTGTGAGAGCATGTCATACTTAGTAGAATTGGTACACTAATTAAATAAAAAGGTAATTTCTGATGTAAAATAACATTTCTATTCAAACACATTCAACCATAGAACTGTTGAAATCCTGCAGTGTCTGTGATTAACACATCAATCAAAGCTCTTCAAATTTCACTTTCATTAAAAGTGCATTATAATATTAAATACAAAGTATTAAAATAATTATTAATACTATTGCCATCATTGTTATGATAACCAAGTTAAACATTTTCTCTCTACTCCACCAGATAATTGTGTAAACTTCTCGTCACAAAATGGTTTCAACAAATGGGCTAACCTTACCAACACCACCTCTGCTGCCACAGAATTCTGGGAGTATGTTAATAAGGGAAGATTATAGATTAACAAAACAATTAGCATGTTGTTCCTGCTCCCTGTATCCTTTGAACTGCAGGCCCAGCCTGGGCCACCCAGGGTTGCACACTGTCATATTATAGAGCTAGATTTATATTGGAACAAATGTTACTAAATAAGAAAACAAGAAATTAACTTTTACTTACTGTAATGCTTCTACTAGAAATCAACACTGTATGCTAATTAGTGGTGATTTTCTTTTCTTTTTTTAACTTGGGGAATACCACTCATTTTCATTTTCAACATGAATTACTATATCATTAATATACCTTAGAGTTGTGTGTAAAAAAAAAAAGAAAAAAAGTGGTCTGAAAAAAATCAGTAACATTATGTTTGTGATGTCACCGAGATGTACTTCATAATGTTACAGATTTTTTTCAGACTCTAAGCAAGGTATATTAATGACAATAGTAACATGTTGAAAATGAGTGGTATTCCCCTTTAAGTAAAAGTATCAATACTGTAATGTAGAAATACTCAAATAGTTTGAAAATAGCGGATCTACAAGCGCACGTAAAAGTACAATATTTGCCTCTGAGATGAGTAGAAGTAAAAAGTACAGAAAATTGGAAATACTCTAGTAGCCTAAAGTCAAATACCTCAAAACTTTACTTAAGTACAGTACTTGAGTAAATGTACACCACTGATGCTAATCACTCTAATGACACTTTCATTTGGAGGATCGTTGTATACATTTAATTGTGACTGTGACAAATTACTTAAAAAAGTGGTGAAATTGATGGAAGTATATAGGAAACTATTGCTATTATTAGTAGAGGCTTTCATAATCTATCAGCCATTTCAGACACTTCAAATGCATCCCTTCTTAGTACAATATGTCTTTTTGTCCAGGCGCCGAGTCCTGGCCATCTCAGGAGGTATTGAAGAGGTGGGCAGCATCAGATGGGAGATTCTGTTATGCCTCATTGCTATGTGGACAATCTGCTACTTTTGTATTTGGAAAGGAGTCCGGTCAACTGGAAAGGTATTTTGTGCCCAATACATAGATAAGTACTGTATTTCTTCCACTCTATTGACTATTAAAATGTAGAATGTACACACCTTTTAGTAGATCCTAACGACCTATATCATCATTTCCAGGTGGTGTATTTCACAGCTACCTTCCCCTATGCAATGTTACTGATTCTTCTGATCCGTGGACTCACTCTGCCAGGGGCTCTACAAGGCGTTGTGTACTACCTCTACCCTGAACCCTCACATCTCCTCAACCCACAGGTAGATTAGGATCTGAACACTCACATCTCCTCAACCCACAGGTAGAAGATTAGGATCTGAATCCTCACATCTCCTCAACCCTTAGGTAGATTAGGATCTGAACACTCACATCTCCTCAACCCACAGGTAGATTAGGATATGAACACTCACATCTCACCAACCCACAGGTAGAAGATTAGGATCTGAACTGATGAACGTAACATCTCACCTAGCCCCTCTCGGAACCCCCTGGGTCAGCCCAATCCGAACTGAACCGGGCTGACCCGTAGGGTACCTGTGCGTTACTTTTTTTCGTATGGGAATGTTGGAACGCGGACATAAGAATCGTCGGTAACATCGTGTCCGCGCTGTTTGACGTCTTCTTTTCGTTTGCGTTATTCTGAAGGTGTCAACTATAAGTACCTATACATACCGCTGCAAATGCTCTTGTGTCGCGGAAGCCGTTAAGTATTTTTAATCTTTGTTCGACCGATTTGGAAGCTTTGATTCCTCTCTTCCTGCCTTGTTTATTGACATCCAATTGTACCGCCTCCCGCTGCGGGGTTGGCTTGTGCCGGCTACGTTCCTGCCTCTGATCTGCTCTGTCATAGCTATAGCGCCACTAGCTAGCCAGATAGGCGGTACAATGAGGTGTCAATAAACAAGGAAGAAAAAGAAGAATCAAAGCGACCAAATCGGTCAAACAAACAAAAAACAAAAAATACTTAACGGCTTCCGCGCCACAGGAGATATTCGCAGCGGTATGTATAGGTACTTATACTTCACACATTCAGAAGCCCTCACACGAAATAAAGTCCTCAAAGAGCGCAGACAGGCCGTATCCACGGTGTTTATGTTTTATTTATGTCCGCGTACCAGGTGGCAGGGTAGAGGTGGAATAGGACCCCATGCTATCTAAGTCACAAAAATGTCAGAAACTTCAGTAGCATTGGGTTCTGCTTGTAGGGCTACATCTCACCAACCCACAGGTAGATGCCTCCAGCCGCAATTTGCAACTCTAGATTTCTTTACAATGGGTTGAATCTAGAGTTGCAACAAGCTCCATCCACTTCCTATTCATGATTTTTTGGTTTGTGATCTGCTTGTCTTAAATGACGTTAAACTCACCAACATTGCAGCTACAGTCCAAGCTTGAATTATCCTATTTCAATCTGCCGAGCTTGTTTTTCATAAAAATCCCCGTAGACATGTTATGAGCTACTTTCTGTCCAAAATATTCCAAGAGTGACATTTCCGAGCCGCCATTTTGTATTTTTGCAACGTGCCGTAAAACAAGACGTGAGGGGGAGCGCTTGTTTAATAGAAGGCTGTGTGTGATGGGGCGTCGCACTGTGTCTGCCTCTTCTTTGGGTGTCTTACCTGCGCAGGTAAGATTCTATTAAACAAGCGCTCCCCCTCACATCTTGTTTTACGGCACGTTGCAAAAATACAAATGGCGGCTCGGAAATGTCACTCTTGGAATATTTTGGACAGAAAGTAGCTCATAACATGTCTACGGGGGATTTTTATGAAAAACAAGCTCGGCAGATTGAAAGAGGATAATTCAAGCTTTAGCTTGGACTGCAGCTGCAATGTTGGTGAGTTTAACGTCATTTAAGACAAGCAGATCACAAACCAAAAAAGATGAATAGGAAGTGGATGGAGCTTGTTGCAACCCATTGTAAAAAAAATCTAGAGTTGCAAATTGCGGCTAGATGCCTCCGTGGTACGCAAACACAAAGCTGGGCAACATTGTGTTGCAGATTAAACTTAGATCTCATACTGTAGAAGTGTAGATAGTGTCATAGACTTGTATTTTCAGACATTTAAACACTTGAACCGGGTCAATACTTAGTAAACTTGATCTTTCACTCTGTACTTGGTCTGCTCTTTTCCCCCTCCCCACCAAACCTCTTTGCCAAAAATAGCCGATCTACAAGCTCACAACGCCTCGTGCTGCAAGGCATTGTGAGCTTGTATATAAGTTACGGCCGGGTCTTTTGCAGGGTCATTACAATGTCTATGTTTATCTGATTTAAACTTGACCAAACAAAAATAATGCACTTCAATTGAACAATCAATAGAAGTCAGAAAGTAAAAAGGCAATGCATTGCTCAAAAAGGGGGACAAAAAGTATATTCCTCACCAAACCTTCAAGTCAGGAGGCCACAGCAGGTTCGCCTTCATTTGTCCAAAAGCTCTGAAGGGATTCAGAGCTAAACCCTCAGAAATATTCCTTGACCAAACTTTTCTTCTTCCAGAAGTTTTCCGGACCCACTACTCTGTAGTTTGTGTCTCTTTGACAAACCACCACCAAACACTCTTTTTGATACCTGTCCTAAAATGGAATCCCTGATCACTGTCTCACTTCCTACACTTTTATAGTTACCTCACTTCCTGGAACTCCTGCTAACATGCTTTTTCCCCACAGCTCCCCCTATGATCAAACCTTGTCAACAGAAAATGAATGATTGACCATAGTATACAAAACAAAATATTGTTTCCGTACACTACATTTTGCAATTAAATATTCAGAATTCAGAACCGGTGTGGATGGAATGCATCTCTCATTGCATCTTTCATTGTGACCTTTGTATCAGAACAGGTGTGGATGGAAGCCGTGGCCCAGATATTCTTCTCTTACAGTGTAGGCGTGGGTTCCTTGACTGTTCTAGGGAGCTACAACACGTACAACAACAACTGCTACAGGCGAGTCTGTTCAACCTGGATTGTGTGAATTTGCATTCGTTATTCCATAGCAACGAGAAAGATCTGTCTATACTGGTCCATAATAACTATAGGCCTGCTTGTTGTATGAACTGTGCTAAATGACCAAATGTTCAGAATACAGCTGTTGATGTGAATTATTGCAAGGTAAAATTTGAAGCTAAAGACTGTGTGTTCTTTTTATAATGTTTTTACAGAGACTGCCTATATCTGTGTTTGCTGAACAGTGCCACTAGTATAGTAGCTGGATTTGCCGTCTTTTCAGTGCTGGGATTCATGGCTCACGAGCAGGGTGTTCCCATCGACCAAGTGGCAGAGTCAGGTACCGCGAGTCACAATGTCTTATTATTATGTCTACATAAACATAGAAAGATCTAATCCATTCTACAGAAGTCATAATAATCCCATGTGTGTGGGATTATTCAGGAAACGACTCAGCGAAGCAGTAAGGAGTATAGCAGCAGAAGGTCATTATGTATTATGTATTCTCTGTGAGTTGGTTAGGGGTTATTATGCCAGCTGACTGTATAACTGCCACTGTGCCTGCTGAATTGGCACTGCCAGCGACCTCACTGCTGAAGGAACTCACCATGTCAAACGTGAGAGAAACTCTGCTACCAAAACGTCGTTGTTGCTGCTGGTGATTTAGTAGAATTCAGTTCTGAGGAGACACTGTCTGGGCTGGCAGCCCTGTTGCATCAGGCCTTGGCTGTGGCTCAGATGCATACTACACCGGCACATGGTTGGATAGAATTGTGCAATGACAAATGGTATTATGAATGATCTGCTACTACACAGTGTTCTGTTTCTGTTGTTCAGGTCCAGGTCTGGCTTTCATTGCATACCCTCAGGCAATAGCCATGATGCCCCTACCTCAGCTCTGGGCTGTCTGTTTCTTTTTCATGATCATTCTCTTGGGTCTGGATACACAGGTGAGGTGATATACAAAAGGAAGACTACATTTGATACTGAAATATATGTGGGTCATAGTGGTTTCTGTGAAATCACTTTAACTACCGGTATGTAAAAATAAGAAGTTGAACTACAAAATGTTGTGGTTTTCGGCTAATGACTTTTGTTGTTGTTGTGAAATACCCCTTTATTTTTTTCTATTTTATTTTCTCTATTAATAACCCCAATGATTTTGTTGAACCCATACTCAAATACTGGTGTGTTGAGAAGCCAAAAGCAGGACAGTAGCATGCTAGTGTTCAAAACCCATGGCTGGGTCAATACTGGTGAACAGAAGAGAACAGACCACGCAAACAAACTGACATGATGCGACACCAAACAATAAGGTCCTTGCAGACCGATGCGTTTTTAGGCAATTTCCTTATACCTTATGAATATTAACCCCTCAAGGACTGACTGGGGAACAATACTATTGTACACATAGCCTTGGAAGCGTTCCTTTTCGGCTTCATGATCCGGTCGGAGAGCGGATGGTAATTTACGTCATGTTGTTGTTACTGATTTGTAGTCATTAAGCAGGAAACCACAAGCCGGAATTAGAAGTACCCAAAATATTTCCCACATATCTCCAGAGCTACCCTCAGCAGGGCAACCATTACATTTGTATCTCCCTTAGTTGCAAGGCTCTAGGAATAGAAATATTGATGGTTTAGTTAGTGGGACATTTAGTCAGTTTGGCCCGCCATGGGGTAATGTTGGGGTCACATCGTTGTCACTTAGCTCTGGGACATTTAGTCAGTTTGGCCCGCCATGGGGTGATGTTGGGATCACATCATTGTCACTTAGCTCTGCTCTGACTACTGTGTGGATTCAGAGCATGAACAGAGCTACCACGCAGCAGAACAAAAGCTTTTCACAACTTTTAAAAACAATCCAATAGCCATAACTCATAATTTTTGGAACAGATACGTTATTTTCTTGGGGTGTGCACTCATCCGCTATCACACACAGAATCCTTCAGCCTGTTTGAGTTTGTATTCATCTTGATGGACCAGTACCTAAAAAAACTAAACCTGTGAAGTACTTGCTTCCCTAGGCTTGTCTGAATTGTCACATAAATGTATGTGTCTTGAGGACCAAGGAGCTTGCAATGCTGTGCCCAAACTGACCACAATATTTTGGCTATTATTGTGAAATCTATACACCATGGCACAGAAGGACCATGTCAACCTAGCAGCACACTTTCACAACCTTCACAACTTTCACCTCTATTTGGTGCCTGTGTGACAAACCCAAGGTCAAATACGGTTGCATCTGTTTTTCTGCTATCTGATTTTTTTTCTTTTTCTTTTTTTGGTGCGCAAACAAGTATAAATCAGGCATTTAAAGTCATTATAGTCATTACATTTATTCTCTCTCATTCTCATTGTGATTTATTTCAGTTTGTTGCAATGGAGGTGGTGATGACATCCATTACAGATATGTTTCCCACAGTACTGCGTAGGACTGGCAGACGGGAGATCTTCCTTCTCATATTCTGCGTTACATGCTTCTTCTCTCAGCTTCCGATGGTCACTGAGGTCACTATTTCTTCTTATTATTGATAAAGGCCTATATCACACATGGTGTACCAAGCTAACAATGCCTGCCTGTTGCCAATAAGGCTGTCATAGACATATAGTAGCAAAGTGACCACCACAAAATAAATCTAAATGCTATTTTAAAATGCCATTGGCAACATTGAGACATATAAATGTGCTTAAATGTGGGATAGAGAGGTTCAACGGGTTTCCGGTAGAGCAGCCGGATTGTGGGGTTCCCAGTTCGATCCCAGGCTCCCCCAGAGTTAGTGTCGAAGTGTCCTTGAGCAAGACCCTGAACCCCTAATTGTTCCTGGTGTTTCAGGTTGGTGCCTTGCATGGTTTCCTCCGCCATCGGTGTGTGAATGGGTGAATGTAAAGCGTGTTCGATAAAAGTGCTATATAAATGCACCATTTACCATTTTCATAATAGTAGCAACATTAAAAGCTTGCACGGTGGGTGACCAACAGTGACCACTGGCACTGATTCTTCCCAAAAGTCAGAAATGCTGACACCAAAAGAAAGAAAACTAAAGCTCAGATTCTCAACTACACCCTGTGAAAGCTATTTTAACATTTCTAGGTTAGGTTCAGATGTGACACCAAACTAGAGAAAATGAACACACCTCGTCTCTTGCCACCAGGGGGGGATGTATGTATTCCAGCTATTTGACTACTATGCCTGCAATGGAACCTGCCTTCTCTTTCTTGCTGTGTTTGAGTCCCTGGCTTTGGGCTGGATGTTTGGTGGGTATTCTATTTCAGAAATACATACATAATCATTCACAAACAAGCACAGTGTCCAAACATTTCAACAGCTATTAAACCTCTGTCCGTAACGGCCCTGTACCACATTTAATTCTGTTATCAGGAGCAGATCGTATGTGTGGCATCATACATGACATGACGGGTGTGCGCCCCAATCCCATGTTCAAACTCTGCTGGCTCTATCTCACCCCCTTGGTCTCTCTGGTGAGTTGAAGCAACATTATCTGTAGCTATAGTGGTTCACAACTGTGTGGTTCTGGTGACAAAGACTATCCAGTCTGTGCTCTTTTAGCCTGCATGCTCTTTTTTGAATAATGTCAGTCTTGCTTGGGAATGGCCCTTATCTATAGTTTAAGTCACAAAAAATCTAATCTAAAACAATTTAGTTTTTTGAGCGATGTGTGTCTGTCTCTGTGTCTGTCTGTCTGTATGTCTCAGGGGGGCAGTCAGACAGATATTTTGTGAAGCCACAAGGAAATCGGGATTTCCTGAAAGTTCATATAATGGCCTGTTGTGGCGCTGTCATTGGGCCCAAAAAAAACCCATAGCCCCATAGAAGTCCATGTATTTGGGCCCAACATCACCTAGACTGTATTACCTTAATAAGCATGGTCATGAATACTTTTTGCTTCCAGTCACTAGTTTATAGTCTCATTTATAATGTCATAATATTCTTTTTGGAAAATTATGGTCCCATTTATAAAAAAAATGACCATAAAGTCGCGCATGTTCTGAGGGGCGTGGCTACCGTTACAGTCTATGATCGGGATTCCCCACCCACTCGAGTCAAAATAAGAAGAAGAAGGGGGGAAGTCCCGCCTCATTGTCTGGGCCAGCCAATGGGCCAGCTGGGCCCAAACGGATCTAGAAAGATGGCGACTTACAATTCAAGGACTGACAGGCTTCATTTTACGTTCATGTTAGACCCGGGGAACGCTTTGTCCATATTTTTTACAGTCTATGGTATGTTTAAGCACGGAAAGCTGCAACACCTAAAGTGGCCAGTAGAGTACAGCACAGAGTAAAGCGGCACAGAGTACACTACAGTATGAGCCCTGGGCTGTGGATGTTCCGGGGACCCCCGGGGACCCCCACACGGACCCCCCGGGGACCACCAAACAGACCCCCCGGGGACCCCCACACGGACCCCCGGGGACCACCAAACAGACCCCCCGGGGACCCCCACACGGACCCCCCGGGGACCACCAAACAGACCCCCCCGGGGACCCCCACACGGACCCCCCGGGGACCACCAAACAGACCCCCCGGGGACCCCCACACGGACCCCCCGGGGACCACCAAACAGACCCCCCGGGGACCCCCACACGGACCCCCCGGGGACCACCAAACAGACCCCCCGGGGACCCCTACACGGACCCCCCGGGGACCACCAAACAGACCCCCCGGGGACCCCCACATGGACCCCCCGGGGACCACCAAACAGACCCCCCCGGGGACCCCCACATGGTAACTCTGTCATTTCTCGACCGTTTCGGACACGGGCGGCTCGCTGGAACCAGGCTGGCACCCTGGGCACATTCCTGGGGGTCTGGATGTTCCGGGGACCCCCGCACAGTACACTACAATACAGTACTGAGCACAGTAACTATAACGATAGATGTATAGTTGCACCACTCAGTTCACACAGGTGTGATTTTTTCTCATTTTTCAGATCTGTTTCATATGTTCCTTAGTGGAGTACCAGCCCCTAACTTTCAACCGTTGGTATATCTATCCAGTATGGGCCTACATTATGGGCTGGGTATTTGCACTCTCCTCCATTGTGCTTATACCAGGGTGGGCACTGATGAAACTGGCCACTGGGCCAGGGACCCTCCACCAGGTGAGAGAGTACAGAAGTTAGTAACATTTTGTAATAATTCATTTGAGATACCTTATACCATATGGTAATTTTGCTGATTCAACTCAGCAACATTACCATTTTGTCATTTTTATTTGTGCCTGCCCTGCTAACTAAAGTCTTCAGAATTAATGTTATATGGCGATGAGGGCCTCAAGACTTGTTGCTTGTTACTTGTTGCCTCATCTTAAGTCTATAATTTTATGGCTAACTCATAACTCATTGAGCTATCTACCAAGGAAAATCATAAAACCCCAATTGCCACTGCTCATCTCAACAGCAATTTACTAGTAGTAAATGCTGTTACTACTATTAGTAGAAAACAAACTGTTCACAAACATTGGCAACTAAGTCAATAATTAAAAACAGACAGCATGTCTCCGTAAGAAGGAAATCAGAGCATGATTTGAATGTTGTTCTTTTAGCTACAGTGATGTCATGCCCTTGTACATGCAGGGAAACGGGAGGCAGTCCACACACAATCTTTCTTTGTTGAGCTCCCAAGATACTTGACCCAATGTTTCGACCCTAGCGTGTCCTCGTCAGGTATGCCCTAGTATGTGCAAATAGAGAAGAGAACAAAGGTGCTTCTTCATTTTTCCATAAGATGGTGGATGACGCTGCAGGTCCCGACTCCCTACACTACAATAGATGGTTTTAAGATAGGCCTATGACTGTATACAGTCCGTCTCAAAAATGCAATGCTACTGTGTTGTTGTTTGCATCACAACTACTGTATGTTTGTCTCTACTTAACATGTTAGGTGTCAAATCCTGGAGCTGCTCAATTTTCTGTGAAAAATGGAACAACTCAACTCATTAGCCTGCCTTACACTCCTTGAATAACAAAAAAAACTGTAGTATTGATTTTACTGAAAGTATGTCAGCACTTTTTTATTAAAGTGAGAATACATCACTTTTGTGTTAGGACAATGCTATCTCACAAGCATAGCCTCAATGCTACCTAGATAGATAGATGAAAGACATGTGCAAGTGCAACTATCGTTTTATGAGGCTATTGTGATTTGATCGATTCAGCGTAGTAGCCTACACACCACTGAACAGCTCCAAATTTGCAGACAGTATCAAAGGAGTCTACACTGGAAACTTTAAAGGACCATAGGCTACTGGTAATCTGTCATGCAGCTAATCCAAGACCACAACTCACAGTATACTGCTGACCAGTGGCAGTGACCAAAGCTGGCAAAGCATGATGTGACTTGTTTGATTTTAGTTTTGGAAGCCATTGCAGGATGACATTGATTTCAGTGAGCCTGCAGTATGGAAAAAATATACATGCAGAGTTAAAACTAACACACAGATTGAGTTGAAAAGTCCAGCTCCAGTCCCTCAAGGAAATATTGATATTATTAGGAACAAAAGTCACAAGTCCATGCGTGTCTTATTAGCCACATATTGCTTCAATGACCGTAACCCCAATTTCATGGAATAATGCGTCATGTAAATGTGTCTCTTTACTCATAGCGATTCCATTTGTTATGTGAGCCAGCCGACCTGCTGACCCAGAAGACAAATGCTCTGCTACACCACATGAGCTCAGAAGCAGAGATGGAAGCGAGAGATGGAAAGGGATAAGCTAATGAAAGTCTTGTGATTCCTGTGTGTGTACCGCAATCCTGGATTCATCTTTTAATGATTGTCACTGTGCCATGCATGTGCCAAAGCAATTTCCATGTATTAACTGCAAAATAGTATACAGTGATGCTGATGAAAATGTTAACTTTACCCAGAACAGAAGCAACAGTATTTCTATTGGGTGTAAACAAAATATATATGAAGTTATATTTTATTTTCCATTGATTAAAGTAACCTCTTTTTGAGCAGAGAAATTGCCAGTCATATAATGTTATTTGACTATCAGCAACTGATTGTCATATGTTAGGCCCATTGCTATAACAATCAAGTAATTCGTCAATCAATTAGAAAACTCACAACTTTATTTAGAGTCCATACTAATCCATACTTGTCAGGCCTTATTATGAGAATGTTTCATCATATTTAATAAAGGGAGTATACATTCAGTACAGTCAAAACACTGACTGTAGACTTACTGTTGCCATAATGTTATTAGGTGACAAGCCAGTAGCTAAGTCTACCATTTTCCTGACAGATATTATGTAAATATCGAGAGAAAAACTGGAACCCTCTGATGATTCAGGAACTGAACTGTGTGAACTGAACTTCAAATAATGGCTACTATTCCACAATGTGCTTGTGTATTCTCAACTTAACGAATAAAAATATTTCACTGAATTTATGTCAGATGACATATAAATAATAATCAAACTGAGTACTACAGAACTTAGAAACAATATTGAGGGCTGGCCATGATTTACTACAACCCATAAAAATGCTATCTTGTGTGCATGATATGCATTTCTTTCCCTTGTTTGTGTGTAACTTCATGGACCCCAGGGAATACAGTCCAGTGGAGTCTGGCAAACGGTTATATCGAAGGAAGTGTATAATTGAGAGTCCAGTGGAGTCTGGGAAACGGTTATATCGAAGGAAGTGTATAATTGAGGGTGCGGTTGGGGTGGGCAGTGAGAGAGCAGGGGACGGCGTGCGTGTGTGTGTAAGTTGGAACAATAGGGTATATTCACTGAGGTGTGGTGGCCAAGTGAGAGTGCATGAGAGGCAGGCAGAGATTAGCAGGTGAGGCTGGAATATATATTGTGCAGAATGTGCACTCAAATTAACAAAATGAGGGAATTCATTAACCAAAAATGGTAGCAAAATGTACAATGTGTGCATGAGATAGCATTTCTGGGGCTCAATGTAGGAAATTGTGGCTTCAATAAAACAAACGTTCCATAGAGCAGGCTATTTGTGGTGGAAAGGAAATGTATTCAACAGTAGGGGGTGGGGAAAGAAAACAGTTGTATTTGCTTATTAGCTTTTTGTCAACAAAAAAAGACGTCTTATTATTTTTAAAAGAGACTGGGGAGGCAAGGCAAAAGGCAATGGCAGCATTTAACCCCTACACCAGTGATTCTGGAGGCACAGAGACATTTTCGCTCATAAACCAAGAGATAGGAAATACATGCACAACCACGTATAGACCTATAAACGATTTTTATTATTTAGAAATGTGCATTGTTGAACACAAATCATAAACATATACTGTACATATATGCACAAAACCAACCAAATGTTAACACACACACACCTATGGTATACAACTATCCTTAAACATATTGTAATCTTTTAAACTTACAGTACAAACTGGTTCATCTACAGATAAAACAGATGGTGCCAATAAACCACCAATTTGAGGCTAATGTTAATGTATAAATAACAAAACCATTAAGTTCAATTTGTACAAGAAAGCCTCTGAGAGGAAATAAGGGGCAAAAACAGTCAAATAGTTTCTCATTCCCATGAGATGCTTATGCACTTGGTAGCTTCACAGAGAAACAGTTTTGATTGAATTTAAGTGTGATATTTCATGTCACCAATGTGCCTAGGTTGTGGAAATGTTATTTTTTCCCCCCACCGGCTCAGCTGAAAAGCATTTGGACGGCAGTCTTGGCTGAAATACAGCGTAGTGCAGTCTGTTATTTTGTTTAAAGGTCCTCTCTGCGTCATTACGCGCACGTACAGCTTGTTCTTTACCATTTCCTTTGACCTAGTGCCATACCGCTGTGAGCCAGGCCAACCACAACTTCCACAGTATTGATCGGCGCCCTTATAGCTCACAAAGGGAGAATAAAAAGAAAGAAAAATAAATCTTAGTTTGGGAGTGCTAGTCGCAGAGTAGAATACTAGAAACAAAGTGCAAAAGTCTCTGAAACAGGAGACATCATACATCTTTATTCCGACCACAACAACTGTCTTCTCTGACAAGACAGTAATGAGCAAAGGATGCAATGAGATAATGAGATATCTCAGAGAAGAGTCACTGTGAATGCTGTTTAAAAGCCCAGTTTCTGTATTTCTTGATTAAGAGTTCTTTTGATCTCATAATATTCGTATATAGGAGCTTACAAGCCCTTTCCTGAGTTCCTCAGTGTTTTTCTACGTAGACTGGAATGGTGATATCAGATGACATGTGGGAATTAGGTTACACTGGACTGGACTGCTGCTTGGAGATCAGCTTCTGCACTTCCATCCCTTTAGTGCCAGTGCAACCTTTCAGCCCGTGACCCAAAACAGAAATGAGATATTCTCCCTGGGACCCAAACTAAGGAAAATTGCCGATCTACAAGCTCACAACATGACTCTTTGCGCCACGTTGTGAGCTTGTTATTTTCACAATTTGTTTTTCAAATAACCAAATGTATAGGAAACACAAACCAAGGGGACCCATAATAACAATGTGTCCGCGACCCACAGATTGGGAAACAGTGCTTTAGTCCCATCAGATAGGTATAGTGACTGACTGCAATGGGAGTATAGAAGTCTTAACCGGCCCACCCGTACCCAGAAACCTGAGACCCTACCCGAGACCCGACCATATCCAGGTCCAAAATCTGTGTTATTATAATTGCAGCATGTCTCGGGTAAGCAAATCCTAAATCGATATACCCGTATGGTCCCGCAAGGCCCCAATCATCTTTTTTTCATATTTAATTCCTTGACCTTAAGTATACAATGATTTCTATAAACAAAAAGGTGCATTTAGACATGACAAATTACTTATTTTTGGAATTACATTGGCAGTACATCAGTGGTTACATTATAGCTTGTTTGCTATGGCCGATTATTTTTGTGCATGCTGTTCCTAGAATCTCTTTCTTTGATTTTCATTTTCAGAACAGGTCTAAAAACAGGTCAAAAAAAATGGATATGGGGTTTGGGTAACAGAGCATTCCATTTCGCGTTCTATTTCAGAACGGGTCCAACTTTGGTAGCTTACAGTCGTAAAAAACGAAAAAGATGTAAAACGTGAAATGGAGACTGAAGCCATAAATAGTGTTTGTTTTCAGCTTCATCAGCCTGCATAGAAACGTCTTGTGATCCTTAGGAAAACATGATCTCCATAACCACCAATAAAGACTTTAAATCAAGCATACTATAATACACAATAACGGTCACCACTAAAGTAGTACTGTAGTACAGTACTATAGTGGCCTTAGGTATTGATTCCTTTCACAGGCACTAACAAACATCCCCATCAGTTGAACTGTCGGGTGGCACAATGGTGACTTTCTCCGATTGCTCCCTGTTGACCTCAGATGCATCAGACATAGTATTGCTGCTATTTACTGAGCTGTGCTCCTGCACAGGACACGTCCGTTTCAAGTTCAACGATGGAGTGTGAAGTGGGAGGGACGGAGCATCTTGGTTCCGAGCAGCAAACACAACGTTAGCATCTCCCACAGCACCAGAATCACTATCAGAATCTCCTGAATGCGAGTTGTTGTTGGAGGAGTTCTGCTCACTGCGGAGGTCTGTTACGCTTGAGTATCGGCCGGATTGTGCCATGGCCTTGTGCACCTTCTCCCAGGCTTCATCGCCATCCAGGCCGCCGTTGGGATTACTCGCAGCCTGGCACAGTAGCCGGGTGTGCTGGCGCAGCTGGGCAATCTCGCGATCTGTGGTGTTACTCTGGCGGAGGAGATCTCGAGTGCGCATGGTAATATCCAACAGGCCCGACTGGCTGAGGATTTCGATGGTGTTGACGAAGCGCCGATGGTGGGAATTTAGGAGGCTGTTCAGTAATCCACAACCCTTCCTTGCCGCTATGATGGAAGACAAGTGGCTGTGCTGCCGGGGCGAAGCGAGGGAGGAGTCTGGACTGGACATAGTTTGGGAGCGCAGGCTGGAAGAAACTGCGGTAGGATTGAGGTGTGCGCAGCTGTCACCGACTGGGACGGATGTGCCTGCAGGCACCTCAGAGGAACAAGTTACAGAATGAGGTTCTCTGAGGTGTTTCTCAAGTAGGCCCTTTAGGGTGGACACGTTACGTACTCTCTGATCTTCGGTGCAGATCCTCTTGCTCTGGCTCTGCGAGTCCTGGCTCGCCTTATCCGACGGCTTTTTGGCAGGGTGTGGAGCGATGCGGGGATAGGAGTTGAGGATGGGCAGATAGGTACCGTTGCTTTTCCTTCCTGTGCCATTGTTTTTCCGTGTCTGGGGTTTATGAAGTCTCTCAGAGACGGGCAGGTTTGGGATTGAGCTTGGCTGTTGGAGTAGGATCACGTGGGAGGCAGCATTGGTACTGGTGTTACCTCCACCATTCCTCCAGATCAGCTTAGTTTGAATGTGATCACCCCCATCCTGGATCATCTCCTGCTAGACGAAGAAAGAGAGTAAGAAATAGAGGATGGGAAAAGGTAATGATGGTAAAGAAGTAGTAGAGAGTTGAGAAGTAGTAGAACAGCTCCACCAGAGAGCTCCAGACTTCCCTCTCCAGAGAAACATTAGTGACTTTCTCCTGAGGGATCCCGAGACGTTCCAAAGCCAGTGAATCGATGTGTTTCTTCCAACTGTGCCTTGGTCTGCCCCGGGGTCTCCTCCCAGTGGGACGTGCCTCGAGGACCTCCCTAGGGAGACGCCCGAGAGGCATCCTAACCAGATGCCCAAACCACCTAAACTGGCTCCTTTCCAAGCGAAGAAGCAGCAACTCTACTCCGAGTCTCTCACGTGTGGCATCTCACGGGTGTAACTTCTCACCCTATCTCATTTTTTGTTATACATTTTATCCCACAATTTTGCAACCCATTTTTTCAATTATCTAATGTATTCCTGGGCGCTACACTTCCTCTGCCAACCTGGGGGGAGGGGGGGCAGCGGATTGACCTCATGCTTTCTTCTATGCATGAGGAGTCCAAGCTTTTCACCCGACAAGGGAGTGTTTCCCCGGCCGGACGTAGCACGTGGAAGGAACACGTTATTCCGACCAGTTCCTTTCCCCTCCATCATCGGCCAGGGGGAGGTAGTTTAGAGACCAGGATAACTGCATGTTTTTTTGTGAGGGTACCTCCACACAGAAAGGCCCTTTCGCCAACCCCGCCTCGGGTATGGGTACTGATGACGCGGAGGAGAGAACACGCCCCCAGTGCCCACAGCGTCCCCAGCGGGAATCAAACCCAGAATCTTCTACTGTAGCTGTGCCACCGTGCCCCTTCTAACCCTATCTCTAAGGGAGATGCCAGCCACCAAAAACATATCTTTGGTCGCTTGTATTCGCGGTCATGAAATCTAACCTTATTCCTAAACGTAACCTTAGTAAAACTATGCCTAGCCTAACCTTATTCCTAAACGTTACCTCAGTAAAACAGTGCCAAAAGACTAACCTTATTCCTAATCTTAACCTATGCCTAAACCTACATTTTTATTTCTTACCCTTTTCAATCAGTAAAACAAAATAATATACAACAATAGTTGATAACATTAATAACATGCTAAAGAGAATATTATGTGATTATACATTACCGGCATGAGCAAAATTTGGTTTACAGCCCATCCCTATTCTAATCTTTACATTCTTAAAAACTGTTCCTCCATACTGTACATTAACGGTATTGTACCTCCTTGAGCATGTTCTTCAAGAGGTAGGCGGGTCTGACCTCCCCACTCCCTGGCATCATGACAGGATTGGGTGTCTCAGCCCTGTCTTCTGGGCCCCGTCCATGGCTCTGTCCTGGGTGTGATGGACAGGGACGTGCAGAGAATGTAAGAGAGGCAGGGGCTGAAATTATCTAAAAAGGCACTTTTGGCCAACAACTGAGAAAATAGCTGATCTACAATCTCACAACGCATCGCACTGCGACCAGTTGAGAGCTTGTAGATCAGCTATATTGTCAGGGCACGGCCCGCTCTCTTTAGCTACTGAAGATGTGGCGTATAAGCTAGTATGGATTTCTACACAGACAACAAATTCTCTCCATGCAAAATGCTGGGTTCGAGTTCTATTCAGGAGATTTTGGAAAAGGGCAATTCTCCTGAATGCTGCCTTCAGATAAGGCATGGAAATGGGTGCATTTGCATTTCTTTAACCATAGTAAATGCTGCATTCATGGTCTGGAGAGGGCAGTTTTTTTACAGACGGGTAGAAGGGCAGGGGCTCAAGTCAAGACCCCTTTGATGTGTGTGTGTGTGCACGTGCCTGGTGACGGTGCTGGTCCACGGCCACCGGCCCCAGGACTGGTTTGGTTCACACTCTTATGCTGCTTGTCCTCAACATCTGCCTGCTGCCAGTCTGAGCCATTGTCTGCAGAAGGAACAACAACAGGACGTCATTTATTTTCACATGTATGCATTCCCATAATCGGTTCAGTGTATAGAGAGAGAGGACAGAGTGAGGGGACACATGCGAGACAAAGACAGGGCCAGGGTCGGATTTGAACACGTTTCCTTAACCCATTTTGGACTGAGGTCGATAAAAGAAAAGGGCTTCTAAATCCTAATAGTTTTCTTAAAAACCCATGTTTCTATATCAGTTGTGCTCAACCTTTTTCATGTCAAGGACCCCCAGAATTATCTCTATTGGGCCACGGACCCCCTTCTGAAAATATGTAGTTCCAGGGACCCCCCCAGAAGCAAATATTTTAGTTAAAAATGTTCGCTCTGAAATATATATTCAAAGATTTGCGCCACATTTTCACGACTTTAAAGAAATAGCAGACCTACAAGCTCATAGCGCGCCACCAAGTGGCTTAATTCCTTCCCTTGCACTCACAAGGAAGCAAGGTCTATAAACACCAGATACCACAAAGAATAATTTTTAAAAAGAATAAAGAAAACCCTCATTCACCAGAGTAACCGGAATCTTTCTCTGAACTGCAGTTTGAGTCCCGCACACTGGAGTCATCTGTGTCTTTGTCCTCCCGTAAGGCCAGCAACGCAGCACTGTTGCTCTTCTCCTTAGCTCTCTTGCTTGATGTGCGCAGGTCTTCTTTAGGCATACTGAGGCCTGTTGGGACATGGCATAATTCAGACAATTATATAACATTTAATCTGGCCAGACAATTCCAGACGATTATGCAAGTGTCCTTCCCCCCCGTAAAGGTTTATATCCACAGCATTGTCACTTGGATGTAAAACGAGATTGTAAGAGGCGATTTGGCAGTGTGGGATTAATTCACATTACAGATACAGACATGTGCAAATAGGCCTAAGTAAATCACAAAAGGATATGGACAGGTTAAGATGATATTCAATAAGTTATTTTGCTATATGCTATAAGCTAAATGCCCAAATGACCTGCTTCTAAAGCTATTTTCACAAAAGAATGGCAGAAGAGATTGCAACTGCTTCACTCTTCATTATTCGAAGATGAGAGGGCAAAGAGTAAGACAGCAATTTATAGACTATTCTTCTCATGCACATACAGTAGATACAGCTGGCAAGCCGAGGAATGCCCATGAACCGTCAGACTGCCATGGGGAGCAACCAAGTCCACAAGCACAACACCAGAGGGTGTTCAACAAACCATGTGCAACCCAGATTCGGCTCAAACAAGGGGCTAAATTAATTTAGCTCATATGCCACTAAAATGTGGAACGCCCTACCAAGAGCCATTAAGAAATGTGAATCCCTAGACTCCTTCAAACCTGCTCTCATAGAGCACTTACAGATGGCTGCAATTGGAAACTGTGTATATTTGTACGTCTTTAAATGTTCTGATTAATTGAAAATGGAGAACCCTGATGTAAACAAGTCTTAGTGCGCCTTTTGAAGGTCCAGCATGACCATGCCACAGTACTTGCCTGAGTCCACCTCACGTCTGATGTTATCTGTCAAGTATAACAGACATGTGTCAGTGGAGTGAGATCTTCTGAAGCCTGACTGAAATTCAAAAAGAAGCTTGTTTTGAAGCAGATATGAATTTATCTGTTCATACACTAGTCTCTCTATGACCTTTGAGATGGAACAAAGGATGGACACAGGGCGGTAGTTCCCAGGGTCCAACTTGGTGCCCTTTTTATAGAGAGGAACTACTCTTGCAAGTTTGAATTCCTGTGGAACATGGCCCTGTCTGATGGACAGGTTTGTAATGTGAGCCACAACAGGGGCAATAGAAACCGCTTTTAATGATCTGAATCTGATTGTATTATGGCAATTTACTGCAGATTTGTGAAGTTTACGAGTACAATAAATGATATCATGATCACTTATATTGCACTGTATGACACCACTTCTGGAGATCTTAGTCAGGTCATTTGTCAAGATGAGGTCTAAGATGGTTTGAGAGTCAGGGCATACCCTTGTATAATGAGAAATCAACTGAACCAGGTTATGCAGGCTACAGTAATTTCGGAAGGACTTATAGATTGCTGTGTCTTTTACCAATCCTATGTCAGTTGATACATCATCTATAACAGGTTGTAAAAGGTGGATTGGGAGGGAGGTCTATACAGAGCCCCAATCAAGAAGGGTTTTGTTTTGGGGAGGTTGATATCAAGCCAAACTGCTTCAATGTCCTTGTTGTCCATCTCGGACCGGACGTTGAAGCTGATATCTGCTCTGACATACAGTAGACACAGACTCCTCCTCCATTGCGATCTCTGTCCTTTCTGATGACTGTATAGTTTTCTATCTCTATCTCGGTGTCCTTGATGGAATCATCGAGTCTAGTTTCAGAAAAGGAAATTATACCAACCCTGCCATTGTCAAACATGTCTCTGACTTGATCGATGTATAGTACGAGACTACGTATGTTCAAATGAACAATATGTAACCCTCTAGCCGAAAAAATTTCCACAATGTCCTCAATAGTGTTCGTACTGTTCAGATTGTCCTCCAAAGGCATGCATGAATGTGTGGGGGCGGGGAAGGGTGTTGAGGGGAGGGTAGGGGACACAGGACGAGACACAGGACCAGGATTTCGTTCGATGTTGCCAGATAAAATTAGCAAAAGAATGATTAAGCATCGTTTTATGTTGTGTGCAACTACACGGTCTTTTTTGTCATGAGATGACCCCAGCTTTGTATTTATTTGACACTGAAAACAATCCTGTAGTATCATAAGAGCTGGTAGGTGTGCATAGCAGGCAAGATTATAACTCATAGAGTTAGCAACGAACACCAAAAGAAAGCTGAATGGATTCTGAGTGGAACATGTTCTTTTGCAAGTTGCACTCACCCCAGGTGACAGTTCCAGTTTGTAGTTTGGTGTGGGGGTAGAAGTAGACCCCGCATTCTGGGAAGTTAAAAAGATAAGAACTAGAAAAGGAATAAAAGTTTGTGGTAAAAAGGATAGGGGGGGCATCCTTGCCTCCCGACGTGTGGCTGGTTACCTGGCTAAAGACGAGCCAACCTAGCCACATGAGCTGACGGACCGATGGGAGCAGAGTGCTAGCCTCCTGGCTAAAGACGAGCCAAAACTATCCTCTGCAACTGGCCGGGGAAAAAAGGAATGTAGGCTCCGATGAGACTCTACACACCCTCCACCAACCTAGTCCCCATTTATGGGGGACAAGGGGAGAGCAACGGACTTGAACTCACGCTTCCTTCTTGCCTGAGTGTCCAAGTTGCTCCTTTACACCTGACAGGGGGGAGTTTCCCTGGTTGGACGTAGCACGTGGAAGGAACACGTTATTCCAACCAGTTCCTTTCCCCTCCATCAGGCGCCCCGGCTGGCCAGGGGGAGGCAGTTTAGTGACCAGGATTACTGCATGTTTTTTGTGAGGGTACCTACCCTAGGGGACACGGGGAGAACATGCAAACTCCACACAGAAAGGCCCTTTCGCCAACCCCGCCTTCGGGTATGGGCACTGATCACGCGCAGGAGGAAACACGCCGCCAGCACCCACAGCGTCCCGAGCGGGAATCGAACCCAGAACCTTCTAGCTGTGAGGCGCCAGCACTACCAACTGTGCCACCATGCCCCCAAATTCTTGTGATCTTAATATAGGCTATTACCACCTGTTTGTTTTCACCATTACATCACCTAATCAACATGAGTTATACTTTAATATATTAGCGCCCCTCACTTCACACAGGTGTGATTTTTATTATTAAGACTTGAGTTGAAAATAGAAAACAAACACAACTACTAGGAAATGTGCAGATAGGGCTAGATGCAGTTTCCCAGTAAGATGTGACTGACTGTGAGTTGGCAATACTAATAATAGTCCTAGTTACATAATTTCCATTTAGATAATTATGTAACCAGGAAGAGAATTATGAATATTGTGCCACACTGCCACCTGATCACCATGGTAGTGATTTGATAGCCTGATTTGATAGCCTCCCATTTACAATTTAGGCGTTTGGCAGACGCTCTTAATCCAGAGAGATTTAAAGTAAACAAGAACACCACATGGTTCATTGCTGAGATTACTATTTGATCCAAAAAGAATGGATTCAGTTTTTCCCAGGTGTAAAGATAGTTTGTTATCAGCGAGCCAGGTGCAGATTCAGAGTTCAGAGCTGAGGGCCTTTTCAACCTGCAGTTTGTTCCTGTCCGAGACCAGCAGTGCTGAGTCATCTGCGAACAGGAACAAGTTGCAGTCACAAGCTGATGTCATGTCGTTTATATATAGGAAAGGCCCTCGTATGGGGGGGGGGGGGGGGGGGGGGGGGGGGACAGTGTTCCGTTCACCTCCACCATCTGTTCTCTCCCCTTCAGGTAGGATTGCATCCGGCTCACTCATGTGCTATCAAAACCAATTGCTTTTAGCTTGTTAACCAGTATGGAGAGGTTCACAGTGTCAAAAGCCTTTTGGAGGTCCAGCTTGACCATGCCGCAGTATTTGTCTATCATGATTCATGACATTGGCCAAAATAACTAAATAAGGACAACAGGGCTAAATTGGTTATTATGCTTCCATATACGAAATCTATAGTCTTCCAGCCAAAGATTGTAAAACAGGTAAACAGTTGAACTTGGAAGAATAGGCTATAATGTTTTCAGGCATTTTACCTAGCCTACAGATTGATGGGTATTTTTCTACCATATACTTTAAAGGACTGTATTAAAATAAAGACTATGATAAATAAGGAAAAGCTTCGATAACAGAGAGCTTGGAGCTAGAGAGAACTCCGGAACACCGGAACTGTATAAATACTTTAGAAAGTAATCTAAGTACCATAAATACTCTTTACCAGAATAGAAGCAGAGGGCTTGTAACTTTACAGAAATGGATATAAAAACCTTTTAGGCTATAATGAGTAAAAGTCATAGTAAAACAGAGTTAACCAAAATACCTTAGAATGAATTGACGGACACAAGTAAAGAGAACTCAGACAAGCATAACTTAGAGGGAGGTTCAATCAGATATATTCACCATTGTACCGGGAGAGAAAAAGACATGCCATCCGGACAGCGTTTCACAACGATCTCTGACCATGTTCAATTGAACATGGTTAATATAGCATACCGTAATCAATACACCAGAAAATGTGTTGAACAACAAGGTCAAAAAAACATATTTGTTTACAAATGGACAGATAATGCAAGACGTCACGAATAGTGTGCACAGGAACTATCGCACGGGGCAGAGATAGTCCGGACCTGCAATATCAGTTAGTGGAACCGGGGGGACAGGGCATAACGTCATTGAGTGCAGTTTACCAGTCTGTTAGAGCGAATACTAACTTCAAGGGCAAAAACACAGAGGCTGGGTGTTATGGCCAACGGAAACAAAACAATTCTTATCTAACAACGCTGGCTAGGGGAGAAGTTTTACTATCTAAACTCAGAACCATACTATTTTAAAGTCAGTGGGACAGCCTGACATCAAATGTCAGTCACAGGGCATTATTATAATCCATGATTCTGCAAGACCATAGGGGACACCGGGTCATAGTTCACATGAAAACCGTCATCCACCAAAATCACAGATCTACAAAAGAAAAATACCTAACACAAATATCACAGTGCAAAAAAGAAATGCAAACATGGGGGTATATATATTCGTGTGTAAAGATAGTAAAAAATAGATGCCATGGCCTCTACATATTTGTGGTCAACTGAAATTGTCACATTCATAAAAGCACATTTTCTCACACGCCCCCGTGCAGTGACTATACTATAGCTCCTCCTTCGCCAATCACCTCTCTCTCTCTCTCTGACTCTCTCACTCAGCTCAGGACACACCAAGTCACCAACTTAACTTAATAAGTTAATAACATAATAATTATAGCTACGCAATGAATGAACAACTGTGTTTAATATTTATCAGGGGAGTTGTTCATTGAGAGTGCATTTCAGGTCATCCATACGGTAACAAGATGACTCGCCCCGTTTCTGTTTTCCTCCCAGAATTTTCCCCAGTGAGGGGTGGGAGAGGCTGGACAGCAGACGGCTGGACTTTGAATTTCTCTAACTATAAACTTTCATGACAGCAGACAGCCCAAGTACAAATATAATTTATGAAAAGCTACTACATTGAAGTCTGTTCACAGAAGTTGTTGTAGGCTATGTGGTAGCCCTAGAACGGCTCTTGTTGTTACATACAGTATGTACAGTATTTCACATACAAGAGCCATAGAACACAGCCATATATTTGTGGTAGACCGTTACCATGTGCGGCATGAATGTGATAAATGCTCCGTTTGTACTCACCCATTAAATTATTCCAAAGACGTGGAGTGAAAAATGGTCCTCTAGTTTTATATTCATGTGAAAGTTCTGGCACAAAACGCGTATTTAGTGAATTATCTCCACTTTTTCAAGAGATGCACACGGACGCCTTTCTCTCCAGCGAGGGGACGATTTTAGATACTTCCTGTTGTCATCACAAATTGACCGGAGAAACACAAAAGTTTGCGGTCACACAATTGGCAGGTGGTGTGATTAATTACCCAGCACCTATCGCAAAGCACCTGCCAATTGTGTGACCCAAACTTTTGTGTTTCTCCGGTGAATTTGTGATGACAACAGGAAGTATCTAAAATCGGTTCATCGATATTCCAGTGCCCCCCCTCGCGCGGAGAGAAAGATGTCCGTGTGCATCTCTTGAAAAAGTGGAGATAATTCACTAAATACGCGTTTTGTGCCAGAACTTTCACATGGATATAAAACTAGAGGACCATTTTTCACTCCACGTCTTTGGAATAATTTAATGGGTGAGTACAAACGGAGCATTTATCACATTTATGCCGCACATGCAACGGTCTACCACAAATATATGGCTGTGTTCTATGGCTCTTGTATGTGAAATACTGTACATACTGTATGTAACAACAAGAGCCGTTCTAGGGCTAGCTATGTGGGGATTATCTGACGAGGTACCATTTGAGTGTGCAAAACCTTACATATACTAAATAATACTAAATTGTTTATAGGGTCAATATAAGTAAAATAGTATCTTTTTATATTTTTCCAAAAAGAATACAAACAGCCAATAGCATATTACAAAGTTATCCCCCTCACTGGTGACAATTCCGTCATCCGGTATTCATCCATACCACGCAGACAAGAGTGAATTTCAGGCCATCCATACAGCGCACTGCGCGCAGACGTAGAGCAGTCACAAAGAGTGCATTTCAGGTCAGCCATACCCCTAACGTATGCGCAGGCGTAGAACAGACACGAGTGCATTTCAGGTCAGCCATAACGTATGCGCAGACGTCACGTAGAGCCGAGCAGACAGAGTAGGGGTTATTGCGGGACACCGACTGGCTGCTATAACTGTCCCGAGCTGAGTGTGTGTGTGTGTGTGTGTGTGTGTGTGTGTGTGTGTGAGAGAGAGAGAGAGATTCACTCTGTTTCTCTATATCCCTTTCTCTCAGTATATCCCTCTTTCTCACACACACACACACACACACACACACAAACGACGCTTGACCCTGCATGAACTGTCCACCGTGGCTGACTGACTGTTATAATAAACCATGTTGTTGTAGTAAGTAAGTACACAACACAAAGCTGCCAAAATGGCTTCACCCTCCCTCTCCTCTGCCCTTCCCCCATCCATGCACAGTCAGTCAGCTAAACGACGGAGGAAAACATCACAGGCCTGTATTCCCGGATCTCACTGAGTCATTAGCTGTCGCCTGTCACACAATAATATCAGTGCTGCTGCTTGCTAACAAAGGACTCCACAAGAACTAAACTGTTATTTAGTTCAGACTGCAACCCATACGGCTAGCCTCTGCAACTATAAAGGCTCTGGTATCCGACGGTGTTTCTCAACAGCAAGGGTTCCTTTATGGTAAACAAATAGGTGGGAGTGCCAATAATGAGGCAGATATATTGCTCCAATACAAAGAGTGAACAGTGCTGCTACATTTGTCCCAAAATTACCGCAACAAGATTGGTATCAGGCCTACTATTAGTTTTGTTTCAAAAAGCTTTATACCATATAACATATGCAATGTGACATGATAACTCTGTTTACTCAATGCTGTATCCCCCTCCAACTGTAGCCTACTTTACACATGTTCAACTGTTTAATATTATATTTTGACACTTCATGCTTTGGCAATGTAAACGTATATTTTCTCATATAGCTCATTTGAATTGCTTATCACAGACACTGACTGTGCCACTGTCTGAGACAGATGATATTATGCAACCATCCACACCACAGTGACACACAACTTCTATGCCTTTTATGTCAGTCACACTTCTCTCACTTTGCTCGGAAACAACAGTAAAACAGCAACTGTCACAATTGTCATGGACAATCGTTGGTAGAAATTAATTAAATGGTGGCTGACAAAAAAACGAACAACGTGCAAGTTATCTAAAAGGGCAGGCATGAACTAATAAGCTATATTAAATGCAAATAGTCACAGCAAGCAGGAATTCACCCCCGGGCCCACACACATTTTTTTGTATTGTATTATTTAAAACGAAGAAACATAAAACGTACCTTACCCAAAGTGTAAAACCTCAAGCAAACCTAAAAAGATATTTCCAATGAACGGTCGCTGCCTGGCCCTGGACCACTCTCGCAAGTTGTGGGACAACAGACATTGGACGGGGTTAGACAAGGAAAACTGCAGGCTGCATGAATCTCTCCCACACCACACTCTAGTGTCAAGCTGCAAAACCTGCATCTAGCCGTGCTCGTCAAGTCTGACGAATGTAAGCGTTTGACTTCTGCTTAGCAATTTCAAAATAAAGGTCATTGTTGACCATTTCAAAATAAAGGTAACTGTTAACCATAATATTTAGTCAATATTTTGTAAAGAAAAAAAATATTATTCTTTTAAACAAAAAACTGTTTCCACTATTATTTTCTAGGGTTAGAATTTGTATAGGCTATATATTGATTGAACATTTTAAACAGTTAGTTTGTAGAATGGGTAGCCTACTGTTCAAGGAAAGTAGGCTACAGGTCAATATGAAATCTGCTAAGAGGATAAAACCCGGGGTCCTCCATGTTCAATTGATTAAACAAATCAAAACAAGATGTAGATTTCAGTCAGGACAACTCATGAATGGATAGATATCAATATATATTTAAAATTAGCAATATATTTATTATGGTCACACATTCCTGGAAACTGGAAGTTTGCACTGCTCAATCTGCTTGCTTGCCAGTGGCGTGCACAGACATTTAGAGGGACAGGTGCAAGTGAAAAAAGGGCACCTTGTGCAGCGTGTGCATGGAACCAGCCGGTTGCCTTAATAGTGTGAGATTTATAGATGTTGGGCCCTAAATAATATATTAGAAGCTTCTTTATCTAGAATTGATCAATGTCACCATGGTCCTCGTATTAGAGTGGCTGGTTGGTAACCGCAAGGTTGCCAGTTCGGGCAAGACACTGAACCCCTAATTGCTCCCGATGTGCTGGTTGGTGCCTTGCATGGTTTCCGCCGCCATCGGTGTATGAATGTGTGTGTGAATGGGTGAATGTAATTGCTCCCGATGTGCTGGTTGGTGCCTTGCATGGTTTCCACCGCCATCGGTGTATGAATGTGTGTGTGAATGGGTGAATGTAATGCACAATCTGTGTAAAGCGCCTTGGATAAAGGCGCTATATAAATGCACCATTTACCATTTACAAGCAAGCAAGCACTAAGCCGATTGAGCAGTGCAAATTTCCAGTTTAAATAGCCGGTATGAAGATGGAATGAGTGATTGGATGAAGCGAATCATGTGAATGAGAATGTGATGCCAATGCACGGCCGGCAGCAACTGCACTGACTTTCCTGACTGAAGTTGCTCTGTGCACGTCTGTATCAGGCGTGATGCTCATTCTATGCAAAAAAGAAATAACTAGAAAAAGTGCCCTTCCGGGCACAGGTCTCCACCAGGTTATCCACAGATCCGTGCAGTTAGAGGTAAAAACACTTTTTGGCCAGTTATAGCGCCACCTTGAGGCTGAGTTGAAATTGTTCATGTGGCATTTCGTCCTCGGCCTAGTGGGAATGTGGGTGCACAATTTGACGGAAATCACGCGATGTGTTCATGATTTGCAGCATTTCGTTTGAAACTGAGCACTCCTGTGAACTTTGGAAGGCAATCTTAACCAATCAGGATGGAGTCTGATAAATCTGAAAGACACGTTTCGTTGAATGGCTCTAGAGAGACTGTGTACCAATTTGCGTGATGTTTGGACAAAATCTGTAGGTGTACTGTGCAAAAACTTGTTTTGCACAAAGCGGCCTCCTGGTGGCGCTATAACAGGCCGTTCTGGAAAGTTTGGGGCAGAGGTTCATCGTTGGCATCCAGGGAGTGTGTGTGCAAAATATGGCATCGACCGGGTTAACGGTGGCCGAGATTAGCTGTTCACGGACACACACACGGACACACACACGGACGGACGGACACGCGGACGGACGGAGTGCAAAACATACTCTCCCCACATGCCTTCGGCCTGGTGGAGACAATCATATACTGTAGTGTACACGGTTAGAAAAAAGGGAAGACATGTACAGGCCAGTTTTGAATTGCAGCCATAAGTGCTCTTTGAGAGCGGTGAAGTTTGTATTGTGATGGGAACAGGTTTTCCCCAATAAACAAAGTCTTGCAAAAATAAAATAAAAGTTGCACTGATGAGAACACTGTTACCGGACATTTCTCAATGTGGTCTGCCTGAATTGACCACATTTGGACCCATGGGTGACAGAATAGCCTGCCTTGTGATGGGCCATTTGATCCAAACATCAAGAACAAATAGTGCGCTCAATACTCACAACACGTGAAAAAGTAAGGTGTTGTTGCGTTCCAACTTGTCCCAAAATGGCTCAAATTAAAGCATGCACATTAAAGTACTTGTATAGGGCAGGCCCAGGTCAGTCAGTATAGCTACAAGGTTTTCTTTCATACAAATAAGGTGGATAGTGTTACAGTAGATATTATGTTACGATACAAATAAGGTGGATAGTGTTACAGTATATATTATGTTACAACTTTTTTTTTTTTTTTTTAATAGTCCTTTGTTTGGCTCAATTATCACAAGACACTTTAGTAAGTAGGCCAACTATGACAGGCATGGTTCTTATGGCTTACTTAACAGCTTAATTGACAAAACATTATCCCCATGAGATAGTGTTGTATAGTATCTGTTTCAGTTTCATAGCAATCTGGGAAGTCATCCGGTAATGCCTGTGGGGACACCACCTCCTTTGTGTAGAAACAGTAAGTTGGTCTATTGGCTCCTTAGTCCTCCCCTTTCTTAGTTCACTTGTTTATTCCTACCAACATTACTGTATGTTTGGGCAGTGTTGCTGACAGAATCTCGGGAGATTAGTTTCATAGTGTCTGTGATAATCATTGACCGGTTACAAGTGCAAGAAGCCATCTGCCTTTGTCCTGCACCATTGACACTCGCACTAGATTAGAACAATCAGAACCATAAAAATTGTCTGATTATAGTAAACTAAGAAATAAGGTCCTGTACCTGCATCAGTAATTATTTATACTGTAATGCAGACCAAAAGAACACAAGAAAACTGTTGCTTTTGAAAGTTAAATTGCAATATTTCTTATCCGACTTGATCAACCAAAATAATTCACGCAAGATTCAAAATACAAATGAAATCTTCAATCTCAGATTTCCCGCAGATGTCATGCAAATTGCAAAGTTCAAACTTTTTCAATGTCTCCAATGAGTCAAGTATCAAAAACAAAGTAGTCAAACCAAAAATGATACAGGTATATTCCTCATCCTCACCCAACCGTCAAGTCAGGACTTAGGAGCACACACAGCAAGGTTCCCCTTTGTCCAAAAGCTCAGAATTAATTCAGAGCTAAACCCTCAGAAATGTTCCTTGACCAAACCTTTCTTCAGAAGTATTCTGGCCAGAGTACTGTGTAGTTTAGAATTTTTTTATTGTAGTTTAGTATTGGCCTTAAAAGAGTGTCTTTGACAAACTAGTGCAGGGAAATCTGGGCACCCGCTTATGAGATTGAATACTACTTGATTGACAATGATGCTAAGTGTGGCCAATCAAATGGGAACTTAACCTTGAGTGGCTAAGCCACAGGTCACCATGGCCCTGAAAATGATGTGGAAGTTTCTGAAAATACAAGTTAGAATTCCTGGTAAATCATTTCACAATTCAGCAGGTTTAGGGTTTTTGCAGCAGGGTCTTTATTTTAAATATTAAAAATGTATATTAAAGTTAATGTTAATGTTGCCAACAATAAACACAGAGACAAAGTATACACATTTTACATACAAAAACAGCTTAAACATAAGAGCATAAAAACATGCCACGTGGGGCATTCAAAGCATCTAAATTCTTGCAAGTCTGCCATGGAAGGCAGTGATGGCCATGCAACATTAATTCATACGTTGTCATCGGGCAGAAACCTTGTAACTGCATTTCAAGGTTTTAAGTTAAAGTTATTCTCATAAATTGATGCTCTCATAATAGAGTGTCAAACAAAAGTAGCAAAAATAGCACATAAGCAATTTGTGAACATATTCAAAAGTGCAAGTGGTCAAGTCAGTGGGTTTTATAAATGATTAACAAACTAAAATATTAAGAGCATGTAACTAAATAACTACTTTGGATACATTGGAAGTATTTTTCCCCCCAGTTCCTGAAAAGTAACGTTTTGTACATGCGTCATACAAGGTTTCTGTCACTTCAGAGTTCAGACGGAGGTCTGATAAGTATATAAAACTTATCTTTATCTTCAGGAAAAAGAAAGTTCTATACATTAGTTTGTAATACATCACAGTGGCAAACTTATGCGGCAGAAACGCATAGGTCAACAGCATTATTTAACCTTGCTTTTTTAAATTATGGAATAAAATTTCTAATACATTTTCTATATTAACAGAGTTGCCTTGGACCATCTTTAAAGTTCGCCACCATAGTTTTTCCTTCCACTGTGATGCATTAGGAAGGATATAGAACTTTTAAATAACTCTTGTCCTGATATCTTTATGTATTCAGGGTGCATACTCATCACAGCCTTCCATAGCATAGACTTGTATGAAATCAGAGGAGGGAGTGCATATTTTGACCGCTTGGCCATCCCCATTTTCCATAGCATACATGTTAGTCGTCAAGTCAAGGGTACTGACCATAGGGATCTGTTGTGAGGACATGGAAACCTAGCAGTCCAAATAGTCACCAGTCTCCGTGCTCCATCCATGGGAACCAGGTGAGGTGGAAAAGTGAAAGGTTTCTCTGAATTCTCTCCCCGCAGGGCATTATGTGTGCAAGACAGGAGGTAGCACGCAGAGGGCATTCTGCAGAATTGGATGGTTGCTGACGTGCATGGCCTCTCGCGAGGAAAACTTGATGAAAGAAGGCGCTTCTCGGCTGTAGGCCTTGGATGCAGCCTCGGCCAAGATGTGCATGATCCTTAGGAGGGTGTCCTCACTAGAAGACATGGAGCAGATCAAGAGATTTGAAAGACGGTTCTTTACAGCGAAGAGAAGCAAGTATAATGATTGATTTCAAATTGACAAAAGTATTCAATGCTCATACATTTTAGCTATATATTGTGTGTGGATGATACAGCTTTGGGCCAGTGATGTGGGAGCTAATGAGAACAGCAGATATTTGTAACTATAGTAAGAACACCGTTCTTAAAGGTATATTCAGTGATTTCACTTAATTCAAATATCACTTATTTTTTTGTTTTGTTGTGATACTCCTCCCTACTATAGAGTGTGCTGGCCATATAAGGAGTTCCTCCCTGTCCCCAGTTAACCCCTGGGGGTCAAAAAACCTTAGGTTTCGTTTTTGACTCTATCCTGATTGGACGAAAGGCTGGGTCCCACAGCCAAAAACGAAACCTAAGGTTTTTTGAGTGAAATCACTGAATATACCTTTAATTGTAAGGTTCGTAAAAAAACAAAATATCTTCTGTATGAAATACAGCTGGGGAACCAATATTCGACTATGATATCCATGACAGATTTGTTCTGTATGTAACGTTATCCATAGCAAGTATCACTCAAGGAAAGTAGATTGTTGAAAATCTATGGTTGTAATGGATTTTTTTATTTTGGCAACCAGCTTTCATCGTTTACTTATTACATAGAATAAAGATGAGTCCTCTAAACTTGTATTCTATATTGCTAGTTTGATCACTTCTGTCACCTTAAAATAACTAATGGCCGATCTACAAGCTTTGCAACACGACGCGCTGTGATGTCGTGTGAGCTTTCGGTGCACAGCAATGTTGTCATAGAAGACAAGTTGGCTTCTATGGAATCCAAATGACTGAAATCAGTCGTGGTGACTGAGAACTTTATGATGCACTTGAATGACCAAGTAAGCCTCCTCATCCAGTATCTGCAGTTCAGTTTTAATTTGGATTGCATACAACTCACAAATCCAAGAAATTAGTAAATCTACATAGAAGTTCTTTACACACCTGCCCACATATATGCTCGAGGCCACACACCAGGCCGTCTCCCCCTCTGGTGTCGGGGCCTCCTGCAGTACCCTACGGGACAGGCAGAGGGCAGCGCCTGCCAACTGGACAGGCAAGAAAACCACGCACTGGCTCTCCATGAGAGACAGAGTCAGTAGATAACGGGCCATCCACACCACCTGACAGCACATAGAATAGTGGTTCTCAGCCCTTTTTCATGGCAAGGACCCCTAAATTGACATTAGCTTGTGGACCCCCATTTGAAAATGTATGCCAGGGACCCCCCCCCCACCATAAGAGAAGATTCAACCATTTTTATTTCAAGGACCCCCAGTTTGACATGCATTGGGCTATGGACCCTGCCATTTCTATCCCTGGGACCCTCTGTAAAAATCACTGTTATCCAACTCCGAGAGTGTACAAATGGAACCAAATCCATTTGTACACTCTGAGTTACAGACCAATAATGGTCCATTTGGTTCCAAAACTATCTCCCAAGTTAGCGGTCATAGAAGAGACAAACAAGGACTCAGTCTAAACTATGAAGTTTACCAGTTGCACGACTCCTGGAAGAATCACTGTAATAGAGAAATAGCCAGCACTCCAAAGTTCTTCTGGTACATTTATTGCATATTGCTGCACGGACAGACAAAACACAGATGCGTTTCGGCGTCAAGCCTTCCTCAGCGTGTATATGAAACTGGAACTCCGTCAAGTAGGCCTAACCCTAGGCGTCCCCAGACCCCACTTTGAGAACCAATGACCAGAATATAGGGAGGCCTAGTGAACTGAACTGCAACACATGACTCATCACCACAATTTCAAAGAATTACTACATTCATTAATGTATGAAAAACACTGATGGGCTATAAGCCAACCTACAAACAAACGACAACCAACCTTGGTACTGCAGCGTGCGATGGCTGCAGAGAGGGTGAGGAAGTTGAGCGGTGAACAGTGGGAGAGATCAAAGTGGAGTGTGATGAGGACTCTACGTTCCATGCGAAGCAGCTGGTGCTTGGTATACGTGTTGTCCATGAGGTAGCACAGCTCAGACACCTGGTGCATGAAGAGAGCAATCAATTACATTCATTGATTATTGCATTCACAGCATGTAGAATGGGTACAGTTCAAGGAAAGTACAGGTCAATACAAAAACTGCTAATGAGGATATAACCAATTAACCATGAACACTTGTTTACATCAGGGTCCTCCTCTCCATCAAATACTCCTGTTAAGAATTTGAATATTTAAAGTACATCACCCCATTTTTACTTTGTTTATTTTGACAGGACAATGCATATTAATTAACATCACATATACATGCAACGTAAATGCACCAGACTTTGCAAAAGATGGCAATTTACATCTGCAGTCTCCAAACAGGCAGACATTGACGCACATTATACTAGAAAGCAAAGCACGAAAACATACATACAACAACCAACAATGTACAAAAGTGTCTGTTTCAAACTGAGGGAGCATCTTGTATCAACCTCGGCTAGCGTGTCAAAAACATTTGGCAAATGCTTTTCTTTCGTCTCATTTACCAATTTACAATCATCTCTACAATTGCACAGCCATTCGGTTCTACCTTCCATTACCTCCACTGATTTGCATGGGGGGGGTCGCCGGGTGCCCGTTCAAAAAAAGAAATTTAGTTTTATTTATTCGCACAATAATAATAAAAGTATGAAAAAGGTATCAAAAGAGAAAAATAAGTGCAGGCAAGAAAGCAAACCCATAAAGGGCTTTTACATGGTTCTCATCTAAAATAAACAAATAGTAAGTTAACCCATCCTGGAGTGGACAGGAACCCCTGTTGGTGTTTTAAGCATTATGTAATACTTTGAAAGTTAGCAGATAAACTCAAGAGCTTGTAGATCTGCTATCTTTTTTTATCGTGAAAAAGTGGTGCAAAGCTTTGAATATATATATTCTTTCAGAGTGAACGTTATTAACTCAAATCTTTGCTTCTGGGGGGTGCCTGGAACATCATATTTTCAGATGGGGGTCAGCGGCCAATTACATATATTTTTGGAGGTCCTTGACATGATAGTTTGAGCACCAATGACATAGAAACATGAGTTTTCAGAATACTGTCAGTAATCAATGTAGTTTCCCATACCTCAGGGAGTTGAGTCTCCTCTTTCTTGGCAGCCAGGAAGAGGCACACCACAGCAATGAGCTGCAGTTTGGATGTCGACACCTTGATCTGCCGCAGAGAGTGGTTGAGGAGGTGGACTGCCAGACAGAGGGTCTCATCCTGGAAATGGAACAGATCCTAGAAAAACAAAACTTATTAAAGAAACAAATGTCACAACTAAGTATACAGTTTATTCATTGCATGACCGTTTCACACACTGAAATTATTCATGGCATATTTTTTCTCCCCCAGTTGAAAATCAATTTTTGGTTAGCATCATGGTTACAATGTGAAGTATAAATAAGTCATTAGCTTATTTATACTCACTACCAGAATAGGGTCGACGTGGTGGCTGGTTGCTAGGGCCGAGCTTACCAGCACTTCACTTGACTATTCATAAGTATTAGCCCGCCCTCAATGTCTTCACATTCAGACACATTTCAGCCACCCCTTTTGCCAATCAGGATCACTCGACACAATGTCATCAAACAGCGACGCACACCTATGGTAACATCATTCTACAGGCCACAGGTTTTCATTAGTTTGCTAGAGCTCGACAGGCCGCTCGACCAGCCGCAGTTATTATGAATACAAGAGAAAAACATTATGGGCAAGTGAAAGAATAGTCGTGTGCAACACAGAACTCACATTAACCTGTATGAGCCAGTCAACAAGAACTGCATAAGTTGCATCCGTGTAAGGCTGGGGCAGCTCAGCACTGGGGAAACAGCTCTGGAATTGATTTCTCTGGAGAATGGAGAAAAGTGGACAACCATAACCAAGGCATTACATTAACCAATGCACCTAGCCCATAAACAACTTGTAAAAGTACTGGTTTACTCCAAGAAAAAAAATAAGTAGCTCTCGAATTTTCCAAAATGTCCATGTTAGTAGTCACGCTGGGCAAGACCTACATTGTAGTGTCTACATAACAAAACATTGATGATTTAGGCCAGGTTATCTGCTATGGTGTTGATCCACTGACAGTGAAAACAAAAATGGTTTCAACACAGCCATCTTTTTAGAGTACATTGTGCTTCAGTATGTTGACAAGCTTCATGGAGATGCAAATTTCCCTTTCCACCTCGATTTGGCACCTGCCCACAGAGCCAAAACTACTAGTAACTGTGCTTAACTGACCAGCCAACTGGCCTGACCCCCACAGAGAATCTAGGTTGTATTGTCAAGAGGAAGGTGTGAGACATAAGACTGAACAATACAAATTAATTTACAGCCGTTATCAAAGCAAACCTCAACAGTGACACAGGCTGATCACCTCCATGCCACGCCCCATTGATTAAATAATTTGTTCAAAAGTAGCCCAGACCCAGTATTAACTGCATACATTAATATACTTTTCAGATGGTCGACATTTCTAGTTCAAAAATATATATTTTTGTAGTTCTTAAAATATTCGAATTCATTGAGATAGGATTTTTAGATTTCCATGAACTGTATGCCATAATCCTCAAGATTAAAACAAAAAGGTTTTAAATACTTGAGAATATATGAAAGTTTCACTTTTTGAATTATATTACGGAAGAAAATTAACTTCTACAAAATATTCTAATTCATCGAGATGGACCTGTAGGTCTGGCAAGAGGTTAGTGGTTCAATTAGGGAATAACCTGACCACCGTCCATTTTACCATCATATCCAAAAAGATGTCCCAAGAGTAGCTGCGGTCATGGATCATGGTCAGCTTCTCCATGGCAGTTTCAACTTCATGTTGGAGCAGGCTGGGGATCAGTGCCTGTAGGCTGTGAAGGCCCTGGAAGTCATGGGGGTTGAGCAGCATCGCCCCAGTAACGCACGCATGATCTGCTACACAGTGACAAGAATAGAAGATACAATCTTTCAAAAATAGCAGATCTACAAGCTCGTAGCTCGCTGCCACGCTATGAGCTTATTATCTGCCGTTTTTCAACAGCTAAAATATAAAACAATGGTTAAGTGGTTCAACGCCAAGGTGACAGATGCGTTCCAGGTCTTAATGGGTTCAAACAAAGTAAAGACCAGAGATATAATTTTGTTCCCGTGTCTTGCGGGCAATTCACAGCAGTACAGTAAAATTAAGCTCGAGAATCTCCCCTGGTTGCTCCTTGTTAAGTAGCCCTGGCCTGGATAAGGAAGCCAAATAGCTTGAGTATACTTACCATCATCTGAGCACGTCTGATCATCACTAGGAAAGCCCACGATAATGTCATCATCAGTTGACCGTTGTAACCTCCGAGCCTGAAAACATACATAAAATGTAATCATGAGAAGACTGTCAATGCAATATGAATATGTATACAAAAAAAATACTAATTGTGTGGGTTGTTGACAGCCTATAGCAGTGGTTTTCAACCAGGGGTCCAGAGACCACCCAGTGGGCCAATTATAAGAGAGTTGGCAGCCAAATAGATCCTCATAGATTGTAACTTCAATTATTGTTAAACCGCTGCATGCACCACTGGCCTATAGGAAGTTTGCCTAAGTGCAGCAGAAGAATTTTTATTTAAAGCTAAATAAAATCTCAAGACTGAAAAATGTTGCTAGGCCAAGTCCTAATATGTAATGTGTGAAATGAGCCACCACCTGACACTAGTGCTGTGTATCCTACACACTTAACACAATGTATTTAATATGAGGTTTAATGGTAGCCATACAGGTAACCAGTTAACCCAGCTAACCTTTCATTAGGTTTTCTTGAAGACTAAAATAACTGATAACCGAAGTTAGGCCATCTACAAGCTTACAACAAGTCATGCACGACACCTCTATGGGAGAGAGAAATGACTGAAATCAGTTGTGGCAACCGAGAACCTTATAGACCTACCCATGGACCCTCTGAGCCCCTAGGCTCATCTTCTTGGGCCTGCCAAGGATCTTTAGGCCCACAGGCGTTCGCCCAAGCTGCTCTGAGAGGGGGGCACTGCTCCTCCGTCTGGAATAATAGGAGCACATTGTAGTTAAAGCTGTTGATACAGGTCAAGTGGGGACTTAACATTATGTGGGCACCTCAATGTTGAAATAGACTATTTTCTCCTCAAATGTACTGTGTAAGGGGATAGTCCAGCAGAAAACAGGTTTATTTTGTTTAAAGTGGGACATTTGTTATATATATTTTTTTTTAATTGGCCTAAAAGATTGTCTATATACATAGGCCTATTCATCAATCCACTTGCTCAGCCCAAGAAGTGTTTTGTCCAAAATAATGCTTGGAATGGATTCAGAATCATGAAAACCCCACGTCACATGCTACTTCACCCCTTTTGGCGTTTTAGGCATTATGTTATACTTTAGCTATTGAAAAATAGCAAACCATTTTTGAAAAATCGTGAAAATGTGGCACAAATCTTTGAATATATATTCTTTCAGAGTGAACGTTTTTAGCTCAAATCTTTGCTTCAGAGGGGGTCCCTGGAACAACATATTTTCCGATGGGGGTCAGCGGCCAATTACAGATAATTCTGGGGGTCCAATTGACATGAAAAAGGTTGAGAACCACTGACGGTGAAACATAGGTTTTTCAGAAAACTGTTTTCTAGACCTGATTTAGAAGACATTTTGTAGAATCGAGTTTAGGTCTAAATGGGTGCATAATTATTATATTTTCTTCTTTTTACATGTTTGCCTTATAGCCTATAGGATGTTAATGGTGGTTGGTCACATAAACAAAACCCCTAGAAAATAAATTGCTCAAAAAAGGGCAGCCAGTCAGCAAGTGGATTCATGAATGTATAGACAATATTTTAGGCAAATAAATAAAAATCTATAGGCCTACATCAAATTTCCCACCCCACACCGACTGCTGGACTAGGAATAAATGTAGGCTACGACATTGAAAATATAAAGTAGGCTACATGATTTGAACATGCATGGTACATCATTATCAGACTAAATTTATACCCTTCCATCTATGCCCAAATGATATCCACAGGTTTTGTAGCAATTAGGCTATGCCCTAAATGCTAGTAAAATGAAATATGTATTATATAGGCCTACACATTTATATTTAGTTAGTGGATCAGGGCCCACTGTATCTGGTTAGTAGTACAATCAACCTAAACAGTTTTATTTAAATTAATTACTAAGAGTAAATGAAGACTAAATAAAGTTATATTTAAAAAACATGTTGTAAAGAAGATACTAGTAGACGGATCACATTTTTAAACATTTCAAATAGAAAACGTCTAGGATTTGGTTGGCCTATAATTTATAGGCGTTTCTACCGATGACATGGGTCACACACAGTGGCAAATCTTTATCTAAATCAACGAAATTGAACGAATGACAAACACTTTGAAAATAAAAAGTTAAAAGCTCACTCTTGCCACTGTGTGCAACCCATGTAGTAGCCTACCTTAATTAGTTTATACGATGTTGAATCGGTTGATCCCGATCCTGACGTTGCGATCATTTGCCCACAAGCCCGCACCAATCAAAGTCTCCATGATGATTCCAGTTTTACTCACCTTGTTGTGCAAGTCCAGCAGTGGCTTGGAGTCGCAGAACCCAGTCACCATGGCCATAGTTCAGCCAGAGACAGGGGTTTTAACTCGCAACGCCGCTGCAGCTACTTACACCGAGACGGAAGGAGAGGAGACAGTCAGACAGAAGCTTCATTCATCTTCCTAGCGGTGGTGGAGCGCTTCATATAGACAACAGGTGGGTTGATTAAACACAGGTGATCATTATAGAGGGGGTGGAGTCCCGGGGCATCAGCCTACAATGTCACCAAATGTCATTAAAATATTCAAAGCTCATTTTACGAGCATTTTATATTCTATACATAGTTAAAACGCCTTTGTTAAATGGGTAGCCGCCCTATTGTAGCCTATAGTTTTGGATTGGGAAATTAATAGTGTATATTTTGTAAAAACTCAAACCTCTTCTTGTGGTCACTTTTTCCAGTTTTAGGTTGAAAGTAGAACATGTTCTCAGAATCTGGCCTAGAGCAGTGTCTTTTTTTGTAATATAAATCAAGGCCCATTATTCTTATTCGGCATTTGATGAGATTTAAAGAAAATATATATATATTTTATCGTTGGATAAGATTTTGTCCACAATTCCATAATGCTTCTACGGCCCAACAGCCTGGAATAAACTTCCATTCGAGCTCAGACACGCACCCGTAGACATTTTTAAATCTCAACTCAAGACTCACCTCTTCACTCTTGCTTTTAGTTGAGTTTTACTATGCACATTCCTACCCTGCCCTGACTGATTGCTGCATGTGGTGTTTTTATTTGTTTTTATTTATTTTATGTTCTTATATTAAATTTTGTTCTTTGCCATTGTTCTATCATTTTAACTACTTGTGTTTTATTGTATTATATTTTTGTGTCCTGCCCTGTGAAGCACTTTGAGCTGCATTTATGTATGAAAGGTGCTATACAAATAAAGTTTATTAACAGGCAAAATAACAATTCTTCCATTTTCCTTGTAAATTAACTAATGCAGATGTTAAACAATAATTTAACTGGATAGATGGGTGGAACGGGTACTCTGACACGGGTATTGCATAGCCAGGGCGGGTGAGGCTGAGGCATCCATGGTTACTGACTCGGTGCTCTACAGACGGGCATCCGGGCTAGTAGCATAATTGCCAAAGAGCTTCAACAAAGACAGATTAATTCAATAGCCTGTCAACGTTTTTCTGGCACATTATACTTTCAAATGTTCTAACTAAGCCTTTACTGTAGCTGTCGGTAAGGTCAAATCTCATATTGGGTCAGAACAATACATGTAGCACCTAGCACGTACCATTGCCCCCTAATCCTCAAAGATGAAAGATCTGCAAAGTATCTTGCGTGTGTGTGTGTGTGTGTGTGTGTGTGTGTGTGCATGCCTGTGTGTGTGTGTGCGTGTGTGTGTGTGTGTGCGTACACAAAACTTTGGAATTGGTGACCTCTGACCTGTCACAGGTCACCTGTGAAACTCTAACCCCAAATGATGCAATCTATTTATAGAATTTATACATTTATAGAATTGATCAAATTCGACACACGCGTTCCACACCCCCACAGGGAGTGCAGTGCCCGGCGTCGGACCCAATGTTGTCCAGAACCGCCACAAAAGGCTGAGTCTGACCTGGCAGGCTCCATATATGGATTATGGAGCTGGCCTGTTCTGACATCACAACACTTCATATTTGGCCATGCCTGACACAGAACTCCATATATAGTAAAGGGACACAGAGAGACAGATACGGACATCTCCATATATGGGCATAAAGGGACACAGACGGGTGGAACGGGTACAACGAGTATAGCTATTGCATAGCCGGGTAGGGCATGGATCTCCACTGAACTTCCACCATTACCGACTCGGTGCTCTACGGCCGGGAACCGGTCTAGTAAATAAAAAGGGAATAATTTTGGTCTTTGGCAAAATTGGAATTTTGATAGGTTACCCATTTCAGTGTAACACTGTTGGTGGAAGTGAGAAAATACTAGCCTATGATATATCAAGAGCAAAGGCAAAAGATTCCCACATATATTTTGGTCGTGGCATGTGATGTGAAAAAGATAAGATATAAAATGATCAGATGAGAGAAGCCTTTATTGATCCCCAGAGGGAGATTCAGGTGTCATCATAGCAGCAACAGCGGTATAAGAATCAATGGCATCTATGTATTAATAATTAATTTGTTAAAAATATATTTTTTGCAAATTAATTTAATCTGTGACTTTATGTTTGGAAACCCTTGGTTTTCAGTATTGTATTCCAGTATTGGTTAAGACAAAAAAAGAAAGAAAAGAAAGAAAGATGAGCAAGGAGAAGATAAAGTGAAGAGGATGTAGGGGAGGATGGAGGGAAGACATGTGAACAGAAGAAGGAAAGAAAAGCGATACAGAATTAATAATTTACAGTAAAAAGTGTACAATACCATTTCCAGTCAGATATTTGACATTTGTATGTACTGTCTGTGGACAGAAAGTTTGTCTAAAATGAAAATACCGCAATGTATTTTGATGGGTGTCAGAAAATGCTGAGTTTCCATTTTTGTGGCATTTGTGACGAAATAATATCTTTCCAGAAGTTTTATATGAATTCAAGTAGTTGGGAGGGACTAATATTTTGACAAAAGTTGCAAAAGCTGTAGCATATAATACACGTCTGAGAGAAGGGAAGACATGATGCAGAGGAGAGAGGAGTGTAAGATGGAGCAGCAGCAGAGGCGAGGAGAAGAGAGGGATGACAGAGAATAGGAAGAAAACGTATTATGATGAAAGGCACCAGCTAGGTTTGAACACTGGACTATTTCTTTACTGCGAGCCTGCGAGGGAACAAAACAAACCATATGGGCTACCATGTCGAATCTGTAGTTAGAATATTAGTACAGGAGTGTTAAAAACGGTGTGATTGAATAGGACGGAGAGAGGGGGTGATGTCCCAAACAATTTCATGTCAAGTTTGGTCAAGAAAACTATAATTCTGTCAGGGTCTCCCGTACAAGATTTGTTGTTAAAATGTTTCCAACATTTTTTTTAAATAGCAGATCTACAACCTCACAACACATCACATTGCGAGTTTGTAGTTTGGCAATTTTCAAATTGCCTGCCTACATAGGGATTTGATAATTGAACAGATTTTCTGACGCTATATTTACTGAATTTTCTGGGGGGCCCCCTCAACGACACCTGGGACTCCCAGGTGTTTTAGGCACAAGGTTTACTTATGATACAATTTGTTTGATTTAGAATTTCAGACTGAAACTGCTCTAGACCGAAATTTTCAGTTTTCTATGCAATTAAAACTGCATCCGCAAAAAAGGGGTAGTTGTGCTGAGCAGAAACTTCTGGAAAAACACTGTGAGATCTATGGATTCAGACAAAAAAGCTCACAGGAAGTATGCAACCGATACAAAAGTGCCTTATATAAACCGTAATTACCATCATTATTACTTTGTCCCACACTTTATCAACATGAATTATAACATTTGTGGTTTTTCTCTCAAATGCTCTTGAATATCAAGCAATTCAAACGCACAAATCCACAGCACGTGCATGCACGCACGCCCACGCACACACTAAAGAGATGTTGCTGATATGAAATGAGGGGTATTCCAGACTGCTATACAAATTAATCACAAAACCATCCATCTAGAACAGTTCTCTGAGGCCTCTTTTCCACCAAAATAACTTTGGTTCTAGAACTGGTTCCGTTCTAGATTCTTGGAGCCTGGGTTCTTTCACTGAACCGGCGACTACCTTTTGGTTCCAGATCTGAACCAACTTTTATGGTTCTGAACCAATTCACTTTCAGTGGAAACACTCTGAACTGGTTCAATATTAGGCAGGGGAAAAATTACTTAACCGGTTCAGCCCCGGTGCCATTTGATTTTGATTTAATTTCATATGAACACTACAGAACCAATACAGCCATTTGATTTTGATTTCCTTTCATTATCATTCTGAACACTACAGAATTTACTCTTATAATGGTTGCATTTCTTATTCAGTTTTTTTCGAGAAATGTTTAATGTCTACTATCTTTAATCAACTCGAGTTCCCAAGGAGCTATAGCCTTGAAGGCCTTTGCAGTAATTTACTTTTCAGTAATCCAATCTAAACCCTATTTAATATATCTCATTTGTTAAACCGAATGTTTAAAAATCAACATTACATAAAGATTATGGACTTAAGATTTGAATTCAATTTAGTTTGAATAATCGAAAAGAAAAAGCAAGTGTAGCAAAAATCAAATACTTTGGAGGAAGCCAAGAAGGTGCTGCAAAGAAAATAATTTATACGAGTCTGAGATGCTGAAAGCATTGATAGCAACACATTTTCTTTAAATGAGGAAGGACATGTTAATACAATGGAATATATTAATGTTTCCAGTGTGCAGGTTCATCTCATCTTCAATGTCATTTAAAACGTAAAGCCTTTTTAAACCATTCCCGAAGCCTCAGTTATAATTTCTTTGAGGAAACGGTACATTGGTTTATAAAGGCTGCTCATAGGTCTCCCCATAATAACAATCATTTCAAACAATTTACAAAATCAAAGAGTTGCATTTGGTGATAAGGGTGTTACGCTGACTAAACAAACAATCCTCACGGAAACCCCAAAATGAAGAACTTAAAAAAAGCAAACATGTTTAAAAACTATCTATATATATATATATATATATATATATATAGTTTTTAATATAATATATATACTTTTAAAACAATACAACGCGTATTCCAAAGGAATACGTGGACTGAAAGGGAGAGAAACAAAAAAAAGAAAAAAGAATGATGAGCTTCCAGCAATATGGAGTAATTAAGCTCGTGTCAACATGAGCATTAAAATAAGAAAACAAAAGTGACTGATAGTGTACTCCATTATACACTGAGGGGGACTCTGGCCTACTCTTTAACTTAAGAGTTATATTTGGGTGTGTGCGTGTCGCGCCCCGAAAACAGCCGAAAAAGCTCACACATTATTTTTCAGTGTAGGACATCGGCGTGCAGGAAAGCATACAATTATCAGGCTTTAGCCCCGAATAAAAGGACTTCGCAGATTTATGCACTCAAACACAGGATTTTAAAGAAAACACAAAACCAAATAACATTACAAGTGGAATCATTGAACTGGCAAATATCCACCACTTCAGTCAAATTTTGGCCTCATCACAATAAAAATGAAATCAACGATTGAACCTTTTCTTCCATTCTTTAAATACGGGAACATTCAAATGCTTATTAAAAATAACCAAAATATACTCCTGGCTCACGCAGGAAGTGACAACCAATGGAACAAAGATATTAAATAGCTGTGGTTACCTGGACTGGCCGTTTTCCCCACAGGGGTCAACTCTATTATTCTTATGCCCGATTCACACCGTCACTTGCCGAAAAGATCAAGATTTATTCTTTTTGGCAAGCGACAATAAAAGTCAAGCGATGAAGCATAAATATGAGCTTTACCCTCCTTACTTACTGGTATCAATACCAGACCTAACAAACCTAAGCTAACTCAACTCCATTAACTCGAGTCCTCTTCCTTTTTTGTTAAATTGTTCCCCTACAATGACACCTTTACTCACCAACGTTCAGAAATGGAAAAACTAAAAAAATCTAACAAACAGCAAATGGATGGTCAAGATTCAAATGGGTTGTTCTTACATTCTCTCGCAGTCTTACGCGTGCACACATTCAAACCGTCATTCAAACCAACCAACACACAGTGCAATTGGAGAAAGGGCTCTCTCTCTCTCCTTTAGTTTTCGTCCACTTTCTCTACCCATGGTTTCATTCTGCCACTGCCTCTTTTCCACTCTGTTGGAACAGTCCCACACTTGATTTGTAACAGCAAGTTCCAGAAAGAGCACTTGTAAAAATAATAATAAAAAAAAGGAAAGGAAAATAAATTGCAGAAATATGGCTTTCTATTTAAAACCGTAACAATCAATCCCCCCCCCCCCCCACCAAAAGAAAAATAAATCTTTTTTTCAAATTTGATTCAACCTTTTTAAAATTCTATCAAGTAGGTTTGTACGCAATGCAGTCTATGCAAGGGTTGGTTGGTGTGTTGGCAATATGTCCGTTTGTATGCGCATGGGCATCTTGTGTGTGAGCATTAGGTGGTGTGAAGCATGGGTCCCAGCTGGTGGAAACATGGTACTCTGCTGGCATAACCTGGTTATGGTGAGGTCGAGGGATAGATGTGGGGAGCCCCAGAGTAGTGTGACAGGTCCCTGTAAACAGACAGGGCATACTGTATAAGCCAGCCCTGGTGGGAGTCGAGAGACAAAGCCACCGGTCTCTCCACACACAAACCTGCTGAGCTCAGGTCATTCACCGCTTGTTTCCTTGTCATGCTCTGCTGCGGTCCATGTCTCATCATCTTCACGTTGATCTCCTGGCGTGCATTTAATTTGCTTTCTTGTGTATGACTGCGCGAGTTGTGTGTGTGTGTGTAAAAAGACTGATGGGAAAATGTGTCTTGTGCCAGTTTGTGGTTGTGTCATTCAGATTCCCCAGCAGTGCAAGTGTGTGTGTGTGTGTGTGTGTGTGTGTAGAGGAACGTGGTTGTGAAGGTGTTACGCCTGCCTGCTTGTTTGTTTTGAGTGTTTGAACGGTCACTCCCGTATGCTGGCGGAGTAGGAGAACTGGGGGAAGTGCGTACGCTGGTCTGAATCCTCTGGGTCTATGCTGTCATCTGGAGGACACAGAAGGAATGCATGAAGTTTATTGGTTACTTAAAGCCTCATTTATAATGCTACCGTCTCAGGAAAAAGCGGATGTGCTTACACTTGTCCGGAGGTGTGACGGTAATGGTCTGTGCAGTGAACTCGTCATCGAAGTAACGTGTGTCCGTCTCTGACGTCACCTGGGGCTTGAAGGGTGGAATAAGCTACCGGGACGGGTGAAAGTTAGTTAAATATGAAATCATAACTCTAGGAAAATCATAAACATATTATTACCAAGCGTGAGGTTCCATCAAGGAACATGCTTCAGCGTGAACATGTAAAGATGCACAAAGGATCACCAACATTTAAAATGGACATACAGGACTCGCATGAAGTGTTACTGGACACTGCACATCACGTTTGGACAGCAAGTAGTTGGCGGGTTATGAAGTGGATTTCGTGTAATTTCCTTGAACTCTCTCTGTTCAATGATTGATATCCTCACCTTTCTGTCCACAACATCCTGCCAGTTGATGGTAATGAAGAACTTGTGAGTCATCACTTCTTTGGCATCTTCTGCGCTGCCTCCAAGCCTGAAAACAGTGAATGCCACCAGTGTTAACACCCAAAACACCCATAACACGGCCCGAAGAATCTTGATTAATTCACCCGTTTGATTCCCATTGCTGCACGTTCTGTCAAACACTGCTGATTTTGATCAGATTTCTAATCTCATTCAAGATGACATCCAGACAGTGTATTACTCATTTAAACGTAATCAGCATGCTAAAATATGTATCTGAAAACATTATAGGTTAAACTTAAAAATAAGCCACGTGGTAGCAAAGATGCTGAGCTGTCCGTCTGTCTCACTTGTAAACAAACATTGTGTAGCGGAGCTACTAACGTCCCATAGTCTGAAGGGATGCAACGCTCCGATTGGTTCAGAAACACACAGTCTTCCGTTTCAGGCATAAAATGCCCAAAAAAAGCCATTGCACCCCCACTTTAAAAATGTCTAATAATGCCTAAAAACAATACAATCATGTCAGAACTTCAACTGTCCACTGGCTGACATTCCTTTTACAGTGTAGTAGGGGTGCTGGCAGGGTTATCAATTATCAATCAATAACCATCTGTCCTTGCTTATCTATCGCCACATACCTCTGCTTGGGGTCCTTCTTTAACAGGCCTGCCAGCAGGGCCTTGGCCTCCGGGGCCAGGTTCTTGGGGAAGCGGATCTCCTCCATGAGGATGAGCTCGAACAGGCGCTCGTGGTCCTGGTTGTAGAAAGGCAAGCGGCCACACATCATCTCGTACATGACCACGCCCAGACCCCACCAGTCCACCGCCCGGCCATAGTCGTTGTCTTCCAGCACCTGGTAGGGTAGGAATGGAAGGGAATGTATGTGAGACAAATACCAAGTAAAAAACAAGTTACAATTTTGTTTGAGTTTTTAGTATGACCCGGTCGGGGATTGAACCCCGACCTCCCAGTCTCAGGGCGGACACACCAACCACAAGGCCACTGAGCTGGTATTCTGGGGTTATGGAAGTTGGTAAATTACCTCTGGGGCCAGGTATTCTGGGGTTCCACAGAAGGTTTTCATGGTGGCGCCGTCCGTGATGCCTTCTTTACACAGGCCAAAGTCCGTTATCTTTATGTGCCCATCCTTGTCCAGCATTAGGTTCTCCAGCTGAAGAAGGAAACAAGATTAACTTTACACTTTACAACATTTAGCTGATGTTCTTGTCCACACCAGCCAGTGGACAGTGTAGGTCCCTGTAAACTACATTGCGTGAGTGTAGGTATTCCAGTGCAGACACTATCTTGTTAACTTTAGGTCCCTGTAAACTACATTGCGTGAGTGTAGGTATTCCAGTGCAGACACTATCTCCTTACCTTTAGGTCCCTGTAAACTACATTGCGTGAGTGTAGGTATTCCAGTGCAGACACTATCTCCTTACCTTTAGGTCCCTGTAAACTACATTGCGTGAGTGTAGGTATTCCAGTGCAGACACTATCTCGGCACCATAAAACCGCGCCCGGTCTTCTGTGAACACTCTATCTCGGGATAAGTGAAAGAAGAGCTGCAGAGAGAGAAAAACAAAGAGACAAGGATGAGGAGGAACCGAGTGACCACCTTCTCAAAAGGTCATACATGTCAACACGCATGTAGTCGCATACATCGTTGTTATGATTTCCTTGACGTGTTTTTTAAGTTTTTTCTTTTTCATTTTAAGTTAAGTTATTTTTTTTAATTTAAGTTTTTTTAAAGTTATGTTGTGTGTGTGTGTGTGTGTGAGTGCGTGCATGCGTTTTGTGTGATACAGCTGCGCCCTCTGGTGGCGGGCGGGTGGTGTAACAGCGGGACAGACAGACACACACAGACATGATCTGCAGGGTCTCATAGTTAGTGCTCATTGTGTTCGCAATCACTGCGTTCGCAACAAGAAAGACAATAGAATAAAGGGTTAGAACTCACCTCCCCACCATTTGCATACTCCATCACAAAGCATAGCCGGTCATGTGTTTGGAAGGCATATTTTAGTGTCTAAGGAAGGAGTGGACAAAACAAATAGTTGGCATCAGTTCATTTGAGATGGAACTTCTTTGATTCAAACAATGGACTGGAGCAGTGGTTCACAATCTCAAACTTTTTCATGTCAAGGACCACCAAAATGATACTCATTAGCCTGCGGACCCCCACATTTGAAAATATATGTCAAGGACCCCAATAAGAGAAGAGCTTTAACTGCCTCCCCCTGGCCAGCCGGGGCGCCTGATGGAGGGGAATGGAACTGGTTGGAATAACGTGTTCCTTCCACGCGCTACGTCCAACCAGGGAAACTCCCCCCTGTCAGGTGTAAAGGAGCAACTTGGACACTCAGGCATGAAGGAGGCATGTTGCTCTCCCCAGGTTGGCGGAGGGTGTGTAGAGCCCAGGATCACATTAGATAATTGACACAGGGGTGAAAAATGGGTTACAAAATCGTGGGATAAAAATGATTAGAAAACAAAAAAAAGAGAAGAGCTTTATGGTTCTAGCAACCATTTTCATTTCAAGAGCCCCCGGTTTGACCTGAATAGGCATATGGCATTTCTATCTCTGGGACCGCAATGTAAATTGTAAAATCTAATTTAACTCAGAGTGTGTACAAATGGACCCAAATGGACCCTAACGGCTCCATTTGGTTCCATGTGTACCCTCTCTGAGTTAGTTGGTTCCTATTCCTAACTATCATTTAGCTGGGTAAACCCTGGAACTCCCTAGGGGTCCCCAGACCCCACTTTGGGAACCACTGGACTGGAGAACAAAGCTGCCCAGGAGTTGGTAACTTACCGTCAGGAATGGATGCCTCGTATTTTGTAGAACTCTGCTCTCTGTAACTGTGTGCGCCACCTCATCCTAGTATTATACAAACAGAGTAGCGGTAAATGGTAAATAGTGCAGTTATATAGCGCTTTTATCCAAGGTGCTTTACGTAGATTCACCCATTCACACACCGATGGCGGAGGAAACCATGCAAGGCAGCAACCTGCACATCGGGAGCAATTAGGGAGTCTTGCTCAATGTGAATTCTCCCGTGTGATGTTGAAATGAGCACTCACTTTGGCAATGATGACTTCTTTGCGGAGTATTTTCATGGCATAGTACATCCCAGTGGCCTTCTCCTTGACAAGGATCACTTTGCCAAACGTGCCCTTGCCTAATAGCTTCAGGTAGTCAAAGTCACTCATGGTCTGGAGGGACAAGGAGAGAGAGATGCCTGGATTAAGATGACACATCTAGCAGCCCGAGCCCCTCGGGACCTTTGGGTCGGGCCGGGCTGAACACGTACGGGCTACATTTAACAGTGCAGCCGGGGAAACTCTCCCCTGTCAGGTGAAAAGAAGCAGCTTGGACTCCTCATGCATAGGAGGAAGGAAGCATGAGGTCAGTCCGCTACCCCCAAGGTCGGCAGAGGAAGTGTAGCGCCCAGGATTACATTAGATAATTTACTTTTGGTTTCTGAAATCAGTTTTCCGTTTTCGGCTCGCCCTGCTGTCACTGGGCGAGCCGAACTTGATAGTTTGAAATACACAAAACATTTGAGCCGTTACTGAAGGTGTGATGGACAGACGACAGACACTGACCACTTTGGAGGCGCGTGACTTGGACATGGCGACCTCCATCTCCTCGGCTCCGCTGCTGTCGCTGGGCGAGCCAAACTTGATCTCCATGGGCTCCTCGTCCTGCTGCTGGCTCTTCAGGCCGTTGGCCACCGTCTGGATGGCTCTCATCCACTCCTCCCTGACAACACAACGAGTTAGTTTCATTAACCCACCGTCTGGATGGCTCTCATCCACTCCTCCCTGACAACACAACGAGTTAGTTTCATTAACCCACCGTCTGGATGGCTCTCATCCACTCCTCCCTGACAACACAACGAGTTAGTTTCATTAACCCACCGTCTGGATGGCTCTCATCCACTCCTCCCTGACAACACAACGAGTTAGTTTCATTAACCCACTGTCTGGATGGCTCTCATCCACTCCTCCCTGACAACACAACGAGTTAGTTTCATTAACCCACCGTCTGGATGGCTCTCATCCACTCCTCCCTGACAACACAACGAGTTAGTTTCATTAACCCACTGTCTGGATGGCTCTCATCCACTCCTCCCTGACAACACAACGAGTTCGTTTCATTAACCCACCGTCTGGATGGCTCTCATCCACTCCTCCCTGACAACACAACAAGTTAGTTTCATTAACCCACCGTCTGGATGACTCTCATCCACTCCTCCCTGACAACACAACGAGTTAGTTTCATTAACCCACCGTCTGGATGGCTCTCATCCACTCCTCCCTGACAACACAACGAGTTAGTTTCATTAACCCACTGTCTGGATGGCTCTCATCCACTCCTCCCTGACAACACAACGAGTTAGTTTCATTAACCCACTGTCTGGATGGCTCTCATCCACTCCTCCCTGACAACACAACAAGTTAGTTAGTCTGGATGGCTCGCATCCACTCCTCCCTGACAACTAGGGCTGACCTTCGATTACGTTTTTAATGATCGATTAATCGATATTAATTTGTATCGAACTTCGACGCTTCGAAACCCAACGGGGGGGGGGGGGGGGGGGGGGTGCGTGCGTGCGCGATGCGAGGCGCGGCGCGATGCGAGCAGTGACTCTTTGGTTTAAACAACGTTATAGCGGAGAGAAAGTCATGCTTGGATTGGTATCATTTATTTTAAACGATAAGCCTTCATGAAAGCAGTGACGCACAAATAATTAGGCATAATAAAACAAGTCAACTGCCTGACGCAGGCATTACCTCTCAAAAAAATAAAATATATAGCCTATAATCAAAGCTTCTCTTCCGATTGAAACTCAGATGTGAAAACACCAAAAAAAGCACCAGTCCTGGAGCTCCAGGCGCGCTAATTTGCGCCGCGGTCTACGCCGCTCTCAGACCCTTCCGACGAGGCTCTTTCTTGGGGTAGAAAAGTGTGGATGACCGCGGCTCAAATTAGCGCGCCTGGAGCTCCAGGACTGGTGCTTTTTTTGGTGTTTCCCCTGTCCCATGCGTGATTCGCCGCAGATTTTTCGCCGCGGATTTTTCGCCCCACTTGGGCCATCCCATATGTGTTCTTTGTTCTCCTTGCATATTCTAAAATGCAACCACACTTTAGATTTCTTTTGTGGCGGCATGAGTGCAGGCTGCTGTGTGTGTGTGTGTGTGTGTGTGTGTGTGTTGACTTCCTTGTTGTTACCACCACGAGTGAGCCGAGAGGGGAGGAGGCGTTGCGGTGCTGCGAGGCGCGAGCATGGCTCGCGGACCAAACGGGGCCGTCTCGCGGACCAAAAGCGGCCGCTTTTTTTTAAATGACTATTCGATTCAAAATTTAAAAATCGATTCCCGTGCGTATCGATTGAACATCGATTAATCGATTTTTTTGGGTCAGCCCTACTGACAACACAACGAGTTAGTTAGTCTGGATGGCTCGCATCCACTACTCCCTGACAACACAACGAGTTAGTTAGTCTGGATGGATCGCATCCACTCCTCCCTGACAACACAACGAGTTAGTTAGTCTGGATGGATCGCATCCACTCCTCCCTGACAACACAACGAGTTAGTTTCATTCATTACTACAGTCTGGATGGATCGCATCCACTCCTCCCTGACAACACAACGAGTTAGTTTCATTAGTTTTTTATTTTTATTCGTATCTTAATTTTTTCTGCCTGTAGCACTTTGAGATTTGTTTCAAATGTGGAGTGCGTTATAAATAAAATCTATTATTATTATTATTATTAGTTACTACAGTGGTTTTCAACCCGCTTCATATCAAAAGGACCATTATTTATTTATTTTATGAGATTTAGCCTCTCAGACCCAAAACTTAGAATAATTTGTTGTCGTTGGATAAGATTTTGTCCACAATTCCACGCTGTATTGATGTTGGTACCATTAGGAGATATAATGATAAAAACATATATATGCTTACACTCTCAAAGAGGTCAAGATAAATACGGGTCAATTTGGTTTCCATCATTTAGCTGGGGACCACCTGGTACCCATCCAAGGACCACTGCTTTACTACATTGATGATTGATCTGATCATTTAGCTGGGGACCACCTGGTACCCATTCAAGGACCCATCATTTAGCTGGGGACCGCCTGGAACCCATTCAAGGACCACTGCTTTACTACATTGATGATTGATCTGAAAATAGTCCTCGGAGGAATGATTGATTTTTACGGCAAAATTTCAAACATCCATGACTTTAACGTCGCCAGAAACATCAGCCGAAGAAGCAGATAATTTACGATGTGTTCATCAGTTGAAGGTTTAAATCCATAAACGAAATATCCTGACAATTACAATAAAACGCTAACAAATGGTAGCTTTTTGTAAAATGGTCAACAGTAAAGTACACACAGAGTCATATTCAATAGGCTATAAACACTCCATACCAGTTGTATGATCTTTGACTGTTTAGTGGGGTATATACAAAGGTCTAAGAGTGAGGGGTTAGGGGTTGAATACGTAATCAGATTTAATGGAGACCTTAATAATACTGCAGTGTATTTCTCTATACTTATATTGTACAAGGTACAATGGCCCATTGAAGTCCCCCATGGCTTACTTAACGCAACCTTGCTTTGGTCCTAGTATTGTCCTTACTTACAATTAATTAATTGCTTGAGTCAGTTTGTTCATATAACTTGCGTGTGGAAGGAAAGTAAAAGCCACTTTTCTGCGTGAAAATGCACATGCACGATGCGCGCACACGCACACGTACATTTTGCAGCGTACGCTAACGTGCGCACACCCTCTCCTGAATGTTCAGCACTTCCTACTGTAAATAACTTCCCGTGGTCCTGGGAATAACCAAAAGAATGAGGAGAAGAAACAAGAATGACATTAAAAACCTCACCTCTCCTCGTTGCTGTCCACATGGAAGGTGCGCTCTATCACCGTGGTCCACTGTAGACAACGGATGACAAACGTGTTTGGCCTCGGCCGCTCCGTTTTCATCAGCTGACATTCTGCTGAACAGAGCACAACACACACACGCTCTATTAGGACGGAGCTACTAAAGGGCATCTCACTGCGGCAAAAACTCATAACAGTATGGAGTATGCATGCATGTGGAGTTTGCATGTTCTCCCTGTGTCCCCAAAATTGAAAACTGTTTTTCATTAACTAGGGTATTTACGGTAAATCTCTCTCACACCACCCCGTGGGCTACCATAGTTACTTCCTCCTCCTGCCACGCAGAGAGAAAAGCTGAAAGAAAGGAGAGGGAGCGATAGGAACCAGGATTTTGTTGCTAAAAGGGCAAACTAGTCCGCCTGGTGTGTGTAATATTAAACACAAGCATAGCAGCGAATGGTAAGAGTGGTGCTGCAAACCCAGAGCACCAACCCTGAGCGAGACTGATGTACGTATGCATGTGCACGGCCACAGACACGCATTATGCACAAGGCCAGGTCAACAGCCACTTGCTCAACCAGCGTTTAACAGTGCACCCTGCTTGCTTTCATGATATGCGGCAACAGAACAGAAGCTTATCAATACCGTGTCGCGATCTACTGTCCCCATTTATTTTGCATGGAGGAGCCATGTGTGTCTGACTGACTATGTAGCCAGTGAAGCCTGACTTATGCTTCGCCGTACGACGTGATGCATGCTAAAAAATAGCTGATCTTCAAGCTCACAATGTGTCGCCTCCGCAACACGTGAGCTTGTAGATTGGCTATTTTCACCACGCGGAAATATGGAGGATGACACGTTCAGAAACTTTTGTCTTCACAATAAAAGCATCAGCTAGCTGTCACAAGTTGAAAACAGAGATGTGGCATCATTATTTTTCACATGGAACATATGACAAGACAGAATCAAAATGGAAAAGGCATTTCACGTTGCAAAATGGTGCAGGAAGAGTGGGCAGTGCGCAGCTAAACATAAAAATGGCTATTTCTTTCCAGAATGTAAAAAAATGAATTAATTTGGATAATGTTAATGGACACATTTTCACTTGTTTAATCCCAAAGGGGATTTATCTTTCTTTGTTTAAAAGGATCGCTGGCAAGACAAATATGCCTTAAAGCTTACTTGCCCTCTAACTATACTGAAGGAAACATGAGGTCAGTCCGTTGCTCTCCCTTGGTTGGCGGAGGCAGTGTAGAGCCCAGGATTATTAGATAATCGACACTGGGTGAAAAAATGGGTCACAAAATCGTGGGATAAAAAAGAAACTCATAACAGTACACAGAATTAAATTAAAGCCCACAGAGGGGGACCAACTAACCTGCAACAGAGAAATTGTTGAGCGGTGGGAGATTGTGGTCACCGGCAATCTCAGGCTTCTCCTTGTAGCCGATAAAGGATCCATCACTCTTTAAGATGAAGTAGCGAGGCCTCCATGTTTTAATGTATTCACCTGGTGAAATGGACATGGAGGATATGATGTGAGCAGGCCCGGATTAACCCATTTAGACCCGGGGACGAATCTGTGTCACCTTATAGCTTTAACCACTTTTAACCATTATTTGACACTTTAGCTGCTGAAAAATAGCAGATGAAGTGCATAGCTCTAGTAGAACTGCTATTTTTGAAAAGTCATGAATACGTGTGCAAAACTTTTAATATACTTCCTGTCTCAGTAAGACAGCCCTCCCCCTATCCACAAGGAGGAGCAGTTCACCAAAGCATTATGGGAATTGTAGTCCAGGAAGGAAGTGTGCCCAGTGTCCATGACATCATGGACACTTTGAAATACTAAAATATCAACAACAACAAAAAACACACATATTACCCACATAAAAACCCCAGGTTTTTTTCCCGGGGGTTGTTTCCCACACATCATTAAAATAAGATCTGGTTTTGGCAACCAGATCTTATTTAAATGATGTGTGGAAAACAACCCCAAAGGGTGAAGTGTCCCTTTGAGTTATATACGGTAAGTTGAGCCTATGCATATGCCTGTAAGGTCGTCAAGGCTAGGGCAAGTGCTACGTGCTAAGATGGAGTCTGAAGAGGTGGGTTTTCACACTACGGCGGAAGATTGGGAGTGAGTCTGCAGTTCTGATTGCAATGGGAAGTGCATTCCATAGTTTTGTTATCCCAGTTTTTAACAAATTCCACTATGAAATAGCACACAACTAACCATTATTCAGACATTAGATGTTGCCGAGTTGTGGCTTGAAATTGGAAGGCGTTAGATCTTTGTATCTTGCGTATTTGCATTGTACAGGCAGGCATCACCCACAGCTTCCAATCCAAACTATTGATTTGATGGTGTGCTGTAAATTAGTGCCGGCTTGATTGTTTACCTTGCAGCGCTCTCATAAAAAAAGGTAAATGCAAAATGAGACGTAGGCTATTGCAAATGAGAGGCATTCTTTTGCAACAAGTCAAGAATGTCATGACTTATAAACGCTGAGCTTTCAGTGAGTGTTCCGCCACAGGCTAGTTACTGTAATACTAAAGTAGAATTAACTGCAAAGCTTTGGTGAACCAATAATAATTTTATATCAAATACATCTTTGGTCCATGGTAGAATTAGATGATCAAGGGATTTGTGTATCAATGTATCTGCAACATGAATGATCACACTCTTATTTCTGATTGTTATCAGTTGATCTTTACATCCCCTGCTACTGACCATAGTATACCCGACACTCATTCAAAATCACTCAGAATAAAACAAGCATTATAGACCAGCTTGTATATCTGCTATTTTTCAATAGCTAGAGTATAAAAATAATGGTTCGAAGCTAAAGTGACACAGATGCGTTCCAGGTCTTAATGGGATTAAACCGGTATAGTGCATGTCTAAAATCTCAGAAGAGAATGCAAGATTAGGAATACAGTTCACAGTAAAGCAAAGTAGCAAACTGAAATGATTGATGCTTGAACAAATGCGTCGCACCTCTCTTGTGGAGCCATCCTTCTCTCAAGACGCTGACCTCGTTCATGCTGGGGCCGAGCGCTCTCTGGATTCAGGGTGGGGCTGTGGGAGAGTGGAGGGGTGAGGGGATGTGTGGTTCGTCCTGGAGGGGTAAGGGGATGTGTGGTTTGTCCTGTCGCTAGGTCAGTTGAGTGTGTCAGACGTAAACCCTGGACAAGACCTGGCAAAAGATCAACAGAAACCGTTAATACCAGATACCTAACAAATATTTTCACAAAATATAACAGAAATGCACTATGGTCTAGAGCAGGGGTTCTCAACCTGTGGGTCGCGACCAAAAACGTTAAATAAATATGGCAGTTGTGGGGAAGCGATGTAGTGCATATGGATTCGGGTGGCGTGCAGGATTCTTTGTGCATGGAGAGATTTGTGCTGACGGAGTGATTTGGTAGGAGAAGGCCAACGGATAAATGGCCATGTGCTTGTGTACCCCCTTTCCATTAGGGTAGAAGAGAAGGACAGATAAACGGCCATGTGCTTGTGTACCCCCTTTCCATTAGGGTAGAAGGATGTTTATTATAAATCTGTGTGGGTGCAAACTGTCTCATCTACAAGCTCACAGGCTGCAGATCAGCAATTTTCAGAGAAGAGATTTATAGACATTATGTGCAACTATAAAATAGCTGTGATACTTATGCAAGTGGTTATGGTGAAATAAACCATTAGCACTTCAAGAACAAATGCACAAACAATATTTAAAGGCTTCGCTTTTCAGGTCAAACAACACTATTCATTCACATACAATATACACATTAATAAATAACCATTAAGCAATTAATACCAGTGAGCTGGCGGTTATGAAAAGCTTGTCATAAACCTGCAACAGTTTTTTTGGAGGTGGAAAGCCTGGTGACATGAGGTTAATTTGGAGGGGATATGGGGACTTTGGCGTCACCGTTTCAGCAAATAGGCGGAATTCGCTGTACACACAGAGACGAAAAAGTAGCGTCTTCACTCTGGGAGCTGGTTTTAAAAAGAACCGGTACCCTAAAGCGCTGTCTCCGTGTGGCAGAAAGGGCAAATCGGCTAAGTACTTTAATTTGTATAGCTAATTTGTATAGCATAGCGCTGTTATCCTAGATAAAAGTGCTATGCTATACAAATGCACCATTTAACCGTCTCTTAAATTGTGCATCCAAGTTTGACCAATCAAGGGCCTAGTAGACAACAACAAAGAGACACAATGTTTGGAACCTCATATCTACGCATTAGCACCGAGATGAGGTTCCGTGTCAGGATATCCCTGCATCAGGAGAACGGGGGTTGAGCCGTCCAAAAACAGTGGCGAAAACTAAAGCCTCTTCACAGTATCGTTTCCAAAAAGTAAAGGTATTTCTGGCTGGCTACAGATGATAAAGTTAGGATAGGCACGTAACAAATTTAGATAGGGGTTAAACAATTGTTTAAAAAAGGCTTAAATTTAAAAAATGTACACACCTGTGTAAAGTGAGGGGCGCTCTAATCATCGTACATCATCAATAATAGTAATAATGCGTTTTATTTATAAAGTGCTTTACATTCTCACAAATCTCCAAGTGCTACAAAGATGGCAAAAAATAAAATACAATAAAAGAAGTGTAAGCATTGAGCAACATCATAGGCATAACGAAGCGTGATCAGTAATATCATGGGACCCAACATGGCTAAGCTAAAAGACCAGGTAAAACATGTTTCAGGAAATGCTTTCTTAAAAAGGTGGGTCTTTAGTCCATTCTTAACCCATTTAGGCCTGACCTCGAAATTTAAAAGAATTCTTCTAAATCCTCAATTTTTCTGAAATAAATATTTTCAGGACTTTTCAAAAATAGCAGACCTACAAGCTCGTAGCGCGCGACTCGGTGGTGCGCTATGAGCTTGTAGATCTGCTATTTTTCAATAGCTAAATTATAACAATGTTTAAAACACCAAAAGGGGTTCCCGCCCAAAATGGGTTTGGGATCCCCATCAAGAATGGTGGTCCCTTATTGGCCAAGGATTCCCACCGACATAATATGCCGATTTGCTCAGACACATACAGTGTAAATTCTCCATCCATCATCAATGTCAATGGCATTTCATGTTTGTGTTCAGACCATAGACTGTAAAGAATATGGACAAAGCGTTCGCCGGGTCTAACATGGACGTAAAATGAAGCCTGTTATTCCTGCATTGTAAGTCGCCATCTTTCTAGATCCGTTTGGTACCAGCTGGCCATTGGCTGGCTCCGTTTTGGACCAGCTGGCCATTGGCTGCCCAGACAACGAGGCGGGACTTCCCCCCTTCTTCTCCGTTGGTTTTTATTTTGACTCGAGTGGGAGGGGAATCCCGATCATAGACTGTAACGGTAGCCACGCCCCTCAGAACATACGCGATGGTTTTTTTTCTTTATGGTCATTTTTTAAATTAATGGGACCATAATTTTCCAAAAATAATATTATGACATTAGAAATGAGACTTTAAACTAGTGACTGGAAGAAGAAAGTATTCATGACCATGTTTATTAAGGTAATACAGTCTAGGTGAAGTTGGGCCAAAATACATGGGCCTCTATGGAGCTATGGGGCTTTTTGGGTCCAGTCCAGCGCCACAACAGGCCATTATATGAACTACCGATTTCAAATGAGGCTTCACGAAATATCTGGCTGACTGCCCCCCTGGTTCAGACAGAATCAACACTATAACTGCTTATAGGAGGGGCTAGCACCCCTCAAAAGACTGTCCAGTCAACCTCCGTCCGCATGTGCACTTGTGCAGTACTGCTTCCGTAAGATTGCTTTGAGAAAACATGGTACTGGCTGACTTCATAAGCGGTTGTTTCACCCTTATCTAAACAACAGTCACAGTACCACCACCTGTCCTGGACCTGAAGCTCACCTTTAGTCTCAGTGACACCAGGCAAAGGTCCAATATGGTCAGCAAAATGCCTGCAATGGGCGGCAAGCTCAAAAGTCTATTTGACTGAAAGGAATGGCCTTGGTGGTTTCCTTATACAGTCAGACAGAGTATGGTCTTTGTTATTCTAACCAGGTGTTATATAGAAATTCTACATAATCTCATTCCGGCCAATCCGAATTTCCGTCCTCCTCACCTTCGTCTTCAATGTTTGTGTTTACGCAGCGTTTGTGTTTACACAAACACTCAAAACTGGCCTTTCATTGTCAATGTCATTTAATGTTTGAGTTGGGACAAACACTCAAAGCTGGCCATTCAATATCAATGGCATTCTTCAATGTTTGTGTTAGGACAATGTTTGTTTACACAAAGCCTCAAAGCTGGACATAGGAGGGGCTAGCGCACCTCAAATATTATAGTGTGGTGCATACTGCCACGACGGGAGGATCACATAGTCTGTCTGTTTGAACTGTTTTGTTTAGATAGATAGAAAATCTATCTATATTAACCTTACCCTTTTGTTTGAAGCTATTTTATGACATGATGCATCCACACAGCCAGGTCTGGTACTGATGCCAGTGCAGTGGCTAAGCTGATAACTGGCGGTTGGTTCTTCTTGGGGCCAATCATTAAAGTGGAACCTATGATTTCAGCCACTAATAGAACCGTCAGTGTGTTTAACTTTAGAGGACCCTGATGTAAACACGTCGTGGTGCCTTTTCTGGTTTTATCCTCTTAGCAGATTTGGTATTGATTGACCTGTACTTTCCTTGAACTGTACCAATTCTACAAACTGTTAAGAACATTTTCAATCAACCAATTAGTAACCTAACCATATAGAAACATGCAAGGACCAAGTTGACCATGATCATAGTCAATAACCATATTAGTAATCAAAAACGTTAGACGTCATGGCCATTGGCCAGAATGCCAGATACAGTTAATTGTTTTGACAAATTATTTGTTTACGTTATTTCTAAATTCTTAGTAAAGACGAGCACCAATCGAGATGCCAAAATGTTGCAATAACTCAAACGCAAGACCCTATGCGTTAATTGTGACGATATACAAATTGACAGCAGTGTGTGTAAGGAGTAGACATGGACCACACACACACACAAAAGACCAAAGCAATGAAAGCATTAGGTCTCTCCTACTAGCTAAATGCTAGCCAGACCAGGGCTAGCGACATTACACGGACGTCGGCGAACTACAGAATCCGGTGACTCCAGAGGTCGCCGATATGCAGTTTCACACCGTTTATAATGTAACTCTATGGTGGACTATTTTCGTTAAACATCATTTTGTTCAAAATCATCAATTAGCCCCAAATAATAATAATAATTGGAAAACAGTTACTTCTGACTGACGTCAGGTCACATCATTGACTAGGTCACCGAATCTGGTGTACCACCACATGGGTTTCTCCTCTAACTCTTACCTCGACTAATAAAGCCTTTGTAGTTATCGTGGTGTTTGTTGAGAAGATCAAAGTGGTAGTAAATGCTCCAGAAAAGAGATGTTTCCTTCTAGCGGTTCTCGAATTCCAGCCAGCCTGTGTGTATTGATCTCTGTCAATGATCACACAAGCTTTGATCTTCTTCCCACACACACACGAACGGCGGCGTGCGCGTCCGTCTTCTGTTGTTGCTGCAGTGCTCCTTTGCAACAATGTAGCAGCAGGGGAATAATACAATAGACTGGTACTCAGACTTGATTATTTCCAACAACGTAAAAATATATATATATATTCCCAGACCGTTTAAATGTCTGTATTTTATTTTTTTGCCTCTTTTATTCCCTTTATTATGTGGTTGTTGTTGGCCGCCTGCTTAGCGCGTCGTGTTAGGCCATCCGTCCATCCGAAGCTTCACACAACAGCAACATACGCAGTGTTGCCAGATGTTGGGGGGGGGGGGACGGACAAGCAACCGGGTCTATCAAAACAAACCCAGTGGTAAATCTTCTCAAACGGTGGTCTGTGGCTCAAATGCCCAATAAATAAAAGGAATGAAAAAGGTTGAAAACCACTGGACTACGCTATAACATGACTCCGCCAGATTGAAGAAGCTTGCTTCACACTAGTTTCACAAGGGCTGTGATGAATGTGTGAAAATAGCAGATCTACAAGCTTGTACATCTACTTTCAATAAAAAAAATTAGACCCGTTTGAACTGAGTGGTGCTGTGTAGGCCTACTCGTGCTGTAGTACTGTACTGTACTGACTGTACTGCAGTGTATCCTACTGTACGTGTACTGTACAAGGCAAGCCCTCCTCCCTGGCCTGTGTGTGTGTGTTAGGCTGCGCAACAGTAACACTTGGTGGTCAACAAACGTATTTCCGTGCTCGGACGGACACAGGCAGGGACACCCACATCCACGATTACATTTTATTTTTGAGTGGTGCTATAGCCACTGGCTATAGCACTCGAAGAAAAAAAATGTAATCGTGTTATTCGTGTAAGCTTTTTAATACATTTTAACACCACTTGTCTGCAGACAAATACATAATTATGTGGGGGGTTCTTGACAACATGAAAATGTTTGAGAATCACTGGTTCAAACACAATTATGAAACAAGGTTAACAAGCCCCCCAAAATACAGAAAAATCAGACCCGTACTGTACTTGTGCTGTATGTACTGTACAAGCCCTCATACCTGGACTTCGTGTGTGTGTTAGGCTGTGCAACAGTGACACTTGGTGGTGAACAAACGCTATAACGCTATTTTCGTGCTCGGACAGACCCAGCCACCCAGCCAGGGACAGACCCAGGGAGTCACCCAGGGACACACATAGCTGTCTATAGTGGTTGCAAAGTTGCACCACTCAAAAGCCCAAAAGGCGCTTACAATAGGCGGACATGGCAACACTGAACATACGCACACACAAACAGGACATGACGTACAGTGAAGTGAATACAAGGCCAGTGCGTGAGTGAGGGACCACCATGAGGGACCACCATGGGGGACCACTGACTGCATAGATAGATAATATACGTCTATTGACTGCACATGAACATCCATATGATTAAGGCGGCCCTACTGTGGATTTATAAATAGGATTAAATTAATACATATATATAAAATAAATAAATATACTACCTCTCAGACCCAAGACTTAGAATATGTTTACCACAATTCCATGCTGTATTGATGTGGAGAGATAACAGGAAAACGATCAAAATAACAATTCTTCTACATTCTCTAATTGTGTAGATTTCTTGTAAATTAGGTAATACAGATGTTTAACAATAATTTAACTCTTGAGAGCGTAAAATGAACCCAAATGAACATGTACAGGTCCATTTGGTTTCATTTTACGCTCTCAAGAGTTAAAGATCTATAAGGGTCCATTTGGTTACCAACTCCATCATCTAGCTGGGGACCACCTGGAATCCCTTCAAGGACCACTGGTGGTCCCCGGACCACAGGTTGAGAACCACTGATCTACTGTGACCTGTTTTAGTGGAAGGATTACGAAACAACCAATAGAGTAAAATGTATATAAAAAGATATTTATTGAAAAAATAACCTGGTATACCATTCAAAATGTCAAAATTGCAATATGATTTTGCACTTGGTCCTTGCTTCCCCCATGATGCGGCTGTTGTTTTACATTCAAAATTTCACTGTGGTTTGGATTGTTGTTGTCTCTCGTGCTTTCGCTGCAGATACCGAGCGCGGGCGTCACTGACGGCGCTCTCATCGTTTCGCTTCTCCAGTTTCCTCGCAGCATCCTCGGCCGACACCTCTGTCAAAAGAAACATTATTTATTACACCATAATTAGGGCATGACTTATAGCCACTATAATATATGGAGATACAGCTAATCTCTTTCTTAAATTGATTCAAACACTACATACAGACGATGCATGAATATCCTTTTACAGGGTGAGGGTTCCCACACATTTTTATCAAAGAATTTCCAAAACCTTTCCAGAATATTTAACCCAATTTCCAGTCTCTTAGACCAATGTGCAATGCCCAAATAAAGCATAGAATATAGAATGGCATAATTAAATTCCAAATTTTGGGCAAAACCTATCCCAGGGCATAGGATCACGCTGCAGCACCTTGTGCGCTTGTAGATTTATTCTTAATGTCACGTCCGGCACACATTAGGCTGCAATCACGCAGCCCGTTCGGTGGAAAACGACTTCTGTTACATAATGTTTTGGGAAATGTTTTTTATCAGTAGATAAAAACAATGTATATACTAATATTTATTCCAGGACCTTTGATAAATTCCACACCTTTCCCAGGACTGGAAAATGTTTGTTTTATTATTATTATTTCTTCATTTTCTAATTTCAAAATATTTCCAGGAAATTCATGGCGTGGGAACCCTGAGGTTTTTTATCCAAAGCATATGGGTAGTCTGTAGTCACAAAGGGACCAATCCCATTGCAATCTGAAATCACTGATTAAATGGGGGAAAAACCTGTAGGTCTTTTTGCTGCCTCTCTGGTCTCCCATTTAGCGATCTCTTCATCGGTCACCTCCTCCCTCGCCACACTGCTCAGTTCATAGACGTCCACCTCGTGAAGTTTGGGCAACAGGTCCTTTACCCAGTCGTAACGGATGGGGCACACGGTACGGATGTACACACGCGAGGTCACCAGCACATCGTGGAAAATGACCCAGTTCAGCTCTCCTTCATGGTCAAACAGCTTCGATGACAAAATGAGAAACAACAGAGCAAAGCAAAGTTACTATATTTAACCAGGGTAACTGGACTAAGCTCAAGAACTTGTTTACAGCCAGGCCCTGCTCATAGAACATTTCATGGTAGGGGTTCAATGCCTTGCTCAAGGGTACTTCAGCGGTGGTAATTTTAACGAGCCGGTCCGGGGATACGAACTAGCGACTTTCCGATATCAAGACCGCTCCGCAAACCGTTCGGCCACCGCTGCCCACACAAGGCCATTAAGAGTAAGACTGCACAGATTATGCTCAATGGCCAACACCTGCTTAGTGCTTCAAAATGTGCTGTAATATGATCTATGCATGTACCGGTATATAGGGCTGTCACGATTACAAATTTAAGTTGACGATTAATTGTCACACATACTTGTGAAGTTGTGATATAAAACAATATAATTGTGTTTTTGGCATTAAACATTGGAACATATGAATAAATAACACATTTTCTGTTTGCCTGGTAATCAGATTCCTATGTCATATATGGGATAGCACTTGTTTGAGCCAGAAAACCCCAGAGCACAGAAAATCTACTGAAAGTTAAAAGTTCAGGTTTTTTTGGGTTCAACGGAGCTCAGAAAACTTAAAAGAATTAAGAAAATTTACAAAAACGTTTTTTTTTGTATGTCACAATCCCTTAAAAAATTGAAAATGTTTACCGACGATGATGGATGAATGTGAACCATGGATCCGTGGCCGTCCATTGTGCAAAACACCTTTCCAATAGACCTAGAGTGATGGAGCAAATGTATACATACACGAAAGGGTGTGTGTGTGTATGTATATATATATATATATTATATATAAGGTCACAGTATAAAAAAGCAACTAAATGAAAATCTCTAAATGTGAATAATTTAAATGTAAACATGTACAATACCTTCTAGCAACATTAGTGAAGTATCCCGCGCAGAGGCAACGTCTGAAGAGTTCACTCTTATCCCCGTTGAACAACTCTACAGGGAAATCTCTCTTCTGAAAAGAAAATGACACGTCCATTCAATTATGTTCATCATCATCATCCATTTTACGTCTGGAGACTTTCGTCCAGGACAGGCTTCAGGTATAACACATGACAGCTCTCTCTCTCAGTGACCTGTTGGAGTCTCAAGAGGATATCTCTCAGCTGGGTCTCCACACTGAAGGCAGACTTCAGCGCCCTCCAGTGGATCCAGTTGTCCTTACACCACGCTGAGGGGGCATCACTGTAGAATAAAAAAAGGAAGAAAATATCTAGTTGGGTTTTTAATTATTTACAACAACATATTCTTTAGTTTTGGGTCTGAGAGGATAAATCTCATCAAATGGTGACCACCAAATGGAGAATAAATAATGGGGCGTGATATGCAAAAGATTGGCAACGAGTGGTCGCACAGCTCGTAGTGACGATGCAAAAAAAAAGCTTTTATTATGACCAACGTTTCGGCAACAAAATGCCTTCTTCAGGGTATGGCATCTAATTTCATACCACAAAAAAACTATGTTCTCTTGTTGCACCTTCTGCTTGTGCTTTTTGTTGTAAATAAATATTTGTAATCTGAAAAGTACTGTACCTGTCTTTGCACTGCTGGAACACACTCAGCAGCAGGGCAAAGTCATTGATACTGCCTGACTTGGCTGCCAGCTGCTTGTGTTTCTCGTCTGCCTCCTTCTGCTTCTCGGGGTGGCCTACAGAGAGTGACAGAGTAACATCAATATGGACTGAAATCCCACCTCGATAAACTCTCCTCCACCTTCGTCATTGCATTTGCCTTGCACTCACACACCTTACTGGGTCATATTTTATCACTAGTACTTGACCACAAGGTCTCTATAGAGCGTCGCAGTCCCGCCCCCTTTCATGACGACGACAGGCCCAGGACATAATTCCCCATGTATTTTTCCCATAGACATTTCAAAAAGTATTTATTTAAAGATCTGTAAGCCTTGAACAAAGCCAACTCGGATCGCGACAAATCATGACAACAAACGCAATATTTTGGGCCGAACAAATAATTACAAAGAAGAAAAACAGCAAAAAAAAGTGTTGTACATGGGGAATTATTTCCTGGGCCTGTCGTCGTCATGAAAGGGGGCGGGACTGCGACGCTCTACTCTGGGCATGTGACGTCATTAAAATACCATACCATGAAAAAAAAATCACCATTACACCACTGGGCACATGTGGTAGACACAAGTTGCTGACCTGGTCGAATGAAGATGTTCTCCACAGACAGCATGGATGCCACGGGGAGGAGCAGGTTCTCACAGCCAAAAGACGCAGCCTTGAGCAAAGCCCTGGTGAGCCCTGGCTGAAGAGGGAACTCCACCATCAGCTCTCCCAGACGGGTCACTACACCTCTCCTACAGAGTACAGACAAACACACCACGCAAAAGATGATCAACTCAATTTAACCAAGTATTAGATCTGTGAACAACATGGCATGATGGCATGATAGATAGGTCGACATAGTCATAGCTGTACATGCAGAATTTCACTGTAGGTTTCAAAGGGTTTTATATTTATGTCCATATGCAGGGTCACTTTCTTACCTGTCAATTGCATCACACTGATAGAGCTGTTTTAGAGCGTCCAGAATAAACCTCTCTTCTGGGCGGTCCAGGTATGGGAACCTTAAGACAGCATTCAGTGGAAGTAATCACAAGATACACACAAGATCCATGTTGAGTGTTACATCAGAAGAAATATGAATCTCCTGACGTAATTGTTACAGTGTACACTAGCCACTAGTGTACACAACAAATGGAATGGATGCCCATATACCTGATGACATCATGTACTCCCAGACACTTGAGTGTGAGTATTACTGCGGAAAGGCTGGTCCTCTGGATCTCTGGGACCGTGTATTCAAGCATGCATTTATCCCAGAATTCCTGTGTGTATATCCGAAAGCATTTCCCAGCCGAGGTTCTCCCGGCTCGGCCTGCTCTCTGCTGAGCTTCACTCCTAATCACACACAAATGTGGAGGTCCTTGGCATGAAAACGTTTGAGAACCACAGCTGTAATAATCGCTTAGCCGAATAATAATGTATGATTCTATGAAGTCCCCATACTCACTTTGCAATAGGCACCACCTCCAAAATATCCATGCCAACCCTTGAGTTGTGATTGAGCTGTTTTACAAATCCACTGTCAACAATGTACCTGTACGGAGAGCAAAGATGTAGTTGGATGAGAACAATAAACAATATAACATCAGCTTAGATCAGATATTTATTAATTTGATGCTTTGTGATACATGCAGGAAAGCCAACGACGTAACCAAAAGCTTTTTCTCACTTTATCCCATTGATGGTGAGAGATGTGGCTGCAATGTTGGTGGCTACTACACACTTCCTTATACCTGGAGGGGGTGCCTGAAAGATCTGCCTTTGCTGATCTGGTGTTAACGGACGGTACAAATAGTCAGTTTTGTCAGAGTAAATTTCATCATAATGGTGGCGCAACAAATAAATACTTGTTTAGAACATTGTTTAGCAGTGGTTGAAAATCTTACTTACCAGTGGGCATAGATCCATATAGGGGCAAAATAAGAAGGCCCTCCACGGTTTGGTCCTGTACATCATATCGGTAGTCAATGGACTCTGCTTTATCATACAGTATGTCACAAGCCTTCTCAATCTCAGCCTGGCCTGTAAAACATTTTTTATCGTTTTTGCATATTGGATTAATATCAGGTTTTTGTACAGTGCAATCTTGTTATTCAGTATCTAAGGACTCTCTATCAGTGGCTTACCTGTTAAAAACACCAGAATGTCCCCAGCCATTTCGCTGGTATGCACATCAAGGGCCACCTTCACAACCTTTTAAGCCAAAAGAGGTTATATGTATTACCAGTAATACATGGGTGCAACACACGGATACAGAGATATTCCAGATTAGTACAGTACAGTATGTTTGTTTTTGTAGTGTATTTTCTTAAGCATGTGAACCTGTGTAACATGTCTGCCTCTTGGCCAGTGCATACTTGCCAAACAGACTTTGTCTCAATGTATTTTGTTAATGGTTAAATAAAGGTCATATTTACTTCAAATAAGAAAGAAAAACGAACTATGCATTTCTCGCAAAACAACACTTCTTCTCAGGTGTCTCAGATGTGTTGCTCAAGAAGTTCTGATCTGATTCCGTTTGATGAAGAGCCGGGAGGCTCGAAACGTCATGTGAACTATGTTGTAAGGAACCTTAATAAATATTGTAAGCTTTGGAGCTAATTTCAGACCTTATCTTTTTTTCTTGCTCAAGAAGTTCAAAATCGAAAGTGAATAAATCTTCATATCATGATACTCAAAATAAAAACAAATAAATAATACAAAAACAAAACACAACCCGTCAACCCACCTCTTTCACATAGACAGAGTTGTCCAAGTCTTTGGGGCCTATGGCACTGCCAAACCTGCAGATGACAGGAAAGGTCCTCCCAGGAATAGTGAAGACAGGACAGTTGTCCAGGAAGGCTGAAAGCTTGTCTGTCTCCAACGTGGCTGACATCACTACAACCCTTAGCGGGAGTGAGCGGCCTTTAATGTCCTTACTGGGGTTGGAAAAGGTTTTCTTCAACAAACCCAACAGAATATCCTGTAAAAAGAAATCAGTACAACACAGATTTAGTTGTCTCTCTCTTGAGAATCAGATTGCTATTATTGTTCCCTTGTTGTGTTTTCTGTGATGTTGCCTTTTTGAACTGCATCATAAGACCATCCAAAATGTTTTACTATGTGAATTCTCGAGAGAGAAAAACGGTTTTATTTATATATTTTTAAAATGTAGGTGACTTTGTAACACTAACAATTCTAGTCTACTAGTTTGACATTCACTCAGTCAGAACTGGCCCCAGTAAACAATCCTTCACCTACACACTGTGTGTAAGTGACTCCTTCAAAACTGCTCTCAAAGGGCACCTACGGACGGCTGCAATTCGAAACTGGCCCCCGTAAAATCTGAATCCCCCACCCACCCCTGTTTCCCCTCACTGTATATGTTTCTTTTCCCTTTTTACCTCATATGATGATTTCTTTTTTACTATATAGTTTATATATTCGTACGTCTCTAAATGTTTGATGAATTGAAAATGGTGGGCCCTATTGGTCCTATTGGTCGTCCACTCACTGTTAACAGTTTTTGTATTGAGTTGTACTTGAAATGTACTGTAATTCCGCAAACTGTTAATAAATCAATCAATCAATCAAAAACCATGTACGTAGCAGAACATGACCTTTATTCAGAAGAAGGCAGACATACTTTGTTTGCACATAAGCAACAACAAACTCACCGTGTTGAGGCTTCGTTCATGGGCTTCGTCCAAAATCACCACACTGTACTGAGAAAGACCAGGATCTGCCAGGACTTCTCTGAGCAAACATCCATCGGTCAGGTATTTCAATACTGTGTCCTGAAAATGACAATTATGACATGCAATCATAATAGTCAGAAAGACATCACGTTTACATAAGATATGATGTGTATACATTACATAAAAGTACCTTATTTGTTCCTCACCTGTGTTGTACAGTCGTCAAAGCGTACTTGATAGCCAACCTCTCTACCAAGACTGCATTGCATTTCCTGCGCTACCCTCTGGGCCACTGTAATAGCTGCCACTCGCCTGGGTTGAGTGATGGCAATTTTGCCATCTTTGCAAAATCCTAATAGAGATCATAGTTAGTATCATTCCACAGGGGGTAGCAGTCTAATAACAATAATAATAAATCTGAGTGGGTAGTGGTACAATGCAAGTAATCAAATCTATGGCGACCATTAATTACAGGGGTCACCGCCACACCCCATGACCAAACTAACACATGGATGACCATTTCTGTCAGAGAGGATTGAGGACCCTTTTGTAAACAATTAAGTCTTAGTGCTTTTTCTGGTTTTTATTTTGTATTGAATTTGAGACTATTGACTAACTTATACTTTCCTTGAACTCTCTGTACCCATTCTGCAAACTGTTAATACGTTTTTCAATCAATCAATCCTTACCTGCTCGATATAAGTATTGTGGCAGTTGTGTGGTTTTCCCACTGCCAGTCTCTCCTGTCACCACTAAGAAGGGACTGTCTCTCACAGCATCAACTAGTTGGCTCTTATGCTGATAGATAGGCAGCTTCTTGGACTCATCAGTCGTGTCCCATTTCGTTCGTTTTTTTGACATATCTGTGGTCAGATGAAGGCCAGCTATGTATACCACCAGACTGGTGAAAGTTAAGGGTAATCGTTCGGAACACCACTCGGCCCTGGCCTGAATTAATAACGGTATCTGTAGTAATGTAATTACTTTTTGTGCAGAAAAAGTCCAACAAAAAAGACAAGGAGCCGGCTGCGATAACTTCCGCCAACACAATCTCATCCGTGTTGTCATTGGGCGAAGTTAAGATCACGTGACTGAAAACTCCTCCACATAAGCACTGTTTCCCAAACACTGGGTCGGGACCCATTTGTGGGTCACGGACACATTTTTATGGGTCCCTTTATTTATTGGTTCCATAAATTAGAAAACAAAATGTTTAAGAAGAAGTGAAAATAGCCGATCTATAAGCTTCATTAATTGCAATTTATTTTGGATCAAATCAAATCTTAGATTGACTGGCCTAGTAGTCTCTCTCTCTCCCTCTCTCTCTCTCTCTCTCTCTCTCTCTCTCTCTTTCAGTAAACAATGGAGGAATGGAACACCTTTCCAGAACAATAGAGGGGGTGAGCCATTCATTAACCATGCATAATTGTCATTTGACCAACAACAACAAAACTGGTTCTAAATGTTCTCCTTTGACAAACAACATTGATTCTAAATGTTCTAATATGATAAATAAGGTCAAATAAACATATCCGTGCTTTGGGGCGAGATATCCACGCTGTGGGGCGAGATATCCGGATGACTCGCCCCAATTCATATGAAATTATTTGTTATGTTGACTTAAAATGGAAACATTTAGGCCTAAAGAGGCCATTTGTTGTCTCCACCAGGCCGAAGGCATGGGGGGTATGTGCACTCCGTCCGTGTGTGTGTGTGTGTGTGTGTGTGTGTGTGTGTGTGTGTGTGTGTGTGTGTGTGTGTGTGTGTGTGTGTGTGTGTGTGTGTGTGTGTGTGTGTGTGTGTGTGTGTGTCCCCGTGAGCAGCTAATCTCGGCCACCGTTAACCCGGTCGATGCCAAATTTTGCACACACACTCCCTGGATGCCAACGATGAACCTCTGCCCCAAACTTTCCAGAACGGCCTGTTATAGCGCCACCAGGAGGCTGCTTTGTGCAAAACAAGTTTTTGCACAGTACACCTACAGATTTTGTCCAAACATCATGCAAATTGGTACACAGTCTCTCTAGAGCCATTCAACAGATTTCTCAGACTCCATCCTGATTGGTTAAGATTGCCTTCCAAAGTTCACAGGAGTGCTCAGTTTCAAACAAAATGCTGCAAATCATGAACACATCGCGTGATTTCCGTGAAATTGTGCACCCACATTCCCACTAGGCCGAGGACGAAATGCCACATGAACAATTTCAACTCAGCCTCAAGGTGGCGCTATAACTGGCCGAAAAGTGTTTTTACCTCTAACTGCACAGATCTGTGGATAACTTTGTATGCCAACTCCCTATAAGGCCAAGGAAAAACCTACATTCCTATCCTGGTGGAGACCTGTGCACAGAAGGGCACTTTTTCTAGTTTTAAATAATTCCTCATCTAAAAATAGACATGTGGCATCACACTCCTTTATTTCTTCTGTACACACTACACAATGGTTAAAATGAAGCATTCAGCCTTTGATTTGTTAAAGCATTAAAGCCTTTGATTTGTTAAACTAAACTAAAAAAAAGCAAAACAAAATTCTCCATAGAAATAAAGCATTCATATACACTGTAGGCTACTGCATTTTCTTTTGGATCTTTTTACGCATATTCTACTCTACTGGAAGCCCCCATAGGTCCTATATGTTAGACCCAGAAATGTTGGTTATAAACCTTTGTTTTATGATTCAGATGTCATCAGCACATTTGGGAAAAAAGGCAGTTTTTAGCCCAAGGAGTGTTTTCTGTGCAAAACTAATGCTTGGAATGGATCCAAGCATTTGACACGTGACATGCTAAAAGAATGATTACATTTTATTTGTTTTGCTTTTGCTTTATGTTATTAATGGTATGGTCACATAATGCTAATTACTCAAATTGCTCAACGTGCAACTTTTAGCAACCAAGCTCTTAGAGTATATATAACTCTATGACCAAGCTGAATTGCATCCATTAGGCCATCCATGTCTATCATAAAAGTTTATAGTAATCACCATTGGGCTCATGAAAATTCCAGTAGACTAGCAGTTTTTCTTTACAATACAATAAAGGTAAACACTAGAGGGCAGCGTGGAAGGCAAATTTAATCCATAATAAACATACCGGTAGGCTAGTTATTAAAAAGCTATTCATATCATATCATATCCAATAGAAATATAGACAGATGCGCAAACAAGTTATGCAAGCTATGAAATACATATTCCAAAGTAACAGTATAATTATTTATCATTAGTTAGTTAGCCTACTTAAATATTCAATGAGCAGTTTCACATAGTTTGAAAACATTTGTTTTTCCTTTGCTGTTTAGAGTTTGTTGAGCTGGTCTGTGCTGCTGTTGTAGATAGGGTTTTTATATTCACATTCTGAAAGGGATTAAAGAGAACATTATAGACCACAATAAATGAAACACAGAATTTTCTGAGCAGTTTAGATCAACAGATTATTACTGCCACTCACTTTGTTTATCCTTCTTCCTCCAAAAACTAACTGCAGGAAAGAGAAAACTTTTAGGATGAATTAAACAGACACACATGCACATGTGTGTTGTGCGTGCGTGCGTGCATGCATGCGTTATACATTAGGCTACAGTTACCTCTGTGACGATTTTCAGTTTGTGATGATGCAGCCTGCTGGTTGATCTCAGCTTGGTTTGCTGTGAAGTGTGATGGTAGTAATAAGAATAAGAATAAGAATAAGAATAAGAATAAGAATAAGAATAAGAATAAGAATAAGAATAAGAATAAGAATAAGAATAAGAATAAGAAGAAAAAGAGGAAGAAGAAGAGGAAGAGGAAGAGGAAGAGGAAGAGGAAGAGGAAGAGGAAGAAGAAGAAGAAGATTGATTGATTGATTGATTTATTAAGTTTGCAGAATTACAGTACATTTCAAGTACAACTCAATACAAAAACTGTTAACACCATAAAGCATTACACTTGTTTACAATAGGGCCCACCATTTTCAATTCATCAAAACATTTAGAGACGTACAAATATACACAACTATATAGTAAAAAAGAAATCATCATAGGAGGTAAAAAGGGAAAATAAACATATACAGTGAGGGGGAACAGGGGTGGGTGGGGGTGCAGTCCGTAGGTGCCCTTTGAGAGCAGTTTTGAAGGAGTCAAGGGATTTGCATGTCTTAATGACTGTTGGTAGGGCGTTCCACATTTTGGTGGCATAGGAGCGAAATTAATTTAATCCCTTGTTTGTGCCGAATCTGGGTTGCACATGGTTTGTTGAACTCCCTCTGGTGTTGTGGGTGTGGACTTCGTTGACATTAAGGAAGTATTTAGACAGGTACATGGGTATCTTGGTGGTGTAGCGAATCTTGTGGACAAGACCCATTGCAAGGTGCTGTACTCTGTCGTCAACCCTAAGCCATTCCAGCCTGTCAAAGTGGGCAGGGGTGAGGTGGGTTCGGGGAGTGAGGCCAAGTAGTAGCCTGACCAGTTTGTTTTGGGAAGTCTGGAGCCTTGTTTTAAGGGCCTTAGAGGTGCTGTGGTACTAGGAGGTGCAAGCGTAGTCGAAGAAATCTTGTACGAGGGCTCCTGTTAGGGTCTTCAAGGTGTTTTTGTTGACCAGTGAGGAGATCCTGTATAGGAATCTTGTTCTTTGGTTGACCTTTTTGATTACGTTGGTGGCCATTTTATCACCGGAAAGATTTGCCTCCAGGATGGAACCTATAGGTCATTTCATCTTTTCGTGTGATAATATTGTCACCCACTCTAACCAAGAAGCCATCTATCTGCCTTGCTGAGATTACTATTTGATCCAAATAGAATGGATTCAGTTTTTCCCAGGTGTAAAGATAGTTTGTTATCAGCGAGTCAGTTCAGAGCTGAGGGCCTTTTCAACCTGCAGTTTGTTCCTGTCTGAGACCAGCAGTGCTGAGTCATCTGCGAACAGGAACAAATTGCAGTCACAAGCTGATGTCAAGAAGTAGAAGAAGAATAAGTCAAGAAGAAGAAGAAGAAGAAGAAGAAGAAGAAGTCGAAGAAGAAGAAGAAGAAGAAGAAGAAGAGTGATGTATAGTAAATATTAATTTTACCATAATAATGTCGATTGAGACTTGCTTGTCGTAATCGGCTGATGAGTTCTGAAATGGAACATAAGTTAGATTTACTTTCATGGTATAGACAAGACAATTCATGATAATGGCAACAAAAATAATAATATGTTAAACACAGCTAGAAAAGCATGAGAACTGCGTGGGCTCGCTGAAAACCTGCAATGTGTATGATGTACAGCAGTAGAACATGTATTAAAGCTGAAGAAAAACCATTTTCAATTCATACATCAAAACATTTAGAGACATACGAATATACACTTATATATAGCCAAATACAGGAAATCATCATAGGAGGTAAAAAGGAAAAAAAAAGCATATACAGTGAGGGGGAAAAGGGGTGGGTGGGGAATCAGATTTTACGGGGGCCAGTTTCGAATTGCAGCCGTCGTAACTCCGTACGTGCCCTTTGAGAGCAGTTTTGAAGGAGTCATGTCTTAATGACTGTTGGGCGTTCCACATTTTGGGAGTATTTAGTCCCTTGTTTGTGCCGAATCTGGGTTGCACATGGTTTGTTGAACTCCCTCTGGTGTGGGTGTGGACTTTGTTGAAATTAAGGAAGTATTTAGACAGGTACATGGGTATCTTGGTAGTGTATCGAATCTTGTGGTCCAGTCACCAGACCAGACCCATTGCAAGATGCTGTACTCTGTCGTCAACCCTAAGCCATTCCAGCCTGTCAAAGTGGGCAGGGGTTTGGTGGGTCCTATATGTGGAAGTAGTTAGATGGCAAAAAAACATGGCTGTAGAGAACTACATGTGTTCTCACTGGACTCTGGAGCGAGCTCACAATTATGTTCAAATAAATGAAGTACAATAATATTGCGTCGGAGACCATTACATACCTCTGTGAAAACCCTGGTTTCTGCCATGGACCTTCATTCTGGACACATTGCAATGATTTGTGGTCGAATGTTGTTGAATGTCAGTTTGCTCTGTTTGGTTTCTTGCTGCATGACATATAATCCCAGTTGGATCTTCTTGGTCATTGGTTAAATCACTGGAATGTCTGTCTGGGTCATGCTCAGCATTGTCTATATCGAGTGAACAGAAAATGAAATCTGATCAGACCTTGCCCTTTCCCACCCACAGTTTTGCTATTTGGGAATCTATGAAATGAATAATGGAAAGGGTTAACTGAATTATAAATGTGTGCAACATGGTACTTTGATGATAAAGAGCAGAAGACAAATATGGATGAAATTCTGTGAGAGAAACAAAAGTAATGCATACACACCATAAATAGCTGGAATATTGTGGGCTCCTATGAAGGAAGAAGAAATACAATAGGCCTACATTATAAATATTAGATATTAAATCAATATAGAGATTATGTGCTTATTAAGTTGTTTATGTAGCCTATAAGGAAGAACATTTTAAAACAAGAAGCTGCTCTAAGCTCACAATGCGCTAGTTTCGGCTCTTGGCTTTAGAGTTACAAATGGGCAAAACGTGGATAAATGCCAATGATATTCTTAAAATCTGAAGTTTAGTAATACAGTGCGTGTGTGTGAGATTACCGGTGCTCTCATGACGTCCCGCTCTGTCTATGTTCTCTGTGTCACCTCCTGAAGGTGTGCCACTGCATACAGCTAGTACATTATTACAAAAAAGAAAGAAAAACATTAAAGGGAAAACGTTGTTATTCACATTTTTGGCAAATGTTTTTGCTCATTTATGAACTGAACATGTATCCAATGTAACAGAGAGAGTAATGCTTTGCATGGCAGTGCACAGTGCTGGAGGTGTAGGTTATACTATGCACATTTTTTGGGGAAACCCTCTGTATCGGTGTGATGCCTATCCATAATATCATATCCATCCAAATGCAGTACATTATATACACAGTGGCTGAACAACACTAATTTAAATGAGAATTATTATTAAAATGGAAACATGGTCACAAAGTCCACATCTGAATTAATTCCCATCTAACGTGCAGCACACTCTAAAAACAAATGGTGCTATATATTGCACCAAAAGCGGTTATTTGGTTAATAATCATATAGCAGATCAATTTTTTATTCTATATATCACCTATCTTTGAAAAAAAGGTGCTGTTATAGCTCCTCCTCGTCAGCCATCCTAAAGAACAGCTGACTGCGAGGTATATAGTGCAAACACAACGACACTAGGGTTCATACATGTATGTAGTGCTGCAGAAGTGGAAACCCTGTACCTATATTGGCAGGACAGTTCACATAGTCGTCTGGGGGACTTTCAATCCAAAGCCCTAACATGGAATAAAATGCAGTTTTTATATTAGTAATCATTCACTTTGTCAGTCCACCCTTCTGTCCAATGTGACCATCCATCCATGATGCATCTTCATCCATGACGTAGAACAGTGGTTTTCAACCAGTGGTCCTTGAGGGGGTTCCAGGTGGTCCCCAACTGAGTTGGTAACCAAATGGATAGATCTTTGACTCTTGAGAGTGTAAAATGAAACGGGTCCATTTGGTTTCATATAATGGACCTTGATGTGAAAAGGGTTGAAAACCACTGATCTATAACACAGACGTTTTCAGCCGAGACCCAAGAGATACATTTCCAAACACAACAAAAAAATCCATTAGGAATTAATCACTTCAATCACAAAGGACAAAGGATATTCTGACATTATGCAGTATACTGTATATGTATTTGAAGACTACTATCAATTGTGTGTCTGACGTGATTGCACTTTTGGTACAAGATGGCTGTGAAGTCATGTTGTCTACACGGGACAGAGGAAATTGTCTCACCTACTGTATATGAAACTATGAATGTGACACTTCCGGTGTCTGCACTGTAGCAGACAACGCTGATGAAGGCTTGAGGGTCGAAACGCGTTCGTTGTGCTGCTCTGCAGCGTACCATGCCAACCATTTAATGAATTAAAAGTGCCTTAAAACAAGAGTTCCATGAGTGCTGGTTTTCTCGTTTAGAGATTTTTCTGTACAGATATTATACAGAGGACATTCAAGAACTCACGTGCACACTTCACACAGCTGTAGCAGCAGGCACCCAGGACCAGGATGGTAGCAGCCACACCGGCTGACACGTAAACTAGCAGCCTGATGTCGTCTGCAGCCTCTGCACTCGTTTCTGCGCCTGAACAGGAAGTGGTATAGATTTACGACGAAGATGCATCTTGCTTACAGGAAATGTTAACTCATGAGAGGCCTTCGTTCGCACGCGAGAAACAGCAGATCAGGTGTAGGGTTTGTGTGACTGTGACCACAACCACATGAAGAAGAGACATTGCACATAGAAAAGACGGTTGGAGGATGTCACTGGAAATTGTACTTTTTCACAAGGCTATCTATCCATGTTGATACATACATACTTACTTATTACTGACACTTGTGTGTCAGTAATAACTTGTATTGCAAAAATAATCCACCAAAAAACTGTTTTGTGGGACAAAATTCTACCCCCTAAAATCGGCACAAACATGGGGATGAATGCATTCTTCTGATATTCTGCCACCAAAATGTGCAATGCCCTACAACCAGCCATAATTTATTGCTCCTGTATTGATGATGATTGGTTTGTATTGTATTGTATGTCTTTATTGTATGTCTTTATGATTTAATGCATATAGAAACACAGTGGAACAAGCCATCAAGGCTTTTTGTGCATTGCTAGCGTAATTGTACTTGGTTTGCAACTTGTTAATAAAGTATTCAATCCATCAATCAATCAATCAATCAGCCACTTTTACCACTATTCTGAACTTTATATTTTGGGCATTTCACTTATGCACAGTCAATCAAATCTACATAATTTTGCTGTTGACGTATATTCATTATTCAAGTGTTTTCTCACCCTGTTCCGCATGCTGCTCAACTTGTACTTGGTGAAACTCATTGCCGTTCTCACAGCGGTAACATCCCAGGTCAGAGGGCTGCAGGTCGTCGATGCGGATGGAATAGTTCCCTTCGCTGCCCTGGAAAGGGAAGACTTTCAGTCGGCCATAGCGGGGATCCTGGAACCGGTGTTGATTTTGACAGAAATGTTTGATTTAGTTTTTTAAATACAGACTTTAGTCTTTTAAAGTCTTAAAAAAGTCTTTTTAGTCTTGTATTTAGTTTTAGTCACATTTTAGTCAACTGAAATGTTTTAGTGTTAGTCTAGTTTTAGTTGCTATTTTCAGCATGCAACCATGCATGCCACTAACATTTTTGTCAGGTTTTTATTTGTTGACGAATTCTTCATTATATTTAAGGTAAATCCAGACTGTTAGTCTTATAGTTTTAGTCATCATAGCTTATAGTTCTTATTTAGTTTTTATTCAGTTGTCCTCTGAGAAAAAAGGCATAGTCGTTGAGCATTTTTCGTCATAGTTTTAAGTCAACGAAATCAACACTATATACCTGGAAGTGAACTTTCCCTCCAGACGTGAGGTTGACTAGAACTTTCCCTTCAGACGTGAGGTTGACTAGAACTTTCCCTTCAGACGTGAGGTTGAGCAGCTCAGAAGAAGCATGGTACCATGACACCCAGTAGTCAACGGTGAAGGTCGTGGAAGTGTCTCCGAAACTGCACAGGAGCATCACAGACGAGTGGTCTGACCGTCTCAAGGCCAAAGGAATCCTGGCAATTACCTTCACCTACAGTACATGGGGAGGGAGGGTATACAATGACCTTCACCTACAGTACATGGGGAGGGAGGGTATACAATGACCTTCACCTACACTAGTACATGGGGAGGGAGCGTATACAATGACCTTCACCTACAGTACATGCAGGGGAGGGAGCGTATACACGAAAGACATTCATTCAAGAGATTACTTTTACTTTATAGTAACTTAAATTAATGGTGTCGGGTGATCAAAAGAAGACACCCAGAGATTCAGAAATGAAAGGATTCTGTAACAGGACTGCAGCAGCAAAACTATATGTAATAATACATGTATTAAAGAAACAAGAGAGGTTGGAAACACAAAATGATTCCAATCCCTTCTGCAAATAGCATCTGATCAAAAACATATATTGTTAAAATCAAATAAATAAAATTAAAAAATAACGTACGCATGCATGCACGCACACACACACACGCAGTGTTTTAACTGTATATTGTAAAAGACGATTAATAAGCAGCTTATAAAGGTTATTCATTGCTGTAATGATACAATCGTTATTTCAATTGCTGTAAATAGCTAGCGAGTTCAAATATCAGTTTGATTTTGATTTCACAACATCATTGAAAATAACCAGATTATTCTCCTAAGTTTATTTTATTACACACGCTTTCATTAAGAAAAAGGGAGTAAAAAGTGTATACTATATACATGTGACTTACCGTTTGTAGGTGGAGATAAACACAATAACAGGCTTATATATAAAAGCCAGTATTTGTCTGCGTTTACCAAGAGCATCTTGTATTGTATGATAGTTAAGGAGCAGTTTACCGAGAGCATCTTGTATTGTATGATAGTTAAGGAGCAGGCTAAGCTTTTTGCAGGCATCACTGAACAAAACCACTGCACTGTATTTTGGTCACTCCCTGAAACGTGCTGAGCTCACCTAACAGAGCAGAAATATGACTGATACTTGAGATGACTTCTATTTATTGACGCTACACAAGCACAGTCATATTTATTTTATACTGTGTGTATTTATTATAATGACATACAACGCACATACAGTATAAGAACAACAATATTGGAGATGATTAGGGATGTCAAAATAACTGGGTTAACTTAATTTGTGAAATGAATTAGATTAAATGTTTTTACACAATTAATGCACCGCCCCATACATCCCATAATCCCATCCACTCTGCACTATAATCATCACTCTGGTATCTGATCGCTGATCCAAAGACTAAAACATAAATACATGTTAAATGTATATCCTCCTTCTGTCTTTTATCTTTCCATTCCCACAACAATATACAGAAAAATGTGGCATATTTTGGATATTTGGAATTCGTTCGAATGGTGATTAATGATGATGATTAATTAATTTGTTAAAATGTGATTAATCCCATTAAAAATGTAATAATTTAACAGCCTAATATATATTTATTGTAAATGCACATCTTGCAGTGTACTGCTCAGTATTGAAAACAGCTCTCTACGTATCGTATTAGACTAAATATATGTATTTTGCACAACAATAATGTTTGTCTAATAGACATCTAATATATCGTTCTCCGTCCCTAATGAATAGAGTCAGTTTGTCACAAATATAACTAATCTTGGACTTCGACTGTTAGTCGTCTATAGTATTTGGTTGCCAACTCTCCATCATTTATCTGGGGACCACCTGGTAAATGGTGGATTTATATAGCACCTTTATATACACCGATGCAGAGCCGAAGAGTTTGATCAATCCTCAAGGGCCCCCCCGCAGCCCTTAGAGTAACTCTATGCCGCAGCCCCGCTGTCACGAGTCAGTGTGTAGTCTCACTAGTCTGTGTAGGGTTAGGTCTCTTTGGTGAATTCTTGATCAGTGTTATTATGGGCGCGTTCGGAAATAGCGCACTGAGCCCACTGTGCAATGCAAACTAATAGGAGAGTGTGCTCCGGTGTGGTATTTCCGAACGCGCCCTATGTCACGACTCAAGAACAACTACAAAAGAAACCCGATTAGCATTTGAATAGCCTACTTTTTAACACCTCTTGGACGGCCGGTGTCTCTCAAGACAGACTGTTGCCTCGCAACATTGAGGAACAACAGGGGAGGCGCTGTTTTCCCGAATATTTGACGATGGGATTCTCATATTGCCGGCGGAGAGGTCCAAAATGTTCGGAATTCCCAGAAAATATGTAATATAAATGTAAAATGTCCACGAAAATCTTCATGGGGGCCTAAAGGGGCCCTGGGAATCTTCATGGGGGCTGTGGCCCCGTGGCCCCCAGTGCCCCCACAGACTCTACGTCGTTGCACCGATGGCCATGCAAGGCACCAACCAGCCCATCAGGAGCAATTGGGGGTTCAGCGTCATGCTCGGACACTTCGACACGATACTCTGGGGGAGCCCGGGATCAAACTGGTATCCAGCTGTTCTACTGGCCACTCTACCTCTGAGCCACTGAGCCACCTGGAACCCCCTCAAGGACCACTGTTGGTGCCCGAAACACCAGGGGTCCATTCCAAGGGTGCAACTCTCAACCGAGTGACTACACGTTAAGCCATCCCTTCTTTCTAACCAATTAGCAAACAGCCTATACGATAAGCCTGCTGTAAGTGAACTCCCTCCACTGCATGTGGCTTATATGCCATATATATGCCATTATGTTATGAGACAGCAGTTCAGTTCACTACAGTATAGTTCCGTCCTTGTGAAACAGACTTAGGGAAGTGTTGTGATAGATAAGACTAAGTTGTAATAGGTTCACTTTATAGGATCAGCTGCTAATAATGGTATGAATTTTGAATTCTAAATAGCCTGCAAGAGACAGACAACATGGTTTGGATAATCATATTGTTACTGACTGGTATGTATTTGTTTATCACGGAATTCAGATGATACATTTACTTAGTAGTTTGCTAGTTTAATTACCTAAATTGTTCCAACAACAGTACTTTTTGAAAGTCTTTACAAATATATATGCATTGATTTACATGTCAGTTGGGTAAAGGGAAAACTATATGGCATTTTGTTGTGCTTGTATTTTTGTATTAATATAGGCCTATTTCTTATTGAATAGGCCTATACGTTCATATAGCTCAGTCACTTACGTGCATTCAATTCTAAGTACTGAAAAGAAAACTTCCCTTTGGTTATATCAAAGCCAATTACATATAGCTGATGAAGCCATATTGTAAAACTACTTCAAACTGTTAAAATATGCTTAATTTTGCAGTAATACAGACAGTCACAGGTTTCAACATCCACCTTGAGCCTGTAAATACTTTCAAACATTCAAATGATGATCTTTTTGGGCGAATCATGGTTCAATGTAAGGATGGGTAAGTCATTGTCTAACTCACAACTTCATCAATGGCAACATAATTGCATGCATATAGTATATTCATACTTGTATTACCACTCAACTGCTATTAATAGGTTATGTATGTTAAGAAGTATACATTTGTATGAATTAAACTTGTCAAAATATAGTGTAGTATAGTTAGTATAATGCTCTCTGGTCTATTTCAGGGTGTTGGTTTCTTCAAACTCAAAATCATTACTTAGGTGTGCTTTGAACGATGGCAACAAAACCACATGTTCACGTGTACAGGTGATAATCCCAGGTAAAATTCACCCTACAGTCCTACAGTATGTTATTTAACTACATTTAAGTCTAATACAACCCACTGAGAATGTATATGCCTCTTTTTACAGCTTTTGTTGATGTTAAGGGACTGACGCCTGTCGTTTCAGTAGCACACCAGTTCACCGATGATGTTGAGCAATCAATGGTAAGAAATCAGACTTCTCAAAATAATGCTTATGAAATGTTTGTATGTATACTGTCTGTACTAGGGAGCACATTCAACTCGGTCTTGACTCTTAGGTAACATTACACAACCATTATTCAGAGAACTAACATAGATTGTGCTGATTTCATATGAGATGTCTCTGAACTGTCTGGCAACAAAAACCACAGCTTCCTTCCACGCTGACACTATTTGAGAGTATCTCACTAAACTTGTATCAGCCGGTTTACTTCTGTTCGCACTTCCTATTATTCCTGTGTTGTACCGTTTCAAACCTCTATACTGGCTGTAAACCAAACTGCCCCCCCTCCCCCCCCCCCCCCCGGGGACACTAATAAAGAACTTTCACTTTATTTTGTGCAACGTGAACAGGAAGCAAATTGTATGAAGTTATATTAGTAGATTCTAACTAGAGCGGTACCCGTTGGAGCCTCTACAGGGGTGCCCGTTGTGCACTGGCATACTTGGAATGATGCAAGTTGGAAATGCATGCCTCACCCAGATGTCTGTGTCCCTGTTATGCCCATATATGGAGTTTTTTGCAGACATGCCCAAATATGGAGTCTATGCAGACGTCAGAATGATGTCAGAACAGGCCAGCTCCATATATGGACACTCAGTGGGCAGGGGGCCCTGTCCAGAGCCCGCATACACAGCACAACTGGGTCTGTGCTAAAAGTGCAAGTCAAAAAGTACTCCTTCCATACCTTGGGTTATTGGGTATATCCACATGTCAGCGAGTGCCATAGAAAAGTATATGGCTGAACATGTAGGTTGTTATTAGTTTTGTACCTATCTGTACTATTTATGTCTATGACCTTTTTCCCCTCAGTTTTGCCAACAGATTAGGAAAACGCAGAACACCAATGAAGATTTGAATGGGAAATGTGCACTCGTTTCCAACGCGGACGTTAAAGATCAAGAGATGAGCCCTGCGACACTGAGTAGGTGGACAAATTATAAAGCATTGTGCTCGACTGAAATGTCATGTTATACAATACATGTTATAAGCAATATATGAAATTATTGAATTATTATTGTTCTCTCTCTCACTTGCTTATTCTTCCCTAAATTTGTTAATGATATCCAATGATTTGAAGTTGTGGATCAAATGGAAAGAAACAAAAAAAAAACCCACAGCAACAACAACAACAACAATAACAACAACAACAACAACCACAACAACCACAGCCACAATAACAACAGTGATGAAGAAGATGAAGAAGACGGTAGATTTCTCTATTTTTGACATAATGTATTTTGGATACGTTTAAGTTAATAGGCCTACAGTGCATATATGTCATGTGTATCCAAATATGTGCATTATATTGTCATTATATATAGTCTATTATTCATTATATTGTGTGTGTGTGTGTGTGTGTGTGTGTGTGTGTGTGTGTGTGTGTGTGCACGCGCGTGTGTGTGTTGTAGGTCCTGGCACAGAAATTGGATTCGTACTTGATGGCTCTACGAGTATTAACAAAACTGATTTTGAAATTGCTAAGGATTTCATTTCCACTGTGATGACACGCGTTTGGGAGAAATGCATCAAAGTGGGTATAATTGTATTACATACAAGAACAAAAAACATAAGTTTGAAAAAACTATGCTGCATGCACACACACACACACACACACACACACACACACACACACACACACACACACACACACACACACACACACACACACACACACACACACACACACACACACACACACACACACACACACACACACACACACACACACACACACACACACACACACACAGTGTACACTGCCTAGTGGTAGATAACATTTACATTGCATAATGATGATGGAAGCCGGCATTTCGAAATTACAACTTGAATGCCGCCGTTGTTTCAAATTGCTTACATTGAAAAGGCAAATTTGAGGAAACTGATGTTTTTGATGTAGATGGTGAAGTTTTCTGCCTTTCTCAACAGAGGTCCTCTGTAAAAGAGTAGGGGTTGTTATTCCATTACACAGACAGGCTGCGAACGTGTGTAGATTACTTATGTCTTATTGGTATTCTTAATAGCAAACAAAAAACTTGACGGTTTGCACTTAAATAGCTGAAACTGAAACTCACATATAATAATATTTTGTATGAGGGCTAGACTGTGGCCACATGTGTACTGTACTCATATCCGTAGCAGACCAAGCAAACCTCAGTACACTTCCTGCTTGTGTCATGATGCAATTTGCAAGAAACAAACCCACAAACATACATGATATGAAGTTGAACAGAGTTCCAAAGGTTTCAGATGAAGGCCGTGTGCTAGTGCTGCATGTTTCTTACTGTGCTTTGACATATCTTGCATTTCAGTGGTTCTCAAACATTTTCATGGAGGACCATGAAAGGTCCACGAAGGACATCCAAATTTATATGGATTGTTTTTAGTCTCGAACCGCCATCTGAAAATATCTTTAGCTAGGGTCCCCCCCCACCCCCCACCCACCATACAAGATGAAGGCCCCCTGGGGGTCCCCGGTTCCCTCTTTGAGAACTACTGTTGTGTTTCACTGTGCTAACACTAACATCTTCCTTTCAGTGTGATTTTACCGTGGTCCAGTATGGAGAACACATGAGATCTGAGCTCCTACTGAAAGAGAGCATTGAGAATGGAGAGAAAGCTATCAAAAAGGTTAAAAACATCCAACAAATCGGGAGTGGGACCCATACAGCTTCAGCAATACAATATTTGTTGTAAGTATCACCATATAAACCACAATCGTCATTGTCTCCACCAGCCGAAGGCATGGGGGAGAGTATGTTTTGCACTCCGTCCGCGTGTCCGTCCGTCCGTGTGTCCGTGTGTCCGTCCGTGTGTCCGTCCGTGAGCAGCTAATCTCGGCCACCGTTAACCCGGTCGATGCCAAATTTTGCACACACACTCCCTGGATGCCAACCATGAACCTCTGCCCCAAACTTTCCAGAACGGCCTGTTATAGCGCCACCAGGAGGCCGCTTTGTGCAAAACAAGTTTTTGCACAGTGCACCTACAGATTTTGTCCAAACATCACGCAAATTGGTACACAGTCTCTCTAGAGCCATTCAACCAAACCGGTCTTTCAGATTTCTCAGACTCCATCCTGATTGGTTAAGATTGGCTTCCAAAATTCACAGGAGTGCTCAGTTTCAAACAAAATGCTGCAAATCATGAACACATCGCGTGATTTCCGTGAAATTGTGCACCCACATTCCCACTAGGCCGAGGACAAAATGCCACATGAACAATTTCAACTCAGCCTCAAGGTGGCGCTATAACTGGCCGAAAAGTGTTTTTACCTCTAACTGCACGGATCTGTGGATAACTTTGTATGCCAACTCCCTAGAGGCCAAGGAAAAACCTTTGCCTGGAATTTTTCACATCTGCTCTTTATAGCGCCACCAGGAGGCCGACATATGTAAAACACATTTTCTATTATTACTCCTTCACATTTTATCCAAATTTCACGCAAATCGGTACACATGATCTCCATAGTCATGTGATCAAGACAGGTTTGTTTGATTTCTCATATTCCATCCTGATTGGCCACAATTGCCTCCTACAGTTTTCAGGAGTAGCCCGCTTTTTACAAATCGCCACAACTCAACGCAGCGTCCGATTGCGATGAAACTGTGCACGCATATTCCCACTAGGCTGAGGAAGAATCCTGGTGGAGACCTGTGCCGATTGGCACTTTATCTAGTTTGATTATGTTTCATGAGCTTGGCTTCTTAAAACAAGCTGTGTATTGCAAAATGAAATGCTGCCACGTGCTAATCATGCTGTGTTTGGAAAACCCCTTTCAAGGAACTATTCCTTTGTACCTGAGAATGGATCAATCCCGAATGCCAAGAAAATAATGATTGTGCTGTCAGATGGAGCAATCACATATTATGATAAACTGGAACAGTGGAACACTTCACTCAGGATGCTTGAAGAACAAAACATCACCAGCTATGCCATTGGGGTACGTGATCTTGAATAATTTATAACAATGTTTTTTAAAGGTAGGCTACTACATAAGATATAATGTGTCCTTACTTACTGAATTGCATCCTTACTATACTATAGCCTACTATAACATACTATTTTTTACTTTGTTATCTCCTGTACCTTTGTGGTTTTTCTCTTGATCAAAACCCTGTGATTTAGTTTTGGTGTTACAGTACAAATAAAGATAATCATAATCTAAACACAGGTTGGAAAGAAAATTGTCTCTCAGGAAATGAAAGACATCGCCTCAAATGCACGCAACGTCTTCCTCGTTGAAGACTACAGCGCTTTAAAAAAGATTCTGGAAGAACTGGAAATGAGGATCTTCATTGGAATTGAAGGTGAGTTGACAGTGTTGCACTATCGTTTAAATTAATTCTTCATGGTATAGGGTTGTCCTTGATAGGCTACAAGTCAATTCATGTTTATTCTGAATGCTGTCAAATATATTTAAATAAATCGCCTGTTGAATTCATACAGGCAATTACAATGGATTGCATAAAACTGTAGTTACTTTCCTCATAGAAATGATCAAATTGACATATATTCATTGATCATGATCTGCATCAGAGAGAGAGAGAGAGAGAGAGAGAGAGAGAGAGAGAGACAGAGAGAGAGGGAGAGAGAAAGACAGAGAGAGAGAGAGATTAAATAAATAAATGTTGACCGTAATTAGATTTTAGTTTTTTTTTGTTTTAACAAATACAGAAACAAGCTGAGAAAGACAAACAGAGTAACAAAAAAACCCCAACAAGACACACATGCAAAACGCCAATACAATCAGTATACAAATCTTACGCGGAAGCAGGGATTGAACCCGGGCGCCTCCCTCTCGCCAGAGCAACGCGCAAGGCGCGACCTACCATGCCAATACGACTGAGCCCGATTGGCAGGGCTGTTGCGGGCTGGGTCTTCATGGGGGGGGGGGCTACACAGGCAAGACAGGCAGGGTAGTCAGGTAATAGCTAATCAGGTTCAGTCAGGGGTACGACTCCGAGTGAATAAGTAAGGCGGTCAACATGCGATAGAAAAGGCTATGTTGACCATGTATTTCTATTTCATGGATTAAATAATGTTATTTCTAAACTAGGGATCAACCAAGGGGACAGCTTCACGTTCCAACTGTCAGAGGCTGGATTCAGTAGTCACATTGCTAATGATGTAAGTCTGCAAAATCATAATTATGTTTTATATTGTCATTAATGTTGTTGTCATTGTTGTTGTTGACGTTGTTAGTCATTTGCATTCTTATTCACAATGTTCCCTCAGTGTATTGACATTATTAGGATCCCCACAAGCTGATGCATAATATCAGTGGATATATTCCTCTCATTACACAAAATGTCCCAAAACCACCACTCAGCATGTGCCTACAAAGCAGGAGAAAGTCTGTGTCAAGGTGACATTGAACGATATAGGTCTACATTAATCATAATAGTCATAAATCCAACAACACTAATACCTAATAATTGGGCAGATCACGTCATTTTAAAATCTGATCTGGAGAAAAAAAACCTGATCCGGACATTCCTAGTACCAATATTATTATCCATATTCCATATCATGATATTAGACTGGATATTGTCTATGATTTTGGATATTGCACTATTCTGTGTTCTATACAAAATATAAATATCAGATCGGGAAACAAATCGGTATCGGCAGATACTCAAAATCAAATGATTGGAATCGGATGGGGAGCAAAAACACGCGACACCCCTACTAATAACACAAAGTCTACCCTGAATCATCGTCAGAGGTATAGTCAGTCACAGATACATAAACATTATACTCCACTGTTCTCTGACGGACAATGAAACACTTTGTGTGCCATGCAGGGATCCCTTCTATTTGGAGCAGTGGGAGCCAATACCTGGAGCGGTGGGGTCATCGTCAAACGTCCCAAGCAGGACGATGTTGTCTTTTTAAAGGACCACTCCACTAAATTCAAGTTCTCTTACTTGGGTAAGAAAGATCCACCGATCCACTCGTTACTGTCTATAGTAGTCGCTCAAGCTAGACTAACTCTTCTAACCACAATCTTCGAATGCTATATAGAAATTCCGGAACTACACCCCCTGAAACCAGGAAGGACGTTCATCGTTCATCATTGTTATATTTTTGAATTTCCATTTGTATTTCTGCCAAACAGCAACCTAGATTGGCTTGGACTGATTTGATTTAAACCGCTGTTGTATAGACTGACGATTCAGTCAGTGATGGAATGCCTTTTAGCTCGTGTTTGTTTAGCTTACACAAAACTGCATTCAACTTCAACTGAATCACTTTTAGGTGAATCCAATGTGTCTCCGTGTTTTGGCCTGTCATGATCATTTGTGTGTGTGTGTGTGTGTGTGTGTGTGTGTGTGTGTGTGTGTGTGTGTGTGTGTGTGTGTGTGCGCTAGGTTACAGTGTGTTGTCAGCCGTGGGGGCGTCTGGGGGTCTGTACATCTCGGGGGCTCCTCGTTACAACCTGACAGGGGGGGTCTTCGTCTTTGAGGCAGCCAATCAGAAACAACTCCAGATTCTACAGGGTGTTCAGGTTTGGGTCAATTCTAATGCCTCTGTCAATGGCAGCGTAGACGTACTCCGTTACAACAAGTAAAAGTCCGCTGTTCAAAATGTACTTGAGTAAAAGTGCAAAAGTATTGGCATGAACATGTAAAGTTCCAAAAGTAAAAGTACTCATTGTGCAGAATGTTCCGTTTCATGTTTTCAAATGCATTAAAAAAATCTCTTGTCGGAATTATAACTAAATGCAAATTAGCACTGCAGTTAGCCGTTTGCATCACTGCCTGCATACTAATTTGTTTCTCTGCGTGTTAAGATTGGCTCTTATTTTGGGTCGGTTTTGTGTGCTTTGGACATGAATAAAGACGGCGTGACAGACTACCTGCTTGTAGGAGCATCATCCTTCTACCAAAGTGGAGAGGAGGGTAGAGTCTACGTGTACAAGCTAGAGCAGGTATGTTACAACACTGTCACTAAAAAGGCTGATATCATGTCTGGAATAAATACAAAATTGATGAGATTCTCTGTTATAATGTGTATAGTGTACTGCATAATACAGTATAATGTAATATAATATGTTGTTTATATTTCACGCCATGCAATAAATGTACCTCATGATTGGTATTTGGTAAGTAAGTATAGTCTTGCCGAGCCATGAGGCCCATAGGGCAGGGCCTATCTCCTGTTTCCTTAGCAGGAGGCAGCTTGTCACTTGATGTGCATGTACACCCCGTCACCCCCTGGACATGACGCTAGTACGTCGCAGGGACTAACCCCCGATCCAACCCTTGATGCTGAGTGCCAATTAAGCAGGGAGGCACTATACTGGGTCCCATTTTTCTTTGGTATGACCTGGCCGGGGATCGAACCCCGACCTCCCAATCCCAGAGCGGACACTCAAACCACAAGGCCACTGAGCTGGTTTAAGTGATTTGGTTAAGTGAGGTGAGTTTACTCCTCCTATAATTACAGGGAATGTTTCATGAAGAAGACTTTGAGTGGCAGGGCTTAGAGAAATACACATTCGCCCGGTTTGGCTCAGCCATCGCCGACGTCGGGGACCTGGACGGCAACATGTTCGCCGACGTGGCTGTGGGTGCTCCACTGGAGGAAGACGAGCAGTCTCAGAGATCTGGAAGCATTTACATCTACAACGGACAGAAGAAGGGTCTACAGAGGCACTTTTCACAGGCAGGTCAAATGGGGGTCATTGAGAGCGGTGTCATTTGTTTTTCCAATTTGAATTGTTTGAATGTACAGTAGTATAATTCTGCCGTTTCCTATAGTGTCTTTTTTTTTTTAAGATATTTTTTTGCGGCTTACGCCTTTTATTGATTTTTTGAAGGGACAGACAGTAGGCTGACAGGAAACGGGAGAGAGATGGGGGGATGACATGCAGTAAAGGCCGTGTCGGGTCCGGGAGTCGAACCCGCGGCACACTGCGACTGGATTACCAGTCCGGTGCCCAGACCGTTACGCTACGGCCTGGGCCTCCTATAGTGTCTTAACCAGCTGTTTTTTTGGGGGGGAAGAGGTTCTAAGATTACGAGATTACAAGAAAAGGCTCAGCAAAAGGTTATCTATTTTAACAATATTTATTCATGTTTTCCACAGAGGATCTCCGCAGCGGATTTCCAGATGAAACTGAGGCATTTTGGTCAGTCAATTAGCGCCTTTTCCAATAAAAAGGACAAATACAGGCAGATTCACATCAGCGTCGGAAGCCAAAGCAAAATAACCGTCCTGGAGTAAGTGAGACACATCATCACAAATCATCACAAATGAAAATGCAGCTGCAAAATCAATCTGTGAATTGACTTTCAGCTCATTCTGCTATAGTGTAATAATGTCAAATCAAAACTTATCTCCATTTTAAATCTCTCTAGAACAATTCCCGTCATCGCCTTCAACCCCAAGGTGACGCTGACGTCGTCAGCGTCAAAGCAAAGCGTCAATAGCATTCCCGTCTCATGGCAGATAGACAGTAACGCCATGCCAATGGACCTGAAAATCTGCTTCAGCACACAGAAGGGAAACATTGCCAGTATGTGTGGAAAAGAATATCAACCAGTCCCTAAACTGCCCATCAAATATAATATGAAATGTAAAATACCATGATATTGGATATTCATTGAAGTAATTCCATTAACAGTTTTCTGATTATTACTTTACTTTAATTTGTTCAGGTGGTGAAATGCTTCAAGTTCTCTACAACATTGATGTGGATGCAGATCAAAGCCAAAAGCGAATTTATTTTAAAAACAAAGTGGACGAAAATGGGAACTTGACATTGCTATCTGACAAAGACTGCCTTGAATCCATCCGTCTCAGTTTCCTGGTATGTCCTACAAACTAAATAGGATCACAGACAAAGACGGAGGTGAAGAATAAAAGGACCGCATCACCCATTTTCAACTGTGTCAACTTATCTTCATATAAATGGTCCTTATGCTCATTATAGGCTACTCTGTGTACCGTTCAGAAACCTAGCCTGCCAGTGACATCCTCGGTATGCAGGTTTGGTCATTTTGTGTTACATATCAAACATTTTATTTTATATTAATACAACAACAATGTCTTCTATTACAGCACACAGAATTTCCAGGTAGAGAAAGGCTGTAGTGTCTATTAGCTTGGAATCCCCACTGATGATGTCACTGGTAGATAGGCTACTGGTTTCTGTCCACAAACAACGAGACGCACTATAATGATCATTAGTAAGGACCACTTATATGAAGATATAAGGTTGACAATGGACGAAGTGCGCCTTTAAGATACATTGCATTCTTCCCCATGCCTGTTGGAACAACTGACGCTTGCAGATCATTACATTTAGTTTGGAACCCATATTTAAACCCTAATTTATCCCTGTCTTTAAGGGCTGCTATGATTGCTTCACACCGATATTTGTGAAGTTAACCTTCACTTTGGCTCGGCACGGAAAACCCCTCCGTGTATTGGATGCTTTTGCACCCAGTGTGGTCACAAAAAAGGTAGCTAACTGCATCCGTTTTGTCTTTTTTTTTTAATTCTATACAACAATGTCATTAGATGCTTTGATGATTAACCTGTTCATACTGTATGTTACCAATGCATTGCAGATTGAGTTTGACAAGGACTGTGCTGCAACAAACAAAATATGCGTTGAAAGAATATCCCTGTCACATTCAAGCCTTACGTGAGTCACTTACAATACATCAATACAGATTAATGTGTTATGCACATGCATAATATGTAATACATAATAATAAGAAACTGAAATGACTGAACTATAGACTATTGCCCTTTCTCAATGCTACTTGCTTTAAACTAAGACATGGACCCCCACCCAAATTACAATTCAATTACAGTAAGCCTATAACTTTTTTAAATTATCAATACGTCTGCCAACTTACCGATAGCTCAAGCTCGTCTTTTATTCACCTCGTCATAAATACATTAGGCATGACTCTGTCATCATTGGATCAACCAAGACAAATGCCATATCCTTCAACCTGACCAACTCTGAGGATGGAGCCTACATGACTACACTGCTTCTCACATACCCTAATGTTATGCAGTACAGCCAGCTGACATCGGTGAGGATCATTTCCAAGTTTACTGAATATTAAGTAGTCATGATATTGTTTGTTCATGAATTGACTATTAATGGGAAATGTGTCCCGAATTTACAGAATTCAGCTAAACTGAAGGGGTCAGATTGTACGAATGAAGTGAAGGAGACGATTTCTGAGCTGAGGTGTGAACTTTTACATCCAGTCTTCAGGAGAGATGTGCAGGTAGGACAGTAGTGTGCAAACACATACATACTTGGAACAGAATTTCAGGGTAAAAAACAAACAAACTTGTATGTAATAGTAATGTCAAGTTGTAATAAAATAAAAATAAAAAGCAAGTAACTTGGGGGAAGAAAAACGAAATCGCAAAAAAACTAATCGTAATACAAGGATACAACAATCGTTGAATCACAGAATCGCAATATAAATCAAATCGGCACCCCGTCCCTAGGAATCGATATCGAATCGGTGGGGTAAGCTAATCGTCCCACCACTACCTATTAGAATGCAAATCGGACAGCGCTGAGTCGTCAGGGCGGGCAACGCACGGACATGGGCATCCGTTGATTCCGTTCGGTGCAGGCACTACTTGGTTAGTGCCTCGATTGGGTTTGCCTCGCAACCGCTGCTGTCGGGTTGCCTGCATCATGCCTCATACTGCTTGGTGTCAACTGCTGCTTGTGTGAACATGTCCATTCGTGTCATCATAGCACACCCGTGCTCCTGGCAGCGCCATGTTTTTTTTTTTTTTTTTTTTTTAAGATATTTTTTTTGCGGCTTACGCCTTTTATTGATTTTTTAAGGGACAGACAGTAGGCTGACAGGAAACGGGAGAGAGATGGGGGGATGACATGCGGTAAAGGCCGTGTCGGGTCCGGGAGTCGAACCCGCGGCACACCGCGACTGGATCACCAGTCCGGTGCCCAGACCGTTACGCTACGGCCTGGGCGGCAGCGCCATGTTTGACTGCTGGATAATATGTAATAATACAACAACATCGCTCTAGCTTGGCCCGGGGCTGGCCTAACAGTCCGGGCATCCTCATCGATGATAAGGATAAAAAATCTTTAGGATAGAGCATATACGCCCAATATCTTCATCCATGGAGCTGCAGTGGAAATTGTCAGTGACTTCAAATTCCTGGAGTACATATCTCGGAGGAGCTCAAGTTTCGTCGCCTGAAGACGTTTTGAGACAGTGGAAAATGCACCACCCACAAAGAGTGGTGCAGCAGGTGGTGGCATAATTCCCTCCCTCCAGGAGCTGTACGACGTGTGTACTAAAGCTCACCAGATCACCAAAGATCAACCCAAATTGTTCACACCCCTACTATATGACCGTGGCCAGGCAAGGAGGCTTACTATAGCAGTGGTTAGCAACCCTTTTAGCCTGTGACCCAAGTAAAGTGGGAGGCATACTTTGGTTAGACATACCATTGGTTACTAGTTAGACATACTGTAGCATTGGTCCGACCGGATTATGGTTGGTGAGGGCCCGGGTGCGTTAAGACGACCGGATTAAGGTTGGTGAGGGGTGCGTTAAGGGTTGGGAGAGGGTTAAGGTTAGGTTTACGTTGGGAGCTAAAGCTTGCTCTTTTTTTTCCACTACTACTTCAACATTTATTTTCTACATTTTTAGATGTTCCTTTGATTTCTTCATGAAATTACTGGAAAATAAGATTTCTTTAATTCATGATTTTTTTTTGAAATAATATTTAAAAACAAAATATAGGGAGTGTGAAGTCTGAGTGAAAATGAAATTTTACATGACTGTTTTTCCACTTTTCTCAATCTAATAGGCCAGCTTCACCATTCATTGGCAAGTGTTGGACAAAAAGTCAGAGGCGCTATCTGCCGAAATCACCGCAAATCTGACATGGTTTGGAAGCCAAGCATTCACACACAGACAGACATATATAATTCAATTTGATATGATTGGCTTATTGTTTTTCATTCTTTACAAAACAGTTTAACTTTTAGTGAGAATCGAGGCACCCAAGTGTTGGATAACAAGACGTACCATTTTGGCATAAAGAACGCTTTACAAATTCAAATCAATGGGTGAGTATCTGGAATCGATGATTAGAAAGATTGTATTTTTGAGGAATTTTGCATTTTGAGGAAAGATTCTGGTTGGGTTTGTAAATATATGAAAGATGCGATTATAATCCATCTATAATGGATAAAGCCTTGGCCTGGAAGAGAGGTCATCAGGTGGTCCCCTTCGACCCTTAACCACAACCAGTTGACGGGTCGAGCCCCTCTCAGCCAGGCTTTCAGCTATCGTCCATTCTCTCATGCCAGAGCCGTAACAGGAGGCTCTCTCTGTCTTGTGTGTTCTTGGGGGACTGCAGGCACAGAGGTCTCTAGGACTGTGGTTTGCTCCGCTCTTGTCCACACTTGGCCTTACTATGGTGTTTTTGAGTCAAGGTGGTTTGTTTGAGCCTTCTGTGTGAACCTTTTACAGGGAGGTCACCCCAAACCATGTGAAAGTAACAGAGGGCGTTGAGGAGACACCTGTCACATTCACATTCAAGGTCAGTTTGCTCTGGTTTTCTTATCGCAAGTGTGACCAACTGGGAAAGTATAAGAAGTAAAAGTATCAATACTGAAATATATAAATACTCCATTACAAGTGAAAGTCCGGAATTCAAAATGTACTTCAGTAAAACTACAAAGGTATTGGCATCAAAATCCTACTTTAATTGCGCCACGTCTCTGTGTGTGTCTGCGTGCGTGTGTGTGTGTGTACGGTTGTAATGCACGTAACTCGAGAACCATTTGCCCCACTGACTTCAAATTCAACACACGGGTTCCACACCCCCGCAGGGAGTGCAGTTCCCAGCCTCGAGTCGGTCGGACCCACAGTTCTCCAGAACCACCACAAAAGGCTCTGGTCAGGCTCTGCCAGTGGGCCTAATTAGCCTAAATCCCCTCACCTGTGCAATTTCCAGCCTCTGCCTCAGCCTCTTGCCATGGCAACCCCACACCTGACAATTGATTAGCCTACTTAACCAGTCCACTTTTCACAGTCAGTCAGTTTGCCCTCTTCAGACACAGGCTGACACAGAGATCTCCATGTGGGACACAGACAGATAGTTAAAACGGGTGCTATGACAAGTTGACAACGGGTATGATTAGGTTCCCAAGTTCCATCGTTCTCAAGTAGGCCGGTAGCCAACGGGCACGTTACAGGTCTAGCGTACTTTAAGTACCAAAGGCAAAAGTACTCATTATGTAGATTAGAATTTCTCATTTCAAGTTTCCTAATGTATAAAAATCTTTTGAAAATAGCTGATCTACTAGCTCACAATGCGTCGCATCGTGAGCTTGTAGATCGGCCGAATAGGGTTGAAGTGGTTAATGTACGTTTTGTAATAATAATCCAAATCTGTTGTACAGTACTTTACTTAAGTAAATGTACAGTAAAGTAAACATACATGAAGTACTATTGTAGTAGTACTAGTAGTTACTTTCACACCACTGCTAAGCCTTTGTGTTTTCATACATGTTTTGTTTACATGTTTTTTTTTTTTTTACCTTCCAGCTTCTCGGCGAGAACAATTACAATGCAACTTTAAACATTATGATTAACATTACAATACCAGCACAACACACTAACTTGAAGATAACCAGTGTGGTGCCTGAGGTATGTGAAAAGTTAAATTATGTTAAATTCTTTCACTACCCATTCAGTGTGTGGAAGCAAACAGCAACAGTAAAAACTCAATGCAAATAGTGTTGTTTAAAACGAAGCCTGTTAAATGTGTTAAGTAACGCTCGTTTCGCTTATGAAAGGAATGCCTGAGACCTTCAAGTGAAAACGTTCCTGTGAGTATAATCAAGAAATTCCAAGAAAGTATAATCAATTCAATAATGGTTGTTGCTGATGCTAATGAGTTCTTGCTTGTTAAGGCGGGGGGACGGTATGTCATTAACTGCACCGTGACAGGGGCTCTGCCTCAGGACATCATACTCACGGGTCATGCTTCAATCAGTGATGTTCAGGTGGGTGCATGCTGCACAATCTGTGCATGATGAAAAATGCATTCATTGTTCGGGCGGGGCACACTTTAGCAAATATGAAAATCATATAAGTTTGTATGTTTTAAATGTAAATGGGAAAATGTCTTTATGACCAAGGGGCGCATGTCAATCAGTGTACTCTATGAGCTTTTCTTTTTTAGGAAATAAAGTGTGAAACAAAGTACAGCAGAAAAGAACAGAATCATCCCATCCTCTTTACCCAATTTATGAAAATTATTCACAAGCTTTCACAAAAGTTATTATTATTATTACCCCTATCGCTTTTTGTGTTCACAAAGTCAAATTGTTGTTATTATTATTATTATTTGTTTTTTTATGTGATGTTAACTGAGCCTAGTGAACATCTGCCTTCCATTCTTCCTATGAACAGGACTCATCTGGGAGCATTACTGCATCAGCCAGTGTTAGATATGATACCGTCCACTACCAGCTTGTGGGCATGGACATGCAATCAATAGAAACAATGGTAATAATAACAATGGGTGATCCATTCGTATATTATGTCTCTGGAATACAAGAGTTCCTTCTCTAATTCCAAACTCAACCAACATGTCAATCTACTCTTGTCCTACGTTTTTAGGTGGAGGTGATGATAATTGAGCAGAAGGTGGTGAAATCCATGGCTCTTATCGTTGGTGGCTCAATAGGCGGCTTTATAGTACTGGCCATTTTGATCGTGATACTCTTGAAGGTACTGCATAAGCTACATGTGACATTGACATACCGTATACACATTCACCTGTCAGGGATATTTCATACAAATTAATGCTTTTCTCACTTGCAGTGTGGCTTTTTCAAGAGACGCAGTGAACTGGAGGTGCCACGAGATTCTCCTGAAGAAGCTACGGCTTCTTAGGCTCATTTTTTTTGAGTGGTGCTCCCTTACGGAGCTATGTGTGTGGGTAGCTGGCTGGCTGGCTGGCTGGCTGGCTGGCTGGGTGGGTGGGTGCGTCTGAGCACGAAAACAGCATGGTTGTTTTTCACCACCTGTGCGCAACCTAACACACACGCACATATTAACTGTATATATGATGATTTCGGGTGTCCCAGTACAGTACAGTGACAGTACAGTACAGTAGAGGGACCCCCCCCCCCCCCCACACACACACACACACACACACACACACACACACACACACACAGAGTTGCACCACTCACTTCACACGGGTGTGATTTTTTTTTGCTTTTTGAGACTGAAAAGGGTCATGTGATTAAGTAGTAGGCAGACATACAGTAACGGACGTTACTCTATTGGTTTATGACAGCCTGGTGTGTCAGGAAATGAATCCAACAATTTGGTCTGCATATGCAAGAGACGTGTGAGATTCTATCCATGGCTTTTGGATTTGTCTCAAATTTAAAATACATATTTATGAAAATAATCATAAAATGTAAAATACATTAATCCGATTTGGTATTATCAAACTCTCTTTAGAAGTAGTACCACACCATGCACAGTAAAATCCTGTGTTAATTTAAAGGTGCTGTAAGTGATATCTATATTTTGGTTCAAACTAATTAAATGTTTGTTGATAGCAATCATTGCTATAGTATTATAGACCCCTGTTACTAGTATTATAGCAATGATTGTTATGGGAATATACTTACACATTAATTATATACGGTATATAAACTATGTGAAATATATAGGTCCATTTTGTAATTGTAATGGTGTTATCAGCAGTCTTGTGAGATTTGCTTTTTATTCAGTAATGACTTAAGTTTATTTGCTGCCTAATGTCCTTTAAAGTCTGAAAGAATACATATTACTGAACTATTTAAGTTATTGTATGTGTGCGCATGTGTGTGAGAGATAGTGATTTCAGTCTAAATGTCAAGAAATATATTTGTCCAATGTCAGATACATTAAAGTCAGATATTGTTATAGTAATCCATGCTTACAATTGTGACAATCGCACACAAACATACTGTTGGTGAAAAATGTATATGGGCTTTATCTACTGTACAAATAATAAAATGATAAATGGACCAAGGATGCATTGCAATAAATCTACTTATTAACACATTCATATTTTGTGAATAGCCTAATGTTAACTCTTACATTAGAAAGTCATAATAATAATACACTGACAGGCCACCTGGGAAACAACATTTCCCAGGTTTGATGGTTTGATTCACAGCCCCGGCAATGTGTTGAGGTGTCCCTGAGATATGTTTTGTCACAGTACATTTGGACATAAGCTACGTGGAATTTGTGGAACCCATCCTAACAATTGGAATCAATGGGGAAGTGTGATAATACAGCAGTTGTGTGAATGTTTTTGCACATCTGCCTCTCGCTCGCTCTGTGTGTGTGTGTGTGTGTGTGTGTGTGTGTGTGTGTGTGTGTGTGTCTATCTATAGGCAACAGATAGGCAGCAGACTTTGCCCTGGTGTATCGCAAAGGTTTGTGACTGTGATGACTGTTTAGTCTGCTGTATTGAGAGATATGTGTGAGATTACATTTTGAACATTTGTCTCAAATTAACATGTTTTAGTTTAGGCCATATATGACAAAGGATCGTGAGGTAAAATACTGGCTATTTCATCAGATTATGTGTTCTTTCCTTATCTGATGTGGAAGAACAAAGAGGATCATAATTTCTGCTGTGTTGTTTTGTAGGGATGTGGCCTTTTACTAGAGCAATTAAGTTAAGTGGAAGGAGCAGGTTAAACTGCCCCTAGGGCAGAGACCTTTGGACTGACTGGTTTCATTGGTTGATTTCATTTTGTATGTTGCTCAGTGGTGTGAAGTAACTAAGTACATTTAATTAAGTACTGCACTTTAAAGTACAATTGTGTATTTGTACTTTACTTGAGTAATTCCAATTTCTCTGTCTCAGAGACAATATTGAAAACTTTAGTTATAGGCTACTAGATATTTTGTAGGTTTTTCGATTCCCGCTGGGGACGCTGTGGGCACTGGCGGCGTGTTCCCTCCTCCGCGTCATCAGTGCCCATACCCGAGGCGGGGGTTAGCGAAAGGGCCTTTCTGTGTGGAGTTTGCATGTTCTCCCCGTGTCCCCTAGGGTAGATACCCTCACAAAAAACATGCAGTTATCCTGGTCTCTAAAACTACCTCCCCCTGGCCAGCCGGGGCGCCTGATGGAGGGGAAAGGAACTGGTCGGAATAACGTGTCCCTTCCACGCACTACGTCCGGCCAGGGAAATTCCCCTCTGTCAGGTGAAAAGAAGCAGCTTGGACTCCTCATGCATAGAAGGAGGCATGAGGTCAGACCGCTGCCCCCCCAGGTTGGCAGAGGAAGTGTAGCGCCTGCAGGATTACATTAGATAATTGGCACTGGGTGAAAAAGAAAAACTGGGCTACAAAATCGTGGGATAAAAATTTAGAAATAGATATTTTGTAGGTTTTGATTATTATTACAATTTTACAAAACATACATTAACCACTTCAGCCCTATACATTTCGGCCATTTCAATGTAACTGATCTACAAATTCACAATGCGTCACATAATTTGCATTGTGAGCATTTGGAAGATGGCCTGACGGTCCCTTTCATGCCCATATATGGAGATCCTGTCATCAATATGAGACCACAGTACTGATGTGATGTCATATAGACTGCCTCTCTTAGTGGGGGCCTGGCGACTGGCCTCTTGCATAACATAAACACAATTTACAATTTGTCCTACTCAATGTAGGCATTTAGAAGACGCGCTTAATACAGAGCAATTTACAGTATTAATGCGCCCTGCTTTGGCTACCGAACAAAATATGTCGCTCGCACGCACACACACTGTGACACACACACACACACACACACACACACACACACACACACACACACACGCTATCTCGTCCGGTCGAGATATTATCTCGTCGTCTCGACGAGATAAGAAATGTTTTGTTCCGTGGCCATTAGATCCAGCTAGGGCTCCGTAAGTAGGCTATTGTACAGAAGTCACAAGTGACAATAAAGAAATTCTTGATTAATATCTGGTTTATGTGAATTGTATGCGACCATTACACCCCTACACCTGACCTGTAGGCTGCAGTAGACTACTATCATGTCTGTTGGAGTCTTGGAGACAACAAAAATACTGAGACAATTGAAAGACAATTAAGCAAATTGTGTGTGCGTGTGCGTGCGTGTGCGTGTGTGTGTGTGTGTGTGTGTGCGCGCGCGCTTGTGCGTGTGAGACCCAAACAAAACGATGCCGCATGCCTTCTAGGTCTAGGCAGGCCAAAGAGCAACAGATAGCCATTCATTCTACTGTGCTCAGCTGAGCCTGAGTCACACCCGTGTGGCCGTGGATTATGTTGTGAAGCTGGTGGACCGGTGTGGATATGGAAGGAATGGGAACACGCTATACAGCCTACAGGCTATTGGTTTTAAACTTTTGGAATCCATTGGAGGAGGATGAGTAGCCGGATGACGGATGAGGGTGATAGGATCTGTAGTAAATAGTGCTGTTCGACTGGTAATTCTAGCTGCTGTCATCATTGCCTGCTGCTGACTGGCCGGGAGACACTGAACTTACGGCGGTCTGACTGCAGCGTACGTGTCGGTGTCGGTGTCCGAATTCCTAATGTCCGCATATGGCATCTGATTCTGAAATCGCTACTCTATCAAGATGGCTTGGAAAACTCGCTTCCTTTCGTTATTTGACTACAAGACAGAAAAATATGTTGTCGCCAAAAACAAGAAAGTTGGAATCTTGTTTAGACTTTTACAATTGTTCATTATCGGTTACCTTATTGGGTGAGAGATCAATATCAATTTTTATTTTTTATTTTTAGTACAGTATTTAGCCTGCTGCTTAAGTGCACAATAATAGCCTATCTATTATTGTGCACTTTAAGCAGCAGGCTAAATGATTAGTAGGCTATAGCCTGACATTGAGTCGGGTGTAGCTAGACTTTAGTTTAGGGCAGGGCATGCATGCTGATTGATTGATTGATTGATTGAAATATTTATTAACAGTTTGCAGAATTTACAGTACATTTCAAGCACAAACTCAATACAAAGACTGTTAACTGTGAGTGGACGACCCAATTAAGCATTACACTTGTTTACAACAGGGTCCACATTGTTCAATTCATCAAAACATTTAGAGACATACAAATAGACATTTCTATGTAGCTAAAGAACAGAACAGGAATTCATCATATAGGAAGCAAAAAGGGAAAAGAAACATATACAGTGAGGGGGAATGGGGGGGGGTGAGGGGATTCAGATTTTACAGAGGCCAGTTTCGAATTGCAGCCATCCGTAGGTGCCCTTTGAGAGCGGTTTTGAAGGAGTCAAGGGATTCACATGTCTTAGGTCGCATTCATACCAGAGAGCTTTGCTGCGATTAAAACGAATCCTGCTGCGCATTGTCAGAAAGTGCGCTTCGTTTGGCAGGTGTGAAGGCTCATTCGAATCGTAATGCGCAGCAAATAACCGCATTTTACTCCGCCCAAAAACGTGGGTTTCGCTTCGCTTCGAATCGCACTTGACTACGATTCGGTGCAGGTGTGAATGCAATCCGCAGTAAATAAAGGAAATGAAGCAAACATAATGTGGCGGGTGAGGAGCTGAACACAGTTGGAGACGGTTAAGGCATATTTTACGCAGCGCAAAGATGTCCTGTTACTGTGGATAGATGTGGTCGAATAAGGAGACTGAAGCCCTGATCGAAATGAGGACGTGTAGGCTACATTAATCAATTGCTTAAGAAAACACATAAAAACAATGCAGTGTGTTATAGCCTACATAATATTCTGTCTGTCTGTCTGTGCGTGCCGTAAACATGGAGTGCTGTCACTGTGGGACTGGGGAGTTATATCAGTGCGCTCAGTAGGCTATAGTTTATGAATGGAACACATTGATAAAGGTCCCCCCTGCTGCGTTTCCAATTGCTGCGAATGACAGTGTGAAGGCAAACCGCACCAATTAAATATGCAAGAACCTCAAATTCCCCGCCCATACGGATCTGAGTCTACCGAAGTATTAGGTGAGAATGTGACATCAATGACTGTTGGTAGGGCGTTCCACATTTTGGTGGCATATAGGAGCGAAAATAATTTAGTCCCTTGTTTGTGCCGAATCTGGGTTGTACATGGTTTGTTGCACTCCCTCTGGTGTTGTGGGTGTGGACTTCGTTTACATTAAGGAAGTATTTAGACAGGTACATGGGTATCTTGGTGGTGTATCGAATCTTGTGGACCAGACCCATTGCAAGATGCTGTACTCTGTCGTCGACCCTAAGCCATCCCAGCCTGTCAAAGTGGGCAGGGGTGAGGTGGGTTCGGGGGGTGAGGCCAAGTAGGAGCCTGACCAGTTTGTTTTGGGAGGTCTGGAGCCTTGTTTTAAGGGCCTTTGAGGTGCTGTGGTACATGGTTTGATTGATTGATTGATTGAAAATTGTATTAACAGATTGCAGAATGGGTACAGTAGGCCTACAGTTCGGCTAGAGGTCAATACAAAAACTGCTAAGAGGATATAACCAGAAAAAGCACTATTAAAGACTTGGTTAAGGGTCAATTTTCAATTCATCAAGACATTTAAAGACATAATACACATACCCGGTATGCATGCATGGTCATACAGCCACAAAAAGGACATAGCACAATCTTGTAGCCTGGCTTAGGCTACATTTTGATTCAGAATTGATACATTTGAATTTCAGCTATAGGTATAATTATGTTATGTCATAGGCAGGTGTCTCTTGCAATGCCGTTTAGACTATAAGTATATATTCTTCTCTTCAAAGAGGGTTGAAATGTAGCCTAATGATGAATTGCACAATTATAAACAAATTAAAACCCACACATAGGTCCACACTCTTCTGTTGACATATTCGATAATTTCACAATTAAATCTAATTTAGATTTAATTGTGAATTTCAGTAATAAATCAACACATTTTGGCCTAGATACTGTTGTAGGTCTATTCTATTCAAACCGGCCACACACTCCATATCAGAATGCCCTGGTTGAGAAAGACTGTTTTAAAGGTTCACTTCTCTATGCATGCAGGTGGGTTTTTGTGATCAAGAAAGGTTACCAGGAAGTAGACGAGGCTGTCCAGAGCTCCATAATAACCAAACTGAAGGGAGTTTCAGTTACAAACACCACAGGCTCTGGACTGCTGGTCTGGGGGCCAGAGGACTATGTCATCCCACCACAGGTAAGAATGATAATAGGATAATAATCATAATAATAACATTATTATGATTATTATTATTATTAATACATATACTGTACATAATACTACAAATAACAATAATAACAGTTGAATAGTGTTCAAATGTGAACACTATACTCATTTTCAGATTTGGTCGCTGTATTTGCGGTGCAGTCAGTCACCTAATTTGTCATGTAGCCGCCCTTATTTATTCCTTTATGTATGTCGATCAAGCCAAGGACATAATTCTTGAGTCTAATGTGGCATAATGCCTGCAGGCTATTCCTGTCAAACTCTGACTATTACACAATGGGACATGCGTATAATCGTAAAGGCTAATGGGACAATAAAATGCAGAACCTGCTCTCAATTCAGCCCAAGAATGCTCGCCACCAAAAACACGCTCGCTCTGGGTCAAATCCGGCAACCTCGGAACCGTGGCGCCAAAACCTAACCTTATTCCTAAACTTATAACCTCAGTAAAACTATGTCTATAGCACCCAGCCAAGACCCGGGCTCACAACAGCCCTGCCAATCGGACTCAACCCTATTGGCACGACAGGTTGTGCATCAGTTGAGTGGGAGAATCAGGTTCAATTCAATCCCTGCGTCTCACTACATATGCATGACCTTATCCGTACAGTACAACAAATACAAGAATGCATGGTGAACCACTGCATGGGGGCGAGCGGTCCACGGACAGAAATGGGGGCGAGCATGTTTTGGAGCGAGCGTTTCCGCTTACCGGTTAGCAATCGGTTATACCATGATTATAACTTCTGTTTTTTGTCTCCTCTCTCTACAGGGTGAATCTGTTCTGTTCATTGTCACAAATTTCATAGAGACCCCAAATCAAAAGCAGGATCACTGTGCTGAGGTAAGGGCTTTTTATTTATTCATTTTTATTTTACTATTGTACTGTAGGTGCTTGTGCTTGTACTGTAGAGAAGGATGAGGCTGACAGGGCACTGTGTCAGGCACCCAGAACTAGAGGCAAGTGAATTGACTCTATGGGAGCCAACAGGGCAGAGTCAGGAGGGGAAAGAAACGCACCACCTACGTAGAAACACTGCAGCGTGGCCACCATAGACTGTAAAAAATATGGACAAAGCATTCCCCGGGTCTAACATGAACGTAAAATGAAGCCTGTCAGTCCTTGAATTGTAAATCGCCATCTTTCTAGATCCGTTTTTAAACTAGTGACTGGAAGCAGAAAGTATTCATGACCATGTTTATTAAGGTAATACAGTCTAGGTGAAGTTGGGCCCAAATACTCGGAACAGTGGTGCCAAAACCTAACCCTATTCCTAAACTTATAACCTCAGTAAAACTATGTCTAGCACCCAGCCATGACCCGGCTCACAACAGCCAGTAACTAACTACTTGCAAAACAGTTGTACCAATTCTCACAACCTCGTACAGCATTCACATGAATGCACAGCCATCTATCGCTAGAGAACAACATATAGAACTCAACTCACATATAGATGGCCTGTCTACTACTGTATATACGGTAGCCCTGCACTTTATATTTAGATCTTATTGATTGATTAATCAGATCACAGACAGTACAATCTCTGTGTGTGTGTGTGTGTGTGTGTGTGTGTGTGTGTGTGTGTGTGTGTGTGTGTGTGTGTGTGTGTGTGTGTGTGTGTGTGTGTGTGTGTGTGCGCGCGCGCACACACGTGCGTGCATGCGTGTGTGTGTGTGTGACTGTGTATTGCTACAGTATAATGCTGGTCAAGACTGGGCACTGCAGTATGTCAGTCATATTTTCCACACGTTGGACATATATTGTGCTGCATAAACTCTAGGCTATATCAAAATGTTTAAATCATTATCATACCAACAATCTAATTTATTTATAGACGCTTTCCCATTAAATTGTGACCTTGTGGTCCCATCCACTTATATGCGAGTGTAGGCCCTGGCTTTGTTTGAGACAAGTTGTGGAAGGAAGCATGAGGTCAGTCCGTTGCTCTCCCCAGGTTGGCAGAGGAAGTGTAGGCCTAGGCCTTGACAAGAATTTCGTATCATCACTGTCAGGCAAAACCTTATATATAGTATACACACATGTATATGATGTTATTTCTTAACTCATTTATTGCAGGTAGCTGTTAGCATAAACCCCAGTTCCAGGTGCCACCATACGAGTTCACTTTAAAAGTCGGAGTTTGCCAGCCCCCCACACACACTCGCTACACACACTTGAGTATCATAGGAACAAGCACACACTGTTTATCTCTCAGAAGATAAACAGAAGCTTTTACATGACGGGAGCGTCGCGGTACAAAGGCACAAATTAAGGCACAGAAGATCCACCAAGGACAGCTCTCCCGGATTCCGACTTATGGATGTTCCAATCCCATAGCTGGAGTGGTGGGGTGTCGCCATAGCAACCGGACCAATGTTAAAAGCCGCCGTGGGACTCACTCAACCATTATATAGACGGAGTATACATTGGGGGGACCTGGGATATGACGTCCCCTAGCGTCAGGGTCCGTATATACGGACATGGGAAAGAAATAATTAAAATAAGTATATAAAGGTAGCAAAAGTAGCTGATCTACAAGCTCATAACGTGTCACTTGTAGAACGAACCTTTCGCTGATTTAAAAACAAAAACATATGACGTGCCCAAAATATGGATCCCAAGTTGAAAGTGGTCTGTGTGATTTGTGTATGTGTTTGTTCCTGTCTATCATATAGGTCCGTCTGTCTGCGTGCGTGTGGCTGCAGTGCATTGACAGGGGTGCATATACGTTAGTCCAACATATGTGGCCGGTTAAGGGCCGATTCATACTCCTATTTTACCGCTGTTTCGGCGCTGTAGTGCCGAAATGATTTCGGCTCGTCAGAAATTTTCAGTAGCACCGAAGAGCCGACTTTAGGACGCTATCTGCCCCCCCCCGAACCTCAAATGACGTCACATTGTAGGCTCTACAGCGCCGAACCGACTTTTATTCGGCTCTAAAATAGGAGTATGAATCGGCCCTTAGACTCATGCGTGTCCAGTTAAGACTCACCCGTCACCCGTGGCTTCTGCTTACAGTTAGGGTTTGGGGTAGGGTGTCAGACTGTTAGAAACGTCAGACCAAAGATATGCACCCACATTGACAGGGTTAGTTTCCAGACCATTGGTGGTATGTAAACGGTTCTGTGCAGCCAGCCAGCAGACAAATGGAGTGGCAACTGCAAGCCTGTAAACTAAAGTACTGTACTATACCACAACCATAAAATATACTGCCCTTGTATACATTCAACCTGCCTACAGTCACTGTGTTGTCCATTCTTGGTGTGGTAGTCCCATCAAACACATTAGCTGGGTCTATACAGCAATGTTTTTCAAGCTCAACCAGTTTTCTAACTTAAAATCTATCATCGCCCTGTCAACAGTCTTTCTCGTCTCTCTTCACAGCACCATCAAACCGTTCTATCGCTTGAACGTGTACATTGGTATCATTAGAACACCAACAATCTTTTATCATTTTTATCATTTCACAGCAGCAAGCAATGAAAGTGAAAACGCCTGCCTAAAATATGTATTAAACATTTACTTTAGGACACCTCCTTTACTTTAGTGTCTGGTAACCAAACAACCCACAGTTACCGAGGCATGGGTCTGTTTGCATGTCTTAGAAGCTGGGCTGCTAAACGAGGTCATCGTGGTTAATAGTTATAGGGTGAAGCTTGCATTTCCAGCCTATGCTTGTAAGCTACGTCAACAACAATACATAAAACCTAGCTGGGCTTTTATCCAGTAGGAAACACATTTAGAGCAGCACAACATAGTGTTTTGCCCCAATTTGGCATATTTTTCTAACCACAAATTAAAATCTTTTTTTTCAAAATGTCATATTTGTAAATTCATTAGTAGGCCGAACTTTGTCCAGATCAATATTTAAGGTTACCTGAGAGTCATTTGACAATGACGTTCTCATTGAAAGTCATTTGACAATGACATTCTCATTGTAGTTACATTTTCATCTTGCTGAAAGGGTGTTCAATCTGCACATACTGTAGTAGCTTTTATACTTTTATTATTTTTTTACAAACAAACTACATTCAAGGGTTGTCTAGATTGTTGGTCATGGGTGCCTGCCCACCCACAGTACCCGCAGCACCCAATGAAGCGTCAGTTTACTCAACTGCAGCTATGTTGTGTTATGTTTTGTGCAGAGTTTCAAGGTGTTTCATGGCCACTGTAGAGGCAACGAGGACTGTGAAGAGGGAGAGACTGTCATAGCTGGACATGGTGGGCTGTACTGTTTACATTTCTCTCTCTCTCTCTCTCTCTCTCTCTCTCTCTCTCTCTCTCATGCACTTGCACTGTATTCAAATGATCTATTTGAATGATAAAATGATTAGTGTTGACAGATTGGATAGCTTGGCTCGGTATTGTTGAAAGACAAGTTGGTTCACTCTGTTCTATAAACAATTGGAGGCTGCTTGTCTTTGTCCACCTCTGTACTTTATACATTGATATCAGACAGACTCTCCATTTAAATCTACAGACTACCATGTATGTACTAATCAATTTTTATGATGCTCTCTGAAGGAGTTATGACTGGTCGGTGTTTGAAAAAGGATGAAAACTCCACGGGTACCTGTGAAATATATGGCTGGTGTCCTGTTGAGAGACATGTCAAGACACAGTAAGGAACAGCACTATAGTACACGGAAACATGTTGCAAAGTTGCAATGATATGAACTCTGTTCATATCACGTATCACGTACGTTTGTGGGTTTGTTTCTGGCAAATCGCATCCTGACACACAAAGAAAATGTACTGAGGTTTGCTTGATTTGCAACAGATATGAGTACACTGTGTGACGGAGGAAACCATTACAACTGGTGGTGAAATATGTATTCATGTCTACCCCTCATAAAAAACATTTTTATTATATTTGAGTTTCAGACTTGTGTCCTTCAGTTGCTATTAAGAATACAAATAAGACATAAGCAATCTACAATCTACAGACATTCACAGCCTGTGTAATAGAATAACAAACCATAATCTTTTACAGAGGACCTCTGTTGAGAAAGGCAGAAAACTTCACCATCTACATCAAAAACTTCATTCGTTTCCCCAAATTTGACTTTTCAAAGTAAGCAAATTTTAAACAAAGGCTCCATTCCTTTAAAAGTTGTAATTACTAAATTACTTCCATCATTATGTGCAATGTGTTACCTTCCACTATGCAATGAACAGTGTGTGTGTGTGTGTGTGTGTGTGTGTGTGTGTGTGTGTGTGTGTGTGTGTGTGTGTGTGTGTGTGTGTGTGTGTGTGTGTGTGTGTGTGTGTGTGTGTGCGCGCATGTTACGCGATGTGTGTTACAGTATATACAAATGTAAATTCTGTTCTGCAAATCTTAGGTCCAATGTCGCGGAGACAACGAATGAATCGTATCTGAAGAGATGTCAATATGATGAGGACTTACATCCCTACTGCCCCATATTTCGCCTGGGCGACATTACTAGCCGAGCCGGACACAACTTCCAGGACATGGCCACTTTAGTTGGTTTTACAGATTTGTATTGTTATTGTCTCAGTATTTAACATTTGATATATACTGGAAAGCAGAGTTTAGGGACATGGGGCTCCATTTTCGTCACCCTTACCCCTAAACTTCTTTGCCTTTTTTACTATTTTGAAAAACACTAGCCAATAGCCAAAAACTAGCCAATCCACATTGACACGTTGTGAGCTTGTAGACTGCATGGCCATTTTAACTATTCAAAAATGTTTAGCAAAATTGTAAAAAAAAATGGCAAAGAAGTTTAGGGATAAGGGTTTTAGCGGTGACGAGCCCCATGATGTCCAGGTCAACATCGGGGGTAGTGTCACGTCACGTGGTAGCACTAGCAGTCGCCATTTCACTCATCACGCTGTACAGACACATTCCTGCAGCCGAGCAACCACAGTTTGGTAGGACACAGGGTAGACGTCACAGTGGTGTTTATTCTATGAAACTGTATAATCCATCTTATTCTTATACAGCAACATTTTACGGCCGGAATAACAAACGGCTCGCTAATGGAGTGAAAGTGAAAACCTCTTATTCTTATACTGGATACCATGCATTACCACAGCATATGATGGAAAATGTAACCGTGCTCTTTATGTAAAATTGTAAATTGTAAATTGAACGTACAGTTCAAAAACAGTTAAAAGTACAAATAAAGTGGCACTGGAACCTTGAGGTACAATTCCAATCTAGTATTAAAAGGGTATCTTTGGCCCAGGCCGTAGCGTAACGTTCTGGGCACCGGACTGGTGATCCAGTCGCGGTGTGCCGCGGGTTCGACTCCCGGACCCGACACGGCCTTTACCGCATGTCATCCCCCCATCTCTCTCCCGTTTCCTGTCAGCCTACTTTCTGTCCCTTAAAAAAAAAAAAATCAATAAAAGGCGTAAGCCGCAAAAAAAAAAATCTTAAAAAAAAAAAAAAAGGGTATCTTTGAAAAACAAAGAAAAGGACCCGCGTTTCACTGTCAGAAATGTTTCCAAACAAAATGTTGCTCTTTATTTCAAAGATACTCTTTTATCATATGCACTTTTGTCCTACTGTCACCAACCTGTGGGCATCGGCCTTTTTCTATAATTAAATTTCAGGCTGCTTCAAAAATTCAATTTATGCCAGACATGGAGAGACACAAACACAAATGCACAGCTATTCAGGTCATTATCATTCATCATGTAAGCACATTGACTCGGGTAGAGATCTTTGGTCTAACTAACCCACCCATTTGTAAGATTTCGCTTGAGAAAGTTAAGATTAATATATGGAAGATTTGAGTTAGGATACTATAAATTGTCAGTACTAGCTTTGAATATACAGTATGTGGTATTCTCTTCACATTTAGAATGATTGATTGTAAACTGTGCTCTCTTTTTCCCCTCCAAGGGTGGATCAATTGCCATTCTAATAGAGTGGAATTGTGACCTTGACAAGGGATATTCTCATTGTCATCCACGTTATCACTTCACTCGTCTGGACATCAGTGCCTCCAAAACATCCCCAGGTTTTAACTTCAGGTGATTTGTCAGTTAGACCACTGTTTTCCAAACATGTCCTGGAGTTGTGAACAACGGGAGCTGTCAAGAAATGGATTACAGCGATCCCGTTTTATTCATTAAAAAAAGGACCTGAAGACGCATATACACGTCCAAGCACATGCCGGTTTGATTAGAGAAGACTTGTATACCTACACGTTTTTAGCATCATAGGTGTTAAATAGCTCAGTAATGGTCTGCAGTTCTTTAAAAAACAGAAAATAAATAGTTGGAATACCAATTTCATCCAATCAGAAGAAAGAACTCAAGATGCAAGACAAACGTGAAATTGGAAATCATACACAAAAAGAGCAGACATTGAGACTTCTGTGTACTAGTGTTTGTTCAGAAACAGGAGTCTCCCCGTCTCTTCAGCTCTTTAATCTCTGCTTCTAGCAAATGATTAAGCTACTATGAGAACATGTTTTACAACCGTTTAACAACAAACTTTTTTTTTAAGACCCAGAAAATATATCACCTTTAAGCCATTTAGACTTGAGACCCTATAGAACGTACTGTCCTGCCCCCTCGAGAGACCCGGACAATAATTCCCCGTTCATTTTCCTCATAGACTTTTCAAAAAGTATTTATTTAAAGACGTTTACACTGCGGACAAAGCCAACTCGAGTTGTGACAAATCATGACAACAAACACAATGTTTTGGGCCGAACAAATAATTTGAAAGAAGAAAAAAAACGGCAGGTTAAAACACATTTGTTGTTTTTCTTCTTTGTAATTATTTGTTTGGTCCAAAATATTGTGTTTGTTGTCATGATTTGTCACAACTCGAGTTGGCTTGACGCTTAAAAGGTCTTTAAATAAATACTTTTTGAAATGTCTATGGGGAAAATGCATTGGGAATTATTTCCTGGGCCTGGTGTCGTCATCTGGTTCCACTGAAAAATTGACCATTCATAGAGATTTACAAAAATATTGTTATCAATTATTTTAGAATTGTCTCATTTGGTTCCTTTCCACCAGTGTTAATGTTTTCATTATGATTTCATTTTGATTTAGTTTTAGTCTTAATAACACAACATTTAGTTAAGGTGGTTGCACACCGGCCGCATTTTTCGGAAAACCGTTGGAGAAATGCAGCTTAAAAATCCGAATTCGCGCCCGGTGTGTAGGGACCTTTAGTCCTATTTAATCTTCTGAAAAACCTTAGTCTTTTAGTTAGGGTCATGTTTTATTGCACCCGATCCCATTCCGAACATTCGATTTTGAGTATCTGCCGATACAGATATTTCCCGATCCGATATTTTTATAGAACACTTATGACATATCACAATAGTACAGTATCTTAAATCACATCTAATATCCAGTCTAATATCATGTTATGGATATAATAGGGATGTCCCGATCAGGTTTTTTTGCTCCCGATTCGATCATTTGAAAATTACGTGTTCGACCCCGATTTCCGATCATGTGATCGGATCGAGACAACCCTACTTTTAGTCTTAGTCTTATAGTCAACAAAATTACCACCAGGCCGAATGCCGGGGACCCTTTGTGTGTGTGTGTGTGTGTGTGTGTGTGTGCGTGCGCGGTTGATACATATAGTTAAATATTGTATGGAAATACATATTGTACACTAATATGCTTTTTTTTTAACAGACATGCTCGCTATTACAAAAATGCTGCAGGGGACAGCTACCGAACCTTATTCAAAGTGTACGGTGTGCGCTTTGACATCATGGTACATGGAAAGGTATGGGAAATACACTAACAACTTTAGTTTATTCATGATATGGAGATTATTATTATTATTATATTAATATTGATAATTATTTTTATTATTAATATTATTGTTATTATTATTTATTTTTTGCAATTGGCAACCAGGCTGTGTGCATTTGACATTTGTGTGTGTGTGTATCTTTTTTATAACCATCTTACTTTTCTACTATCTTAGGCTGGCAAATTTAATATAGTCCCTACATGCATCAACATAGGCTCAGGACTGGCGTTGATGGGTGGTGTAAGTGTGACTCAGTCTCATTTTGAACACTTTGCTAAGAACTTAAAAAGGACAAATCTATAGTTCTGCCTATGATTTTATGCAATCTATGATGCCATGATGAATATTCTAAACAACACAAATATTTGAACCTATATATTTTCTATGATCTTCTCCATTATGAAATAACAAAATAACATGCCTCAATTTGTACAATTTCAAATTTCAACAGTGTGTATTCATCTGCGACATGGTCCTTCTCCATCTGATGAAGAAAAGCACTTTTTATCGGGAAAGCAAATTTGAGACAACAAAGTATGTCAATATAGCAACAGAAATGTTGTCAGCTTCTGGTGCTGTAATTTGATATTAGCTCAACAGCATGACAAACTATTTGAAAGTAGATTTCAAGGATTCCTGTGATATCATAATGCTAAGCTAATCAACATGAAACATAGCATATTTATTAATTCGATAATTATATAGGCCTACTGTAGGCCTGCAACAGCCACACCGTAACAAATTACAAATGTTATTAATGTTACCAAGTTTATTTAAAAAAATAAACTTAACTTTATTTCATATTTATCGGCAAAAACAAAAGTGAGGGGCGATTTTCAAATCTCCCTAAAGTTCTTACTTTCCAGTGTTGATTTTGACAAGTTTTAATTTTAGTCATAGTCTCTAGTTTATTTAGTTTTAGTCACAAATTTTGTCACCTGGAATTTTTTGCTGCTAGTCTAGTTTTAGTCGACTAAATATACGATTTTAGTCGACTAAATCTACAGTTGATTTAGTCTACTAAAATGTATTTAGGCGGGCCTTGATGCCGTCGTAATGGCTGATTTTAGACTTGCTGAAAATAGCGTGACTCGTTGTGAGCTTGTAGATCGGCTATTTTCAGAGCGCAACCAAACAAAAATGACTTGTCTTTTAGTTCTACTGGATCTCTTCATCACTAGTCCCTCCCTTATACATTTTAATGTAGTTTGTATTTGTTGATGAAATTGTCAATATATTTACTCTTAGTTTTAGTCATCATAGCTTAGTTTTCATTTAGTTTACATTTAGTTTGTCAGTGAAAAAAGGTAGTTTTCGCCAACAAAATCAACACTGTTACCTTCTTTCCACAGAAAAAAAGGTGCATCTCAACACGATGGCACAGAAGTCACGGAAGGATTGGAACAGCAGCAGCTGACAGACCTATCATTAGAGACTTAATCACCATGGCCACAGATCAGTGGCTCTGGGGCATATGCTGTCAAGTGAGGGCAAGCTTCCGCGTTGGTGCCAATTAAGGAAAGTAATGAAAGGAAGGGTCGTGAGTCACGTGACTGGACGCTGGGGATGCATCATACAACGGCGCACTTCCTCCCTCAGTGCGATACACGTCGCAGCCAATGAATTGCAGCGGCGAATGAGGCGTCTACCTTTCTATGGTGATAGACACCCTCCCAGCTATAATGACGTGAAGCTGCAGTCCTGTTGTCAGATGTTGCCTTCAACAACAGTTCTTTATTATTTCTTTTGAAGGTATACGGCCTACAGACCCAGAGATACTGCTGAAATGTCACAGAATTTCAGGATTAAAATATGTTAATATAACATATCCATCCTTCTCCACAAGTAGGCCTATACAATGCAGAAGAACTTCATTTCTTTACACAGTATTTCCAAACAAAATGCATTTCCAACTGACTATCCAGCTCAGCCTGTTAAATTGCAGTCTGCTTTGAATGTCTTGTTATTCATGAAAATGTAAAAATGGTATTTCATCTATTTCCTCTGATGTACCAGATGAACTTTCCTCGAATTCCCAAAGAAATGTATTATAGACAATAGAGGAGTTGGCCACAATCTCCCCAAAATAAAACTTGCTAAACCACCCAAAACATGTAGGCTACTATAGACCCAACTGGTATGGTAGCACTCACCTTTTAAAAGGACAGGTACAGTGCCTCAATTTCACAATTTATTTTGTCCAGACAAAAGATGTTCATCCCTTAATCCACCATTTTTGCACATCATCAATGATTGATTAATTTCTCTTTGCTCTCTCTCTCTCTCTACTCTTGAAACTTGAGTGCAGTGTTGCGCTATGAAAGGAATGTCCATTCATTTCATATTTTTCATGTCTAGCTTTTCTGAAGATGAATGGGAAGTTGGAATGAGTGCATGTAAGGGAGAACAGCATTTTATATAAACTGTAATGTCAAACTTCAACTTCTTTGGCTGGTCAACTTAATTGTCAATAGAGTCTTGATTCTAGTACAGTATGTTGATGTTGTTGTTGTTGTTGTTGTTGTCGTCGTTATAGAGGGTATGCGCATGCATAAAGTGAATGGCAAATCGAGTGGCAAAGTGACAGGAAAAGTGAGTTTAACATTGTTTAATGTCGTTTAATGCAATTTTCTGTTTGGATGCATGGGCTGTCAAGGCCAGAAAGTAGTTTTTGCCACTCAGTAGACATTCCTGCATAACTTCCTGGTTTGATGATGATGTCACGCGCATACCCTCTAGTCTATTGTTATTATTACTAATAGACGGATTTACGATGATTGTGGTGATGCCACTCAGACTAGTCACTCACACAGATGGGGACTCAGGAGATAAAACAATGACAATAGAGCAACTAAATAGCCTACCTTCTTAAAGGACAAAGAAGCTATGTTTGGGCTGAGCCAGATTAAGAATGCAAAAGGCATGGGTGACTATTGATGAATGGGTAGAGGTCAAAAGGTCACAGAAAATCGGCCCTGGCATTTGTGGTCTTCACCGGGCCAGAATACGGCCCAAAGACGCTACTATGTCTTCTTTGTATTACTTTTTCTTATCAGTTTGGCTCAGCCCCGACCCCATGACTGCCCAGCCCTTCTGGCATGTGCCAGAATTGCCAGACTGTCCAAGCCGGGCCTGGTCGAGACCCAAAAGAGAGATTAGCAGAAGCACACAACGTGTCGCTTTGCACCGTGTTGCGAGCTTGTAGATCATGCTACTTTCACTACTAAATATTTTTTGGAAATTTCTTAGATGTATGCGTTTGTTTTAAAATGTAGGCTATACAATTATTTTTCATCTTATTTGAAGAAAAACAAAACATAGGCTATATATGTTTTTTAAATGGGATTTGTACTCAAGTCGTGAACTCGTGACCCACCAATACAAATTGGTCTGTGACCCACAAATGACCCACCGTTTGGGAACCAGTTCTTTGAAGTGTGCCTCTCAGAATCCCATCCTGTTCGACAACCCTACAACAACAGGAAAATCTGTTCATGGACAACAAAGGTGCCCTCGGGGGTAGAGGGAGGAGCATAGCCAAGGTAACCTGTACCAGCACACCTCCACCTACCTACAGCACTATTGCACACTCATCCACAACCTGCATCATTCCTCTGCCTGCAGCAACAGACACACTCAGAAAGGCTGTAGCACTGTGGAATTCAATAGCATTTGGGTGGAAACCAAAGGCTGTGACGATCACAACAGCCACCTCCAAGACTTGGATAGAATGAGCAACAACTCTACACAAGATGGACAAGATGTTCCTGCTGACAGTGACACACAGGACCCAGCGGGTGGCGTTGGAACAGGGCCATGTGAAACGGAACAGGATATAGAACTTGATGGTCTGGGATGGCTCCTCAGTAAGGAACATTTAAGGAGTCCCACTCCGATGGATACCGTTACAGCTGTAGCTATTAGGTAAGTAGTTACAGTATAATGATGCTATATTTGGAAAATTATAGTTTGCTTTCTCACTGTGAAGAAGACTACTATAGCCTACATGCAACTGATATACGTACTAGGTCTATTTGCTGGAGACAAAGACAGTTTCATTGTTTGAACACACAACATTTTTGTGCTCTATGCAAACTAAGTGTCAGGTTACGGAGGTAACCAGTTACAGGTAAACGAGTGTCGGCTTGCATTGTAAAGGTCTCCTACTGTATAGCCTAATATGTTAGTTTTTTGTATTATGGACCATAATACATGGTGAATATGCATTTCCATGATCAAAATGATGCTTTTAGGTCAGAAAATAGCAGACCTACAAGCTCACAGTGCATTGTGTTGTGTGTTGTTGGTTTGTGTTGGTGATTAACCATAATCTTAATCTATGTTGCAGTGAAAACTACAGCTCTGTTGTCGATTCCATTGGTGCATTTACCATGGGAAGGGTCTTCCTGGCTGCATCAAAAGGAGACAAGACTGAACTCATTGGCTTGCTTGATTACCTGCGAGCTAAAAATAAGCTTCTTACAAGTCCAGAATTCACAGGCAAGTTTAATTATGTTATTGTCTTTGCCTAGTGAAAGGGAGTTGCATGTCCCTTTCTTTAGCTCTCTTTGTTGCCTCCTCTAGGACTACAACGTTTTATAGAATGCATACAAATATATATGTTAAATAAGGTTCAGATTGATACGCCAGCCTCAAGTTAAATAACTTTAGGAAATGACAAAATTAATGTCCAGGTGATTGATTAATTATATTTACAGTATGTGGAAGTGGAATGTAAAGGTAAAATAAAGGCCTACTTATTAAATAACACTTTTAATATTGTGTGAATGAGAGGAAACCAGGTGGAACGGTGAGGTTACAGGGAGTAGGAGTACACATAAAGAAGGTGGAGGCTTTTTGTTTACCTGCTGTATAAACGTGACCTTGACTTTAAGTACTTAATTAGGGTCAACATGATCAGAGCAATGGAGAGTGTGGGGGGTGAAGAAGAGGTGAAGAAAATGAGTGCAAGCAGGTTGGAATGGATGTAGAAAAGTGCCAGGTGTGTTGTGCGATAGGAAAGTATCAGCAAGAATGAAAGGGAAGTGTGTAGTCCTGTACCTTTTGTGCCGTCAAAATACAGTACAAACCCGATTGTTGTCTCAACACTTAAGGTTTGGGGACAGATTAGGAAGGAGTTTGGTTGGTCATTGCTCACCATGTCAGCACCCATCTGCAATAATCATCTTTTTTTACCTGCTAAATTGGACTCTGGGTTTGCTCCATGGGGAAGAGAAGGTCTGATTTACTTCCGAGACTTGTATATAGATGGCCAATTTGCAGAATTCGGAGATTTGTGTGCAACTTATGACCTGCGACAATCTGACCGGTTTAGATATTTTCAGGTTCGACACTTTGTTAAAACCCACTCTCCAACATTCCCGCAGTTATCTATGCGGTCGGGTGTGGAGGTCTTTATGCCTGCAGCAAGCCTAGCTAGAGGTGTTGTTTCTTGTCTCTATGAGACTATCCCCCGCAGAGACCCGGGTTTGGATAAGATCAGGGCAGGCTGGGAGGCCGAATTGGAGATCGCATTTTCAGATGAGTGGTGGGAGCAGGCAACGGAGAGGGTTAATTCTTCTTCTTCCTGTGCTAGGCTTAGCCTCATTCAGTTTAAAGTTCTCCACAGAACTCATTACAGTAAAGCAAGGTTATCTAAAATATATCCGGGCATGACGGATAGTTGCGATAGATGTTCACAATCACCAGGGAATCTGTCCCACATGTTCTGGTCTTGCCCCAAATTGATCCCATTCTGGAAATCTTTCTTTGACATAATTTCTGAAGTGCTGGAGACAACCATTTTGCCTTGCCCCCAAATTGCAATTTTTGGAATCCCGGAGGAGGATGTAGTTTTACCCAGAAAGCAACTTAATGTTATTGCCTTCGCCTCATTAATCGCCCGCAGGAGGATACTTTTACAGTGGAAGGCTGAGTCCCCTCCCTCGGCTAAATCATGGTTGATTGATGTTATGTCCTTTCTGAAACTTGAAAAGATCAAATTCACAATTCGAGGGTCCTCTGACAAATTTTACAACCATTGGCAACCTTTAATATCGTATGTAAGCAGTTTAGAATCACTTTCACCTGACTGAAGACACATGGTGTTGGTGTGCGGATCTCTACCTGGTGCAATATATATAGCATAATATGTCGGAAATCATTACACATGAGAGTCGAGAAATGAGCCAATTAAGCGCTTTATCTCTTTATATGTATATATATAGTTTTTTTATTTTATTTTTATTTATATATATATATATATATATATATATATATATATATATATATATATATATATATATATATATATATATATATATAATAATTTTCATTTAATATTACTTTGTTTTATTTTTATTTACCCGTTTGTATTATTGTTAATCTTACCCCCCATTGAAGTTGTTATTAACCATAACCATGTGATCCCTTTCTCTGTCTCTTAGTATCTTATCTATTACCCATTGGTTTTATACCTGTATATACTGTATGTTGTGTGTATTGCTTTGTACTCAAATTATTATTATTATTTCTTTTTATATATATACCTGTGTTTGTACGTATGTTGTTTGTATGTCTGGCCTCGTGGGGAAAGATGGTGGGTGGGTGGGGAGGACTGGGAAGGGAGTTGTGGGAGAAAATGTAAAAAAACCTGAAGAGTCGTATTCTCTCTCTGTGAAAACTGCACATGATCCAACTCTTTGAATAAAATTTACTTAAAAAAAAAAGAATGAAAGGGAAGGTGTACAAGACAAGCTATGTTGTATGGTTTTTAGACGTTGGAGACAGTCGCACTGAGGAAAAGACAGGAAGCAGAGCTGGAGGTAGCAGAGACTAAAATGTTGAGGAGCAACAAGGATGGATAGGATCAGGAACGAGTACATCAGAGACAGGCACAGATGTTTTGGAGATAATGCCAGAGAGGCCAGACTGAGATGGTTTGGACATGTAGAGAGGAGGTGAGCGTGAGTATATCAGTAGAAGCATGTTGAGCTTGGAACTGCCAGGCAGGAGGCACAGAGGAAGACCAAAGAGAATATTTATGGAGGTAGTGAAAGAGGACATGAACTTCAACTTAGTTGGTGTGAGAGAAGAGGAGGCATGATGGAGGACAGGGTGAGATGGATGGCAGATGATTCGCTGTGGCTACCCCTGAAGGGAAAACCCCTCCATTGCACGGCTTTCCAAAATGATGGCGTGTGGCAGCCATTGGAATTTGGAGTTTGTTTAGGGTATCTATGTATTTTTTGCCAGCCAAGACTATGGATTTAACGTTTGTTTAGATTAGTCATGGATGGATGATGTAAGTTTTTACCAGCCAAGGCTATTTAATTTTTGTTTAGGGTAGTAAATTGTCATTTACTGTAAACGTCATCGGAGTGATATAAATACTGCCCTCGCTGCGTCTGGCGATCACTTCACATGAGTGTGATTTTTAAATGAAGTCCAATTAGCACTACCCCATCTGTTTGTTGAGGGGCGCTACCCCCTCCTTTGTGTGTTTGTGTGTACCTAATAGCGATGATTTGATTGGCTGAGCACGGAATATGAGGATAAAAAGTTAGGACGGAAAATTGAGGACGCCAACTGTGATTGGCCGGAATGTGATGAAGTAGGATGATGTATGATCATAAGAGAGCCCCTCACTTCACACTATAGTGTGATTCTTTTTTAATAACCTTGCGTTGTAGCAGATTCGTTGGATTTGTCATTTCTGTCGTCTACATGAAACAATGCATCTATTATGTTTCACAGATTTGTTCTGCTTTTAAGGTCAGCGATAGTCAGTTATAATCGTATTTGCCAATGCAAATACAAGGTTTTGTGGAAACGGTTTACAATCTTTTATCAATACAGTAAATGCACAACATCTCCTTGTGTCTGTCTATGTACTGTATGTGTGTCCCTATAGAAAATATTGAGAACCACGTGACTAATCAACTTCAAACTAGGTGCGTTTACTGTAAATCACAGGGAACAAAGGGAGCTACAGTAAAAGCGTGCAGGTCCACTGTATGCTGGTGATCAAATGCTGAACAAACAGAGGATCAGCATTAAAATAATGATAGAGTCTGCACTATGTTGTTTTTACCACTACCATCTGCAATACATAGTGGGAGTTAACAACAGTGTCTGGACTATTATTATTTTTAATGCAAATTGCAGGGAACACTTTGGACACCGTTTGTGGTTGTGCCACATAAGCTTGAGAATGACCTAAGACGGTGTGCTCCATATGATATGCAGATCTCCACCAGCTGTAGCTGTAGATCTTGTATATATTTTTTTTTTAAGATATTTTTTTGCGGCTTACGCCTTTTATTGATTTTTTGAAGGGACAGACAGTAGGCTGACAGGAAACGGGAGAGAGATGGGGGGATGACATGCAGTAAAGGCCGTGTCGGGTCCGGGAGTCGAACCCGCGGCACACTGCGACTGGATTACCAGTCCGGTGCCCAGACCGTTACGCTACGGCCTGGGCCAGATCTTGTATATTAACTGTGTGTTAAGGGACAGATTAAGACTCATAGGGATCTAATCTACATCATTTACAAGATATTTGTTTGCATGTTAGGGGGGGCTGTGGTTTCTGTTACGGCCATATAAGTGACCTTGTACTGTATAGACGCCGGGCAGAAGGGCCCACTTACTTGTGTACGTGGGCCATCCATTTTAATAACTTGTCATTGGGCCTGCCCAACGGCCCCTGGCAGGGGAGGAGTCCTCCCCTAGCCTGGGCACCGAATTTCATTTCGGTATATGATCCGGGCGGGAGCGGATCATATGGTTACGTCATGGTCATGTTGTAGTATTGTTTTGTAGTCCCAAGAAGTCGACAGACAGGAACAACAGGCGGCGGCAACTTCCTTTTCCCTCCCAATAAAAGCTACAGGCTACGAGAGCTTTTATTGAGAGGGAAAGGGAAGTTGCCGCCGCCTGTTGTTCCCGTCTGTCGACTACAAAACAATACTACAACATGACGTAACCATATCATCCGCTCCCCTCCGGGTCATACGGACTTTTGAAACAGAGACCAGGCTTTCCTCCAAGGTGGTGGAAAGCCTGGTGAGGCGAGGTTAGTCCTCCCCTGCCAGGGAGGACTCCTCCCCTGCCAGGGAGGACTCCTCCCCTGCCAGGGGCCGTTGAGGACTATCCATTGAGTCTGTTAGGCCCAGGGGGCCCTGAGCTAGGAGGTAAATTGGATAATTGGGATAAGATAAACATATAATGTTATGTTATCTACTATAGTATAGGCGTTACCTGGCTGGGACAAGTGAGATTCCTTACCAAGGCCTAAAGACTGTGTCCATGCCCAGGGGCCCATTATCTCATGGTCTGCCTATATGGCCCCTGGTAGCAAGGCCCCCTGGGAACTGGCCCCATTGAGTTCCAATGATCCCCTGTGTCTGTGTGTAATGTCTATGGGTCTTTGCCCACTTCTCCTAATCATTATTAATAGGATAATTAATCTCTAGGGACTGGAATTTGCCTAAATGAAATTGTGAGGTAATGATTTTTTTTTTTTTTTCAGATCAAACAAATGGGAAAACAGCACTTCTGAAAGCTCTGATGAACCTGAAAGGAGACCAGAATGACACCATTGAGGTCCTTCTTGACATAGCAGATCAAACCGGAGATCTGGGAGACTTTGTCAACGCGTCATACACAGATGTTTACTACAAAGGTTGGTAAACAAGCCCAAAACTATTTGCTCATTTACAATTTACGTCGCAGGGAGCCCCCTTTCAGAACGACATGGGACCCAGAAAATAATTCCCCATGCATTTTCCCCATAGACCATTTCAAAAAGTATTTATTTAAATATCTGTAAGCCTCAGACAAAGCCAACTCGGAGCATGATGAATCATGACAACAAACACAATTTTTTGGACAAATAATTAGAAATACGAAAAAAGGGCAGCTGGGTACAACACTTTGTTGTTTTTCTTCTATTGACAATAAAATAAATGGGGAACTGTCATTTCTATGCCGACACTGTAAGATACCTAAAAGTACAGTAGCCCTATTGATTTTGTTGGAATTTTCCCAAATGAGGACTCAGGAGGTATACTTGATTATTTCTATTCCATGTCTAGTCTATTCTATTCCATGTCTAGTCTATCTATTCCACGGTTGTGTCGCAAGACGGATTTCAGTGAAGGCTGATATCATCATTGTTTACTTGGGATACATAATTGTGATCCTTTTGCAACAGTTTTCATACTATACTGATTCAGCCATAATAGTTTCACAAATGTGTATTGTGTAGCATACCAGGCTGGATAAAGAGGTTGAAGGCCGACTGATGATGTGAAGTTTCTTTATTCATAGATCAACGTGAAAACTAAAAACAAAGCACAAAACGTATAATCAATATAAGCAGACATAAACAAATACTATTTACAAATAAAAGGTATATATCAAACCACAATATCACATAAGCAGACCACCAACTACAACAATAAAATCCCACAACAATATGACACAAACAAATAACCATAAAATGAACATTCACCTTGTTCCCTCTCCAGCTAGGTGCTAACCAGGTTTCCCATGGGCATGATGTCACTCTGATCAATCATATTGTGTGTCCAAGAAAGTCTAAAGTCAATAAAGCACAAATTAAAATCTGAGAGTTCCATTTTCATTTAATATAATTATTGTCTCCTTAGTTTGTACTCACTCGATCCGTTTGGCAGTCCAATTTATCCCGTTAGGGCTTATCTTTCAATCCTCTGTTTGAGAGAAGCATGGTGAGGAACAAACATTTCCTTTTCCTCTGACTGATGTTATGTTGGGCTGTCTTTTATCTGTCAGTCTGGCTCAGGTGAGCGAGTGAGCGAGCTTCCTGTTGGCCCACACTCTTTCAAAATAAAAGCGTTTTCTCCATTACATATTGTATCTCCCATTTGTTGCCTCTACTTCCAGGTCAGTCTGCCCTGCACATTGCCATTGAGAGAAGAAGCTTTGAGCATGTTAAACTGCTGGTCCAGAAAGGAGCATATGTGCAAGCAAAAGCAAACGGGTCATTCTTCCAGTATCGCACGATCGAACGACCAGCCTCAGGCTTTTATTTTGGTGAGTACTTTCGTCTTGACAATGACCTTAAAGGAGCATTCGGTGATTTGGGTGATTTGGGGGACATGCGACCAGTCAACAGCACACACACCAAGGCCCGCCCCCGCTTGATCATGATTGGCGGAAGGCCCCTCTCTATCCTGATTGGATGAAGCCTGGGCCACCTAGCCAAAAACGAAAACTACGTTTTTTTGAGCCATGTACAGTAGCTTATAACCTCAAAGGTCAACTCCTTTATGTTTTTTTATAAATCTTTTATTAGGTGAACTTCCTCTGTCACTGGCAGCATGCACCAACCAGCTGGATGTGGTGTCCTTCCTCTTGGATAACCCTTACAAGTGTGCCGACGTCACTGACACAGACTCCCAAGGAAACACCGTCTTACACGCCCTGGTGACCATAGCAGACAACAAACCAGAAACCACCGCCTTTATCACGAGAATGTACGACGAAATTCTCATTCAACACGCCAAACATACGATGGAAGGCGACATGACATTGGAATCCATTAAAAACATCAATGGGCTGACCCCGATGAAGTTAGCGGCCAAGATGGGCAAGATTGGGGTAGGTTTGTTATAAAGTGAGAACGTATCTTATTAGGGACCAAGGCCAAAGGGGTGAAGGCCCCTGTTGTTTTCCTACTGTTTTTCTTCCTCCGACACTCTTTGCAGTTTCCACGAAATGCGGAAATATGGGAGAGGGTCATGGGAAAGGTTTCAAGAACTGAAGCTCACAGTGATTTGTCAAATGAACTCTGACCTTTAGATCTCCCAATTATAGTGATTTTTGAGGGGCGCTAGCCCCTCCTATATACAGGTTTAATGTTTGTTTTTAGTTCAATGTTTATTTTAAAAACGGCAGTGACAATGAAGGGAAAATTTACGTCATCTTGTCCCTAACACAAACATTAAATGCCATTAGCAATAAAGAGAATGTAATGTTTGTTTTACATCACCTAATCATAGCAACATGAGTTAGACTTTAATATATTAGCGCCCCTCACTTCACACGAGTGTCATACCATAGGTGTTCCCAAGATACGAGACGAATGCCAAGAAGGATCATTTGGTGGTAGTTTCTGTCCCACCCAGGGAACCAGTCTTTTAGAATGTGTCAAGTAATTACTTGAACTGATCAAACTGACAGATACCTGCCTGCCTAGTAGCCTACACAAGTCTAGAACTGTGGGCCTCTCTGATTGATCATTTGCCAAACAGGTGCTCACACACATGCTGCAACGTGAGTTCATGGACGAGGAGACCAGATCGCTCTCCAGGAAGTTCACAGAATGGGTGTATGGACCTATCCAATCATCGCTCTACGACATGAGTTCCATCGATACCACCGAAGAGAATTCCGTGTTGGAGATTATAGTCTTCGGCACTGGGATTCCGGTAAGAACAAAGTCGAAACAAAACAAGTGGTATGCGTTGATTGTCCGACCCAATCCATTGGCTTTGCCAGTGGTGCCTCAAACTTTTTCAACCCTAAATGAATGTGTATTTCATTGCCATGGACCCCCGCCATCTGAAAAAATGTCACAAAGATTGGAAAAGAATGTCAATTGCTTTTTTAAATAGTCCTCACTTTGAGAACCCCCGCATTGGATCGTGGATCACCATAACGAGTTCCAGCCACAGGATCCATTTGGTTCCTATAACTATAGATAATTTATCTGGGGACCCCCTGGAACCCCCTCAAAATCTAAAATGTGCACAAGTAAGTCAAATATATGAAGAGAAAGGAAAAGATACAGAAGGGAAATACAGTTATGCAATATGGAATAGGCTATATAGTGAAATAACTATTAATGCACTTGGTGTATATTACCGTATGTACACAGAAAAAACTGAGTTGACTGTATGGGAGAAGCAATTTAGGAACATTGGTGCATAATCAATGGAAGATTTGTCTGAAAAACAAATTTAACTTTTTTGTGTACTTTGACCTTGACCCAATCACCTACAGCAGTTGTCCCATACCGTTATGAACAAACAGATCAGCCTGGGGGGGGGGGGGGGGGGGGGGGAAACTAAATCGTAATTTTATCCATGTCGTGTCAATTAATTATTTTTTATCTACTATGATGATAATCATGAGAATGTTAAATAGAATCTGCGTCTGCTGGGCCCCTAAAGTTCAGTTGATGATTCTTGTCTGCTATGAACCTTAAACCTCAGAATCGTCATGAGATGCTTCAGATCGAGCCTCTTCAAAGTCTTCTACAGGAGAAATGGGATCGGTTCGCCGCAAAGATATTCCTAATGAACTTCCTGAGTTACATGGTGTATCTGAGCATCTTCACCGCAGTGGCCTTATACAGGAAGGAAGGACACGTAAGACAAACACACAACGAGAAGAAACAATAGCAAGTATATGTTCACAATTCAATCCGTTTAAAAAAAACGTTCTTCCGACCTTTTGAATTACAGCCACCCTTTCCCGTTGAGAATGACCCACTTGACTTCCTTCGATGCACCGGAGAGGTGTTCATCATCCTTTGTGCCGTCTACTTTTTCTACAAAGCGGTAAGAATGTACCAAATGGCCCAGTCTTTCACCGTACATTGGTACCGTACAATCAGTTTAGTGCTTACTAAGCAGTCAGTCTATTCTAGAATACAAAATGAACTACTACAGACCACTACTGGCTACTATACAACTACGGCAGGGGTGCCCAAAAGGTAGATTAAGGCTGTGCAGGTAGATCACAAAGTAATATGCAAAAAACAAAGTATATTTTCACCCTTCTATTATGTACTGTAACATCAGCGTCCGTATTCCAAAGGTAATTTTTTTTAAACGATTTTCAGCAATGGGATAACACAATTTTTGGGCATTTTGATAGTGGCTTTCAAGTCAAAAGAGTGTGGGCGCACCTGAACTACGGTATATCAACAACTACTAGCCTACTACTACTACTACTACAACTACTAAAGCTAGTTAGAAGTTAAAGTTGCAGCATCAATAATCATTGATTCTAGGCTAACCAAACCTAAACTAATACCTCTCTGAAGAATGGAACATAATTGTTTCCATTGTTTGAAATACTAGAAACAACATCCCATTGTTTGAACTATACTAGAACAAAAGAAGCAATTCCAACTTGCAAGAGCACGAGAGCAATTAAGGGATGAGTGAGTGAGTGTGTTGAAACAGTGTGTTTTACACACAGCATTAACACTGAGGGTTTGTTGTACCTTATCTTCCTTCACGTGATCGGTATCTGACTCTGGAAGCACAGAGGGGAGTAGGCCTACGTACTGTACAGGCGTAGGCCCTATACTGTATGACCGGCAATGCTTACAGTGTACAAAATAAGAAATAAAAACATCACACACACGTGCAGCTGACAGAAGCACGTGTGCACAAAAACCGCTGTGTGTGAATACTGCAATTCTCGATAACAGAGATCAGGGTTAAGAAGGGAATAACTGAAAACATGTAAAAGGAGAACTATTGTAGGGGTGTTACTTTATTGAGCTGGCAATTAAGAACCTGTACAAACCCCACACGTTTTTTTTCTTTCTAATATCCACAGATCATTGATTTCAAGAGAAAACCCCCAAATCCCAAATCGCTGTATATCGACGGCTTCTGTGACATTCTGTTGTAAGTATATTTGAACAAACTGAGTTCTAAAAGAAAAACAAGATGGGGTCTAATAACTGTGTGACAGAATTTTGACACTGCTGTTGCAAGACATTTGTTTTATTATAAAAGATTAATTCTCTCTGCCCCTTTAGCAGTGGTGGAAATTAACTAAGTACAGTCATTTACTTAAGTACTGTAGGCTACTGTAAGTACAAGTTTGAGGTAGGCTATTTGTACTTTACTTAAGTATTTCCACTACTTTTACTTCTACTTCATTACATCTGATCCAAATATTGTACTTTTACTCTAGTTACTTTGTAGATTTTGATTATTACAAAACATGCATTACCCTTAAATTAGATTGGAACAGTTTGTATTGAATGTGAAGCAGGGATGAGATCACAACATTTGCTTTCAAAGAAAATAACAAAAAACTAATAGCATTCAAAATTCTGTCAATTCACTTAAGGATTTTTTAAAGGCATTTCAAATAAGGAACCCCAAAACAAAAATTATAAATCAGTCAACGTTCAACTCAAAACCTTCAAATGGGGATAATTCAACCTTAAAATAACCAAAATGAGTCTTCAGGAAATAAATCAGTTCAATTAAAAATAAAAATAACGATCCTCAGTTTGCAATGTTAATGGGAAATATCCTCTTTCTGTTTAGGCAATGGGGGGCAAACTCCTCTTGCTCTCAGTTAAGTAGGCCTTTCCATATATGGAGTTGGGTTACCTGTAATCCTGTATGTTCCTTAGGTGAATATGGTTGACTCAAAACAGGCAAATCCAAGAAATCCTGAAGGACAACTCCTGCTCCAAACAATTCACTCCTCAGCTCCAATTCTCCCTGGATTCCAAACACAGTAGAGCTTGAAGATCTGCTTCCTCAGTTAGTGAATTATATAGTTTGTTCAGGTAGTTTGCTCCAACTTGAGCTACTTCAAGGATAAAATAAAACACTGGGTAAAAGAATGTTAAGTAGAGTGCTGGACAACTGTCATGAACTGCTGCTGCCAGCCTACAAACAACTTCTTCCACACTGATTCACACACACATCATGGACACTGGGCTCACTTCCTTCCTGGACTACATAATGCTTTGGTGCACTGATCCTCCTTGTGGACAGGGGGAGGGCTATCTTACTGAGATGAGACTGAGATGTAGTCCAGGAAGTAAGTGAGCCCTGCGAAAATCAAAAATATCTAAAACCACATATTGCACACATAAAGACCCCAGGAAAGTGTTCTAAATCTTCTAAGCGTCATTAACATAATAGTAGTTTTTGCAAAAAGGGCAAAGTGTCCCTTTAAGTAACAAAATGTGAATACTTTTGCCCTTCAGTTTCGTGCAGGCGACTCTCTTCCTGGTCTGTGTCGTGTTGTACTTCTGCGGCAGGAGGGAGTACGTAGGACCTGGGGTCATCTCCCTGGCTCTGGCCTGGATCAACGTCCTCCACTACTTAAAAGGCTCCAAGAGCATGGGCATGTACGCCGTCATGATTCAAAGGGTAAGAATAGTCGACTGCATTGAGTAAATACAGTTATATTTTATGTCACAGTGGTTCTCAACTAGTGGTCCGGCAGGAGGTTCCAGGTGGTCCCCAGCTAAATGACGGAGAGTTGGTAACCAAATGGACCCTGATTAGATCATTAACTCTTGAGTTAAATTTTTGTTAAATATCTGTGTTACTTAATTTACAAGAAGTCTATGAAAAAGAGAATGTTCTTTTTGATCGTTTGCCTGTTATCTCTACTATGGTACCACATCAATACAGCATGGACTTGTAGACAATATCCAATGACAACAATATTTTCTAAGTCTTGGGTTTGAGAGGCTAAATCTCATCAAATGGTGGGGACAAATGCCGAATAAATAATGGGCCATGATACAAAATAGAAAAACACTGTTTTATGACATTGAGGCCTAATAGGATTTCTTTTTCACAGATGATCCTGGGGGACATAATGCACTTTCTGTTGGTCTATGTTGTCTTCCTCATTGGATTTTCTGCAGGTAAGGATTTTCTGGTCATTTTCAGGAAACACTTGGGTTTGGATAAAACTGTGAGAAAGGTTGCCGTGTCATTTCAGAAAATGCTAGGGGGGTACATGGGGGTGTAACGACACAGCATTTATTCATTTTATTTTATTTTATTTAAACAATCGAAGTATATCATATCGATATGTAAATAGCAACACTTGACTTTGTATCGTATCATATCATTTTGTAATGCAAAGAATTGATTGTATTGATACTAAGTACTTTTCCATTCAATATCGCTACACTTGGACTATCGATAAATGTGTGTATTCTCTGTGTTCATATCAAAGGTCCATACGTGTTCAAAAATAATGTCCATGTATTTGCCAGAGAATCACTGTTTACTTATGTATATCCATAATAATGAATGTTTTCCTTAAAATACCTGCACTATCCGGCAGTTTCAACATGCTGGGGACCCATACTCAACATTTCTAACATAAAACGTTGGTGTACTCAACATGTCCGGGTTCACATTCTGGCTACTAGACTATACAAACATGTCTTTCTAGTATAGAGGCTATACAGTATGCCCATGGGGCAGACGTTTACCCAAATTAACATTCCTGATTTCCTTCCCCCCCCCATGTAGCTGTTGTTGCTCTTATGGAGGAACCATCCAGTGCAAACAATGGGACGGATCCACGCGGAGCAAGGAGTTTCGGTCCTTCATATGAATGCAAACGTCCATCGTACAACAACATGGCTTACACCGTACTGGAGCTCTTCAAGTTCACCATCGGGATGGGAGACCTGGAGTTTACAGACCAAGTGCAGTACAAGCACGTTTTCTACATACTGCTCATCTTTTACATCGTGCTCACCTACATACTGCTGCTCAACATGCTCATAGCGCTGATGGGGAACACAGTGGAGAAGATCTCCAATGAGAGTGAAAATATATGGAAACTACAGGTACGAAAGGCTTTGATGCATGCAGCACCATGTGTTATTGTGCTTTCAGTAAACACCAGGACATGATGGCAATGACGATTGATTTAACTGAAGAAAAGGAAACACAGTAACAGTAGTGCAAAGATAAAGGCACTGATCGGCACCGTCACTTATGCCCAAAGAGGATGCCACAAATGAGAAAGGTTGCCCTGTACAGTATGTCATACAAATGCTACCTAGCTCTCTATGTCGAGCGCCGTAGTATTGAGAGAAGTGAGTCTCGCTAGCCCCCTTTTGGACTTCATCTTGCCTGAGATTGCGAACTGTCTCAAATAACTGGTAATTATTAGGGAAACTTATTAGACGTGAATACGTTATAGGCTCAGGAAAAGGGCAACAATATAGCCAGGTAAAGATTTAAATCAACTCAGAAATTGCATAAAATTAGATTTGATTTTGACATCTGATTTGCATCTACAGAGGGCCCTTACCATTTTGGACCTGGAGAGGGTCCTGCCCAAGAGCCTAAGGAACAGACTGACCTCTGGAGTGCTGAAGACACTACGGGTCAGAGGTCAAGAGTGCCGCTTTTTCAGGTAAATCATCTTGTCTCAGGACAAGTGTAATATGAGAACAGTGGTGGAAAAAGTACTCAAATGTTTTAATTAAGTAAAAGTATCAATAATGCAATATACGTACAAGACCAGAATTCAAAATGTACTTGAGTGAAAGTACAAAAGTACTGACATAAAAATGTACTTAAAGTACCAAAAGTAAATTGTGCAGAATTTCAAGTTTTCAAATGTATACTTTTGAAAATCTACTCAAACTTTAGGGTGGAGGAAATGAACTGGAATCAATTCCGTTCCAATCTGGGAATCATCGACCAAGAAGATCCAGAAACTAATGGCACTGCCAAATCGAGTCCCAAGGAGGGATCTGGACATAAAGGTACAACAACTCACTAGCAACTGCTTTTTTTCCGTCCCCATGATAAATCAAAACTTACATATTATATTTCAAATATATCAATTCAAAGGAGCTTTATTGGCATGAGAAAACATACGTTTACATTGCCAAAGCAAGTGTCAAAATACAATAAAAACAGATGAAAATGGGGAAAGTATATACAGTTGGAGGGGGTACAGCATTAAGTAAACAGAGATATGTCACAATGTATCATTTTATACAGGTTATAAAGCTTTTTTGAAACAAATTTCAGTCACTTTAGGACAAATAGCAGCATTTTTTCTCAGTATTCTCTAGTATACAAAAAAAGCTCAGATTAAAAGGTTAACCTAACCTTCTACCCTTCTTTTGTAGCAACAGTTCACAAATCTGCTGCTGTGTTTTCTTGCCGTTGGTCATAGATTCAAACTCGCTTTGGGTGTGTGTAATCTGTGGGAAGTATGTGTCTCTGATGTATGTGTTGGTATAGTGAAAGTGAAGCTCTGTTTCTGCTGGTTGTGCTTGCGTTTGTGCGTATAGTCCCTGGACCGACCAGGCGACCAGCTGACTAAGTGGGCATCCCTGTAGGTTTTCACTATGATTGAGGACTATGTTATAGAGCGTGTCTGGGTTGCTTTCTTTTTAGGTGGTTATGAAATGTAAGTGCTCTCTTCTTTATTTTGATAATGAGTGGATATCTCCCTAATTCTGCCCTGCAAGCATTGTTTGTGGTTTTTCGCTGGGTGCAAAGGATGGATTTGCAGAGTTCTGCGTGCAGGTTCTTGGTTGGCAAGGGGACCCCAGATCTCGCAACCATAGAGAGACATGGGTTCTATGACGGAGTCTAATATCTTTAACCAGATTTTTATTGGGATGTCTAGCTTAACGTTCCTTTTGAATTCAGGTCATTCGCAGCTTTATTGAAGTTACCTGTGCTACTGATGTTTAGGCCGAGGTAAGTAGTGTTTTGTGTGTTCTAGTGCCGTCATATTTAGAAAGAATTGTTGGTTCAGGTGGTTTTGTCTTTTCTGGAATATCATAATTTTTGTCTTGGTTAGATTTACTGTCAGGGCCCATGTCTGTGAAAGTTTGTGCAGGAGGTCAAGGTGCTGTTGTAATCCTTCTTTGGTAGGGGACAGTATAACACCAGGTCATATGCAAACAGTAGGCATTTGAATTCTCTGTCTGCTAGCGGCATGCCTGGTGATGTTGACTGTTCTAGTGTTTTTGCCAATTAATTTATGTATATGTTGATTTTGCTCTTTGTTTTCCTCTATTGGGCAAAAGAGTGCTTTACCCATATGTCTCCATTTTGGATGAGTAGCTCACCCTGTTTTTGTTTGTTTTGTTTGTTCCAATTTTCCCAGAAGTTGTTTGTTTTTATTGAGTCCTCTATATCTTGTAGCTGATTCCTAGTATGTTGGTTTATTATTGTTTTCCTTACAGTGTTTTTATACTGTGTTTCACTATATTGTTTTAGTTGTCTGGCTCTCTGGTTTGATAAATTCCTTCCTATATCTATTTTCAGGTTCTCGGTGGAATTTGAGTCTTCTGCGGAGGATTGGCAACAGAACACACAGGACACAACAGAGCGGCCTTCTCTGACTCCATCAGAAGGCAACGATTGACCTGTAAGACAGCAGCATCCAAGGAAGGGCACTAAGGGCAGTGACATTGTTAGGGGACAGGCCTCTAGTTTCTGCTCTGTAATTGTCTTCATGTTGGCTGTCCATGAGACTGACCATGTTTCTGTCATCTTGGACAGGTCTGTTAAGACACTGAACGAATTAGAACTAGAATATCATGTATAAAAGGTTTTGTGCTTATGGTCAAATGTAAGTCATTTCAAAGCTGATTTCGTGTGACAAGATGGGGGTTATAATAATGGTGTCCATGAGGATTTCAGATGTGGCCATTCTTCTTACTATGACATCAGGCTCTCCAGAGTTTGGAAAGTTTCAACCAAAACCTTTTTTTAACTTTTAGAAATATATATATATTGGGGGCTTTTATAGAACAGTGTAGATTGACAGGAAATTGGAAGAGAGTGGGGGAGTGACACATAGTGCCATTTGCGTAACTCAAAAATATTTTTGTTTTTGTTGTATGTAGGGATAGGCATTAATACACTTCCAAGGCTGAAGCTTCAGCCGATTACTCTTGATCACCTCTAACTATGTAACAGTTTCCTTATGTTGATGAATAATTGTATTGATACTGTGAAGATGATCAAATAAACTAAACTAAACAAACTAAACTAAACACACAGCAATGGCCCGTCAGCTCAGGAATCGAACCCAGGACTGCATCAGAGCTTATACTGTATGTGGTAGGCCTACGCACCTTAACCACTCGGCCATCAGCGTCCTAACCCTACCTCAATATTCACAAAATGTGGAGAAAAAAAACTACCTTAGGCTTACTGGAAGTGTGCACAAAGACTTTGATCTCTAGCAGTTTGCTAGAGATTATAACCACGGACGGAGCTTTACATTGAGAGATCACTTTTTCCCCCAGAGTTATCTCTATCAGCCTGTCTAGATGGCTAAATAGTGCATTTCTCCTAAGCGATTTACAATTTACATTAGATTGAACCATTCACACACACGCACATGCACGCATGCACACACACAGACACAGACACACAGACAGACACACACACACACACACACACACACACACACACACACACACACACACACACACACCCATGGCGGAGGAAGCCATGCATAGCACCAACGAGCTCATCGGGAGTAGTCAGGGTTAGGATGGTTCTGTATACCGTGGGGACCTCATGTTTTCTATTGTCTTGGTGATATGTTTTACTGTGCTATGTGTTGTTTTGTTGTGGGTGTTTGAACAGAACTGTGAAGATTAATATCCTTAATAATAAAGATTATTATTAAAGATGGAGTTTTTCATGTGTCTATGAAGTGACAGTACTTCATTAGACACCCTGGAGTCATTTTTATTTCCTTTACTGGTTACTGATTTTTATGAAAAAAGTACTATATTTATATTATATGAACTGTATTTCATGTAACCTGGCAAAACTATACAGACATTTTTGTCTGGCAATGTTTGGGGTCTTTGTTCATATTAAAGTTCATATTGCTTTGATTGTTTAGTATTTCCTTATAGGACTAGTTCATGAACTTTTATAAGAAATGTTTGCTGTGTAAAAGATTAGTTATAGGTTTACTGAATTGAGTTTATTGGATTCTTATCGGTGGCAAGCAGACCATGCCTTGATCTATAAACTGTTTCACATACCAGATTGTACCGAATATAAGACAACTCTGATTATAAGACAACCCCCATTTTCCAAGATAAATTTGTGGAAAAAGAACATTGAATGTCAAATAGTCTAGTCCCCGATTATAATACGACCCTATTTTCTTAAGACATTTGGCATTGGAAAAAAAGTCTTATATTCAGACCAATAGTGTATTTAGTTGAAAATGGGGAAAGTATACAGTTGGAGGGGGTACAGCATTAAGAAACAGAGCTATGTCACATTGCATCGTTATATACAAATCGTTATAAAGTTGTTGTTTTTTAAACCAATGGCAGCATTTTTTGTAGTCACATAGGACAAATAGCATTTATTTTCTCAGGACTATTTAAATAAAGTATAACCCATTTCCAGTATTTTATAGGGCTTCTTTCATAATGGAAAACCCCCTTTTTTGGTCTCGAGTTGAAAGGAACTGGATTATTGCATAATGGTTGCTGTCGGCATATTATAACAGTTTTTTTTCGTAAAGTAATGCCCTACTGCAGTGGTTCTCAAAGTGGGGGCCGGGGACCCCCAGGGGTCCTTGAAGCAGTTCTAGGAGTTTAATCGTTAATTGTTTTGGGTCTGAGAGGCTAAATCGCTGTGGCTCAAATGGCAAATAAATAATGAACCTTGATATGAAAAGGGTTGAAAACCACTCTACTACAGCATCACAGTAGCATGAAACGCGTCTGTCGTTTTTTTATCCTGAAAAGCAAGTTTTGGACACGTTTCCAACTGACAAGCAATGTTCTCAATTTCTCAAACTCATGGTTCAGATTTTTAGCTTGTATGGGACATTCATTTTTGTACTTTCAATAACACATACAAAAACCACTTTAAGTTAGTGTTCAAATCTTGCGCCATGTCTTGTGAATGAACTATTTTTAAGTAGTTAAGTTTGTCATGAGGTCATCATTTTGATCTGTTTCATGACTTAACTTCATATATCCTCGTTTCCTAAGAACCACTGTGTAATAGGTTCCTCAACCGTTCACGGAATTATTCATTTATTAAATTACATTCGTAGGATTAGGATTAGGCAGATGGTCAAAGTCAGTCCATACATTTACACACCAACACCATGAAACAAAACATTTTTGCATTTGCAAACTTTATTTTGGTTAGGGGGGAATGTTTGTGCAAGACATTTTGTTCCTGAAGGATAGGCAAACTTTGAATATCACACTTCCACAAAGAAGGGAACGAGAGTTCCCCAATACCATCACCCACCCACCACTCTCGACATGATAAGAGCTTCATGAATCAAAGACAATCACATCTCGGGAGTAAAAATAAACGTAGTCGTTATTATATACCAGTACCCCAGCGAATATTGCCATCTCCCTTAAGTGAGAGGACCCTTTACAGTGTACTAAGCAGATGCTCATGACGTTCTTTACTTCTTACAGTGCCTAACACCAGCTACTGGTAAACATTTCCAGTTTTGTTTTCCCCCCCACTAGCTTTTTTTTAAATCAACCTTAGTGTTTTTATCTTAACAGAAAAAAAAGAAAAAAAAAAAACTTTGAATTCAAGACGATGCACGTTTGCACATGGGAACGGCTGCAGCCTTCATGGGGACAGACAGGAACAACTCATTCTAAGATTTTATTTAATACTTGATTCACAATTCCTCATAAGTCATATTAACACAATTTCACAAGCTTGCTTTTTTAAGTACAGTCCAGATGAGGGCGACGGCAGCCCCAGTTTATGTCGTCACCGCTTTGTTTAGAAGGAGAGAACATGTCCCCCATGACACGGCTTTGGGGCCCCAGGGCAGGGGCGGTTAACAGAGCGAGAGAGGGACGACGCTTGGGTCACTTTGGTCAGTGAGTCAGCAGCAACAGTTCACATGTCCCAACAGTGTCTAGTAGGAATCGTGGCACAACTCAGGGACATCAGTCCATGACACAGTATCAGTAGTTACATGAAAGTAGCTTGGTCCCCCAACAGAGATTAACTTAATAGTGCACCTTTGTGTGTGCACACACCTGTGTGCAAGTACCTAAAGCCTGACACACATACATACACACGTGCACACACACACATTATTGTCCATACTTAAGCCCAGTGGAGGCACTTCATATGAAACGAGACTGTATATAACCTGACTTCCTAGGGCTGTAGCATGGCAGTTCAACAGGACAGGTCCAACTAGTCCTCTGTTGTTTAGTCTGTTCATCGTAGCGACTGTCCCTAAAACACAAACCCTTGCATCTCAAAGAGGTCATTGACACCTACCATATTATAAATAGTAACTTTATTACACAATTACAGCCCAAACATTGGTACAATGCACACGCACACACACGCACGCAAATCCACACTAGTGTGTTAAGATTAAATTCAATAGCAGCTTCAAGGGGCAGGCAGGCACATCAGAAATGAGAGCCAGAAAGAAGAAAAATTATCAACGGCCGTCAACAATGAAGACAATTCCGAGAAAAAAAAAGACAATGTCTTGAATCTCATGTATCTTTCCATGGAGATCGTTCCCCCTTTTGGACCTGCTGTGTGTTCTGAGAAGGATTCAAAAGAGGAACAATGGTACTATGTGTTGTGAAAGATATGAGAATAATAAACAGTGTACTGTATTGTTTACCAATCTGCTTTACTTATGGCACCTAATGCGGAAAAACACCTATGGCTTCAGGATGCAGTGGTCCATAGAAATTAAATAAATTAAGAAAACTACATCAGGCATATCTTTAAAAAAAATCAGGTATAACTAAAGAGACACAGTCTAAATACTTTAAAAATCACTGCTACAGCCCAATGCTACACTTCTAGAAAACTCTGCTAAATACCATATATAGAGATATTTCTATCACTTAAAATGACCCTCGTACAAGACAATTAGACACAGGCTAGACCTGAGGCAACAGAAGTTGGAGATTTTGCATACAACAATAACCAATTGTCCCTCATAATTTACTATATATGATCCACATAAGTTGTGGCACTGCCATTTGCCAATTTCCATTACAATGATCCATCTACATCGCCTCAGTCACAACCAGACTTAACAAATGCTGAGAGAATATTGTTCAAGCTACCTTCCATCATGTCACTCATTTGAATACAAAGTTCTCCCGTTCAAAACCTTGACCGATAAAGTCAAGTGACATTTAAGATGTAGGTTTAGATGTGGATAACTTGATTAACATTTAAGGCTTTTTTTTCCCAACAAGGCTTGGCTTCAAGAGGAGAATGAATGGAACAGTGGGTGTGTGTGCCCACCAGCCCAACAAGACTATAAGGACTGATATACATGCTAGATCAATCTAGCTAGATTTATAACCTGCATACAATGGTTGGACATTACGTTTTAGCTTTGTAGGTAGTAGATATAACAGCACAGGGTAAGGCTAGTGTTAGTGTGGATGATGTGCTCACTCACCACAAGCCACATAGACATAACTGTCACAGCGTCACGCCTATTCATTCAGTTCACTTCCAATACAGCAGTAAAGTTGTGAGCAAAAGGTTTCTTTGGGGAGGAAATTTGTCACCCCATCTTGCATTATTTATTTTTCTTGCATGCTTGCAAGTGGCCAATTTGGTTTTCACATACGATCACGTACAGAATGAACTGCATAACTGTTTAAAATCAAACTTTATAATAATACCTTTTCACATTAGTCATCATTTCCTAAACAGGCCTTCTGCTCCCTTATGCCAATGTTGAGCATAACATTACATTTTCTTGGTTCTCAAACACTTGAGTCCTCCCTAAAATTCAAGTAGGAACAATCTACATTAACAAAAAACAAATATTGCAAGAACACAAATACCTCAGAAGCAATTTGATATAACATCTGGGCATACACGACATATACCTGATAATGGTGGGAGAGAAGGGGGGGGGGGCTAGGATTATGGGATATCATTGTCCCCGAGCGAAGCGCTGAACTGTTCAGTCACTACTATACCGCCGGCTTTGTTTGTTTTCCTTTAGCATAACGTCAGGCCACAGGTAATACACAATTGTCAATTGACACATTGCGGCCACTTCTGAATTCCTGTTACTCACAGCTCTGAGCTGGCTTCAACTGTTGTGCACCTCAAAAAGAAGTGGCAGTCTCTGGTCAAAAAAAGATGCAACCGTCCTGTTGAGGCCGTGGCTGAACTCATAAAGCAAATGAAAATTCAACATAAAGAAACCCTAAACCTTGCCTTTGGGCAGTGGGAAGGCCACTAATGAGAGAGAAAAACACAGCTCTGTAATTAGCCTCAGAATAGAAATGTGACAATCGTATGAATATGCAGCTGTGACACAAGTTTATGAATGGACAGAGCTGCACCCCCCCATGCAACATTGTGGAAACCCTTCATTTGATGCAACAGTATAAGACTAGGGCTGTCCCGAACACCTTTTAGCCATCTGAAGCTTGGACTTGAATACTTCATTGTGATTGGTTAATTAAGGCATTCTATTGGTCTTTTATTAATGAACAGTAGTCCACTGCTTTGAATAACAGACCATTTGAACGCATGCGTCAGAGTGTGAAACCAATTAGTCCAATCCTATAATAACCCTGCAGAACAAATTCTGGTAAATGTTACTTTTAAGCAGCAATCCAGAAAATCGCAATGGCTTTCTAGTCACACGGCAGCCATGTAATTTTGCGTTGAAAAAGCAGGGTGGCATTTCGTTAACTTAATTGCAAAATGGCTGCTATGCGAATATGGTGAATGACGTTCACAGCAGCAGCATAGATGGCGGCACATGTAGTGTCACTTCGGGTCGACCAGGTAAAGATGTATGCAAATTTACTCATTAAAATAGACCCTACAATAGCATATATAATGGTATAAATAGATACTGTACAATGCTGGCGCTGTATTATGTGGTGCAACCCAAGCAGCATTTCACCGTTAGCAGTGGCGTTGTCTGTCTCCAACCACAGCAAACGTTTGCTCACCATCATACAGATGGATAAAATAATGTATAGTTTAAAATAAACTCAAGATTTGAGTTTAGTTAATGTTAATAATGCTTTATCTTGCAATGGGGCTGGAGACACTATGCCAACATGGCTGGAAAACCACATCTTTTGTAGTTAAGATATTGGTAGCGAATGAGCTGTGGTTAAGTGTTAAGTTAAGGGTTTTGAGTCAGCTAGTGAACAGCGTGCTGTGATTTTAAGTCTATAGGTTTATGTACAATAAAGTATTCGATTACCGATTTTGGGTGTCCATTATCATTTCAAGATGGATTCAAAGAAGCATTCGGGTGAGCCCTAGGTAAGACATAATGTTAAGACCTGAGGAAACTAGTGTGGGTCTGTGGGAAATCAAGCTTTGAAGCAATACAACCGTGGACACGTTCAAATTGATCACTTGCGACATCCTTTAGGGACAAACGGGGTTATTCCAATATAGGTGTCAAAAGCTCAAACGCACATTAAAGCGAGGATGCGCTCACGCTTTTATCGATAGCCAAGGTGATGAGCGTGGACACCTCGGACGCTGTTGGGCTCCTGGGCCTGACCCGGGGGCCGGTGCATCTTCTCCATCACACCCAGATTCTGCTCTGGGAAGTTAGGCATCTGGTAGTCCCCTCCTAGGTAGTCCGCTCCTCCCTGTGTCAGCTTGGACTGGCCTGGAGGAGGCCCCGCTGCTTTCACAGGCCTGTACTTTTCTCCTGGGTGGCTGCAGTCCACAGACGCCCTCGGCTGCCCTCCCTGGAAGTGCATTGGGAGGTCCTGACCCTGAGGAGCGTTGCTACTGGACGTAGCCGGGATGCCGGCCCACGGGGGCTGCATGTAGTGACCGTTGCTGTAAGACATGTTGCCGCCTGCCGGGACGTTGGCGCCGGGGGACATGGACTGTGGTTTGTCTGTTTGGTGTTTTAAGGGGTAGGACTGGGCGGCAGCACTGGGCAGCTTATGCGGATAGTTGAGGTTCCGGGTAGGAAATTGCGCCGGCTCAGAAGAAGGCGGCTCTCTCCTCGGGGTTTTACAAGGGTGGGCTCCCTCGGCCGGCTGCTGCATGTGGGCCAGCTGGTGCTGGGCCCAAGAACGCTGCTGCTGTAACTGCTGCATCTGTTGGTGTTGCATCTGTTGCTGTAAATGGTGTTGCATCTGTTGTTGTTTCTGCTGCTGCATTTGCTGCTGCTGTTGCATTTGCTGCTGCTGCTGCTGCTGCTCTGCATCCGTGTGATAGGCAGACATACTGTTCATAGCAGCCATGTTATGCTGTGGAGCGACGGCAGCAGGGCCCCGAGGCGGGCCTTTATCTGGGCCTCCTCCCATCATACAAGCACTGGGCATAGAGCCCGACCCAAAGTTATGAGCAGACACCCTGGAGCTGGCGTTGATGAGCAGGTTGCGGCTGATGGGACTGGGGTTGGCGATCTGGCCCTCGCACACAGACGTGGTTCCGACGCTGGCCCGTGACTGGCAGAACTGGTTGATCTGGTTCACGATGCTGTTCAGGTCTCCGTGCTGGTTGTGGTGCTGACTGGACGCCATCGACAGAGGGATGGTGGAGGTAGATACGGTAATGTTTGGTGGGGCGTCCGCGTCGGGCAGCTTCCGTGACCCGTAGGCACCAGGCAGGGGCTGCTGCTGCTGGAGGCCGTTGGGGCCGGGGGCGACCGGAGGTCCTGCGTTCCCAGCCTGGGGAAGGGGCTGCTGTGGCCCCGCTAGGCCCTGCTGGGGGTGCTGCTGCAGGCTTGGAAGCTGGGCTCCGTCAGACATGTGCCGCAGATTATCCTGAGTCACTCCTTGTGGTTGTAGTAAAGCTTGATGATGAGGAGGAGCTGTCTGATGCTGCAGTGTCTGCAAATGCGAAAGGTGCTGCTGCGGTGGCACGATAGACGAACATGACTGGCTCTGCTTTTGCTGTAGAGTCTGGGTGTGTGGCAAGCTCTGCTGTCTCTGAAGGCCCTGTGGGTGACCCAAGCCTTGCTTTTGTTGTTGTTGTTGTGACGTGTGCATCTGGGACAGGCTCTGTTGCCGTTGCAGAGCTTGTGAGTGAGCCACATTCCTTTGCTGTAAAGACTGTTGATGCTGCTGGGGCACACTTTGTGCCTGCTGCAAAGTCATTGGATGAGCCAGATTTTGCTGCTGCTGTAATGCCTGTGTGTGCACCATGCCCTGCTTGTGGGCAGCCATGGTCTGGGGCTGCTGGGGTTGAGGAGGCTGAGAAGGGCCCTGTAGATGAGCACCAGCAGGCTGAGGAGGGCCCTGAAGATGGCCACCAGCAGGCTGAGGAGGGCCCTGAAGATGGCCACCAGCAGGCTGAGGAGGGCCCTGTAGATGTCCACCAGCAGGCTGAGGAGGGCCCTGAAGATGACCACCAGCAGGCTGAGGAGGGTTTAAAGTGCTTTGGGTGGCGTACGGGCCACTGTGAGGATTCATCATGGACTTATGAAGTAGTCTCACGTGACTGCCGTCCAACTGTTTTATGACGCCTTTAGCGGGCGCACGGAGGACGGCCAGAAGGCCTGCTCTGGCACTGACCTGAGAGGGGTAGGGACTGTGGCGCTGGCTGGACAGGGACGTGTCGAGGCCGTTCACTGTGCGGCGAATGTGCTTCCTTTGAGGTACTTTGACACTGTTAGGAAATATCTGGATGGTCAGAGGGCAGTTGGCAATTTTCTTAGCATAGGCATCCAATTCTGCTGGAGTTGGATAGTTGGCAGATCTCATTTTCTGTGTAGTTTCCCCTGCAACGAGCCAGATAACAAGGAATGTTCAGCTTGTGTAAACTTGACTAATAAATAAACAAGACATGACTCATTACTGTGGAAATATCATGACTACGACGACCACAAGACGGTGGGGTGGAAGGAAGGAAACGCTTACATTTCTGAAGTCCAGTGTTCATCTGCGTGCGGGAGAGAAGTTGTCTGGTAGGGTCACCTGATGCTGGCAAACAGGCCAGCATGTCACAGTTCCACTAAATGCAACATGAGACACTCTCGCTCCTCACACCATTGCTGGGGACACAAGAAAGAGTAGAAAGAAGTGAGAAAATAAAACAAGACACCCAGGTGTGAAATGGCTTTTATGGCATTTTCCCCCACATGACATTACAGCATGACCTTTTGGCAAATTACAGTGGGTTCTTGTTTCTGTAAAGCCACTGCATACGCCCCGGGGCTAGCAAAGACAGATGGAGAATGGCTTCTTTTTTGTGGAATAAAATGGGAGTCAAAATGACAGCAGGCTACAAACCCACCGGCTGACGTCTCCTAATCTCCGTTTCCTATGGGGCTGTGCCAACAGCAGACAGTGAAAAAAGGAGCAATTTCCTCTTCAATGTATAATAATTAGGCTGTTCACATTATGCAAGACCAAATTCAAAGCCATGTCTTATAACCAGAGTGAAAATCATGCATTAATCATAGCCACTTAGCCAGCAGTCATTTACTGATATTTTTCAAACATCAGAAACGTAGTACCATGAAATAAAACTGGACAAAAAAAATAACCCCAATCTCATAGCATAATCATCTTAATTAGTCCATAAATAAACCATGGTTCTGTATGGGTGAAATGACCATTTCAATGGTGGCAAACAGCCTCGCAATGATTACCACAAATTTGCATCACAGGACATAACTTATGCTGCGTTTTATGGCTAAATTGTCAGCTTCAATCACTATGGTTCAGCTGCCGCGGTTGGGTGACATGGATGAGACCTAGTACAGTACACCATAATCATCATTGCAGATTTGGCTGGATGAAATAAGATCGTATGTTTCAGTTTGATTTGATTGATGGATGGAAGGATGGATTATTGTATTTTCATGTCCTGCACACACAAAGTGCCCAACACTCATGGGTTTATATAAGACACCATTTTACATTGACGGGTTTCTCTTTTACTATATAGTTGTGTATATTCGTACGTCTCTAGATGAATTGAAAATGGTGGGCCCTATTGTAAACAACAGTGAGTGGACGACACCATAAAGCATTACACTTAACAGTTTTTGTATTGAGTTGTACTTGAAATGTACTGTAATTCTGCAAACCGTTAATAAATCAATCAAAAGCATGTTTACAGTATACTCAAAATAATAATTCTGTCTTCTCTCCCCAAGCTTGACAAATCAAATGAAAAGTTTGAATGTGATGATTTAAAATAAATATGCAACTAAAGCCATGTCCAACTACATCACAGTTTGTGTTTGGATGTTTTTGGCCTTCCATTCAGACTACAGTACAATATATGACAGAATGGGATTTAAGTCATGTAGCTTGTATTGCATTATCAGTCTTAAAGCATTAAAAGCAACGTAGTTTCCATCAGAGTGAGTAGCCAACACCCCAGTACAGTATCCATTTGGACTGTAAAAGAGATCCAACATAACTATAAAATCACCACAATACGTATTTTTTCAAAGTTATTATAATTGACATGATTATTTTCGATAACATAACTTTCTGGTGGAAAACTAGTTATGAGATTACGTTTGTATTATACGGCGATGACACACGCTTCCTGTTTGGTTGCAAAAAAAAACTCAATCTCCCAAAATCCGATGATCCATAAATAAGAATGGTGCTGCAGAGGAGTAAACAATATACGGTAGAACTATCCTTTCACAACACCTCGACCATTATTGTAAACAAAATTGCCTTTGATAACAACCCGAATCTAAATGTGACGTATCACATTATTAAAACAAAACCTAGCCAAGTTCCAGATATTAGCAAGTCTGCTAGCCAAGTAACGTTAGCCGGATCTAGCCAGCCAAACCCGGCTGCTGTATGTAGTTAATGTAGGATTTTTTAGCTTACCCGGTAGTTGGTATTTCCCTTCAAATAGCGATCAATTCAGCACACAAACAAACTTGAACCGGCCTAGTAGAGTCTGTCATGACAGATCATTGTCAATGTCTGGGAAATTAATCGTTATCGTAAATAGCAGTTGAAATGTGACACAAAAAAGGCCAACAGGGTTTGGTCTTATTAGCATTAAAAGGGGTTACCACCACCACCACCTCGAGTCAAGCACAATAAATAAGCCAGTAGTGTGTGAGTGGACGCTGCTTCTTTGTGCTGGTGGTGAGTGGTGACCAGGCCAGCTGGTTGGTTGGCTAACAAGCTAGCCTTTTCATAGCTTCTATATACTCTACAGTCACTGATCCAAATAATGTGAAAAGGAACGTTTAAAAACACTTACTTGTAAAGAAATTCAAGAGTAAGGGAGCTTCATTTTGTCGAGAGACAGTATTGTTATCTTGCTCATTGGAAAGAAAAATAAATCCCCCTGCCCTGGCTGCTTTCTCTCCGTCCCGTGCTGCTGTGCTGCTGCTGACTACGGCAGCAACATTAGTGCACTAATAATGGAGCATGCGCGAAAGCGTCAAGCGAACACTGTTTGAGGACCAAACTGTTGTGCCTTTTAGGTAGCATGTGTTGTGCCTTTTAGGTACATTATTTATTCGGCTTTTTTCTTTTAGCTCACTCGCCTATTAGTTTGCATTGAACAATGCGCTCAGTCTGCTATTTTTGGGAATGTTTTTTGAGAATGTTTAGAAATTTTAACTGAAAACAAAATGTAGTAAACAAAAAATAAAGGGGCCCTTAAAAATGTGTCTGTGACCCCCTGTCTGACTGTGACCCACAAATGGGTCCCGAGCTATGTTTGATTGATTGAAATGTCATAGTATGTAGAACAGTAGAATGGGTACATGGTAAAGAACTAATGGTTCTCATAGTAGGCCTATGTCTAGCCCCTCTCGGAACCCTCCATAAAGATTTTCTGAAATTTTGATGAGTTTTATGTAGGGTCCCTGCTCATAACTATATTTTCGTATGGGAATTCTGTAACGCGGACATAAATATTCTCTCTAAGATCGTATCTGCGGCGTTTGACGGCCTTTTTTTCTTTGAGTTATTCTGAATTCGTGAACTTTAAGTACCTATACATTCCGCTGCGAATATCTCCTGTGGCGCGGAAGCCGTTAAGTATTTTTTATCTTTGTTTGACCGATTTGGTCGCTTTATTTCTTCTTGTTTGTTTACCGTTTATTGTACCGCCTCCCGGTGTGCGGTTGGCTTGTGCCGGCTACGTCCCTGCCTCTGATCTGCTCTGTCATAGCTATAGCGCCACTAGCTAGCCAGATAGGCGGTACAATGAGGTGTCAATAAACAAGGAAGGAAGAGAAGAATCAAAGCGACCAAATCGGTCAAACAAAGATTAAAAATACTTAAAGGTATATTCAGTGATTTCACTCAAAAAACCTTAGGTTTCGTTTTTGGCCTGGGACCCAGCCTTTCGTCCAATCAGGATAGAGAGTCAAAAACGAAACCTAAGGTTTTTTGACCCCCATGGGTTAACTGGGGACAGGGAGGAACTCCTTATAGGGTCAGCACACTCTATAGTAGGGAGGATTATCACAACAAAACAAAAAAATAAGTGATATTTGAATTAAGTGAAATCACTGAATATACCTTTAACGGCTTCCGTTAACCACAGGAGATATTCGCAGCGGCATGTATGGGTACTTATACTTCACATATTCAGAAGCCCTCACACGAAAAAATGTCGTCAAAGAGCGCAGACAGGCCATAAACACGTTGTTTATGTTTTCTGTATGGCTGCGTACCAGGTGGCATGGTACTGCTGGAACAGGACCCAATGGTCTGTGTCGTCAAAAAGTCAGAAACTTCAGTACCTTTGGGTTCTGCTTGGAGGGCTAGCCTATGTCTATGGTTCTCTGATGGATTGTACAGTCCGGGACTCCGGGTAGGGAATGAGACATTACCCCAGGTGAAGGAGTTTAAGTATCTCGGGGTCTTGAGGGGAGGAGGGAGAAGAAGATTGATAGATAATTTGTATATATTTTATGGGTGAATGGCCCTTTGACCTTTTTGACCCTTTTAATCTGGTTGCCCTGTGTAGTTAGTAAGAATTATTATTGCACTGTCTCTGTCTTGAGACTGCATGTTTCTGACCTTGCTGGGGAATCTTATCAGCCGGGTGCCATGGCAACCAGGCCAGGCACCCCCTTCCCAGCTCGCCGAGACTGCATACCATAGACAAATTATCCTTTATAGCCGGGCCAACCTCTGTGCCATCCAGTGTTTTTCCATCCAGTGCCCAAAACTACATACTGTACATTGAGTAAGATGCTCCTCGGTCTTGCCACGTCTGCTTTGTTTCATTCTCCATTTTGTATTGACGAAGTATATATACTGGCTCCCATTTTGGGAGACGGTAGAGAGAAACCACACACCCGACCCTACGGGGTCGGGGTCAATTTGATTGTAAATTATTATGCTGTGTATGTGAATTCTTGTTCTGTTCTCTCTGAAGCTATATATAAAAATGACTAAAAGCCTCATTTTGATATGGATGTCTCTCCTTGGTTGGACTCAGGTAACATTTTGACATTTATTGGGTAATCCTCCTGATGTAACAGTGTTTATAATGGCTGTTTACTTAAAGTATCCTGGTAAAAGCTAAAGTTAAGTATATATTGTAATGGGATTACTCCTAAAGTATTCTGAGTGTTCCGGCGCATTTTGGCTCTGCTCCGGAGCGCTCTCAGCTTCTAGCCCTCTGCTATCGAAGCTTATCATTGATCATTCTTAGTCTTTACAAATTATACAGTCCTTTCAAAGCTATCATTATTAAAGATGGATTCTATTTAAATTTATCCATCAAAGATCAGCTGGAGAATCGGACCGGCAGGGGCAGTATTGCAGTCGCTGTACCACACTGTTGTCAGTGTTGTGATGAAAAGAGAGCTGATCCAAAAGGCAAAGCTCTCTGTCTACCGAGCAATCTTCGTTCCTACTCTCACCTATGGTCATGAAGTGTGTGTCATGACCGAAAGAACATGGTCGCGAATATAAGTGGACAAAATGATTGGTGGTATATATGTATATAGCATTGTGAGCTTGTATGGTGTCATATATTTCAACACATCCTGGCCCTGCAAAATAAAATATAGGCCTACACACTCTTACATTTGTATTGAAGTGTTCATTCAACCTGCAGGTGGTGCTAAAGGACAGTTCAAAACAAACCCCATTGTCGATGGACAAAATATTATCCAAGGATACCAAAATATTCTATGTTTTGGGCCCAAGAGGCTAAATCTCATCAAATAATGGGCCTCAAAATGAAAAGGGTTGAAAAACCACTGTGGTAGTGTAAATCTATGCTGTTGGACAGAAACCAATCAACCACTGTGGTAGTGTAAATCTATGCTGTTGGACAGAAACCAACCCTTTTATCATTCATTACAGTCCCTGGGCAGTCTGTAGTCTCATGCAACATACTAATATGGTAGAATAATTATCTTAACACAATCAGTCCAGACGTCATCGCTGTTGTGAGGTGTAAGCCAGGAAAAGGCTAGACTAGTGCCAAACCATATGATAGTCTTGTGAAAACTCACCAATTATTGATGTTAATTGATGATCAATTATTCATCTATTTAAATGCTAAATTGGGTTTCTTATGTAGACTTTCATTCAAGACTGTAGCGTAAACATATTGCAATGAATTTATTAGATGAACAGATGTGGACATTAGACATGGAGGACATGCACTGATAAACATTGTAGACTCCGATGGACAATTGAGATACCGTAGTGTGCATGGACACAAACACTCACTGTACTGTACATCACATTGAGCATGAGAAAGGTATAATTTTTTTGTTGTTAAAAGTGGTATATTTAGTAATTAGTACATCTACTAAAGCTAGCCTATCTTGAAGTGTTGTCAACTACACCTTTGCTTGGGGAAAAAGCAAAGAAAAGTCACAGTATTGTCAAATCACTATAGTTGTAATGAAGAAAACAAACCAGCAGAAATAATGAGGGACCAACCCAATCTACACAACAGTCCTTTGTGTACCATTATGTTACTTATTTTGGATAACACCAAATCAGCATGCCAAAAAAGCATTTAAGGATGAATTATCCACCTTTTGCTACAATCATTTTATACAGCAGAAATATCACTGGAAAGTACAACATAAAAATATGCAAGCAGCTTCCATTACAAATCAGTTACCAATCGTGGAATGACCATTTTTTTCTTTGACATGACCACTTCATGTCAAAAGTCATGTTTTCACTTCATATAAACTTCAACTAAAACATTGTGAGGTGATGCACTGTACAAGTGTCAGCATATGTATAATAATCCATTTCACAATTATTAAACCAATAAAGATATACCAGGCAGCACTTTCTAAAAACAAAAAGCATGTCTCTCCGAAAAATTGTACGTTTTACTGACCGAAAGCCCAAAAGGACTAACATGGCTTATCATCTATTCATAAAGTGAATGATTACAGAAATCATCCCAGAAATCCCAATTTAAAAATTAAAAGCACTAAACTAAACATTAAACAATAAATTTGGTATTTATGTTTGGCAATTCACCATGTCTTAACAGTAAGTCTTTTCATTTCAATGATAATTGACTTACAAAGAGTAAGTTTTGTCCACAAAGGTATGCTTAAATTACACGTACTTTTCAACACAACAAGCGAACTAGATTAGCATAGAATTCCCCATTTCCCTGTAACAAGGTATTTACAGATAAAAAGGCAACTTCTGTCAAGATGACAAAATATAACTGCCTCAGCCTGAAGGGGAAAGGAACTGGTTGGAAATAACGTGTTCCTTCCACGTGCTACGTCCAACCGGGGAAACTTCCCCCCTGTCAGGTGAAAAGAAGTGGTTTGGACTCCTCATGCATCAAAGGAAACATGAGGTCAGTCCGTTGCTCTCCCTAGGTTGGCAGAGGAAGGGTAGCACCCAGGATTACATTAGATAATTGACACTAGGTGGGAAAAAAAGGTTTAAAAAAATCGGGTGATATATTAAAAAAAAAGAAAAGAAAGTAAGATAAGAGGTGGTTTGTGTAATTTGAGGACCTTGTTGCAATGTATAAATCGACAAGATAAATCAAAGTGTAACATGTATGTCAGATTCATTACAAGGAAAAACCAGGGACGGTGTGTGACTGTGTGCATACGCACACAGAATGCTATACATCTCATATATAGGGTTTATATGTGCAGGCAGAAAATGAAGTAAGGTTGCATTTACTCTACGACAACAAAGGAAGAGGTATGTGTAAATGATTTATTACACATGGTCAGATTAAAGTGGTTGCATTGTCCTCTACACACACAGCAGGGCCCACTGTGCATCAAGTCCCAAGAGAAGGTGGTAATATCCTATCGTGAGTGACAATATGAACATCAAATCCTGTAATAAAACTTTATACAAAAATGGACAAAGTATGCATACCGTACTGTGAAAAACAAATTTCTCCCACAATAAAATCTCAGCAAAAAGAAACATTTTTTTTAAAGGAGCAGCAGTACATGCCGATATTCTGGTCCTGATAAAGTAAAGGCCTGATTATACTTGCCGCGTCTGCGTATCCGCGAGGGTCCGTAGATGGTGGACTTGTACGTAGTGTACCCTCACAGCTAAGCACTAAGCATAATTTGGTCTTAAGGCACCAGAGGTTTTTCGGGGAAAAAATCCACGTTGTATACAATATATATATAAAAACAACAAAAAAATCTTCAAGTGTATTAAAGGCAGTCAATGTGAGTGCATACAACAGATATCAGGAGTAATATGGAGTCACTTTCTTTAGGCTTGAGCATTGGTCATCTTCTGCAGTAACGGGATCTGTTGAAAACAAAAAGGAGATTTCAATGAAGCAGATTTCTTTATGTGTAACTACTAACTACCAGTTGTTATAAATCTGGTATCACGTACAATGAAGGATTCTGTATAACCAGGACCGATAAAAGTAAAATATGCATGAGTACTGGCCAATAATATTTTATAGATATGACATTGTCATAAGCAAGGAGCATCGTGGAACTATTTAAAACAAGAGGGTTGCACACATCCAATCCCTCGCTGGTGCTGAACAAATGTTGATACATTATAGAGGAAGTCCGCACACAGCTCAGCTCCACAGTCTTTCATTTGTTTAAAACACCAACATGTAATAGCACGACATTTCAGCCATATAGCTGGCCTTCATCAGGTGACAACAATCGTGGAACTAAAGCAACTACACTGTTGGTTCCCATAATGCTTACCTTTGAGATATCCACTCCAGTGAGAGCGTTGATAGATACAGGAAGTTCAGCCAAGAGGCGGTTTAGCTCCCCTGATCCACGGCCTCCTTCCCCACTCAGGATGACAATCTCATTGGTCTTGGCCAGTGGTGCTGCGATCTTGCCAGCAATCTGTGAAGATATGGCACAGTAACATTGTTTAAAGACCTGAGACCAGATTCTACAAAATGTCTGATGTTCTGAACTCTGAAGCCTGACACTTTTCTGAAAAACCTCTCGGATGTCTTCTAAATCCTGACAGTTCTCTGAAAAGCCCATCAGTGGTGCTCAAACCTTTTCATGTCAAAGACACCCAGAATTATCTGAATTTGTCCGTGGGCCCCCATCTGAAAATATGTTGTCCCAGAGGCAAAATATGTTGCCCCAGGAGCAAAAATTTGAGTTAGAAACGTGCTGTGAAATATATTCAAAGATTTGCACACGTGTTCACAATTTAAAAACACTAGCAGATCTACAAGGCACTCGGTGCTGCGCTATGAGCTATTTCTCAACAGCAAAAGTATACAATAATGGTTAAAAGTGGTTAAAAGCTACATAGATGCGTTCTAGGTCTTAATGGGTTAAAGGTAGTGTTAAGTGTTTTGTTTTAATTAAAGTTAAAGGTCTATAATCATTGCTTTAGAGCAGTGGTTCTCAAACAGTGGTCCTTGAGAGGGTTCCAGGTGCTCCCCAGCTAAATGATGGAAAGTTGATAACCAAATTGACTGCAGCTTTAAGAATTATACAGGAAATATTAACACTCTTTCTCACATGCCAGGATGATGTCATAAACAGCTGAAGTGAATCACGAGACAGCTGATCATGATAGCAAGCCTGGTATCAATAAATTAGGTCATGTCAAATAAAATTCCATGACGACATCATGTCGCGTTCCGTAAACCATTTATCCATTTCTCCCATAACGGTTGTGACCCAAAAGAGACATCAGGGACCCAAACTAGTGAAAATAGCAGATCTACAAGCTCACAACGTGTCACATTGCACTGTGTTGTGAGCTTGTAGATCGGCTATTTTCACTACTTTGTTCTAATTTATGGAATTTCTTACATTTATTTGATTTCGTCATGAAATTACTGAAAAAGTAATTGAATTTAGGTTTTAATTCATGACAAGTTTCGCTATTTTGGGAATGTTTTTTGAAAATATTTTGAAATGATTAAAAACAAAATGTAGCAAACAAAACAAATTGAGGGACCCATAAAAATGTGTCCCGACCCAGTGTTTGGGAAACAGTGGGTCAGCTCAGTGTGTTGCTTATGAGCCTTGATGACTTGATGATGTAAATTGTTACCTTTGGCAGGGCCTCCAGGACCAGGGCAATCTTGGCTGCCTCTCCATACAGCAGGTAGGCCTCAGCCTTCAGCCTCATCTTCTCTGCCTCCGCCTTGCCGATCGCCTCGATGGAGGCTGCCTCTGCTCCGCCGATCTTTCTGATCTTCTCCGATTCGGCCTGGGCTAAGAGAACCTTCTGCAATCTGACAAGAGAAAAAAAAACACACTGCCATCTCTGGTAGCCAATTCACCCCTCCTCCATTTAACACACTGCCATCTCTGGTAGCCAATTCCCCCTCTTCCATTTTTGAACACTGAACTATATTGATCCTTTCTGGTGCTTGGAAAGAACGGTATGGAAATGTTACTGAACTGAAGCACAAAATGGTAGACACATATTCAATTGTTTTACAGCAAGAAAACCCTGGATTTTATGTCTGTGAGCCAATTATCTAAGTTGTCTTTATCACAGCTGGGGCAACTGCAATGTGGTTGCCAGTGTGCCACAAGCATTTAGAACCTAGCATCTAAAAGCAAAGCAATATATTTTATAATTAATTATATTATATTTTATCGTGCAATTTAAAGATTTCACATGGCATATAGCAGGAAATCAGCAGTATGGACAACACATGATCAATGCGAATGGAAACGGTGTGTCTATGGATGGTAATGGGAACACACTCACTTATGCCCCTCGGCCAGCTGCTGTATCTTGTAGGCCTCTGCCTCGGCAGGCCTCTTAACGGTGGCGATCAGCTCCTTCTCGGTACGGTCGATCTCCTTCTCCTCGATGGTGATCTGCTTCTTTCTCTGCACTACCTCGATCTCAATCTCCTCAAGTCGGATTTTCTGCTGCTCCTTGGCTGCCTGTAACTCGTAGGCCAGCTGGGCACATGCTTTCTGAGAGAGAAAGACAGATGGACAGACGGACAGACGGACAGACAGACACATACACACAATAGCTGAGTCAACATCACCGTTTAAAAAAACATAAACTATGCCATTGGGCCGCAGCGAGTGCTTGAAAGGCAATTTCAAAGCTCAAACACCGACCTTGGTGTTGACCTCTTGGTTGAAAGAAGCTTTCTGTAACTCCAGCTCCCGCTTCGAGTCAGCCATTAAGGTATCTGCCTGGAACTTCTTGTCCATCATCTCCCTCTTACACTCTGCCTCCTAGAATTGTGCAGAGAAAAAAACTAGTATTAAGTACTAATAAACGCATTTGTGTGTATGCTCCCATACATATAATGTTCCATTGGTCCTGGTAAGATGCAAAGAAGCTTTATTTGTTTTGTCACACGCTTAGCACTTTCAATAACAAATGACACTGATCATCCCCTGTATCGCTTCTTCAACTTCATGCCATCTCACCTGGACAAAGATACAGAACCTTGGGGGTGGGAAACGTAGTTTTAGTAGGAGTTTTGTCCCCTCATCCAGTCGCAGCCTTAAACAAACTGCCACACCGATGGGAGGGTTCCGTGTACAGTGTTGACCTCATATATGCACTATGTATCATCACTGTAATATGTTGTTCTGAGCTACAGTATGGTTTTGTGTTGTTATTCTGTTGATGTTGAACAGACTGTGAAGACAAATATCCCTTCGGGGACAATAAAGATTATTATTATAATTATGTTATGGCAGTATTGGACTGTCAAAAATTGATCTATCATTTCATGATTGTATGTGGCCGGGAGGCCTGTCTTAATCCAATCAACCCTTTGATCAAGCTGTATGTAAAAGACCATGTCACACCCATTGTTTGTTATGAGAACCTGCTGGGCTTGGCATAGCATCTCAGCGGGGCGGCGACAGCCAACACAGTCAGAGCGTCTGTATTGTATTGTACTTTTGTGATAGTCATGTTTATCTGTGGACCTACATCTGGAGTATAAGAGGTGAGAAGCTTAGGTCGTCTGGTGGGGAGGAGAGATGTGCTGAGGGTGAGAATACTGAGAGCCTGCTAGACTGAGAGATGCCGCTTTTGTTGCTGTTCTTCTGAATATACATTCACTAACTTACCCGTATCCCAGCATCTCTCTCAGCCTCAGCCACACCGATGTCTGCGTCCCTCTGAACAGCTGCAGTCTGAGTCTTACCAAGCGAGCTCAGGTAATCCACCTTATCATATACATCCTGGAATAGACACGAATAAGTATTAAACATCCACGCACACTGTCGCACAGAATATCACTTCATGAGATTTCTTCTTTTGGGCAATTTTTGTTTTATTTCGATCTGGAACTGAACCATCGAGGTTGCGTTTCCTTTGTGGTTGACACACTATCCGGACAGCTACCGGCACACCCCAACATATGAGGTTTCATTGCTCAAAGATAAATTGTTCAACATATTCTTAAGATCTCAAATAAAGACAAAATTAAAACAACAGACGATATTTTGGTTACAAGCCAACTACAGTATACTGTATATACCAGAGGAAATAATGTAGCAGAAACAGACTAATCTCGAGCGAGGTACTATGGTTACTCCCATTATGCTTCAGTTAGTTATAAATCCGTAATTCTGGCTATGACTGAACAGATGACTGTAATAGAGGCTTTATCTTTAATTGCTGGAAACATGATGCGGTTGCCTTTCACAGCTAGGTTGACCCACTTTAAAGACTAGTTTTTTTGTGTAGAGGGACAACAAATCGAAGCCAGAGAAAGGGATGACATACGAGACATTTGCCACCAGGGACCCTATTTTGACCTACCTTAATGGTGAAGCTGAGAATCTCAATGCCCATCCTGCCCACATCGGGTGAGGCCACCTCCCTGACCAGTTTTGCAAACTCGTCCCTGTCCTGGTAGATCTGTTCCACTGTCAGGGTGCCTGTATTTAAGGAGCATATTTAAATACCTCTTGGAAGGAATACTGGATAACTCACCCCTTTACCAACTAGAGAAAGTAGAGACATCTTTCTTCATTGCCTTTAGACCTATAAAGACTCTCTCCCCATGGGTAAAATGTTATATATATCCCGGTACCACTATGTAATTGTTGGCGATTTATCCATAATCCAATTTAAAAGGATATATTTTCACATTTTTGAAGGAGCATAACATTAGATGGGTTCAGGGACATGGTCCAATCTGGAATCCTGAGCAGAAAGAGACCTGGTTTCTTTTCAATTTTACATTTTAAAATGAGATTTATCTCTTTGGAAATAGAGGACCAGAATTTTTAGATTGTCCAAAGATTGTATAGTACGTTGTACGTATCTTTACATTTTGATGATAATGGCGATCTTAATCTCTATTCTATTCTATTAATAATCAATCGGAAAGCACAGCAAGCAAACTTGGCGATTTATTTGCTTATGTCTTTGTTGCACAACAAAAGGTGCCTTTGATCGACTACCAGCTGCATATGGTCTCAGAGAACAAGCTACGCCGGTACCACTTTTGAGGGAGAGTTGGAAAAGGGGTGAGTTATCCAGTTACTCTTGGAAGTGTATTTAACACATCTCCAACCCAAAACATGTGAGGTAGGCTGTATTTAAAATGAGAAGGGCAAAATGAGAGAGAAGCCAAATCACTGGAGCTATATTTATCATTATTAAAATGTATGCATTGCAAACATGACCAGTCAGAAAGTCAAGATAAAATGTTCACACCTAGAATGGAGCGCAGGTGTCCTTCCAAGGTTTGCAAGACCACTGCTTTAATTTCGATCACCGATTTACCCAGAAACTGCTCACAAGCCACTGACAGCAAGTCCGGGTCTGTCATGACTTTCACCTGAATAAAAAAAAATACAGGAAGCTCTGCTCAGTGAAAACAGGGTCTATAACAGCAGTGATGCAAATTGAAATGGCCTGCATCCTTACACTCACTAAATTGAGAAAGGCCACAATCATGTCACCCTCCGGGGGTCCTGGGACGCAATACTGTACTCTAACATCGTTGAAATAGAACTCATAAAATGTCCCTGGGTCACATTTAAAAGATCACCCCTGAGTCCCAGGACCCATTACATTGAAAACCTATTTACATCACTGCAACAGCATGGTTTTCCAGTGCAGGGGTTAACACGGATGGTTGCCTGATTGGCTTGGGCAAGTAAAAATCAATTCGGGCAAATATCCCTTATTCTCCTTGTCTGACACGCAAATGTGAAAGCAGATATATACACATGATATTAAGAACATTATGTAATTATGTAATTTAGCACTCTTTGCATCATGCAGGTGGGGTAAAAACAAAAGATAGCAGTAGCTACAATGCTTGTACATCCCAGTTTCCTAAATCTACACCATATGGACCCTTACCATATAAATATAATAAGGCACTAGTTCTCACTCTCACACACTCACACACTCACACACTCACACACTCACACACTCAGATTTTCTATCCTCTCTTCTCAGGGAATACTACAAAACCTGTGCACAAAAAACACATACTGCTTTACAACAGAAAAACTGGAACGTGACCAATAAAGCCGATTCTTCATTACACGTTTTACCTTGAGCCACTCCTGTGACAGTAATATGTTTTACCTGAGCCACTCCTGTGACAGTAAGGGCCACCCCCTCTGCCGTCTCAACGTCCTCACATCTGGGCCCTAGAGTCATGATCTCTAGGGTAATCCTGGTGAAGACAATAAAATACATGATGTACATTAAAGCGCAAATAACATGCATTTTAAAACTGCTTTTAATATTTAATATCATATTGTCTATGTCCCTCAAAGTTATTTCTAATGGTTTGAGCCTCAATCACCACTCTGATATAACCAGGCCTTGTCATTTCTTTCTGGACTTTGAAAGCAGTTTTAGCTGCAGTACCACAATGTCCTGAGGTGGTGGGGGTGCTGATATGCAGATTATTTAATATTTGAGTCATTATACTACTGATGCTAGATAAAACCAGGCTTGTTTCCATGCCATGCCAGCTTGGAAAATCAACAATGGTGGACATTGTAAACAAAGTGGAAATGCAAATTTGGAACTGAAGACTGAAGAAGAGGAGGAATTATACAAGTAGGGTGACATTGGTGACATCACGATGAGGCCAAAATCAGTCGAGCTGTTCCTGAGAGCAATTTCCATTAAAACACCCATATGACATATGAAGGCATGATTGTTCAAAATTGGTTATTTGTGGGGATAGAAAACACACATGGGAGCCCCAAAAACACAAAAGAAATTGAAAAAGTTGAATTTTATGTTATAGGTCCTTTAAGTTGACATTTCAGGCATTTTGTTCCAGTGATTTAAAACAAGTGCAACTGTGTGGAAAAACCGGCTAGGTTCTTACATATTGTCTAGGTTCTTACATATTTGTCCTAATGGTATGCAACAACATTGTTACATCACATCGTGTGTGCTGCCGATACAGTTAGTAACAATATAACTGAGGAGTCACATGGGGTTTTGTAATAAGTTGTACTGTAATGCTGTACTTTCCAGTTGCAGTGAGTGAGGTCATTTTCTTTCCTCCACACTAGGCTCTAAACATGTAAATCCATCCATCCAAACGTTCTACTTGCACACAAGCAGTGTTACTTTTTTCAGCAGATTTTGATTTAGTCTTAGTCTTTTGAATAACACACCATTTAGTCTTAGTCCTTTAGTCTTCTGTCTTAGTCTAGTCTTTAAGTCTTAGTGCACTAAATATCAAACTCTTAGTCTTTTAGCCTTAATGCAATGTTAATTTGACCAGAGAAGATTTATATTAGTCTTAGTCTTTTAAATAACAAACCATTTAGTCTTAGCCCAATTTAGTCCTATTTAGTCTTATGATATTTAGTCGATGAATGCACTCAGCATGTTTCATGACAATCATGACATTGGCTTTTGAGATATCATGTGTGCAGTGTTAATTCTGTTGACTTCGACTAAAAATCTTATGATATTTAGTCAACTAAGACTAGACCTTAGTCTAGTAAGTCAACTAAGACTAGACCTTAGTCTAGTCTTAGTTGACTAAATATCATAAGATTATTAGTCGAAGTCAACAAAATTAACACTGCACACAAGATATCTCAAAAGCCAATGGCATGATTGTCATGAAAGATGCTGAGTGCATTCATACTCCCTGGAGGATTTTATTTATCATAGCTGTTCTACAACCTGTTCTAGACTCTAGCAGTCTAGCGCCATCCGCAGGTGAAAATGGCAACTTTTGCACAAATGCAGCTTTCTAATAATCTAATAGCTACCGTAATTTCCGGACTATAAAGCACACCTGAATATAAGCCGCACCAGCTAAATTTAGGGAAAAAACCAAATGTGTACATATAAACACCGCACTGGACTATAAGCCGCATAGAGGCCATAGCCGGCCATAGAGATAGATTTAGAAGGTCCCCTAGAGGCCGTTAGCTGTAAAAATCCATAGATTAGCCGCACCGTTTTATAGGCCGCAGGGTTCAAAGCATGGGAAAAAAGTAGCGGCTTATAGTCCGGAAATTACAGTAATCACAAGATGATGAAGCCTAAAGAACTACATGGCCTCTAATGTCTACAGCAGTGTTTCTCAACCTATGTACCGCGGCACTTTACTGTGCCTTTGATATGTCCAGGTGTGCCGCCTGATTTGTCAGAAAGTAACACTAAGTTAGTATTACTTTCTGTCAAAATCAGGCGGCACACTAACCCTCCCCCGAAAGCAATATTAGAGCTACTGGGCTGCAGGCTTCCTATTGTTGCGTTGTCACACGTCTAACCATTAGACGTGCGATAACAACAACACGGAACAATAGACTAAAGACGCTCGGCCATTGAAATGTTAATGCTTAGATGCATGCAGAAGAGGCTACATTTCGCTCCCTCCCGAAAGACTGGAGCGCGCAGAGCGCATATGCATTATGCACGTAGACAGCAGACACATACAGTCCTACATGTCCCCCGACCCAAACACTGAGGAGGTAAAGTAAACGTGACGTTGTTGTGATTAAACATAATGTGCCACGAAAAATAGCTGTCCATAGCTGTCCAAACATGATGGCCTCGTTCGGCCAACAAAATATATCTCCCTCCCTCGACAGAAGCGCAGTGATGCCTGATTTATTCTTCGTCATACACGTGTTATGCTTGCATGCTGAAAATGGCTGATCGACAAGCTCACAACGCGTTGCCGACGCAACGCGTTGTGAGCTTGTCGATCAGCTATTTTTAGCACGTGGAAATATGCAGGCTGTGAGAACTGAGACGGTGAGACCCTTCACAATAAAAGCATGCAGCTTTCACAAGATGGCCCATAATAAAGACAAGGAAAAGGATTAAGAATTAGGTGGCATTTCACATTGCATATGAGCAATTTTTTTTCTCCAAAATGTATTTAAAAAAATATATATAATAAGGAATTTGTATGTATATATATATATATATATATATATATATATATATATTTATATATCTATATATATATATATATATATATATCTATATATATAAATATAATGTATGTATATATATATAGATAGGCCTATACACCGTATGGTGTGCCCCGAGATTTTTAGGCTATGAAAAGTGTGCCCTGGAGCAAAAAAGGTTGGGAAACACTGGTCTACAGGCTGAATGTGAAGTTAGTGTGTGAAGTGTGATGATGTTACTAATGTTGCTCTGGAGCTCTCTGGTAGAGCCGTTTGCCCCCGCGACCCAACTACGGATAAGCAGTTGAAGATGGATGGCTGGATGGATGGATATTTGGTACTTCTGTTGTTGCCACATTAACCTATTTTACACATGTTGAAGAATTATGAAGAGCTACTGCAAATCATTAACTCAAAGACTGCACTCATAACAAAGCTTGTTATGAGTTGCTTGGTTGCAACTAGGGGAAAGTGCCTTGTTTGTCAATCAACAATTGTGCACACAGCCCAACTGAAAAAGGAGGCCTCTTTGGGCTCAGTGTGTAATGCAGGTTATATGGACATTCTCAAGAGATTTGAACAGCAAACGTCGCTGAGCAAAAAATGCTGTGAGAACAGCTTTCCTGATAGCCTTTGATGATTACAGTTGATTACAGAGTGGTCGCCCTTACTCTGAGATTTCAAGATAACGGAAAGAGAAAGTAATTTGATAAAAGCTCCATCCATCCGTGGTTTCAGAAACCTCAGATTATTTTCCAAATGAGCTGGAATGGAACGCCTCGTCATCCGTCATGTGAGAGTAATCACTTTACACTTGCTGGGAGGAAAATCAAGAACTTCTCAGACAGCACAACATTCAGGTTATGCAGTCTGAGGTCATGCCTCGTTACCTACCCTCGCGTCACCAGGCTTTCCACCTCGGAGGAAAGCCTGGTCTGTGTTCCTAAATCACCTGTGTGATCCGGTTTAAGCGTGGTTTAGACCTTTCAACACATTTTTAAAACCTTGGCGTCGCTTTGTTTTGGTCCCCCATAGAGTTATGCCCCCCCCCCAGGTGTTTTTAGTCTCGCTAGTCACTACGAGTTGGCATAAAATATGGATATAGTAAACCATTTAAATAAGTACTTGAAGAAACTTGTCGGATTCATACGCCACATCAAGGCTTTAATTGGGTATGTCCTAAAATGATGATGCAGGGAATTATTTTGGGTTAATTCTGATTCCGGTTTAGGGGTTTTGGCCTGATGACTACAAACTAGACTACAACATGACGTAAGTTATCATCCGCTTCTGACCGTATGCCTCCCAAGCAAGTGGTTACCTACTTGTATCCTGCACTTAGAAACATGGCCTCTGACTTTGTCTCATTGCAGCATGAACTGCTAAACGGCAAACTGATACTAAATGCCCACAAAACCAAGGCCATGCCATTATCTCCAAATAGCCTAGTCAATGTCCCCTCAAATATCACCACTCTGGATGGAGTATTCATCGAATGGGTCGAGTTGTATAAATATCTTGGGATTTCGTTGGACAACAAGTTAAACTTCAAACACCACATTGACGCCTTGGCAAAAAAGCTTAAGTTACGGCTGCTCTGAGCTTTTAATGCTTCGTGCAAAAAGCTGGTTACAGGCCTCTTCCTGTCGCAGCTCGATTATGGCGATACCGTCTACTGCTTTGCTAATTCCTCAACTCTGAACAAACTCGACCCCCTGTTTCATGCTGTATTGAGGTTCATAACCAATTCCCCCTATAGGACTCATCACTGTACTCTGTACGCCCTAGTGGGTTGGTAATTCGAACTTGTCCAAAACTCTAGTCTCAACCTCAGATCAAATGCTTGGCTGTGCTATCAAATCAGCCTTTATTTATATAGCACATTATAAACACAACCCCCCATCCTTCTTCTTCCTCTCTTTCTTTTTTTCTATGATGCAAGAAAGATGTATTTGGCACTGCACTGTGGCGACATTGACTTAGTGCTACGCTTGCCCTTTGTCTAAGACAAATTTCTTCCTCGGGAGAATAATAAAGTATATCTCTATATCTCTCTACAACCAAGGTTGACCAAAGTGCTTCACAACAGAGAAATTAAAGCAGAATACAAATACATCAAGCAGGGATATAAAATCAAATAACATCGAAAGCCAAGGAAAAAAGGTGCGTTTTGAGTAGGGACTTAAAAATGGCAATGGTTTGAGCAGCTCTAATATGGGGAGGGAGGTTGTTCTACAGCTCAGGGGCTGCCACCACAACGGCATGGTCGGCTTTTGTTCTGAGGGTTCGGGTTGTTGGCACAGTCAGCTGTGACTGGTCAGCCGACCTTAGAGCTCTGGAGGGGTTGTGACGCTGTATGAGTTCTTCCATATATGGGGGGGCCAGGCCGTTGAGAGATTTAAACGTGAATAGGATTTTATATTTTTTGGTACCAGTGAGGAGGCGGGCAGCAGCATTTTGGACATTTGGGGCATTTTGCTATGTCGTGCCGTGCCCCCAACAAAATCTGAGGCTGTGAAAAAAAAGCCTTGCTTATTTCGGACTCAAACTGGCTTCTCTGATTCCCCTAGTGAGCTTTAAAGGATTGCCAGTTGCCACCCATGGGCACACTTCCCATACACTGCTCCTGCTTTGACGTATAGCAAATGTTGCTTTTTAGTTTACTAGCAAATTTCATTGCTTAGTTTTTATTTATTAGTCTTTATTGGTTGCGTTATTAAATGTTCCTGTTCTCCCTTTGAGCTTCTTCGGTAGTGGGTACTGTATTTATGAACATTGTATGTCTGTCCTGTTTTTCTTGTCGTGTATTTTTTTGTTACTGTGTCTCTTATTTTGCCTCTTGGCTCTTTGCCCCTTCTCTTGGCCAGTTCACACTTGTAAAAGAGACTTCAGTCTCAATGTGTTTTTTACTGGTTAAATAAAGGTTAAATAAATGAAAAATAACATACATATGAAACTGAGTGGCTATTCTTATTTCTGTGAAAAATACACTTGATCTGCCCCATTTCACATGGTCGCATTGCAGTCAGAACTGCAGCATCACTCCCAATCTTCCGCCGTAGTCTGAAAACCCACCTTTTCAGACTCCATCATGGCCCATAGCACTTCCCCCACCCGCTTAGATAGCATTTCTGTAGACTTAGATAGCATTTGATACAGACTTATAGCATGTTATCATTGTTATGTAGACAGCACTATAATTGCATTGTATGTAGTCATAGCACGTCATAGTACATATGTATAGCATAGTAGTATAGATGTATAGTTTATATGTATAGCTTCATTATATAGATATTCCACTGTTACTTTCTTAGCTTACGCATGTTTCTTGATAAATGTTTTTATGTGATGTATTCCCATGCTTTTTTGTTCTTGCTTAATGTAAGTCGCTCTGGATTAAGAGCGTCTGCTAAATGCCTAAATTGTAAATTGTAAATTGTTATTATAGGAATCATAGGAGTATTTACTGTAAATAGTGCGTCTAGGCAAGCGGGAAATTACAATATTTAGCCACGACCTGTGTTAGTGTATATGTAAGTCCTGTATAGTCCTACATGTATTGCTTAGTGGTGGGTTGTCACTGCATAGTGCATACTTAAAAGTAATGTGTTTGTAGCATCATCACCTGTTAACATTTGAGAGGAGGCACCATGCCCAGGCATATCCTCCTATCACGTAGGTCTTGTTATCGTGCCCACAACAGCCACCTGGATGGAAGAAAATGAAGTATTAATGTTTGATCTAGCTATAAATAACAGTGTAACGACCCTGCAAAAGACCCGGCCGCAACTTGCTCCTTCAAGGGAGCTAGCTCTATTGGCGTGACTTGTTGCCTGCCAGTCTGCCGAGTTGGAGATCGGGGTTCGATTCCAGCTCGGTGTGATAAACTTTACAATATCCTCTAGCCTGGCATAGCTTGCTCGCTCTAGGATCCTTGATTGAACAGAAATAGTGAGGGAAGTACGTAATAGACTCACAAGTATGTCTCAAAATGCTTCACATAACTAGAGAGTAGAGACAATCTCTTCTGTTGTTAAAACTGGGTGGAAACATTGTGGCGTTGACATGTCTGGTGTCCTAAGCATACAAAAAAGTTTGAAACTTTGTTCCATTATTTCTCCACTTTAATCTGGTTCTGATTCTCCACTTCATGCGAGTCCACACCATCTACTGGCACAATGGACAGTCTTAGCATCCCGTGTTTTAAGATTCTGATACCAATTGGTATTGCATTTTATATGATTTCAAACGTTGATTAGTAATAGATGGTGTTGGTGGCAGTGGCAGGTTAGACAGCTCGATGGGTTGCTATGGTTACTATGGTCACGTGGTGTTGGGTGGTACGTCAGACAGGTAGTAAACTCAGCTGTTCATCGGTGGCATTTCATGAATGGAAGGAGAGGGGGTGAACGACGGGGAAGTCCAACTTTGCTGACCGCTTTACAAACGCTAAGACAACACCATGCTGCTATCTGTATACCATTTGCACTTTGCACAATGCACTTTGGTATGATGACGCTAAATCAATTGTTTTAATACACCTTGCCTAATAAATGAACAAAATGCAATACACTGGAGAAGTGAGTTCTTGGCATGCAGCGCGTCTGGCAGTACATTTCCCCGCTTTTAGCCTCTCGTGGCTTAATAAGTTTGTCGCCATACAGATGGTAAGGATCGGGCGTTCGTGGAATGAGCAAGCTCCTCCAAAAAAAATTGCCAAAATGGCAAGTGGTTGGAATTCAACCCTTTGCTATGAGTTGCTTAGTGGATTGGATGATCCCACAATAATAAGGGAAAGACAGAACTTGATCCCATATAATCAGAATCTGGGACCTAACTCCATCCTCCAGGATGACAACGCTCTCCCCCATGGTTATGGTGGGTGGGTATGGCTGACTTGGTTGTATTAAACATAATTATGAACTTGGATGGATTTAATGCATGTACAAAGTGCTTGTTCGATTGTTTACCCATACTTACTGCTCTTGCTGATCTATCCATTGCATTGTGTGTGTATTAAAGGCTCAGTTTTCATTCACAGAGGAAACCATCAGTTGTTGTTTAACAGGTTTTCCAAATAGTAGGACAAAGGTGCAGTGTACAACCATAAACTTGGAAGAGCCAAACAAAACATAATCTACCGGGCAGGATCTACCTACCATATGGGCACTCTGGGCACGTGGCCCTTGGGAACCAACCAAAAAAATTCCCTGCTAATCCGAATGAAGTAATGGTGTCTAAATAGATTAATGTTTTATTGTTGGTGAGAAGGCAGCTGAAAAGTGAAAGTGTGTAATGCAGAAACAATTCGCTAGATTGGCTGTCACACCGAAAGCCATGTTTAATTACAAACATTTAGAAACACTTAAACATTGGGAATTGATATAGAAGTAGAACAGTGTAATTCGAGTTCCATCTTGTTCTTCACGGCTGTTGGTACAACATACACAAACCGAACTAACCTGGCTAACGTATGTGTGTGTTAACTGTGTTTATATTATATAACTTGTTTATGCATTGCTAACGTTATTTACAGTACGCTGTTGATTTGAGCGCATGGATTGATTCTTATTCGTTTGCCTCAGTCAGTTGCAAAGGAAACCGCAAAGGAAACCACGACGGTGTTTACACTGCAGTCGAATTTAACTGATCAAATTAAAAGGCTCGCTACATTAGCTACAGGCTGGTATAATGCATCCAGATGTACAGAATATATATATATATATATATATATATAGTATATGTATTTTTTGTACAGAATATCCATTCTAGGCTAGCTATTAGCATGGTTAGCATGACAGAAGAGGGAATAAGACATAAGGGGGGGAACGCCTACCGGAGACAACCAGGGCTTCGTTTGGTCCCACTGTAAGGCAGCTCCCCATCTTCAATGACTCACGATATATATATATTCCCTCACGACTCAAACAATGACGACAATGTTTATCTAACGTCGTAATAATAATGTGTTCTCCGTTCTTCTTTGGTTACTTGAAAACGATTTAAATCCCTTATTATCCCTCTTAATCCGTCCTTCAGGCGACTCACTTACTGACTGACGTACACTGATGGGGAAATCTCTCTCCGTACTGGACACGCCCATACTACAGCCCAGCTTTGTAAGAGAGTGACACTTCCGCATTCCATTGTTACAATGGGAGGAGTCAACCATAGAGTATTACAGGGGAGTCAACGCTATAGTGTCGCGGCTGTCGCCACTCTTTTACTAGATTAGCCTACTCTGCTCAGTCTGCTGCTCTAAACTCTGCTGCAGCCTACTGGCAGTGACGTAACGTTTGCCAAGGCATCTACTTTCTTGGGGGGTTGTCAACCAGAAAAAGAAAAGAAAACTGTGGACATCCCAAACCGGGACCCCCCCACCCCCAATAAATACATAAATAATCATACTTGAACTAGGGACATCTAAAACTGGGACCCCAGCAATAAATACAAAAATAAATACATAAATAGGTAATCATACTTGAACTAGGGACACCTCAAACTGGGACAGCCCCCCCAAAATAATAATAATAATACTCATAATAATCATCATCATCATTGATCATCATCATTATCATCATCATTTGAACAGGGTTCAATGAGGACCCCCTAACCTCGCGTTACCAGGCTTTCCACCTGAGGGACCCCCCAAAATAATCATTATTTGAAGTTTTGAACTTTCCACTGGAGAGTGATGCCACAAGCCAACACAACAATATTGTGTGTTGATTCTTGGACCAATTGGTTAAAACAAGTGTGGCAAATAATAGTGTATAAAGTGGAATAGGGGATGTAGTGAAATATAAAAGTGAAATGTGAAAGTAACCAATGCACGATTATACATTTTCTGCTTGTGTCACAAGGGTGGAATTACATTTTGAGAAGTTATATATCCTTCCCTCCTTCCTTCCTTCCTTCCTTCCTTCCTTCCTTCTTTTTTTCTTTTTTTAAACAATGTGTGGGAAAGTGTTTCTCTATGCACGTTTTGACTTGTCACCAGAGCAATAGTTCGGTACCCAGGCTTTTATTTTCGTTAGCATTCGGCTCAAAAATGAAAAATCACACACGTGTGAACTGAGTGTTGCAATTCCCTCCCTCTCTCTCTCTCTCTCTCTCTCTCTCTCTCTCTCTCTCTCTCTCTCTCTCTCTCTCTCTCTCTCTCTCTCTCTCTCTCTCTCTCTCACTCTCTCTCATTAGAGACACAGCACTACCCCTCTCACTGTTTCTGGCGCCCCCTACTGCTATTATTAAGTCACATATTCGTGCTCACTTATACAGGTACATACACACACGGTACACGGCCATTCCTGGTTGTAGGAGTGGTTGCACCACTCAAAAATTACCAGAGCAATGGAACACTTGTGCTTAGTCTGCTTATTATGTGGATAAAGCATAAGGCATAGGCTACTGATATTGTGCTCAATACACAGCCCCCTCTAGTGGTGGTACACCTTTAAATGTTTTGTGAGTAGTACTATGAGCCAATCTTGAATTGTGACCCAGAGAAGTGTCGTTTTTGACTACGTTTTAATACAGTAATGCATTGATATTAAAAAAGAAAATGTATTTAATTTGTACTTTTGAATACTTACTGCAGATATTTTTTATTTTTAACTTTTTACTCAAGTACTGGGGTTGAGTACTTTGCGTACTTTGAGTACTTAGGTTTAGGTTAGTTAGGGACAGTGGATAAAGCAACAGTCACTGATGGGTTAGGCAAGAGAATAATCTACCTACCTTTCGTCTCACGTAACCAGTAGCCTTAATGTAGTAGTTATAGTTTATGCAAGTGATTAGAATATTTATGAATTTCAATCATTGTGCAAAAAGCACCATCAACCGATGAATGTGCCCATCACTGCTTAAGTTGTTCAGACCTCTGCCCTCTGAACCAGTCAAGAGGAATGAACTTTATGGATTGGGTCTGAATGAAAGTAATGTACCGCTGACTGTGAACAAAGTTATAGTAACATAGAAAGGTGAATTTACATGGCTCTCTGAGTCTAGTTGCCACCTTGTGCTGGGGGGCATTCATTCATGGCGGTAACTAGGGCAGCTTAAATTAGAACTGAGAAACCCACCCATCCAAACACTCTGCCATAAGAGACCCATAGGTGGCAATCACAATAATTTCATTAGACAAAAATACAGACATTTGACTTGTGTGTCAGATCAGTTGCGTTAACTTACGTATGTATCCTAAACTCACTTAGAAACATTGGTCATAAAACAACAATTATATTTGTGGGAATTAAGGAAAATAAATCAAAAAATGACTGACTGACTGATTCATTGTACTGGTTTTAGCCATGCAGCGCTGGTATTTTAGGAATACTGTATATTGTCGCTATCTATATGCCATGCACTATAGTTTCAAACACCACCAGAAAACAGACAGAGATAGCTACAGGCATAGAATATAAATAGATCTAGGCTGGGTATAATGTAAGCTGTAGTGCAGCTATACATCAGTTCCCTGAAGAGAATGAATCTCACACATGTCTACAGCTGCGTGTGTGTTTCACATTAAGTATGTATAGAAGCCTATTTATCTGTCTCACAATGGTGTTGATTGCTTAGGCTTGATGAAGAATGGGAGGGAAGGTCTCTGTAAAACAGTCAGATCCCAAAGTCACTGTAAAGGGGGTTTGATTGATTGATTGATTGATTGATTGATTGATTGATTGAAATATTTATTAACAGTTTGCAGAATTACAGTACATTTCAAGCACAAACTCAATACAAAGACTGTTAACTGTGAGTGGACGACTCAATTAAGCATTACACTTGTTTACAAGAGGGTCCACCATGTTCAATTCATCAAATGGGTATGGTGATGTACAGGGCCCTAGCTCGCAGACCATATTAAAGGGGGGTATGGTTAACAACTTAAGCTCTATACGTCACCGCGCGTCAAAATAGCTAAAATAGCCACTCACAACACATTGCGACACGTTGAGCTTGTATCTGCCTTTTTTTTTGAGTGGTGCAACCACTCCAAAGAACAGCAATGTCCCTGTTCAGTTATGTGTTGGTTCACCTATGTGACGTTAATGAGCACCAGTATGACTATGAGTACCAGTAGGGGCGCTGTTGTTGCGCTGGAGGGGGGGGGGAGTTGCACCACTCAGTTCACACGGCCCACACGGGTGTGATTTTTTTTAACGAAACACTTTGAATTATTAAGAAAAGGAAAGTGTTGCCCAATAGGGATGCCATGGTTAATGTAGTTAAGAGAATGACCAAGGGGATGACAGGAGGGTGACAGTGATCATGATGACACAAATTGTATTAGATTAGCAGTGTCAGCAATGTTTCATGCGAGTGGACGGGTGTGTATAGCCTATGTGTGTATATAAGTAAGCCTTGCCGAGCCATGAGGCCCATAGGGCAGTACTGGTAGCCTATCTCCTGTTTCTGTAGCGTGAGGCAGCTTGTCAGACCTTGATGTACAAGTACAACCCCTGGACATGACGTTCAAGTACACCCCCTTTTCTGAACATGACGCTAGTATGTTGCAGGGACTTACACTTACCCAAATCCAACCCTTGATGATAAGTGTCAAGCAGAGAGGCACCGCCGCACTGGGTCCCATTTTGAGGCTTTGACCTCCCCAGTCTCAGGGCGGGCACTCTGACCACAAGGCCACTGAGCCGGTTAGCCTATAGTCTATGTGTGTGCAACGGGTACATGTGTGTTAGTTCTTGTGTATGTGTGTGCACATCATGCCACCACATTTCTAAATGCATCCATGTGACAGGTGGATGACACTGACATGTACAGTAGATAATCACACTGTAAATTTGTCAAGGGGTGCAGGGTACAAATTGGTAAAAATGTTTATAATATTCTTGCGACACAGTCATTATTGAAAGAATAAAATAGGAAGGGTTTGGTAAAAGTGCCACAACCTTGGTATGGACTGACCTAAAATGCCCCGTGTATCTGTATTTAAGCTCAGCAGAGATGTGTGAACTTCCCTCACGCAGTGATGCATACCCAAGTAGATCCCATGGAGAGAGGGGAAAATTCCAACATGAAGGTCAATTGTGAATGTCGAAGGGTAACCGAAAGGCTCACCCCAATATACGCTTGACCATTGTTTTTTCCGCCAATCCCACACTGGGGTGGTTCTTGTATTCTTGTTTTAATACTTGTTTTAGTTAAGGGTTAGGCATAGTTTTACTCATTTAAAAAAAATCTAAACTTTGTAGCTGTACAAGATTTGGTCCATCTTATCATTGCACACCAGGCTTGTATACACACCAGGCAGATGACTAAACAAATTTCAATTTGCCATGCTATTTATAAGGTAATCTCATGAAATCCTCTCTGCTCCTACACCCAATATCTCACACTCCCGCTTATAGTTAAATCCCTGACTTTGATCTTCACTCTTTCCTGCCCAGTAATGGAACTTCCTGTTTTACAATTAAGGCGTGCCTGCCTTGATTAGGCCTTTGGTCGTCGGGGGAGGCAAAACAATGCCTCCCGCATGACCTGTAATCACCTTTTTGTACTTAATGTGGAATAATGTGGATCATAATGGTGTGTTTCTTCCGATTGGTGAACTGTTTTTTGGACACCAGTTATTGGTGTGTGTGTGTGTGTGTGTGTGTGTGTGTGTGTGTGTGTGTGTGTGTGTGTGTGTGTGTGTGTGTGTGTGTGTGTGTGTGTGTGTGTGTGTGTGTGTGTGTGTGTGTGTGTGTGTGTGTGCGTGTGCGTGTGTGTGTGTAAATAGACTAGTGTGATATACTGTATAATATATGAATAGAAACATCAAAACATTAATGCTGGGACGTCATCAGACAAAACGCACACACACAAAGCTACAACATACTATGTGTGTTAGAGACAATATAGGATGAACATACAAATTCAGCAACACACTCCATTTACAGCCTGCATTAGAACAATAATAAGACATTCAGCATGCCCAGCATGCCCACAATTCACAAAAGGTTACTTTAAGCATATGAACCCTTTTCTGGGCATGTTAAATCAAATTGGCATACATTCTGCATAAATAGCTTCAAAAGTGTCTAATTGCGAATTGAGAAAGAAAGGGGCGAAAAAGGAGGGGACAAAGTGTAGACCCCTGGGAAAGAGCTCTGGTCAACGAAGTTTATAGGGTTTAAGTGTCCACTGCATGTAACCTGAGGGCTTTGACAAGAACACTGCAGACTATATCACGTTCACCCACCTCAACAAGTACCAAGTCAATTCTCCCCTTACTCCCTTTTTCCTGTTGTCTTCTTCTTCTGTAGCACTGTCACACAATATGTCCCTCTTTCATTTCATTCGTTGCTTTTGTTCCCTCCCGCGTTTCACACACTTTAAAAAGGATTTCACTGTGCGGTGGACGGTGTTATAATAATAATAATAAAACTTTATTTGTATAGCACCTTTCATGACATGAAATGCAGCTCAAAGTGCTTTACAGAACAATGGAGAATAAAAGAAAAGCAAGGCAACGACATTAAAAAACAAGCAGTAATGCAATACAGTGAGGACATGAATAACAAAAAATTAAATTCAATTAAAAGCAATGTTGTAGAAGTGGGTCTTGAGCTGAGCTTTAAAAATGTCTACAGAGGCTGCCTGACGAAGGTACAGTGGGAGCTTGTTCCATGCCGACGGCCTGTAGAAGCAAAAAGCTGCTTCCCCGTATTTTTTTGTTGCCATGTTTTTAGGCAAAGCGAGCAGGCCAGCAGTGGAAGACCTTAGGGGGCGGTTTGGGACATATTTAGGCAGGCAGTCATGTAGGTAGGAAGGTGCGAGACCATTGAGAGCTTTATAGACAAGTAAAATAATTTTAAAATCAATCCTAAAAACAACCGGAAGCCAGTGCAGTGATGCCAAAACTGGAGTAGGCTAATATCTTCTCTCATCTTAGTTCTAGTTAAAACTCTGGCTGCTGCATTTTGGACAAGTTGTAATCTGTCAGTTGTTTTCTTAGGCAGTCCTGAAAAAAGGGCATTGCAGCAATCAAGCCGAGAAAAAACAAAGGCGTGGATTAGCGTTTTTGCATCGTCCAAGGACAAATAGGCTCTGATTTGTGCAATATTTCTAAGGTGAAAAAAGGCAATCTTGGTAACATGATTAATGTGTGAATTAAAATTAAATTCAGAATCAATAATAACCCCCAGGTTCTTGACTGTACTGTTACTTTCTACAGTCAGGTTGCCAAGTCTGCTTATTATTGATTCTTTCTGCTCACTAGAACCGATTATGAGAACTTCTGTCTTATCCTCATTTAGCTTGAGAAAGTTCTCACTCATCCAACATTTGATGCTAGACAGACAGGTCAGCAGCGGGTCTAAAGCACAGGGATCATCTGGAGCCACAGAGAGATATAGTTGGGTATCATCAGCATAGAAATGAAAATTGACTCCGTGATTGGTAATGAGTTCGCCCAATGGCAGTATGTACAAGGAGAAAAGCAGAGGGCCAAGAATCGAGCCCTGTGGAATACCAGAACTGATGTCGTGTTTGTCTGAGTCAAACTCGGCTAGATTGACAAAGTAACTTCTGTTTGATAGGTAGGAGGAAAACCAGGACAGGGCCGTACCAGACAGGCCTATCCAGTGCTCCAGACGCTGTATTAAAATTGAATGATCAATCGTGTCAAATGCAGCCGTTAGATCTAGAAGTAAGAGAACGGATACATGTTTCTTGTCAGCAGACACCCTAAGATCATTCATTACTTTTACAAGTGCTGTTTCCGTGCTGTGACCTTTCCTAAAGCCAGATTGGAATTTGTTGTGGACATTATTGTTCTGTAGAAACACATCCAATTGATGGAAGATGCATTTTTCTAAAACCTTGCCCAGAAAGGGTAGATTTGAAATGGGTCGATAGTTACCCAAAACAGTGGGATCAAGATTGTGTTTCTTGAGTTGTGTCGCTCTGCTTCTTTTGGATGTCTGGTGAGGCCTTTTGCAAGAATTGCAATGCTCTCACCATGAAATGAGGGACTGTACGTCCACGGAAAGGGGGACATCTGGTCACCCCAGGTGGGGTTAATGAAAGATAAACTGTTATATTCCTTATTTTTCTTCAAACTCTCACTTTTTGTTTCTCATTGTTCAACTCTTGTCTTTTCCCCCACAATCTTGCTGCACCATTTCGATTGCTCCCATCTCTCTCTATATCTCTCTCTTCCTCCCCTGCGGTGCCATACAGATCATGCAGAGATGCTGCGTTTCATCACTTAGCTGAGATACAGAGCTTCTTGATTCCTGCTGCAAGCTATCTGGGTGACCCATTTCTGCACAAACTCTTGGAAATTGATGCTGGAAAGTTAAGTAAAGCAAATTAAATATCACTCACATCACAGTTCAGCAATCCACTAAAGTGTGCTGCTGTGCTCCTCTTCCAGTGATGCTGTGCTGTATTTTCCATACCACTTATAATAACTGTCTTCAAGCGTACATTAGAACTCCAGGGGGCTTTTCATATGTTCTATCCTTTTGAAGCATCTGTAGAGACATACTTCTAGCCAGGTTCTAATTGGGTCGCAGACCGTGTTAGCTCGTTTTTATAACAGATAAAATAACTAATATAAAACTATTATTAAACCCACCAGATATAGAAGCCCTTGCAGACAATTATTATAGTGTATAGCAGCCTACCATAATTGGTGGTGGTGTCAGTCAGTGTGCAGACACCCCACCCCACCCATTCCGTAGCCTACTGAGCTACCATGAACCATTCCAAACACTGAAACACATGCAGTGCTCAAAGGGACCTCTCGGAATCCAGTCCACGTTTTTCTCCGCGCCCTTATTAAGCGCTATTTGGCTCGTATTGAGAATTAGCGAAAATTGGCTCAGTCAAGAGAATAACAGGATGGCGTTTTTTCCTGCTCAACTGCATAATGGGAATATCAGAACATTCAAGAAGAAGCAAAATTCCACCGTTGAATGAATCGTGTCTTTAAGGAGCTTTACATTGCATGGGGATGCCATACGTCCAGTGGACCATTATATTTGCTCTGAATCCATGGCATAGTGTCGGGAATCACATCTTGCAATATTTTGAATAATTATACATCAACGACGTATGAAAAGGATCGGATGATATGATACACAGCAGATTAAAAGGACACAGAAACGTGCCTGGACGTGTATTACGTTAAGAGTTTAGGCGCTAATCAACAACGATTATTTACCGGCTGGTCAATCTCCTCGGTGCAGTGATGCGTGCGGCGTGCGCGCAGTCCTCAATCGCATCCTTGCCGACTTCTGTTGGACGTGGAGGAGAAAAAGACTTGATAATAGTCTTACAGTAGGCTATAGACTCTTAAATTATTTAAGGTCGGATTCTCTCTTCTCTTTGTCATATTATTCTACGTACGATCTTGGCACGAATGAGAGCCAGCGCAGTCATGGTCAAGCTCCCGAAATTCTTGCACGGGGAATAATGCCCTGGCTATGCGAAATGGTAAGAACCTGATTGAAATAATTACGGGCATCAAATGGCTTAGAAATAGCAATGATGTGTATTTTTTGTAAGGTTTCTGTTTTTCCAAATAATGCATAATTGCATATATAATAATACATTAATAATAATAATAATAATAATAATACCCTCAATATGTACGGGTTTGCCGATATCTAACTTGCCCCCGATGCCCATCTTGCAGCTTTCTGCCCTGAAATCCGTGACACATCCTCCTCCTCCAAGATAGTGTGTCCCCTCTCTCGGAGTTACAGAGGACATCCACGACTTTAATGGCTTTTGTGTACAGAAGATGGAGGGTTCTACTGGTGCTGAACGTGCTTGCGGTTGCGGGGTTCATGACTTTTTGGTCCAAGTGCAACACGGCGCGGAGCAGCAGCGGCGGCATCATCAAAGGCGGCAAAGCCACCAGCGCCCTGCAGCAGGAGGAGACTCCGGATGATGCTGCGGGGAAGACGAGGCCCTCCTCCCGGGGAACAAACAGCACGGCTCAAGGTCCCAGCGTCAGTCACGAGGTGCTGCTGAGGAGACTGGGCTCGCTGGAGGACGTGGTATACAGACAGCTGAATGGTATGACTAATGACTATGACAGAACAGTTTACCCAAACCTTTTAGACTGCCTGTGAGTGAGTGACCCAAAACATATGCATGAATGTGATGTTTGCCCGGCCAGGGACGTCTGCAAAATAGCAGATCTACAAGCACACCCCCTTTCCCCCTCACTAGTATATGTTTCCTTTCCATTTTTACCTCAATGATGAATTGCTGTTCTGTTCTTTGACTATATAGAATTAAGTGTCTATATTAGTATCTAAATGTTTTGATGAATTGAACAAGGTGGACCCTCTTGTAAACAAGTGTAATGCTTTATTGGGTCGTCCACTCACAGTTAACAGTCTTTGTATTGAGTTGTGCTTGAAATGTACTGTAATTCTGCAAACTGTTAATACATATTTCAATCAATCAATCAATCAGATCAATCAATCAAACACAACAACACGTCGCTCTCATGCCGCATTGTGAGCTTGTAGATCGGCTATTTTCACCATACTTCTTAATTGTTATTCTTTTTTATTTATGGAATTTCTGAATTTCTGAATTTCTGTCTGCTTGTTTTATATATATTTTTTTATTTCTAATATTTTTGTTTTGAAATATAGATTATCTTTAAATGTACAAAAAATATCTCACTGGAGTTGTGACCCATAAAAAATGTTCCGTGACCCACAAATGGGATCCCGACCCGTTTGGGAAACATGCACTATAGGCATTATTATTGTCACTGTCTGTCACATCGTTTATCCCCGCCAGGCCGGAACGGCCCAAGGCAATCATTTTTGCTCATGTGAGTCTGTCAGTCTGACTGTGCAGGTCTGAAGTGAACAGCTCATTTCTGGCACCACTGGACCAATTGGCATGAAACGTTCCAGTATATGCATGCACTTAAACTTCTTACACTTTTTGCAAATATACTCCTACAGATTAAGTCCAAACCTCACCAATAAAGCCTATACTGTCTGATTCATCATATTCTATTCTGATTGGCTACAATTGGCTTCTGTAGTTTGTGGGAGTGGCCTGTTTTACACCTAATGACACAAATCATGAAGCATGTCTGTCTGATTAGTGTGAAACTTTGCACGTGCACACTCCCCTATAGCTCAAGGAAAATCTGGCGTGTGTGTGTGTGTGTGTGTGTGTGTGTACACGTGCAAACTGTGTCACTGTGTCATTGTCATCACTTGTCAGGGTGTATTAATTAAATCGCGAAATAGAGTCCAAAAGGGAAGCGCTCACATCAAACACAAAAAGGTGCTGAACTAAAATACGTATAAAGAGGCAAGTCTGCACACTGTTCTGTAGTCGGGTTGCGGGGGCAACAGCTCCACCAGAGAGCTCCAGACCTCCCTCTCCAGAGCAACATTAAACTTCCTCCTGCATGGGGGATCCCGAGGCATTCCCAGGCCAGTTTGGAGATGTAAACCCTCCAACTCATCCTTGGTCTGCCCCGGGGTCTCCTCCCAGTCGGACGTGCATCGAGGACCTCCCTAGGGAGACCCTAGAGAGGCATCCTATAATCAGATGCCCGAACCACCTAAGCTGGCTCCTTTCCAAGCCAAGAAGCAGCGATTCTACTCCGAGTCTTTCTCGCGTGACTGAACTTCTCACTATCTCCTATCTTTATTTATTTTAAATTATGAAAAGAAAATTCTACTGGGACCTACACAACAGTGTACTTCCTTTCTTCTCCAGTATGCTAAATCACAACCCATGGCTTCTTAAAATACTATGTTGGGGCCCTTGTGGATGTACAGTAATCCCTTCTCGGTGCATGGCTGACCAAGAATCATTAAATTCAACAAAGAAAAAAAGATAGTGATCGGACGTGTGGCCTCAATCTGCTCATTGATTTGCCTTCACCAGGTCTGTCCAAGTCCCTGGGCCTGACCGAGGGCTTCGGAGGCCGCGGTAAAGGCGGACTTCCCGCCACACTGTCGCCGTCCGAGGAGAGAGACGCCAAAAACCTGAGGGAGAAGTATGGCTACAATGCCTACCTCAGTGACAAGATCTCTCTCGATCGGACCATTCCAGACTATCGTCCAAGCAAGTGAGTAGATTACCGTGATTGAGGACAGCTATTTATGTTTTCGCTTTAGTGATTTCCAGTACGCAATGCAGAGAATTTGGTCTCATAACACTACAATGCACTATAGACATGTGAAAATGCAGCGCTGCACGTATTGCAGTGTTGCAATCTTTGTCCAAAACACCTTATCTGTCACTTTTGTTTAGCACTCACTCTCTACCACCAACACTTTCTGTAGCCTGCGATGGTAAACCATGCCCGCATATGTGGTCATGTGGGCCCTACATGACCACATATGCGGGCATGGTTTACCATCCCAAAAAAACATGTGACTCAACTTGTGACTCATAGACAACATTCAGTGTTTGTACACAGAAGTGAGAGGTAAAGGTTAAATCTGGCTCAACCCGGCGGGCAGCGGCGGTCATCCGGGTCATCCATAGCGAGTAGCAACTTCCACCATTTCAACAAAATAAGCACAAACAAACCACTTTCTCATGAACGATATTGATGTTATCAGGAGATTTGGTGCAGGGGGAAAGCTGAAAACAAGTTTGTGACTATCATTGTATCACTTCCACTCCCCGCTGGCCGATGGCCGCGGCCCGCGGTGGTTCCCGTCTGCCGCGGGGAGCATGTGTTTCGGTCAATTGGGTGGAATCCAGCAGCAGCAGTTGCTGGGGTTATTGCTGTTATTGGCTAAAACTCCGCCTCACTCCCCAATAATCCTCCGTGGTTCTGGGGTTTGGCACAAACCTATCTGTTCGGTCTTCTTTAGTATACAGTATGTAATGTATGCACTGCAGCTAGTATCTACAGAAAGGATTTCTTTTTTTGAATAAAGTCTCCTCTCTCAATGCTTTTAACGCTTATTTTTTCCGGGGAACTTTTCAGAATAAAGGTGATCTGATGAGCCAGATTTTACTCTGAAAATCCCCGCCTTCCATTTCCCCCCAAAACCGGGAGGTATAATCTTCTATTACTACCTCGTGCTGTCAAGTCTCATCCCTCTCTAGAAGCATTTATATTCCAAACTAGATGGTTGGTTAAGTCAGAAATGAGGACAGAACATAAGCATATTGACCAAAACCATGGACAGCGACGTAGATTCAGAGAAAATAGACAGTTTTGTCGAGGCCGTAAACAAGGAAGTGAACGCCTGCGCGGGTGCGCACATGCACGAAACATGACACTGAGCGCTGCACAGGGCGTTAAAAAGGACCTAAAGATATCTCCACACGTCCTTTCATAGCACCCTGCAGTTTTTATTGAGAGGACGCGTGGACACGTCTTTAGCACAAAGGCTGTTAAAGCAAGCGTCAGCCCCCTCCTGTTTGATGATGAGAAGAACCCCCCGGCCCATCTCATACAACCGGAGGGGGTGTCAGAATCCAATGCTTCCATTTCCCACTCAGGATTTCTTTTCTTCTTTGTGTTGCCGACATCAAAGTGGTGTGAGAGGCGTGTTTGGGTCTGATAGCTATGGGGACATAGTGGTATTATAGTGTCTGGGTTGGGGGTATACGTCTTTAACTACTTAAACCCTGTATTCTTTGTTGCACGTCAAACAGCAAAAATAGCCAATCTACAAGCTCACATGTCACATTTCGACACACTCTGAGCATGTGGTTATTTACGTTAGCCTGTTTTATGTTGGCCTATCATGACATGCCCATTATGCTATAGGGTTCATGTTAAAAAACAAACAAAAAAACAACCGAATATGACTATATGGGTTGTTCTGGACATCTGCTGATACGACGGGCATGTCTCACATGTCTCTCCCCTTTCTCTTCCATGGCTTCCTTTCTCTCTACACTGACTTATCAAAAAAGCACTACAGTCTAAAATAATTAATCTAAAAAAAGGTGATAATAATGTACAGGAAGAAGAGGGTTTGCTTTTCAGTGTCCCTGAACTTTTTTTTATATTTGTAGTGTAGTGATTTAGGATGAGCAGAGTATACAGCAAGGCATTATTTGAGTATTAGTATTTGCTGTATATTGCTTCTTTCATTTGGGAGTGTCATAAAAATAGAATGTGCGAAACATAGGCACGCACATGCCATCCAGACGACTAGATCCCTGTGTTTTTCAAAGACTTGAAAATAGGAAAATTGAGTTACTCTGCACACAATCATGAATGCTGAATTGAATTAGGGGACATGATAGTGTGGACCCTGTTTTTCTATTTTACATTGTTCAGTTGCCGAAGATGTTTGTGTCGGGGGTTGTCTGAAATTCTGTACCAATCGATTATTTGGTGTGTGTGTGCCCGTGTGTGCGCACGTGTGTGTGTGCGTGTGTGTGTGTGTGCGTGTGCGTGTGTGTGTGCGTGCATGCGTGTCCAGATGCAAGAAGGTCATCTACCCCAGAGACCTCCCCCAGATCTCCCTCATCTTCATCTTCGTCAACGAGGCTCTGTCGGTGATCCTGCGCTCCGTCCACTCGGCTGTCAATCACACACCGGCTCACCTGCTCAAGGAGATCATCCTGGTGGATGACAACAGCGATGATGGTCAGTACAGTATGTGTTATGGTCAGTACAGTATGTGTTATGGTCAGTACCGTCTTAGCAGCTGGACATAGTACAGAGGCACGTGTATTGTGTAGCCCAGTGGTTCTCATCCAGGTGGTCCCCTAAGTGATGGAGAGTTGGTAACCAAACGGAGCCTTATAGATCTTTAACCCATTTAGGCCTGAATTTCTTCTAAATCCTCTAGTTTTCTGAAATAAATATTTTCACAATTTTTCAAAAATAGCAGACCTACAAGCTCGTAGCGCGCCACTCGGTGGCGCGCTATGAGCTTGTAGATCTGCTATTTATCAATAGCTAACTTATAACATAATGTTTAAAACACCAAAAGGGGTTCCCGCCCAAAATGGGTTAACTCTTGAGAGTGTAAAATTAAACCAAATGGACCCTTACATATATGGGTCTATTTAGTTTGATTTTATGCCCTCAAATTCTAGTCCGAAACATGCATGCTATTTATCTGGTGCACCATGCAGCCATAAGCAAGCAGTTTGCTTTTCAAGCGCACGTACTGCATGCATTTCATCATAAAGTGCAATCTGTTTCCTTCATATATAATGCATCTAAGGGAGGATCACTCAAATAACGGGAGGAGATATGATAAGCATGGTTGATTATGCATTCTGTCAGATTGACTAATTACACTCTTTATCCCATTCTGACCGGGCACCCATTTTGGTGTTCGCATCATGTTATGCTTTAGCTATTGAAAAATAGCAGATCTACAAGCTCATATCGCGCCACCGAGTGGCGCGATACGAGCTTGTAGGTCTGCTATTTTTTTTTAAATCGAAGAACGACTGACATTTTTTAGAATCTGATCTCAGGTCAGAATGGGTTAATCAGACCAGTGTGTGTCCAGTGGAAACCTCGTATGAATCTGATCTCAGGTCAGATTGGGTTATAATGAAGCATGTGGTGTAGCTCAGTAGATCAGGGCTTCCAAACCTTTCTATTGTCACGGAGCGGCTGACAGTTTGGCTGTCGCACGTCATCAGATCAAAACCTAATGTTCTCACGGAAGACAGTTATTATTATATCACAACATGTTATATCATTGACCTAAATGGCATTATATTAACAATTATAGTATGATTAAAAAAGAAAAAAAAAGGTTAGGCATGTCTTTTTCAGAAATTACTTTGGACATGTAGAAAACTTTAGTTAAACATGCAGAGTGACACATTACTTTACCTGGGTAACATCATCTTCTGATACTTCAATGTCAATGTTTTGACATGAAATAATACTGTACTGTCACCGTGTAGCGTTTTGTTTCATTAGCGTGAGCGTGACAACATAGCTCTGCTGCCTGCAGAGCACACATGAACGGTAAAGATACCAAGGATTGGACATTGATGTCACTGTTATGCTACGCAACACGGAAGTAACACGGACTCAAAGCTGTTTATAAATCACAGTCACTGACGTGTCCGCTGACGAATCCTTCATATTTTTATTCGAACGGACAGACTCAACTTTTCACCACTGTTTGGGAAATCCTTGTGAAGGTCGGGAAACAGTTTCCAGGAATTACATTTTGGGCAGGCAAGATGTGCCGTCTACATACTGTAGAGTGTAGATTAAGCCAATGTTAGGGCCACTCCTTTGTGGGCGCCAAGGATCATGGGACTTTTCTTTGGAGGTTGTCCAAAATTGTCGCCTTCATCAACTCAATGTGATATGGGCCAAAAAAATATATAGCCTACATTTCTCAAAAAGAGGAAAAAAGGAAAAATTGTACATTGACAAGCTCACAACACGCTGCAACGCGGCGCATTGTGAGCGATAGGCTATTTTTTTAATAGTATATTGTGATTCGGTCAGAATCGGTATAGCCAAATATCAAATAATCGGAGATTAGTCATAATTTCATAACCGTGCACCCCTACTATTTCCTCTATTAATCATATGAGAAGTACAAAGGGCGTAAGTAAATACAAGTTGTGTCTGTGCGTGCGTGCGTGCGTGCGTGCGTGCGTGCATGCGTGCGTGCGTGCGCATGGGAGGTCACAGCTTGTGTCAGATGTAAGAAGGGGGGCCTCCAAGGTAAAAACAAAAAACCCACTGGATTAAGCTAGCAGTCACAATATTTACTCCAAGGTTTCAAAGACAACCTTGAACCTCCCACACAATGTTCCCGTGATGCTATCCCGCTAATAGTTAAGCTCCTTGCATCTCTAGCCTACGCAATGTGGCATCTGGATAAATACAATCTGCAATAGCACTGCACCTGAAATCTCATAGCCTCACAATACAACTTGATTCCTCACATTCATTGCAATATTCACTAGGGATGTCAATTATGGATTAATTAATTAATTGATAATTGATAACCTTATCGATCGATTAACTGGTTAGTTGATCAGCTGCGTTGTTTTGTTTAGATCTGAGAATCTTAATTTCCCTCAATAATGTCTACCATAAAAATCCACATTTTGCTGATATACCTGTACAGAAAGAATATGAGGAATGAAATTAAATGAAAAGTGCACTGTCTTGTCTGTCACATCACATGCAAAAGCAGAGACGTTTCTGTGGCTACCAAGGTGGGGGGGACTTATTTTTAACCAGCCCACATGCGCGTTCCTCGGGCACGCGCAGACAGCATTAATTCACAGAAAACCGCCCAATGATAGAACCGCAGAATTTACTATTAATTAACTATTATCATCCCTAATACAGGAGTTCAAAAAGAAAACAGCTCCAAGAAGGCACTCTGTCAAAAAGTTTAAAAGCCTTTAAGATGGCTATTTCATGGTTAAATCATCAAAAAACGGAAAATACTTACGCATGTTTAAACATCACTGGATTTTAACCTACAGTATAATAGGCCTACACTATATGAGGCCAAGGAAAAACCTTTTCCCTGTTATTATTAACAACACACTACAAGTTCCAGCTATACTGTAAGTCAGGGGTCCTCAACTAGAAATGATGAAGGTCCACAAATATATTTTTGAATAAGACCGAGGTCCGGTCCCATGCGCGGCATCCATCGGAGAGCGGGGCTCTATGCCCGTTTAGTATGGTCAAGCCAAGCTTATACAAATCAGATCGCCTTCCACCCAACCAATAATGGGGTGCAGAGTACAGGCCCGGAGTGGAACTCCAAATCAGGCCGGGAGTTATACGCCCTGGCAGGCCGCATAGCGCGCGCCAGAATTTTGGGGGCCCTTGGGGGACATTTTGGGGGCCTTTGCAGCAATTTCACATGAGAAATGTACCATCTGATGTTATTTATATTATTATTATTTTTTGGGTGGTCCGCAAAGAGGTGGTCCGCGGTCCGGTTGCGGAGCGCGGTCCGCCAGTTGAGTACCCCTGCTGTAAGTCTTTGTCTAATGTATATTGGCTATTAACTGCTACTTCTATAATAACCACTCAATAACCAAACAATGGTCCCCTAGGGTAGGTACCCTCACAAAAAACATGCAGTAATCCTGGTCTCTAAACTACCTCCCCCTGGCCAGCCGGGGCGCGTGATGTAGGGGAAAGGAACTGGTCGGAATAACGTGTTCCTTTCACGCGCTACGTCCGGCCGGGGAAATTCCCCCCGTCAGGTGAAAAGAAGCAGCTTGGACTCCTCATACATAGAAAGAGGCATGAGGTCAGTCCGTTGCCCCCCAGGTTGGCAGAGGAAATGTAGCGCCCTACATTAGATAATTGACACTGGGTGAAAGAAATGGGTTGCAAAATCGTGGCAAAAACAATGAACGCACGTGCGCTCTCATTTTGGCTCCAAGATCAATTGCCTACATGGGCATTTATTGAAGGTCAATGTTGTCCCCCAACATCGTTGTCAGCTTTAATCTTTTCCCCAGTGGCCTCAAGATATACTAAGTTGCCAAAGAATTCCATAGTCTCGCATTCTCTCAAAATTTGGCTGTCAATACGAAAGCATTTCGGTTGGCACCCGGGTTCTGTGAGCGCACCTCTGGTCGCTAACCATGCTTTTTTACCGTCCCTTTCTGACTCATTGTTTAAAGTGTGGCATAGAAATGGTATTCACTCCTTCAAAGATCTTTATATTGATGGGTTATTTCCGACCTTTGAACAAATACGACGCAAAATCAATTTACCCCAATCACATTTCTTTAGATTTCTACAGATACATTTTTTAACACAACACACTGCTTCATTTCCAAACATACCTCCCAACTCATCAATGGAATCTATATTTCTACCTGACCCATTGCTCAAAGGAGGTGTTTCTATTATTTATAATTCTCTCTCATGTTTAGATAATAATGCCTCCTTGGAGTATTTAAAATCTGCTTGGGAAAACGACTTAGGAATATCTATCACTGACGAGCAATGGTCTACATCTCAAAAGTTTGTGCACTCTTCTTCAGTATGTGCCAGGCACGGTCTTATACAGTTTAAAATATTACACAGGTTACATTTGTCAAAGGAAAAACTCAACAGAATGTATCCAAATGTGAATCCAGCCTGCGACAGGTGTGGCCAGTCGCCGGCCACTCTAGCTCATATGTTCTGGCATTGCACTAAACTAACATCATATTGGCAAAGTATATTTAAATCACTGTCAGACATTGTTGGAAGACCTTTTGACCCGGATCCACTGACAGCAGTTATGGGAGTCAGGGGGCCCGGGGTCAAACTGTCTACTTTCCAATATAACATGGTAAACTAGACAAAGTGCCAATCGGCACAGGTCTCCACCAGGGCAGGTCAGGTTGTGGCCTCATGGTGGCGCTATAACAGGCTGTTGAGGAAGATTTGGGCCGGAGGTTCGTGTTGGAGGGATGCAGGTACAATGTTTTTCCATGTGTGCATACATAAGTTGTATACAGATCGATGCAGTTATAGCTAAAAACAGGAATTGGCCTGTTATAGCGCCACCGTGAGGCTGATTTTGAGGAAAAAAATGTGGCATGTCGTCCTCGGCCTAGTGAAAATGTGCGTGTATAATTTAACGGAAATTGCACACTGTGTTTGTGATTTGTGGCCTTTTTTCGAAATGGACGAATCGTGTGAGCTTTGGAAGCCAATCTTAGCCAATCAGGATGGAAGATGGGAAATGGTGCCGCTCCGTGTTGATCACATGACTATGGAGATAGTGTATAGCGATTTGCGTGAAATTTGGATAAAATCTGAAGGAGTAATAATAGAAAATGTGTTTTACATATGTCGGCCTCCTGGTGGCGCTATAAAGAGCAGATGTGAAAAATTCCAGGCAAAGGTTTTTCCTTGGCCTCTAGGGAGTTGGCATACAAAGTTATCCACAGATCCGTGCAGTTAGAGGTAAAAACACTTTTCGGCCAGTTATAGCGCCACCTTGGGTCTGAGTTGAAATTGTTGATGTGGCATTTCGTCCTCGGCCTAGTGGGAATGTGGGTGCACAATTTCACGGAAATCACGCGATGTGTTCATGATTTGCAGCATTTTGTTTGAAACTGAACACTCCTGTGAACTTTGGAAGCCAATCTTAACCAATCAGGATGGAGTGTGATAAATCTGAAAGACCCGTTTCGTTGAATGGCTCTAGAGAGACTGTGTACCAATTTGCGTGATGTTTGGACAAAATCTGTAGGTGTACTGTGCAAAAACTTGTTTTGCACAAAGCGGCCTCCTGGTGGCGCTATAACAGGCCGTTCTGGAAAGTTTGGGGCAGAGGTTCATGGTTGGCATCCAGGGAGTGTGTGTGCAAAATATGGCATCGAAAAACTTGTTTTGCACAAAGCGGCCTCCTGGTGGCGCTATAACAGGCCGTTCTGGAAAGTTTGGGGCAGAGGTTCATGGTTGGCATCCAGGGAGTGTGTGTGCAAAATATGGCATCGACCGGGTTAACGGTGGCCGAGATTAGCTGTTCACGGACACACGGACACACGGACACACGGACGGACGGACGGACGGACACGCGGACGGACGGAGTGCAAAACATACTCTCCCCACATGCCTTCGGCCTGGTGGAGACAAATATGTGACTCTACTGGCTCGCAGACTGATACTGTTGAATTGAAAACAAGCACAGGTTCCACAAAAAAAGAATGTGTCTGTAATTCACTTAATTTACAACAACATGTTGGGAAAGTTTGAGAGCAAGAGTGTCTGTCCTGTTTTGTTTGTCTGTTCACACATTGTTTAACTGTTTTTAGTTTTTTCTTGTTTATCATGTCTTTTTTATTATGTATTGTATGTGGAACATTTACATTGCCTGTTATCTTTTTCATTTTATTTAACAGAACTACTCATTATCATTGTCGATAATATTCTGATGTTGTCATACAAAAAAATGCCTAATAAAAACAGTATTAAAAAAAAAAAAAAACAATGAACGCCCACAACTTCACCTAGTGCCTGCTAGTGCGTGGCTTCCAGGGATATTGTCCCCTCCCCTTCCCATTGGCTAGAGGCAGCTTTGCCGTTGCTTGTCTTTCCATTGGCTATCAGCAGCCAATCACGTCAGTATGACTATAGCTGATGACGATCAGAGTCACGAGTATTCACTAGTCAGGTTTCACCTGACAAAAACCCATAACCACTTTCAGTATTGCATCACGCCCACTAAAACATAGATGTGACCCCAGCTCCCCCATGAGCATGTGTGCCACGCAGCCAGAAAGCACTGCACAGAAGAACACAGAATAAGCACCCTTGAGGGAATTTCATATCATTAATTTCAGTCATCCACAATCTGCCCAGCTAATCTTTTGTGCCTTCTACGGTATGGTTTGGGACACTGACTAAGTGCCTCAATAAATTATTGCCCTTATTTTTGCATTCACTGGCAGCTCCCTTTATCCTGTTCCAGTTCTCTCCGTCCGTGGCACACGTGTACAAACACTACAACTAAATACAACGGCATAAGGCACGACAACAGCACATAGTCCCGTATTCGTGTTTGCTTGGAGAGGATCTTGTCATGCGTCTGCTGACAGACAGCTGTTACATTGGGGACAGTGCATGGCAGGGGTGGGGTGGGGGGTGGCGGCGATTCCGTTGACGTGACAAGGTGACAACAAGCATCCCGTTGACACAAAGCTGCGTCTGGTGTTATGCTTATATGCAGGCGCCGGTGATGTTCAGCTGGGTGACTGACAGTGGTGGGAAGTAACTAAGCACTGTACATTTACTTAAGTACTGTACTTGAGTAAAATGTTTAGGTTCTTATACTTTACTGGAGTATTTTAAATTCTCAGTGCTTTTACTTCTACTCTGTCAAAGGCAAATATTGTAATTTTACTCCACTCATATGAAAACCTTTGATTTTGGTTTTTATGACTAAACATTTACACATTTATCACGTCAGCCCTATACATGGAGGCCACGAAAGCCGCTGTTTATATGCCCTACTCGCATATTATTTATGCTGGGCAGATTGAAGCCATTTTTTTTATATTCCGTTCGTCTGACAGCTGCGCTGCTCGTGGAAAATAACTAAAAAGGAGTTTGCGAGCAAAGAAATAAGATCTCAAAGACTTTGGCAGCATGACAGACTTGTTATGACTGGAGAGAAGAAAGAAAGTCAAGCAACAAACGGTCTTGACGTGCGAGGAGAGCGAATTTGAGCGATGAGCAAGAGCACGAGAGAAAAACGACATGGAGACAGTTCCTCCTCCCTTTGCTCTTGGCGCTGGTGGATGGCTGAGAGCCAGCTATCCATCACAGAGACGAGGAGAGCAAGGAGAGATTGCGGCGGCAGACAAAGCACAAACGTACAAACAAATAACCCTCCTTTTCTGGTTGCATGAGCCAGTCCTCTGGTTCTGTGGCCTGGTGTTGTGGTGAAGAGTATGAGTCAGTCCTCTGGTTCTGTGGCCTGGTGTTGTGGTGAAGAGTAGATGTAATTGCCCATGTGTTCTGGTGAATTCTGGGAGTTTGATATTTTTTTTATCAGGCTTGCTATAGCTTTGGAAAATGATGGGTGCAGTTTAGAGCCATTTAAACGCAAAGACCCATCTACCCATTTTGGGCGGGAACCCCTTTTGGTGTTAGCATTACGTCATGCTTTAGCTATTGAAAAATAGCAGATCTACAAGCTCGTAAACAGAGTGGCGCGCTACGAGCTTGTAGGTCTGCTATTTTCTTTTACTCGAAGAACGACTGACATAGAAACACAGCTTTTTCAGAAAACTGTCAGGATGTAGAAGACATTTTTAGAATCTGATCTCAGATCAAAATGGGTTAATAATAAACCATTCATTATTTAAGTGAACATCTGTGTCTGCTTGCATGCACTGCCCAGACCACCCCTCCCCCCCCCCCCCAAGCGTGGGGTCTCTGGGTCCTCCTTTTAACATGTAGATCATCATGTAAGTTCTGGTGAATTTTGGGACTTTGATACAAAATCCAGGAGAAATTACAATTTTGAGTGATTGAATACTTTCAAAGGTTATGCTAAAAGGATGACACAAAAAGCCCCATGCGTGCAGGGGTCCTTTGTACTCAATTAATCTGTAATACATACATACATGTAGACAATACAATACAATACAAATATGCCACAAAACATATTGGAATTGGTATCAGAAGAATCATAGTGTATTTACAGAGAAAGTAGGGGAGCGGGCGGGGGTCAGGGGATTTTACTATCAAGGTATCAAGGAACACTTTTTGGTATTTTAAACATTATGTTATAATTTAGCTATTTACAAGCTCATAGCTACGAGCTTGTAGGTCTGCTATTTTTGAAAAATCGTGAAAATATTTATTTCAGAAAACTGGAGGATAACCCTAACCCATTTAGAAGAGTTTTTTTAAATTTCAGGCTTAAATGGGTTAAACTATGTTCACTTAATTGTATTTTGATAAAAACAATGATTTCACTCATACATTTAGATTAATACTGTACTAAATTACTTGTCAATGTTGCACAGTGGAAATATTTGTGCATGCATGCACGCACGTGTGTGTACTGTATGTGTGAAGGATAAGAAGAGACACACATTTGTCATGTAAGTTGATGTACTTTTTGTACAGTGTACGTAGCAGTATGCATGTGCATGTGTACAGTGTACGTAGCAGTATATGTGCATGTGTACAGCATGCGCATGCTTGGATGCCTGCATAATGCAAAGGGAGTGAGCTTGGCTCTGGCAGCAAAAGGAGTGGGAGATCAAAGATCGAGCGTTTCTTTGCTCTGGGAGCTTCAGACTCGCCGCTTGAGGCTGGAAAGCACCACAGGTTTCCCAAGAAAATGTGTCATATCGTCATATCTTTCTGTAGATCTGTGTGTGTGTTTTTTCTAACTCCCCCCCCCCCCCCCCCATTTTATTAGGAGTTGGGGGATAATTCATTCCTCTATGAGTCTGAATATGTACAGAACGTGAACGAGAACGAGGGTTGTTGATTAGTACCTTTGACTTTTGTGGCCCAGAGCAACTGAAAGGACCGTTGGAGGAGTACGTAAACAAGCGCTACCCGGGCCTGGTGAAGATAGTCAGGAACCAGAAGAGAGAGGGACTGATACGTGCAAGAATTGAGGGCTGGAAGGTAGCCAGCGCTGAGGTGACAGGCTTCTTTGATGCCCACGTGGAGTTCACGCCATCCTGGTGAGTGGGTTCTCTATCCTGTGCGTGTACTATAAAGGCCAGACCTCACCAATGCTACTCCTTGCAACAAAACTGTTTTAAGGCCAGTCCACTCCTTTCAGCCATGTTCCCAATTGGTGTGTGTGTGTGTGTGTGTGTGTGTGTGTGTGTGTGTGTGTGTGTGTGTGTGTGTGTGTGTGTGTGTGTGTGTGTGTGTGTGTGCGTCACTGCGTGCGTGTACTCTCTTTAAGGGCTGAGCCAGTTCTGGCCAGAATCAAGGACGATCACAAGAGGATCATCCTGCCCTCCATCGACAACATCAAGCACGACACGTTTGAGTTGGAGCGCTATGAGAACTCAGGCCACGGATACAACTGGGAGCTGTGGTGCATGTACATCAACCCTCCCAAGCAGTGGTGGGACGAGGGGGACACCACTGCACCAATCAGGTAGGGAGGATGTGGTTTCTCTCTCACCAAGTCACTTTATTCAGTTCGGTTCGGTTCGGTTCGGTTCCGTTTCGGTTCGGTTCGGTTCAGTTCAGTTCAGTTCAGTTCAGTTCAGTTCAGTTCAGTTCAGTTCAGTTCAATTCAGTTCAATTCAATTGGCTTTATTGGCATGAAAAAATGTTTGCATTTTTCGCCTAGACGTCTAAAATACGTCTAAACAACATTAAACAACATCGTTTCGATGTCTATATAGCCTATATAGATGGTCTATATACAGTATAGAGACGTTTAAAAAACTGCTAATCAATGTCTAAGCTAAGCCTAGACCGTTAAAAAACGTTCATTTTAGACTAGTTATTTAGACAGATGTATAATTGCCGACTATTGCTCAGTGGTTTACTTTACTCACTCACTTACATTACTACTTAAGGTCCATTCAGATGGGCAGCGACTGATGCGGCTGGTAATTCATTTTCAATGAGAGGCCTGCGTTTATTTTGTACGCGCAGAAACGTTGAGGGGTGGCAACGCAAGCGTATTTACGTGGGCGCCGTCCCGTAAAATTGTCACGTGCGTGAAAGGACCACACACGCACGCACGTACGCACGCACGTACGCACGCACGCACTTGCAGTGTGAACGGTCGGGCCAGCAGTTCAGAGAAATAAATCAGATTTGAATCGGATTTGACTGGATGTGACTGCAGTCTAAATGGCGAAATGGGACCCCATTTAGAGAAAAACTGACCGCGTGGCCTGGGTCACTCCCACACAACAAAACGCCAGTGAGTCCTTGAGCAACAGGGGACGCGTGGCCTACATGCTCAGTCATTGCTGAAATAAACAGATGAGGATCTCACTGTTTCTATACTGTTGTTTCATCTCCCTTATCGTGACAGGACTCCCGCCATGATTGGCTGCTCCTTTGTGGCCAACCGGGACTACTTCGGGGAGTTGGGCTTGCTGGACTCTGGCATGGACGTTTACGGAGGAGAGAACATTGAACTGGGCATCCGGGTCTGTGTGTCGGCCTGTTTTCTATATTCCATCTCCGCCTCCCTCCCTTCCACCCCCAGTTGTTTTTTAAACCATTCTGAACGGGAACGCATTTTGGTGTTAGCACTATGTTATGCTTTAGCTATTGAAAAATAGCAGATCTACAAGCTCATAGCGCGTCACCGAGTGGCGCGCTACGAGCTTGTAGGTCTGCTATTTTTGAAAAATCGAAGAACGACTGACATTTTCAGAATCTGATCTCAGGTCAGAATGGGTTAATCAGACCAGTGTGTGTCCAGTGGAAACCTCGTATGAATCTGATCTCAGGTCGGAATGGGTTAAAGTGGAGCAGTGGCTACTGTAGCGTGGCACCACTGTGGAATGAGGTCCTGCTATCTATTAGAGAGTTTGGCCGTAGATGTTCAGCATGTGCAGCAGAGAGAGAGAGACAGAGAGAGAGAAAGTCGCACGCAGGTGTACACACGCACGCACGCACGGTAGAATGCACGGAAGCACGCACGCACGCACGCACTCAGATAGACAGAGAGAGAAAGAAATATTGTTTCTGGTTAGTGCAGTGTTAATGCCTATTCATATTCCAGTTTTAGGTGATAAGGTGACCACTGATTAGTAAAAACAAGAGAGATGTGTTTGGGTGAGCGGTGAATCGCTTACCACCGCGGCTCAGTGACGTCATGTTGCAGTTTCCGGAAAACCTATGAATAGTATGAATAGACCTTTAGTGTTTATTGTTGTTTTAACATACACTGCTGAACAAGGTAACCTTACGATCTTTCCAGCGCATACGTTGACCACTGTCATTATTATCACCGTTATTACATTTTGTGCGACATTTTGAATTTATATTGCCCACGCCCGTAATATATTATATTAACGCTAATCGCTAACTCAAGTGTGTCTGATTCCGTGCACCTTCCAGGTGTGGCTGTGCGGTGGAAGCATGGAGGTGCTTCCCTGTTCCCGGGTGGCCCACATCGCCCGGATGAAGAAGCCCTACCACAGTAACATCGCCTTCCACACGCGGCGCAACGCCCTGCGCGTGGCCGAGGTGTGGATGGACCAGTACAAGTCCAACGTTTACCTGGCCTGGAACATCCCCATGGAGGTGAGAGGCAGGGAGGGGTTTTCCCACAACCAAGGGTCTGTACACAGACAAATGTGTCCGTGGCAAAGACTTGGTCTTGTCCGTGGCAATTGTTTAATTTCGTTTTACACATTATAATTATTTTGATCACAACGTCCACTTTAATACTGGATGTCAAGTCTCCAGGTTTTCTTCAGAATATGTACAACAATTATTTACTCACAATATTAGGAGTCCACTAGTAGTCTAGTACTAGTGGTTCTCAAATGTTGTATTTGCAAAGACCCCTTAAACTTGTGTCATGTCACCTCTCGGCAGAACCATGGCATCGACTATGGGGACATATCTCAGCGGCTGGTGCTCAGGAAGAGTCTACAGTGTAAGAACTTTGAGTGGTACCTGGACAATGTCTACCCGGAAATGAGGAGGTACAACAATACACTCTTCTACGGTGAGGTGAGTTGAGTCAACATGTGCACAACAGCCACATCTGAGAATGAATGAGAATGAGAGAATGTTTTTGTCGACTGAAACTAAGACGGAAAAAAACTAGATAAAAATGTTAAGAAGGGACTAGTGGACAAGAGATCCAGTATAAGTCATTTTACACTTGGTTGCATGCTGAAAATAGCCGATCTACAAGTCAAACAGTCATTACGACGGCATCAAGGCCCGCCAAAATACATTTTAGTCAACTAAATCAACTGTAGATTTAGTCGACTAAAATCTTATGACATTTAGTTGACTAAAACTAGACTAACACCAAGACATGGGTGAGATTGGGCGAGATTTCAAATGGGTGACATTATTTGTTTTAACGGTCGGTGTGCGTAGATCTGTTGCGATTATTTCATTTGCATCATCGCATTCTAAGCACTACAGATTTTGTAGAGAAAAGCACACCGACAAGGACAGGTGCGTCGGAGCAGGCAAACGAATGCGAATCTTGAGAAAAAAAAGAGTGTCACTGTCTTCACTTATAGAGCAGCAGTTTATTTCAGCTGAACAAACTGCTGCTCTATAAGTGAAGACAGTGTGCGGCACCTCTTTCTTCTCAAGCACTACAGATTACCATCACATACTGTTGCATTGTTTGGTCCTGGACTGTGCTGTGACTTTAATGCAAACTCTATTTTTGCGTTGTTTTAGATTCGTAACACTAAGGTAACCCACTTGTGTATGGACCAGGGTGTGAAGGAGAACCACACAGCCACCCTGCATCCCTGCCATGGATGGGGCCCTCAGGTAGGAGGACCTTTCATATTACAAATAAATAAATACATTTTGCTCCTATGTTGATTTCAGATTCATGTGGCCAGACTTTGATGTCAGTTGTCTATGACGTACAGTATGTACAGTATGACGTTTGACTCCAGAGTGCCATTAACTTCCATAAAAAAAAATCAGTTTAGAGACCGGGATTATACTGCATGTTTTTTCTGAGGGTACCTACGTTAATTCTCAGAAAAATAGTAATACAAAAATGTGTGTGTGTGTGTGTGTGTGTTCCGATCCAGTTAGGGCGATACACCAAAGAGGGACAGCTGTTCCTGGGCCCTCTGGGCAGCACCGGGGAGGACACGCGCTGTGTGGTGGACGACCAAATCAGCGCCTTCCCCCAGCTGCTCAACTGTGACAAGGTGCCCATCGCCAAGCAGAAGACCTGGCACTTCACTCAGGTGAGGGAGGGGGGAGGGGCAGAGCTGCGTCTGTGCACGCTCACCTGGTGTGCATGACACTGATTGCGTCCCAGACTCCCAGCACAGGGGTGGTACTAGTGGAGTGTTTAAAACCCATTTAGACCTGAGGCCGATTCTACAAAATGTCTTCTAAAGTTTTCTGAAAAATCTATGTTTCTATATGTCAGTGGTTCTCAAGGACCCCCAAAAATATATGTAATTGGCCCACCGACCCCCATATGATAATATGTTGTTCCAGGGACCCCCCCCCCCCCCCCAGAAGCAAAGATTTGCGTTAAAAACATTCACTCTGAAAGAATATACAGAATATTCAAAGCCACATTTTCACAATTTTTCTAAAATAGCAGATCTACAAGCTCGTAGCGCGGCACTTAGATCTGTATGTTCACTATTTTAAAGCAGTACTCCTTCAATGCCAGATGACGCCTTTGGACGCCTCCCCCTGGTGGCCAAGAGTGCCAATGGCGCCTTTGGAAGCCTTTTTGAAAAAGAAAAAGAAAATCCTCTAATCTGGTGTTCTGGTGATGATATGCACATTACATAGAATTACAATTTCTTTCCCTTATTTATAATGGGCTTCGGTGGCAATGAGGACCAAAACTGGTGTCCACCAGGTGGCACTGAATATTCATAATGCATTTTTGTAAATTTCGTTCTTTTGGGTGTTGAGCTGAAAAGGTTTGGGCACCTGTGTGCTAGTGCTTAGAGGACATTAGGTGCACTGAATCAGAGTTAAGGGATTCAGGGGTGTTTATTGTCGCCAATCAGATTTGCACATTCAAGGCATTTGATTTGGTGTGGTTGGTGCATATAAGTAATGTAATAAGCCCTTTTTAATCCAATGAGATGCTACTTATCAAACATGGCTCCCCTTATTGTTCTCCTTAGTAGGTTTTGCTTAGATAACTTCAGCTCCCCCATGAGGCACATCTGTGATGACTATTAAAGTCCGGAACATTCTCTCTTTTGTCATCATGTCCTTCAGAACCAGTCCATCATAAACCGAGCCACGGGGCGCTGTCTGGAAGTCGTGCCAGCGAACGTTTACTTTGGCTACCTGCTGGTCCTCCAGGCCTGCTCCGGACAGCGCTGGATCATCAAGAACACCATGAGGCAGTAGCGTAGCGGCTAGCAGACACACACCATTTCCACACGGACGCAATAACTTCAAAAGGGTCCAGTGACCCCCTGTGGCTTTGCTGAGGATGTTTCTGATGATGTTTAACATACATAATTTAATGTACTCATCTTAAAGATATTGAGAGAAAGAGAGAGAGAGAGAGAGAGAGAGCTTTTGGAAGCAGACCTCTTTCATAGTTTCATCCACATCAAGCACTGAATGAGCGAAGCAATACATGCCAGCGCAATTCTGTCTTTGAAAGATCTGCTAACCCTGTAATGAGCTTTCGTCATACAGTAATTATAATTAGGCACCAGGGTCCTTTTTAAATTCCTTTGTTAATGGACAGACTTTATAAGATCTTTTGTGAGGAACGAGTTTATCTGCATCATATCCGCCATTACATTACATTCCGTGTCATTTTATACATTTTATTAAGATGTATGGATTACGATAAAATGTCCAGGAAGGAACTGAAATCTCTGTAACATGCACTGGTCAGGATACATGTTGTTGCTTGATTAATGGTTAGTTTATTGTAGGTATAACACGATGATTTTATATGTTGTAGAATTCATTATTATTATTTTTATTATTGAAAGCATTCTGTAGCAACATGCAATGCATAGTAGCATGAAGGAGTAATGCACACAGGGATTCTTTGATTTGACTCTTGGGCTCCATTTACACTGGCAGTCTAAGTGTAAGTCTAAACACAAACAATTAAGTCAAATGGAATCCGACAAATGTGACTGCTGTATGCCACATACAGAGATGGTTTCAAATCTGATTCAAATCTGATTTCAGGAGATCCGTCTCAGTCTGCAGAAATAAATCGGATTCCATGTGACTTGTTTGTGTGTAGACTTCGGCTGCCAGTCTGAACACTGATCTGGTCACTTGCAGTGTGAACGGTCGGGCCAAAGTAGATTCAGATTTGAATTGGATTTGACTGGATGTGACTGCAGTCTAAATGGGGCCTTGGATAATGTAGTGTTAGTTTAGTCATACGGTTACATGCTGAGTGCCATAGAATACTACCACTACAGAACCATTCACAACCAATGGGATGTAGTTTGAAGCACTTTCTTTTGATCACTGATATGAAGCTCGATCCAGACTATTGGTCCTTTCAGACGGGGAGCTATGTGACGCAGGCGTTGTCGCCTTACGGATCAACGACAGGTCTGCTCATGAGGGGCGCGACAACGCAAGTGTAAAAATAAAAAAACGCTCAACACAATTCAGGTCTAGTCATCAGTCGCGGTTTTGTGCACGAAATGAGCACGCTTTACGATGATTTCACGGAACCTCGCCCAGGTAAATGCGATTGCGTTGTCGCCCCTCTTCTTCTCTGCGCGTACAAAACAAAAATGAATTACCTGGCGCGTTAATCGCTTGCCCATCTGAAAGGACCATATGAATGAAATTGAAAACAGGAATGGTTGGGGAAAATAACTAAAAAACGCACAAATACCGGGGGTCATGTAAATGCCGAAGCCCTTCAAGGCCAGTATTATCATTGTACTACTAACAATGATAATGAATTCTATCAGATGTCATATATTTCAATAATTCAGTGATATATACCAGTTGGATTTTCTTCCGAGACTGTCTTCCAATAAATAACTGGATTCTTAATTTTATATCGCTTGGAAATCTGATTTTGTCTCTCCTCTCTTAAAAGAGACTCCTACCGAGTCTCCTGTTGACCGATGACCCGGTCATCTAATGGCCCAGGAATTTGACAAAAACGAAAATAGTCAATGAATGAATTCAAGCCTTCATGAGGTGTGTGATAGAAAAGAAGTCATATTTTGGGCGTTGTGCCATAGTTACTGTTCTTTTGTTTATTTGTTTGTTAGTCACAAGATGAATGTTTCCTGTAGGAATTATGGGAAATATGACAGTGCTGATAATATTATGCTACCGTCGGATAAAGTTATGAATGGGAATGATCCCGCTGCCTGTGCAACAGCACTGATTTATGATGTTATACTGCCCTCTTGTGGCATGAACAGTAAAGGAAAAATGAAATAGCTATATCGCCAAATAACAGCATCCCTGTGATAGGGCCTGTCAGTCACAGCCCTGTGACAAGAAGATACTTACAGTGTATCAGTATCATGACAGTATCATCAGGGGTCATTAGGGGTCATCAAAATGTCCAGGCAGGTACAGAATTTTTTTGATTTTCTGTTTTACACCATTATAATGTTCCTATTTGGATTATAATATTAATACCCAATTACTGTCTGAATGCCAAGTCTGCAGGTTTGTATGGCTTCACAACATTGATTTACAATGATTCCATTGCACATTATGAGTCCATTATACTATATCGGTTGTCAAACGCTTTATTCGCAAGTACCCCCATAGCTCTGAGCTCTGAGTGTACAAATGGAACCAAATGAGTTCCACTAGGATCTTTTACAAAAATGTCTACCACGATGACCCCTGGATGTCAGTATGATGTCAGTATCGTCATGGTCAGTATCATTTAATTTCAGTATCATGATTTCAACATCATGGTCAGTATCATGCTTAGGGTAAGTGCTCTTGTCCAAGATCACCTCAGTGACACCCTTTATTTAAACAATGCTTCCAGTGCCCCTCCAAACGTATCTGTTTTTCTCTCAAATCTGATCTTTTGTCCCGACATTTTTCACACTGCCGTTTGCAAGTGACCAGATCAGATCTGTGTGTTCAGACTGTCAGCGAAATCCAGCGACTGAATCAGATCTGTGCCACATGCGCAGATTGGACTCTGATTTGTTTAAATAAGTCACATGGAGTCTGATTTAGATCAGGTTGTTGCATTCAGACTGAGACGGATCTCTGCATGAAATCAGATTTGAAACCAGATCTGAACGTGGCTCAAGTCACATTGGGAAAAATCAGATTCCATGTGACCTTTCTGCTTTTAGACCTATTTAAACAAATAATTCTGGATGTGCCCCACGCTTAACACCTTAATTGGGACCCTTGGTCACAATAAAAACAAAGTCGGCGTTAGAGCATGTTTTAAAAATGGAAATCACTTCTTCTCCCTCAGATTTAACCTTAAACCAATGAAGGCGTAAAAGAACATTTTTTTGAAAAGAAAATGCAGTTTTATTGCATTGTTTCATCCATTTACTTTTGTACAGATTACAATATTTACAGATACATAATTATTTAGCCTCTAACTCAGACCCAGCTAATCTGTGTTTAAATGTTGTACATGCAAAGTGTCAGTGTGTGTGTATGTGCTTTTTCTAGTGGCTACACTTTCAAATGAGCTATATGTACAAAGTTATACAATGACAACTTGTGTGAGATTTAACCATCATGCTACTGAAGTGAAGAAACGAAGTGTTTCCTCAACTGCAATTTCAACTTCAGCGATGAAGACATCATGCATCCAGTCTGCAAGGCCATGTGCAGTTTCCTTCTAACACAGCTGTAAACTATAAGCACATTGTCAAGTCTTAAGAAAATAATATAGAAATTAATCTGATCTGAAGACCAATCCATGATGTTATTTATGGTTGCCTTGTTCACCAGCAGACGAAAAGCAATTGCTGTAAATAAGGTTGAAATGTTCCCATCAATAATGCTGTTTGTTCAGTGGATATTACTACCAGTGTGGCTGACAAGACTTTGAAGACATTTACACAATACGCACTTCATCATTCTCCAAATGTGTTGTTTCTAAATGATGTCTAAACGTAGGCTTTACAAGTCTTTTTTCTTTCTTTCTTGGAATTAGCAATAAACAAAAAAAGAAACAAACAAACAAACAAACAAACAAACACATAAACAAACAAACAAACAAATCCTATAAATATTCTTCATTTAAATGTGATCACAAATTGATCTTCCATCAATCCATTTTTGGTAGATCAAGATCAACTTAATATACAGATATTATGTTCAGTCTCATATTATTTCAACATTTCATTTCACATGGAAAAGACATTGTGTGTATAATGCCACAATATTCCTGCTGTCACACATGTGAAGGGCTGAAAAGACAAAATAAACTACTGACACGTCACTAATTGAGACTACAGCAAGAACATGATTATACAGGTAATTCTCAACTCAGGCCCTAGGTGGCACCCTTGCACAAACCTATGACATATGATTACTCCCTTGATTTCATTAGGTTTAAATGGAATATACAGTGCAAGATGAGGACCAAAACATAGGGGTGGGCGAGCGGTATCACGATACACATCACGATTCTTTTTCATGTTGGTTTTTATGGTTATTTTTTACTTTTGTTACTTAACAGTACAACCTGCTACAAGGTAACACAAACGGGTAGTAACGGGGCTTTTCGACCAAAAATACTTATACCAGCAAGATGCTCTAAGGGTGAGGTCGCGCTGAAACAACAGGTCTGGGAATGCCCATATACGGTACCTTTATTTACGTTTTCGGGCCGGGTAGGGTGTAAAATGTGTGCTAATTAGTAAGGCCAGGCGTGGGCCTCGGGCCAGCCCAGTTAGGGCCCAGTTAGGGCCGGGCCTTAATTTTCTGGCCTGTTGGGAACTCTATTTTTCGCCGGCTGCCGGGCACGGCTGCACTAACAACTTTGCGGCGGGCCCGTCTAGAGTTTGAATGGACAGGTGTCAGTCAAAAGGGAGACATCGAAGAGGAAGGACGGGTGGGGAAGGATCAACATATATGGAATGTCAGGTCAGCTCCAGATATGGATATCTAATGGTTTGAGGTGTAGATGTAGAGTTGCTGGCCGGCTCCATATATGCAGATCTAGGTGATGATCCAGTCTTCTCCATGTATGGCTATCCAGTATCCAGGGTTTGATGAGGCCAGTGTTGTGATCTTCATATAATGGAGATGGCCATATATGGAGCATGTCATTCGGCGTGACGGACTGACGGCCATATATGGAGCGTGTCAAGAGGCGTGACGGATGGACAGACGGACGGACGGACTGACTGACAGGTTTTGCAGGTTTTCATAGTAATCTGTGACCTACAGTCGCAACAATAAGTATAAATTAAGGTATAGAACTGCAAATCACAGAATGTGCATTCACTGTATCACAATATGATCTCTGAAAAGGCATAATATATCATAGAGACGTATCGTGGAGACGCATCATCTCGACGATATTCATCACCATATTGCCCACCCCTTAACATAGCTAGACAATAGACTTGAGTGTTCCTAGTACGGAAAATAACGTCTGTCTGATATCATCGTACTCTGTGGAGATAACAAAGTTAATGTATTCCTATTGTAAGCCTATTATCCTACTGGTACATCTCTGCTGACTTTTATATGGCTTTGGCAAAGAGGGTGGAGCAAACCTCCCAGCCGGTGTGTCTGATGTGCAGTGGTGGAAAGTAAACTAAGTACATGTATTTACTTAATTAAAGGTAAAATAATCAATACTGCGATGTAGAAATATTCCGTTACGTTCAGTAATGTTCAGAATTCAAAATGTGCTTCAGTAAAATAATAATAAAAAATATTTATATCAAAATGTGCTTAAAAGTACGAAAAGTTAAAGTGCTCATTATGCAGAATGTATGGGGTCGTTAAGTTTTCAAATCCCTGAAAATAGCAGATCTACCAGCTCACGATGCATTGTGAGCTTGTAGATCGTCTATTTTCAAATGGCCCGAAATGTGTATAAGCCCAGGGCTGAAGTGGTTATTGTATGTTTTGTAATTTTAATCAAAAACTACAAAGTAGCTAAAATTGTCAAATAATTGTAGTGGAGTACAAGTACAATATTTGCCTCTGAAATGTAGTGGAGAAGTAAAAGAAGAAGTCAAAGTACTGAAACCTTTACATACTCAAGTAAAATACCTCAAAGTTGTACTTAAAGTAGAGAATGTGAGTACTTTTTCCACCACTGCTGATGTGCTGTGATGAAGCAGTGTGTCTTATTATTTGCAGCGCTCCCCCGGGCTCCTCTGAACACTGTTTTGGAGCAGTGTACCAACAATCATGCACGATACACAATGATGCTGTACACAGCGCCAACCAACACACGCCTTCTGTGACACTTAATGCGTGGGTTCTGTTATTTACAGACGACACATGTCCCGACCAGCATGCAGTACATTGAAAATGTTAATGTGTGAGTCAGTCAGTGCAGGAGCTCAGAACAACCACAGAATTTAACTGAATTAATTAAGCACGTCTCTCTTATTATCAGCTGGCATATCAGGCAATGTGAAAAGAAGTGAATTGGTGTTTTGAAGTATCTCTGCATTTTAGTAGGATATGCAACCATGCTCTTCATATTCAGAACAGCGACCAATACTCAACATTTCTAACATAAAACCTTAGGGTACTCAAAATGTCCGGGTTCACAATGGGGCTCTATGGGCTGGCAAGTAGACCATCTGACTCTAAATGACTCAACACTGACTACATCCAGACTGATTGGGTGTTCTGAATACCGTGTTAAATATGACGCAGGCTACACTACAGTCTACAGAACACGGTGGGTCGAAAATGGAAAGTTGGAGAGCTTTTCCTGCGCTACAAAAAGGAAAAGAAAAAAAGGAATCCAGGAATTGAGTGCTGGATGCATAAAGATCCATCAGCTTGAATGGCAGTGAAGCTATAATGAGAGACCAATTATTTCCTTCTCCTCTCTGTTCCTCCCGGGAGCCCCACGCTGCAGTCCCAGTTATCTCATCAGAAGAACACAATATAGGGGACCCGGCTGCAGGGATAGAGATCTTGCCTGGATCATCTGCCCGGAGGTGTGAAAAGTGAGTGGTTCTGAACTCCTGTGCTTACATCTTTTTTTTCCTTTATTGCATCAGGGAAACGGAGAGTGTTATTAATCAAAAAGTCAGCCCTTGAGTGTCCCTGTCAGAGTAAAGGGTAGGGAGGGGAGGCGTAGGAGCGGAGCCTCACACGACCCCTTGTTGCTGGCTTGTCAGTTTCATTGGATGTGGTAGAGTGGCGAGTGCCGAATCGCCTTCAGGTCTGCGTAAATGGTCACGCCCCCCACCCCCTACTAGTAGTAGGGGATAAAGTACAGTTTTAGACAGCGACGGAGGGGGCGCGATCTCAAGCGAACTTGAGCCACCACTGCGAGTTGCCGCGTCGAACGTTGTGAAGTTCACTTAGCCGACTCAGCCCCGTTCGAGTTGCACAGAATAGTAAGTCATGTTCTGGCGAGAGCGTTTGTCCCGACTGCCACTCAAAGTGGCTACTGGCCAATCACAGCGCGTCCTTGCGTAAGTGCACTGGCCAATCACAGCGCGTCCTTACTGCAACACGAAGGCGATTCCGCACTCACAGGGAGTGCCAATCACTCGAGAAAATCATAAATATATTAGTCTTATTTGTCACCGTGGGCGAGGATTATTGTTTTGCAGTTTGTTGAAAACAGGGATACGATCCTAACCCACAGGCATGCACATCATGCAGGTTGTCATCACAGTGGGCGTGGCTATTCCATGCCATTCCTCAGCATCTGATTGGCTGCGATGAGCATGACGCTGATGATGAAGGCCATGGCGAAGGCGCAGATCAAACTCTTCCTGACACACGTCTGGCCCCGGCTCTTTTTTGAAGGGTGGACTGGAAAATAAATCAGAGGGAAAACAATGAAAATGCAACAAACGTGCAGAGAGAATATGAAAATTGTGTTTTTGCTGTAAAAAGACTTTGCAGTGTACACAACATGACGCAGCAAAGCCTTTTCATTTCTCATGTGATTCACATACTGTGTAATAATAATAATAATAGTACACTGACCACAAGAAGGAAATCTGCAAGAGCAGATAGAAACACGTCATTACTTAATTATTGTCTCCACCAGGCCGAAGGCATGAGAGTATGTTTTGCCCACTGTCCCTCCGTCCGTGTACAGCTAATCTCCCGCTCCGTTGGCCCGGTCGCGGCCCAAATTTTCCATTATAGCGCCACCATGATGCCGAAATAAGCAAAACAGATTTTATCCATACATCACGGTGGTAAGTGATGCTATAAGAGGCCAATTTGTATTTTTCTGTCTGCACTGATCTGTGCGAAGATTTGCATGCACATTCCCTAGAGGGCAAGGACAGACCTTTGCCCTGCATTTTTCACATCTGCCTTTTACAGTGCAAGCTTGACTTATGAAAAACAATTTTTTTGATATTACTCCAATCTATCCAAATATCATGCACATTGGTACACATGATCTCTATAGTCATGTGAACAACACAGATCAACATCGTTAGATGTATATATTCCCATCAGTCTGCAACACGTGCACATAAATATGCAATGGACTCCAGTGGTAGGGCCCAACAAGCCTATGGCGATCTCCCTAGCCCTTTTTCGGATATTGGACAGGACATAAGCAACGGACACTCAAAAGAAATAGGGAAAAAATGGAAATGATGTGTGTTATGTATGAACTGTATGTCCACCATTCCGAAAATAAACTGAACTGAACTGAGACTTACTTTTTTCTCATCGCATCTCATTATGCTCACAGAGCGAACTAATATAAAAGAACCGTCGACTGATTTAAAAGAATGCGAGCACAACACACTGGTTTACTGGTTCAGAAGAGTTCATAAAAACAGTATTAATTTATGCTGAGGAAGGCTGTGCCAAAACATGGTACCTAAAGGATATTTCCGTGAGGGCTGGTATTTGTCCGTTGTTTTTGGTGGCAGCACAATAGACACCACTTCTTAAGGATTTTCAAGAGCTCTGCTACACCAGAGATCACAGACTGGACCCAACTTATGACTGACACTGCATCCTTTGAATACTCAATTGCCAGGAGGAACAATGTCAAAGGAAAGTTCCATGAAATATATACTTTAAAAAAATACTTTTATTTATATACTAAAGGATGGTTGCAGTAACAATTTGTATTACTTATTACAGATGACATAATCACTAGTGTCAGTCATGTGAATAAAAACCTGGCATCCCTTTTTTGGGCATAGGGGAAAATATAACAAGATAAAAAAGTTTCCATTAGCTTGAAATCTCCAGCAATTATGTCATTGGTAGGCAGGTGTTCTGAACTGGCACCATCTTTAAAACAAGCATTAGTGAGGACAATAAGTGCTACAGCAGGTGCTACGGGCAAAGGCAAGGTATATTAAATGGAGGTAATTCCAGACGGCAGATTCGTCGCACCATTGGAGCCAAACTGAAGTTCGGCAGGATGCACTTGAGTCAATGAGAGCTCAGCTCATGAACAAACACTATTTCTGAATGACTGAGATCTTTTGTAAAGTAATCGCTTCTGGCAAATAACAGAAGACATATAACACATTATTGTCTGCTGTGTTGCTTTTCGATATGTGTACTCTGTGTAATTGTATAGAGGTATCTAAAGAGCAAAAAGTATGTTTCTGAACGTGCCAGGTAGGCCTATCGCGAGACTGCCCACCGTTTCCTGTCTGACAGCCAAATCTAGCGAGACCGATGGAACAAAAAACGATACCGGCTGCTGTTTAAATCCTCAAATAAAATGATGTACTGTGAATTCTGTGCACATCGAAAAGCAAGTGATTAGAAAACAAACTGTGATATGTCTTCTTTTATATGCCTGAACCGATTATATGACAATGGTCTCAATGGTTCATAAATAATGTTTGTTATGAGCTGGTCCAGCTTGCTCCATTCACTGCTTTGTCACTTCCGGTGCGAGATTTGGCTCCCATGAAAGTGTCATAGCGCAGCACAGTCGCATGACCATGTCACTTCCTTCTCTAATCTTCCTTCCTACCTTCCTCTTCACGACTGGATTACTGTAACTCACTGTACTCTGGTATGAGCAAAAAATATATATCTCGCCTCCAGATGGTGCAGAACTCTGTGGCTCGCCTTCTCACTAACACGAGAAAACGTGAACATATCACACCGATTTTAGCTAGTCTTCACTGGCTCCCTGTAAGCTACAGAATTGATTTTAAGATTTTATTAATTACTTTTAAAGCTCTACATGGCCTAGCTCCCATTTATTTAAGAGATTTGCTGAAACCCCATAACCCTGTGCGCTCCCTTAGGTCATCGGGGAGGGCCCTCCTAGTTCCTCCTGCAACGCGTCTGGTCACTCGGGGTGGCCGGGCCTTTGCGGCTCTGGCACTTTTGCTCTGGAACTCCCTGCCTTTGGCTCTTAGATTAGCAGAATCAGTGCCTTCTTTTAAAACGCTTTTAAAAACACATCTGTATGCCAAGTGTTTTTCCTAATATTGTTTTTTTATTGTTTTATTGACCTGTTATTTTCTTCATGCTTTATTTTATCTGATGTCCTGATGTTTTGTTGTTTTTATGGTAAAGCACTTTGTAACTATACGTTTGGAAAGGTGCTATACAAATAAAATTCATTCATTCATTCATTCCTTGGGCAAAGGTGGAGTCTGAAGAGGTGAGTTTTCAGACTACGGCGGAAGATTGGGAGTGAGTGACCACTTATGTGGAGATAATTCTGTTCTGTTTCCTTGCTGTGTAGACTGCAGAAAAGACACAATCTGGTTGAGTACTACAATTACTCTTTCTGGATTTAGAGTCTGAAAACGAAAACAATTATAGTCCTGCATGAGTGCAGTGTGTAATGCAGACCCACATACTGTACAATGTGCACGCTCATGTGTACATTATCGAGAGACAGATGATTAAACGGAATCATGTAAAAAAAAAAACACACCAATTCATCCATGCAGAATTATACAAACACAGGGGATCACATTAAAATAACGTGTGAATGTGATGTGTGTTCTGTTAATCTGTTTAGATGTCCACACATACTATATTATAAATATACATACACCAACACAAATATACACATCTCTCTCTCTCTCTCTCTCGCTTTCGGTCGGCATGGTCTGGTATGTCGGCAGTCCTGGCCGCCGTTGGCCAGGCGGCCACCAGGGAGTCGGCTGACATGCGTTACGACACCGCTGTAATTGGGTGAGCGGGACCAGTGACCCACAGGCCATATAATTCCTGATAGTCTGCTCACTCACTCACCAGTGGTGGAAGAAGTAGGCCTACTAGGCCTAGTAGGCGCTAGACCCTCCTATGTCCAGCTTTGAGGGTTTGTGTAAACACAAACATTGTTTTCCAAAAGGACGCTGTGGAGCCTTTGTCTACAATGGAGAGCTGTACATATACTGTAGCTATACATATATGGTGGTGAAAACTCAAACTTCAAAGTGTTAACCCAGAGCGCCTGGCTGCTGCACTTCAAGACGGTTCAGTAGCACAGATAATTCATACCCGACTTGTTTTTCATATCAACACTGTATTGATTCAAGAGACAGATGACTTGCATCTAAAGGGGGAAAGCCAAAAGCGATGTTATGTTCTAAAATACTATCTGTAAGGTAAACAAACTACTAGGAGAAATTGTAAATCAGTGTGAATTGCACTGTGATAGCAGCTATTGATTTCTGCATGACTGAGAATATCAGGATGTCGCTCGCGAGTTATATATAGGCCTGCATAGTTGTGCACGGGTGTCGTAAAGGAACACACAAAGCAGAGTGCATCATCCTGCTCTCCTTCCAAAGGAGGAGGTAGAGAGCCCAAATGTCCTCCCCAGTCCCCACAACATACAGAACAGTTTGTGATCACTAATAATGGAAAAGTATTTTTAATAGACTGTGGGTATACCAGAATTGTGTTTTCTTGTCAGTATAATGCCCCCAGGGGACCAGAGGAGAGACTACAGGTCCTCACTGGAACACAACTGGGTAGGACTACAATTAAGGTGGTGGTCATATTTTGACAGCAGGAATTGCCTGTCAAAAAACACTTTGTTTGAAATAGACACTCATGCTTTCCAAGGTGTGATGGGAGGAGGACTAAGGCCCTATAGGTCCTCTCTGGGGGGGGGGGGGGGGGGGGGTACTACCTGTGAGTGGGGAGTGTTGGCTGATGAATGAATATCAACATCCTAATTCCTAATACATCCTGATACTGGGGGGTCAAATTATGACAGGCAATTCCTGTCATAAACGAAAGCTAAAAATCTGAAAAACGTGCTCTGTGTGTGGGGACCTTTAGGCCTACTCTATATCTGTTTTCATCACATCTTGGCTGAAGAAAGCTCAATTGCCGATATGCACACGGCTGCCATCTTGCCAGCAGGGTGCTAACTAGGTGCAACTTCCCATAGACAGCCCATTCATCCAAACAGAAATTGTATTAAACGTCAAACTCACCAACATTGCAGCTGTACAAAAAGCTTGAATTATTATGTTTGTTTCATAAAAATCCACCGTAGACATGTTATGAGCTACTTCCTGTCAAGAAAGCACTCGTTATCAGTAAAGCAACACCCTGCTGTCTCCTGCATTATTTGCAAATTCAAAACAGGTTGCTGAGTGACAGTCAACGATTCGACCTCTCTCTGAGCTTGTGATCTCACAGAACACAGAACAACCTGCTGGATCCCAACCAGTCAGGATCCCAACCAGCTAAGTCCTGCCCTATCCCTCCTTACTGGCCTACCGGCATGTGCACTTAAGCCCCTCCAACTGATCCAAAATGCCGCAGCTCGCTTGGTCTTCAACCAGCCAAAATTCTCACACGTCTCCCCCCTTCTCCGCTCCCTCCATTGTCTCCCGGTCGCTGCCCGCACAGAATACAAAAGTCTGATGCTGGCATTCAAAGCAACCAAAGGCATGGCTCCCCCATATCTCACAAGTGATCGAACCCTACAAAGTAAACCCTCCCACGCATTCAGATCAGCCAACACAGGGAAGCTGGAAGTACCTTCACTAAAAATGCCCGGGACAACGCTCCACAGGTCCCAAACTCTTCTCCCTTCTGGCTCCAACACTATGGAATGCACTTCCCATCGCAGTCAGAACTGAAGCCACACTCCCAATCTTCCGCCGTTTCAGACTCCATCATGGCTCGTAGGACTTGCCGTAGCCCCTTAGATAGCACTTTATGTAGACTTAGATAGCATTTTATACAGACTTATAGCATGTTACGTAGACAGCACTAGAATTGCATTTTATGTAGTCATAGCACTTTATAGTACATATGTATAGTATAATATAGTATGCATAGTTTATATATATAGTTTCATTATATAGATAATCCACTGTTACGTTCTTAGCTTACCCATGTTTCATGATTTTTATTTATGTGATGTATGCCATGCTTTTTTGTTATTGCTTAAAGGTATATTCAGTGATTTCACTTAATTCAAATATCACTTATTTTTTTGTTTTGTTGTGATAATCCTCCCTACTATAGAGTGTGCTGACCATATAAGGAGTTCCTCCCTGTCCCCAGTTAACCCCTGGGGGTCAAAAAACCTTAGGTTTCGTTTTTGACTCTCTATCCTGATTGGACGAAAGGCTGGGTCCCACAGCCAAAAACTAAACCTAAGGTTTTTTGAGTGAAATCACTGAATATACCTTTAATGTAAATCGCTCTGGATTAAGAGCGTCTGCTAAACGTCTAAATTGTAAATTGTGATCACTATTTTATTTGTATGTCCTGATAAAGCACACTGCCATAGTAATAAGCCTTGTAAATCAAGATTGACAAGATAATTTAGCTCTGCATGACAGCATGATTTCCCTGGTTTCACCAATAGAGCCTAGGGTAGTGCTTTTAGAGAGGAACATTAGAGCAGGTCATTTAGTCTTTGTGAAAAAACTGTTGACACATAATTATCCTAATTGACTTGCGGTAACAGAATGACACAATGTACTTCGCTAAGCTTTCATGGATGACTTCCTTCACTTCCACAACTTGGGTTCTGCCAACTAAATTATTAGATTTTCCATCAGTGAGTAGTCGTGTGTTGATGTATGAAGTGCGCACACATGTACAATTCTACAGCGCATGTAAACGGCTTAAAGGAGACTTTGGGGCTAGAAGGCTTTCTTATACCTTTATTTGTAGTTGTTACCTCCCCACCACCTTAGCGAGCGAGGAACTCTGTTGTTTTTTTAAAGGGTTTTTTTTTTTTTGCGGCGTTCGCCTTTATTTTATATTTTTTATAGAGGGACAGACAGTAGGCTTACAGGAAATGGGGGAGAGAGATGGGGGAGTGACATGCAGTAAAGGCCGAACCTGCGGCACACTGCCAGACTCGGACTACTTGTTGTTTTTAATGTGTTCTATAAATAAAGTTGGATTGGACTGGTTCAGGCTAGCCTGGCTCCAGCCCTGAATCGCCTAGCCTGCATGCCAAGAGCCATAGAGTAAGACAGAGTTATGCAAACTTTTGTTCACTTCATGGGGCCAGTCCAATGGCGGCTCCTCCACTTCTATTGAATGGGGACAATGAATGGGGACAACCGGAAGTTTACGGAATGCATTGCAGTCTATGGGCTCGCACAAGTACATGAACCACATGACCGGGCTGTTTTCTACCCCCTCAATATCGCAACTCTTCTATTAGACGGCTCTGGCCATGCCCATTCAAAAAACATGTTCTGGTGATTAAGGTCTGATGACTATCTACAGTACATGTATGGTCTGATGACTATCTGCAGTACATGTACTGTATGTGATTAAGGTCTGATGACTATCTACAGTACATCTATGGCGGTGCTAGATCATCTCGTTTTCGAGGGGGTCCAGCAACATACAGCAACATACAGAACAATACAACAAGTACATTCATACATAATCGAGGACAAAACAAACAAAGCTCTCCTAAAACTAGCCACTCCCACCCCACCTAATCACCCGCAACATAGTATAAATAAATCAATATAGTCATGTAATGATACAAGTATGTAAAGATGTAAAGATGATGAACATACACTACACCGGAAGCCAAACAGGCCGAGCACCATAACAGACATGCGAATGCGATATCCTGCATTAACAACATTGTTGATGAATACACAGAGTGAGAGTGCAAACATGTACGTGCATCTTAGTCATTAAAGGACAACTTTAGTTTTTTTTCAACCAAGGTTCATGTTTTAGGTTGTTATTAGAGAAAGTTAAAGATGAGTGTTAATTTTTTTTCATTTGCTGCTTTCTTTCGTTTTAGGGATTTGAGCTGTTTTTGACAGGGGGGCGGGGGCATTCGAGCACAGGGCTAAATATGTATTTCTTTACAAAAAGTTATAGCGATATATTTTTGTATTCTTTACTATAGTCCTACTAGACCCCAAGAAATTACATTTGGCCACAAAATATCACGGGATCTACTGAATGTGTCAAACTGACATATTGAGCCTATGATGGCTTCCCCCCAGTAGGCTACCTTCACATTCAGTAGATCCTGTGATCTTCTGTGGCCAGATGTCATTTATTGGGGTCTAGTAGGACTATAGTAAATAAACATAAAAATAATCGCTATAAAATTTTGTAAAGAAATACATATTTAGCCCCATGCTCAAATGCCCCCGCCCCCCTGTCAAAAACAGCTAAAATCCCTGAAACGAAAGAAAGCAGCAAATGAAAATAAATTAACACTCATCTTTTACTTTATCATGTACATGAACTTTGGTTGAAAAAAACTAAAGTTGTCCTTTAAATAGTAAATTCGCAGCATGATGTAAGATACAGAAAGAACTAGAAAAAGTGCCCTTCTGGGCACAGGTCTCCACCAGGATGAGCAGATGTGAAGAATTCCAGGCAAAGGTTTTTCCTTGGCCTCTAGGGAGTTGGCATACAAAGTTATCCACAGATCCGTGCAGTTAGAGGTAAAAACACTTTTCGGCCAGTTATAGCGCCACCTTGAGGCTGAGTTGAAATTGTTCATGTGGCATTTCGTCCTCGGCCTAGTGGGAATGTGGGTGCACAATTTCACGAAAATCACGCGATGTGTTCATGATTTGCAGCATTTTGTTTGAAACTGAGCACTCCTGTGAACTTTGGAAGCCAATCTTTACCAATCAGGATGAAGTGTGAGAAATCTGAAAGACCGGTTTCGTTGAATGGCTCTAGAGAGACTGTGTACCAATTTGCGTGATGTTTGGACAAAATCTGTAGGTGTACTGTGCAAAAACTTGTTTTGCACAAAGCGGCCTCTTGGTGGCGCTATAACAGGCCGTTCTGGAAAGTTTGCGGCAGAGGTTCATCGTTGGCATCCAGGGAGTGTGTGTGCAAAATTTGGCATCGACCGGGTTAACGGTGGCCGAGATTAGCTGCTCACGGACACACGGACGGACGGACACACACACGGACACACGGACGGACGGACGGAGTGCAAAACATACTCTCCCCCCCATGCCTTCGGCCTGGTGGAGACAACAATCAGATTTAGAAACAGGAGCATGGTGTTTGAAGATGAGTAATGATAGACACTGAGTTAATGGATCTGAGGGAACTGGGGAGATTGTTCCAGTCGACAGGAGCTTTAAATTTAAAAGCACGTCGACCAACTTATTTTCTGATGTTGGTGGGGACTATTAACCTGACGCTGCCAGATGGGGGCGGTATTGGGTAACCATGTTCCCCAACACAGCTTCCATCTGGGATCTCTCACTAGCCTGGGTAAACCCACTCCCCCTGCTGGACAACATTTCATTCTGCCAGGAGGGGTGAGTCTGGCATAATCGCCTGTGTGGCTGTTTAGCCGTGGGGCGGGAGAGTAGCGTTGACGGACAACCCCTTCAACCAATCAGCGTATATCAAAACAAGAGGCGTCATCTAAACGCGTTCCGTTCCTACTTCCTCATTCCCATGTTTGTTGTTGTGAATGAGTCGAGGAGTTCACACGTCATCAACTGCTCAAATCGTTCCTGATTGGCCAACGTGCGCTGTCAATCACAGAGCCCTGAGCTCGGTCGCGGATTGGCTCGTACCAAAGCTGATACAATCTTAAGGACTTTGTATTACCATTTAGCCAGACTCACCCCTCCTGGCAGAATGAAATGTTGTCCAGCAGGGGGAGTGGGTTTACCCAGGCTAATCTCTCACGGAGTTCAGCTAACACCGATCCGTTTTTGTTTACAATTAAGTGAATTACAGACATTCTTTTTTTAAATGAGAAAAAATAAAATAAAGAAAAAACACTTTTTTGTTTTCAATTTTCTAACCGGCTGATTTCCAATGGCATAAAGGCCTTCAATCAATAAATCATCAGGTGCTGATTTATTGAGTAGTAGTGGATCTGACAGGCATGCATTGCTCTCTCTCTTTGTCGCACTGACTCCCTTACTCTTGCACGCACAGTCACAGACACAGGCAACAGTAGTGCCTTTGTCACAATGCTGGCATGGGACCCACACAGGCAGCACTCACCTCCTTCATACTCTGTGTGACAGTTTCCAGAGTTCTCCTTCAGGCTCTCCTCCTCGTTGATGATGATGTTCTCGATGTCTTTCATGGTCAGGTGGTCTCGGAAGGCGTGGAACAGGACGTGTTTCAGCTCCTCCAGGGTGATTCGCTGCATGTCAAACTGCAGCGGGGGGGGGGGACAAAAGGGCACACAATTTCATTTCCACGCGGTCTGTGTATGATTTGTGGATGAAGTCGTTACTAGGTAACACAAAAGCACAAAAGCAATACCGTTTGTACTGAATCAGAATCCATCATTATTATGCAGTTAAAAAAGATACATAGGAAATGTATCTCAAGGTGGTGCATTATGTGAACTAGACCTGCACGTGCCCGTCGCAGTCGGCCACCGGCCTACTTGGGAACGATGCAACTTGGGAACCAATGAGTATACATGGCCATAGCACCCGTTTTAACTGTCAGCCGGTGTCCCACATAGAGATCAGTGTATGTGCCTGTGTGTGTGAAGACTGCAAACTGAAAAGTGTACTTGGCAATCAATTGGGCCTGATTGGTTGAGCCCCAATTGGCTGAGGCAGAGGCTGGAAATTGCACAGGTGAAAGGAATTGGCCTCATTAGGCCCACTGGCAGAGCCAGCTGGCCCAGGTGAAAGGAAATGGCCTCATTAGGCCCACTGGCAGAGCCTGACCAGAGCCTTTTGTGGTGGTTCTGGAGAAGCGTGGGACCGACTCGATACCTGGCACTGCACTCCCTGTGGGAGTGTGGAACGCGTGTGTCGAATGTTAAGTCGTGGGTCAAACGGTTCTCGAGTTACGTGCATTACAACCGTACACACACGGACGTACGCATGCAGAGACGTGGCGCTTTTATAGTAGCATGGATCATGGTGGTGGTGTTAGAGTTAGACAGTGCTTGTGGATCCTGCAAAGACTTTAAGCTAATGTTGAAGTTACAGATCAGCGTTCAAACATTACTCTAGCCGAAGGAGAGAAGCTGGTTGCATTTCTCTTTAATGAGCAGATTGAGTTCTTCCTCTCGGGAAACAAATAAACGGCCCACGTACGGTGGGTGAATTAAACGAGAATCAATTAGTTTAGTCTCAGTAGTCACGCTATGAGTTAGATTAAAATATGGATATTTTTATACCAAAATAAGCTAAATTGTTATACATAAATCAATCAACAACAAATTAACTAACTAGGGGAATCATTTCGGAGGTGCACGGCAAACTTGGTTCCGCCAAGCTGCTTTAATAGAATAGAACAGCTGCTTTATTAGAATTAAACCAAACACATGGCTATGTTACAATAGAATTGGGAGTTTGTAAACTCTTTATTTGAAACACTTTTCACTAAGAGCAGAGCACCAATGTTTGGGAGTCAATATATGAGTCATGATCACAATATAGAGGGTAGGCTATGCGCGTGACATCATCATCATACCCGGAAATTATGCAGGAACGCTTACAAATAGAAAAGTCCTATCTGATTGCATTAAACAACGTTAACCCATTCTGACCTGAGATCAGATTCACACGAGGTTTCCGCCGGACACACACTGGTCTGATGAACCCATTCTGACCTGAGATCAGATTCTAAAAATGTCAGTCGCTCTTCGATTTTTCAAAAATAGCAGACCTACAAGCTCGTATCGCGCCACTCGGTGGCGCGATATGAGCTTGTAGATCTGCTATTTTTCAATAGCTAAAGCATAACATGATGCTGACACCAAAATGGGTGCCCACAACGTTAAACTCACTTTGCCACTTTACCACTCGATTTGCTCACTCTATGCATGCGCATATGAAATGATTGATTATGAAAATCTCTGATTAGTGGACATATGTGCAGTTGAGTATTGATATCAACTGTAAGAATATCAACTTCCTTTTACAACTCTGTTCTTTTCCCCACTGAGAAAACATTTGCATAACTTCACACCTGACCTGCTGCAATACCCCCAAAAACTGTCTTTGATTGTCTGTGATTTATTTGAAGCGAATCCATTGTGGTCTCGTGGATAGTCCATATTTGCAATATTCTATGTCAATAATAATTATACATTTTGGTCACTGAGTTAATGTGACGGTTCATGAGCGCGGAGACTGCAGGTCTAGCCAAATTCTGTATGTAAAATCAACTCAGTCTGTAACCCCACCCAATCTGTTTGTATGTTTCATGCCCATTTTGGGCGGGAACCCATTTTGGTCTTAGCATTATGCTATGCTTTAGCTATTGAAAAATAGCAGATCTACAAGCTCATAGCGTGCCACCGAGTGGAGCGCTACGAGCTTGTAGGTCTGCTATTTTTGAAAAATCGATGACTGACATAGAAACATAGCTTTTTCAGAAAACTGCCAGGATGTAGAAGACATTTTTAGAACCTGATCTCAGGTCAGAATGGGTTGAAAACCTAGGAAAAGGCAATGTTAAACCAGTCTTAGCTGACTGGCCGTGTCCAGCGGTCAGGCAGTCTGTGTGCTCCCGTGGGCCGGCATGGTCACGGCGAAGCTCTCTCTGTCTTTGTCTTGGTTTCAATAAATGGTACATCAAACTCAGAGGAAATCTCTCTCTGCCTGCGTTCTTCATCTGATGCTTTGATGCAAGGTTTTCACTACTCTACGTTACACTACAGTTTGCTTTAGAGAGCTCCATTCTCTATAGTTTAGTGGTGTCTCTGTTCGTTCAGATATGACATAGTGGCGCCGAATCCGGTCGTGATGATGCATTTTTGCGTCAGGCGGAAAGAACCAGTGGGCTTTTTGGGACAATTCAGTTTGATTTTTCGGCAACCGACGTTCAGTCTACACAGCGGGAACAAGTGATCTTCTCTTCGGCGATCGAAGGAGGGCGGCGATGCTGCGCGCTGCAAGTCTACCGCAGTGGCGTTCAACGACAACAGCGGAGAACGACGGTGCAAGCAGTGCGCTCCGATGTGGACGGCGGCCTTCGGCGACGAGGCGGAGGGAGCAGCCCTCCAGGCTCCAGCTACAGCGTGTCCACAGGGACCTGCTTCTCTTCTCACTGCAGTTTTCTTTTCTACTTTTGTCTAAGATACAACGACATTATAGAACAGCTGGAAAAAAGACTAATATGTGATGTCCTCAAGTGATCTGTCAGAAGCAATTTCACCGTGTATAATATGAGGCTGTGTGGACATTTTGTCACACAGTCCTGGGGGAATTCATGCAGGGAATGTGAACTCATTTTCCGGTTCACTTTTTTGAGAGGAAACAAATCAAACAACCATACTATAATATAACTCATATAACAGTGAGATTCCCAACTGTTTCAGGTCGAGACCCAAGAGAGTAGATGTTTTCCTGGGACCCAAACTAGTGAAAATTGCAGATCTACAAGTGCACAACGTGTCGCTTTGCACCGTGTTGCAAGCGAGTAGATCGGCTATGGTCAAGTAAGTGACGTGGTTTGCGAGATTAGCCGCAGACAGACAGACAGATACTCTTCTATCGCCCTAACCCTGACAGAAAGGAATAATTACTTTTCTTGGTTTGAAGAAAAATAAACTGTCATTTACGGTGGTTTGAATTTAATTAATCTATGCAGCGTTTAATAAAGAAACTTTGAGGTCATTAATCTTGTCTCCAAAGTTCTTTACTGGCAATCAACGACGTAGAGTCTGTGGGGGCTCTGCTGGCAATCAATAATACTTAATCTGACTTAGAAAGACATTAAAGGACCACCATTTCTTTCTACAAGCTACGAGTTTGTAGGTCTGCTATGTTTAAAAATCGTGAAAATGTGTCACAAATCTTTGAATATATATTCTTTCAGAGCGAACATTTTTAACTCAAATCTTTGCTTCTGGGTGGGTCCCTGGAACTACATATTTTCAGATGGTGGGGCGGAGGCATATTAGTTATTACATATAAGTTTTCAGAAAAAAATATTTGTTTACATTTCGACCTCAGGCCTAAATGGGTTAAGAGCAGCAAGACAAACAGCGAGGGGATGGATGTTCCACAGTGTAGGGGCTGCGACAGCAAAGGCACGGTCAGTCACCTCTGAGCCTCTTTTTTTGTATTTGGAATTTCTGAGTCGCCCGTCTGCTGACCTGAGGGTGCTAATGGACCTCCTATCCTACCTAGGATAGGGGCGGCGGTGGCTCAGGGGTAGAGTGGCTGAATGGTAACCGTAAGGTTGTCAGTTCGAACCCGGGCTCCCACAGAGTTGCTGTCGAAGTGTCCTTGAGAAAGACACTGAACCCCTAATTGTGCTTGGTTGGTGCCTTGCATGGTTTCCGCCGCCATCGGTGTATGAATGTGTGTGAATGGGTGAATGTAATGCAAAATCTCTGTAAAGCGCCTTGGATAAAGGCGCTATATACAGTAAATGCACCATTTACCATTTATAGGAGGTCGGCGATATACTGTATAATAAGGGAAAATTTGCGAAATGTGTGGAAAATCTGCAAAAGAAATGCTTACCACTAGCTTTCTTCACAGATGTGTTCATAAAGGTGTCTACTATTAACAAAAAGTTTGTTCCAACCCAACTCCCTTGGGAAACTTTGTGACAGCTGCTGAAAGTTGGGGTACCATTAACAACCAATATAAGGCAAACCTTTCCAAATGTCATTATACTTTAAGTAGCATGTGTCAAACTATGCTACTCATGAAGTACAGCCAAGTCTTGCATCGTTTCTCCTCATAGCTGACTACTCCCTAATGTTTATAATGTGACCTTGGTGGAACCGCACCGCACAAAACGATGGCATCGCTGGGGGACGTCAACAAAGAGAGAGAGAGTCTGTGGTGTTTCATTTACCAGGGAATGAGTTATGAGCCCACAAGACAGTATTAACTCAACGAGCCCCCCGGCGGCCCGATAACAAAAGCCCATTTCCCCAGTGCTGACCACTTTTGTACTCAGGCAGTGAGCCTGAGCACAGGGACATGATTTGTTTTCCATCTAGTTTTTTTAAGTATTTTTGAGTGGTGCAACCACTCCAAGGAACAGCAATGTCCGTGTTCACCTATGTGTTGGTTCACCTATGTGTCTGTGTCCGCCTATTAATGAGCACCAGTATGACTATTAGTACCAGTAGGGGCGCTGTTGTGCCAGAAACAGAGAGACAGATAGTGCTGCACTGTTGCCTGCTAATGAGACGGGTGTGATGTTTTTTAACTTCTAGTTTTTTTCATTTTTTTCACGATTTTGTAAACCATTTTTCACCCCTGTGTCAATCTCTAGTTTTATATAATGCCTTGCACATAATCTCATTGCATCTATTCTAACTAATCATTTTAGTATTTTACCGAATTGGCGCATTTGGTGGCGCCGAAAAATGCCCATGTGTATGGCGGCGAAATTGTCGCTGTGATCGGCTGGAAGGTGTGGCATTCTGCACTGTCATTCGCTGAGCATTGCATAACGGGTGTGCCACAGGGGACACCCGTTATATAAAAGTGGCAGATAAAGGGGGGAGAGGGGAAGTAAACGAGAGAGAAGGGGGAGAGAGAGAGAGGGAGCCGAGAGAATAATTAATAATAACTTGAATTTATATAGAGGGCAGGGGCTGCCACATACAAGGCTCTATCGCCGAGGGGCCGCTTTTTCGCATGACGGATGGTGAGGAGTTCCATGTCCGAAGACCTCAGGTTCTGTTCAGGGGTGTAGTCCTTGAGGAGGTCTGTCAGATATACTGTGGGTCAAGGGCATGGAGGGATCTGTAGGTGAGGAGGAGAAGTTTGTATATGCGGAATTTAACCGGGAGCCAGTTGAGGCGTTGGAGGGTGGGGGTGATGTGCTTTGCACATACTGCAATCTGTCAAGGGTATTGTTGGAGAGGCCGAACAGAACACCGTTGCAGTAATCCAGGAGATGAAAGCATGGATGAGTGTTTCTGCAACAGAGTCTGGAAATGAGCAAGACCATGAGCTCTGTTTTCTTGCTGTTGAGTTTGAGGAGGTTGGCGGTCATCCAGGTCTTTATTTCATGAAGGCAGTTGACAATGGACTGTGGGGGGAGCAGAGCGTGCACGCACCACACAACCCAAACTCTGCACATACTTTGGGTATGTTATTGTAGTAGACGAGGGGTATAAAGGCACAATTAAGCTATCGCATCCAGCTATAGGACATACAGCATTGGATGATCTAATGAACATGTTGAAGTGATCTCTCTCTCCCATACTGACGTCACGTGCACCCAGTGCATGTAAGTGGAGAAGCCGGACAGTTATAGCCTGCAGAGGAGTTTTCTGACCTATTGACCCTCAAGAATGGTCAGTATGGTATACTGACTGAGTCCAATTCCCAAATCCTGCCCATGGTGGTATAATTGTGTGCACAAATGTACACACTCTTACTGGGAACTGTCCAATTCCATGCACCACTGGCCGTCATGTTCATATACAAGGAAGTACACATTATATTGACTTGTTTCCCTACAGACTCCCATATGGTAACTGAGCCATGCATTGCACAACAAAGAGACCCAACCAGGAGAATCGGGGACGGATGAGGACATCGAGGATACCCCAGGATAACGGATGGAGGGAGAGTAGAGGAACCAAAAGGAACCAGAGAGAAGGATGTCTGATGAGAGGGTCTTGGCCACATCGCTACACAGACCAGCTCCCGACGCTCTGACCTGAGCGTCCCAGGCAATCCAAGGCACTACAACGAGAAGCTCAGGGGTTACCCAGACCAGCGATCCAACCCCTGCCGCTTGCCGCCTGCCACGCGACCTCTCTCCCTCAGAAGACAGACGACCCCAGTCTGCCTCTCTCTCAAAGCTCTCAACAAACCAACTCTCAGGAAAGTGATGCATTACATCAAGTTTCTAAGTTCATGGCAAAGAACATTATCTATCATATAGATATTTCATTATCATTTGATTTGTTTCTTAAATTCTATTTGAACCTGTATTAACCCTTGTTTAAGAATTCATTTGATTATTGTTCTACTGAGTTTGTCTATAAGCTTAGGTGTGGAAATAAATTGATTCATTTTTAAACAAGTCTATTATTTGCTCAAGAAGTTGAACTTACTGGTTTTTGACACATGCAAAGTAAGAAAGGCTATGTAATGGAAAATATCTCTTACCTTCAAATTCCATAGATTTATTGAGATAAAATAATAATTGATTATTTTATAATCTTTTTAATTATTTTATTAGTGGTTTAACTTAAGGGTTAAATACAAATTAATCTTGTGCTTATTACTAAGCTCATTTCACCGGTGCCCCTTCTAAAATTCAGATTGATTTTGACTAAATTTGTAAACTTATAATTCATATTTTTGAATAATTCATAATTATGAATTACACCGATATAAAATCTACAGGATTACGCTACATTATATCCCCGAACGGTTATGGACGATATTATATACATTTGAATATAAATTGCAGCAGACAATAGAGTGCCATGTGAAAAAAAAGAGGAAATAAATATCATGTATTGAAATAATCGGGGGTTACGTTTGTAACATATATCCATCATATCCTATCATTACATTTAATTAGAGGGTGACTGAAAAAAAGCTAAACTGAAATAACAGTTCTTCAGTTACTTTCAGGGACCAGCCAAGGACAGGGGTGTAGCAGCTGGCAGCAGTGGTGCATGACATTTCACGTCAAAGCAAGTCTGATGTGAGGATTCTCATGCGCTAGTGGCAGCATTATGCAGGTGACAGTCTATTCACCATCCATCATCCCGCTGTGGCCAGCTGACAGCACTACAAAACACAGAATATACTGAGGATGACACTGATGTCATGTGGTGAATCTGAACAAAGTGCCTGGGAATGAGCTGCTGGGCTGGGAGAGAGAGAGAGAGAGAGAAAAATACCAAAGCCAAGAATAGTTTAATCCAGCTCGGCTGGCAGGGGGGGTCATCATAAGTGTCTGCTTCAATGTGCATGTTTAGGAGGTCAACACTGGGCTGAAATTAAACCACACCAAATAAAATTAACCAAGACACCTGGCAGGTTTCCCAGCCACAGACAAAAGACACAGAATCCTGAGTCTCTTATGAGCAAAGCTCATTATATTTTACAAGAAGCCCAGTAAGCTACTTGAAAAGAAACATCTTTTGCAATGGCTTGGCAGCATATCCCCTCTACACACCAATATAATTTAAAGGGAAGTCGATTATATGTCCTGCCAATTTCAGAGCCAGCAATATACAGTAACCGTTGTAATTTGGGGTGAGGTCTTATAAGTCCTAAACTGTTATAACCAAACCTTCCCGACAATATATTAGGCTACGTCAAACAACGTCACAACAAGGGCCAAGGTGGTGACCCCAGATGGTAACAGTGAGGAGTTTGATATCCGGGCCGGGGTAATGCAGGGGGATACCCTAGCCCCTTTCCTCTTCATCATAGTCCTGGACTATGCACTCAGGAAAGCCATCAGTGGACGAGAGCAGGATCTTGGCTTCACCCTAACACCAAGGAGGTCAAGACGACATCCCAAGGTAGTCCTGACAGATCTGGACTATGCGGATGACATCGGCCTGCTCTCTGACAGCGTGGAACAAGCTCAGGAACTCCTGAACAGAGTGGAACTGGAGTGTGCCAAAGTTGGCCTTAGGCTAAATGCCAAGAAAACTGAGGTTATCACCTACAACATCTCACCGGAACATCCACCTCTCACAACAACAGGAGGCACGGTGCTGAAGGAAGTCAAGGACTTCAAGTACCTGGGCTCATGGGTCAACTCAACCGAGCAAGATCTGAAAGTGAGGAAGGCACTTGCATGGAGGGCCCTGAATGGCATGACCAGTGTATGGAACTCCAATCTCCCCCGACAAATCAAACTCAGCTTCTTCTACGCAACAGTGGAGTCTGTTCTCCTATACAACAGTGAATGCTGGACCCTGAAGACAACCCTGCAGAAGTCCCTTGACGGGTGCTACACCAGAATGCTGCGTGCAGTACTTAACATCAGCATGACTGTACATGTCACTAACAAGACTCTGTATGAGGGATTACCAAGGGTGAGCCAGAAAATAGCAGCCAGGAGAATGAGACTAGCAGGACACTGCCAAAGGCATCAAGAACTGCCAGCCAGCAAACTGGTGCTCTGGGAACCAACACACGGGCATCGATCACGAGGACGCCCCACGCTAACATACGTGGATGTACTCAAGAGCGATGCAGGAGTGCAAAGTACCAACGAACTGGCCGGATGTATGGAGAATCGGGATGACTGGAAACGACGATGGAGGGCTCGTCTGAGGACGACCTAGAGAGACGTCAAACTGGCCCCTTCCATCGAGACTTTTAAATCTCTCCTTCATAAACTAACTTTAAACCTCCCTTGTCCGGGCTTTCACACCTTTATACCTTGGCTTTTTAACCCTGGTTGAGAGTTTCTATGGTGCATTTTTTTACTGTGTGCTGAGTCGCTGACGCTGTGGTGTGTCTCCGTTTTGTATTGCAGGCTCATCATTGCAGTTAAAAAGGAGAGAGAAGAGTTGTATAAAGTGCATAATATGACAATTGTGAGTGAATAAATATAAAGGTTCATCACCATTTTGTGCATCATGAAATGTAAGCGACCATGTCATACTGAGCAGAGCAACTCACTCACGGGGAAGAACTCGGAAACGAACGCAAACAACGGCCTCGACACAGAAACATACACGTCACTAAAATAATTAATAATAATAATAATAATAAGGGACAACGGAGACAGCGCTTCTTTCACCTGACAAATATCACTATGTGATAATTTCTTGTTTCTATTTAACAAAAGTGTTATGTGTATGCTCTTAGAGAATGCACTGTTTTCTGTGTTCCTCTCCCCCTCTAAGGATTCTACTGCTTTTCTTCAAACCCAGGTCCAGCTCACCGTGAATAATCATTCCTCAACTCTGCCTCACTATCTCATTGGTCATCCAATAATCCGTCCACCAATCATCTCCACTCCCTTCCAATAAATGCTCCTGTACTTGCAAACTGTTCACACGGAGACCCCTCTGGTTGTCTTCAAGTCTTATGTGTGTGGCCACTGTGACTGTGACTTTATCGATTGCCCAATCAATAAAGTCAGTGAACAACCCCTTTGAAGTTCAAAGGGATCAATTACGAGCTCCTGCTGAGCTCCCCTTCCCCCCTCCTCCCCCCCACAGACAGAAAACACCCCGGCACAATTATATAGTGGCTGTTAGAGGGGGGGGGGGAATGCTAAATATATAAATATATATTTCTTCTGAAATGGCAACCGTTCTGTCCTGAACCTGGACATGGACGGGAAGCCGGTCCAGACTGTTTTACAGTCTACGGTCCAAAGTCTCCAGACTGACTCTGCCAGCATTCCTCACATGAGCATACTGTAAGTCACCTGAATATTTGACTTCTGATGCTTTGGCTCTGCAGTTTTACACTCGCCTAATAGTTCACCGGGCATGTATGTAACCCGTATTTAACCAGGGGAGTCACATTGAGTCTCTCATTTAATCATTTGCAAGTGAGACCTGGCCAAGATGTGCACATGTGGATGATTTAAATGAGGATTTTAAGATACTGTAGATCGGTTAGCAATATGCATATATGCATTAATGCATTTATATATTTTTTTTTTAAAGATTAGTTTTTGGCTTTTCTGTGATAGTATCACGTGAAGACAGACAGGAAAGAGGGATCGAGAGAAGGGGAGAGACATGCAGCAAAGGTCGTCATGAATGGGACTCGAACACACGACACGCTGTCAGGCCAAAGCCTATATGTGGCATGCGCCTGGACTGGACCACTGGACCGCCCCGCCTTTATATATTTAAATTTATACGTTTCGAGGAAGTAATCTGATTGGTTGAAACGGCTTCTAGCCGTGGATCAAACCAGCACCATTCACCACCTAATCAAAACAAAAGAATTCAGCTGCTCTGTTTTCCCAGAGCGCTAGCAAACTCTTGGGACACTTGTTATGTGGTCGTAGTGACTACATCTGTCATTAGTTTTAACTGTTGTATAATAATATTCACGTTAAACCACACCCTCTCGTGTAATATTGCTTAATTAAAGACAAGTCAAGGATGAAAATACAGATAATAAAGAGAACTTAAGCCATTGATTTGGCTATCAATAGCCAATTACTCTTGGTGATATTAATCAAGGAGGAATTACGGCCATTAATCTGTGGAGAGGAGCTGCTTAGAGGTCACCACCCTCGTTAATGGGATTCGCTGGGTCTATTACGGCCTGCTGCCTCAACATGTACGTACGGTAATTCATTGCCTGGACTTGGAAAAGAGCCAGACGATGATGTGAGGACAACGAGAGGACCAAAGGATTCGAACTCGGGTCAATTTTTTTTAAATAGCAGACCTACAAGCTCGTAGCGCGCCACTCGGTGGTGCCCTATGAGCTTGTAGATCTGCTATTTTTAAATAGCTAAAGCATAACGTAATAGAGCACCGAAGTCTGACCAGTCCCCAGGTTCATGTATTTTTTTAGTTGCATTGAACTCCCCATAGGAGGATTTTAGATCGCTTCATATAAGAACTGTGTTTGAAAAATAAACCGATAATCTCTGCCTTTCTGTCAGGGGGGTGGCTGTGCGTCGTTAATGATGTCCATTCATATTTGATACAGCCAGTTTCTGGAGAAAATGTAATTAATGTGGCCGCAAAAGCCTTGAAACTACATATGGCAATGTCGCTGCTAATATACGTCACGCCCAGCAGTCAACATATTGCGTTCCTGAGATTCCTCGTTGACATAAGCTCAGCTGGCGGTGACTCGACTCGTACTAACCACGAAACATTAAATATCAATGAAACAAAAATAAAAATAAACGTAATTAACGTTCAGTTTCTGTTGTGCGACGGGCAGATGCAGCCACCCGCCTACCCGGAAATGTAGTCTCTGAGTTGTTTGACTCGTTTCTAACGCTTATTTTGTTACTCTTTGGGTATATTTGTACATTTCCACCTTCAGTCGATGCTTCATATCCATATGAGTGAAAAGGCCGGGGTGAGCGTTTTATTTTTCAAACACAGTTCTTATATGAAGCGATCTAAAATCCTCCTATGGGGAGTTCAAGGCAACAAAAAAAATACATGATCTGGGGACTGACGCCCTCTACTGGAAGTGACGTCAGGACTTCGGTGCTCTATGCTAACACCAAAAGGGGTTCCCGCCTAAAATGGGTTAATCTAGTCTAGTGGTTAAGATATTTAACTTTCACATGGGAGACCCGAGTTTGAACTTTGGATAAAAGTGCTATATATATATATATATATTCACCATTTAAGTAGATATATTATTACTCACATCACTTACTTATTACTGCCAGGAAGGAACTGTTTGGCTCATTGCTGGATATGATTGAACCGTTTCTTACACTGAGAAACACTTCTCATAGGTCCGGTACTACCGACTAGTATTAGCTGCATCTGTTATTTCCACTCAAGATCATTTGATCATCATCTGCTCTTGGCTACCAGTTTGAGGTGCCAAAGATTTGCTGACAACTCTGCACCGCCCACACAACAGGACATCAGTTAGCTCATGGGCAAAATGATGGTTCCCAGGCTTCCCCCCCTCCTTCCCTCCTTTTTTTCCCATCACACTGTGGCAATTACCAGTAGATTGCAGCACAGCACTCTTAAAAGTAAAAAGAAAAAAGAAAAGCGGTCATTTGACTGGCTATATGACTGAACTCAACTGCAACAAACTCATTGACAATATATTCAACCTAATTTAACCCATCTCGTCCCCGCACTGTGGGTACTACTCCGACCTTCTTTGGCCCCCGAAAATACTAATAGTGCATCGTCATTAGGCTCAGGGTTGTAACTGAGTACAAGTAATCAGGATTATGTAATGAGAGATTCATTTCAGATATGGGAAAAGGGAGTGATGAACTCTCTGCAAAGTCTTGTTTATATTCATCCATTGGAAGGCAGACCAAACACTAATACAGAGCATAGCAGTACCTTCCAATGGATGAATATAAACAAGACTTTGCAGAGAGTTCATCACTCCCTTTTCCCATATCTGAAATTAAAATCATCTCCACATAAACTTCATACCAAGCAGTCCTTTTTTAAATGTATGCACTGTGTTGACTTGGAGAGAAAATGGGGTGCAGTACTTAGTTTAGACAGTTTTTGGTTTAGACTAGTCATTGGTTAGACCAGTCATTAGTCCTATACAACTACAACCTATCTCAAACCCTCACCCTAAACCTCCCACGGGGCAGCACACCCAAACCTAACCTTAACCCATGTCTAACCAATGACTAGTCTAAACTAAGTATGCACCCCGAGAAAATGTTACCTCAAACAATCTCAGGCAAAGGCAAATTCATCCACACAGCACAGAGGGGACTTCTGAGCACATCACGGAGCAGGCAGATCAAGTCATGCTATCTTTGTTAACACAGTGAAAAGTGATAGTATGAGGTAATGAACAATGTCTTTTTAGCAGCTATCCAAACTAGAAATGTTCCCCATTAACAACAATGGCACACTACACTACAGTATGATTTTTTGCAATGAATTTTCCTTCCAATAAATCAAGGACAACAGCCTTTGAGGCGTTCAGTTTGACTGACAGAACTCACAGAAGTGCTTAAGGGGTGTGTGTGTGTGTGTGTGTGTGTGTGTGTGTGTGTGTGTGTGTGTGTGTGTGTGTGTGTGTGTGTGTGTGTGTGTGTGTGTGTGTGTGTGTGTGTGTGTGTGTGTGTGTGTGTGCGTGTGTGTGTGCATGCGTGCGTGTCACGCCCCCTACCCGGACTTCCCATTACTGTGTTTTGGTCATGACTGCTGTAATTAAATGAATCACTAAAAGGTATTCAAGGTGACTCACATGCAATTAAACCTGTATGGAACATGGGGAGGGGGAGGGATTGGAGAGGGGTTGAGAAGGTGGTATAGTGGAAGAGAGGAAAATGGAAAGATTGGAGCAATGGCTTTCAAAAAGAGAGTGAGTCACTCTTTTTGAAAGCCTTTTTCATTCTTGATAGAGACGGACATGGATGGACAGAGATAAACAATGGCAGTCTGTGGTGAGCGCTATAAAAAGGACACGGATGAATGAATCATTGTGTCACCTTGTTATCAAGGTGGTTTCAACAAACCTTGTTCTCTCAAGAAGCTGTTCTCAACAACAGTCCAATTGGATCCATTAACTCACAGAGTTAACAATGAGGATTTTACTGCGCACCATAATAAGCCTGTTGGTTTCCTGCAGTGAAGATTTGTTTGCTGTTTGTAAACTGTGTGGGTATTGTCTTTGAAATGTACAACTGAAAAATCACACCCGTGTGAAGTGAGGGGCGCTCTTATCATCACACATCATCATACATCATCATCACACGTCAGCCTCAGAGGTAGAGTGGCCGGTAGAGAGACAAGGCTCCCCCAGAGTCAGTGTCCTTGAGCAAGACGCTGAACACCAAATTGATCCCGATGTGCTGGTTGGTGCCTTGCATGGTTTCCTCCACCATCGGTGTATGAATGTGTGTGTGAATGGGTGAATGTAATGCACATTGCACAATCTATGTAAAGCGCTTTGGATTAAAAAAGCACTATATACGATTTGAAGGGGAAAAAACTACCTCAACATTTGCTCCAGAAAGGTCAGTATAGTCACCTGCTTCCAAAGAAACTCTCGCATTGAACAATGTTTAATTTTCCTTCAGTCGAGCACACCAGTTTTAGGCACATGATTGATTATTCCCATTTCCCACATAGAGTAACTTAATGAACCCACATTACACATTATTCCATTCTTATTATAATTCATACTTGACCATGATGTTTTATTCATCAAAATTGTGTCGTTTCAATTCTTTCTAAGTAATTGTGAATGAAAAATTATGCCCTGGCACAGATGAAGTAAAGATGAAGGTATTTAATTCATGACATGACTCCTTACTTATGAGGAAACCAGGAGGGATAGGGTAATGCAAAGTATGGACAGAATAATCCTTTGTCCCAAAGCAGATGGGCAGGAAAAGTGAAAGGCCTTGCAGCGGCCAAGTTCACTTTTAATAAGCTAGCTAGACCATTGCTTGACTCAGGCGTGTCACCACCATTCACTGTGCGTACGACGCGACACCCCCACTCTCACAGATAGCTGATTTCACCCCCCCCCCACACTTTTGACCACCGACTGACTGTATTTTTGTGTTTGTTTGTTTGTTTCCCCTATATGAAAGCCTATTGGCCCATTTAGATTGATTGAACGGAGACTATGCCATTTTTGCCTAGCCAAAGCATGCCTGGAGTGCTCTAGTCTAAACTAAGTGACTGGAGTCTGTCTCATTTCTCTCCGAAAGTCCTTGAATATGATGGAATATGATTAAGGATTACTGTCATTTTGGTAACATCACACTTCATCACACTCCAAAAAATGTTTTTTTCTTTTTAAATTGTTCTAGGGTCCACAAGGGGGGCAGCATTTCCTGACGAAGGGGTATTCAACTACTTGCCCTGATGAAGACTACTTTGTCAGTCGAAACATGTTGGCGCTTTAACATTAATAAAGTACCTTGATTTTATATCCACCCTCTCCTAAATTGTATACATTTTTGAGTGCATTTCTCCAGCATTTCAGTCCCTTTGATTCTTGAAGCACCAGTTTTTAAACTTTTTCTGCACCTCCATCGAGCACCCAGTTGATTGTCTTTTTTCACTGACCTACATACAGTAGGTGAGCTTAAATAACCCACCTAATTGGTCAGCTGATTGTCACGTCAGCGGATGACATTATGGGTGTATTGCACAACACTTTATACCAGGGGTCTTCAACTGATTGTGAACGAGGGACCACCACCCTGACTTAGAGTCAACCTGGGGACTGTTTTGAGTGGGGATATGCATGGGCTAAGATTAGTGCCTTTGTAACACTTGTTTTGCATCCCACGTGTACACAATTACAATTTAGTCATTTGCCCTAAATACATCCCACTGTTTCTATAGTCTCTTTTTCTGTTGAATTTCTTGACCTCCAACTTCTCAGTAAATTACTACATGGATGGTCATCATAGGTCACCAGATTATTCAGTTCACGGTTTCTCAACTAGTGGAAAGGAAAAAAATCAATAAATCCTACATTACTAAATGCATGGTCAGGGACCACATGTAATACCTCCACGGACCACCAGACAAGAATCATCTTGTAAATATATAATACTGCAATGTGTGGCTGGTCAGGCTAGGGCAGCCCCATGGGAGACTATTTATTTTACAGTTTGTATTTTACTGAAAATAAAAGAGCTTGGGGTTCCTTATTGATCCTCTGTTGAGAACCCCTGCTTTATACACCCACATGGTAAAGTGCATGTGTGGAACCTCTCGAGTGTATTCTGGCTGACTCCGACTGCTGAAGAGCATGGGGTTCTCTAACATACTTAACGTACTTAATAAGTCTGCTAGTGCTCATCCAATTACACAGTAAAATCCTCAGCGTTCATTTATCTCACGACACAAGAGTGCACAAATGAAACCAATTGGACCCTTAAGCCCTGATGGAGACCAACTCTGGCACCCCATGCCAGTGAGAATAATTAGTTAATGTCCTCCAAAAAAGCCAGTCAGGGTAAAAGAGATTTGCAAAAGCACCGTTGAAAGCTTAGATAACTAAGTTATCAAAGCTAAGTGTTGCACTGTTGCCGTTTGCCTGTTTGTGATTAATTAATCCAGTACTTTAAGGAGGAGGTTTGGACACTTAAATATACTCAGATTTCACTTGAGCACTTAGAGAGCGTTCATCAGTCATTGTGCTGCCCAAGTTTTTTCTTCAATGGCCTCAAGAACTTTGCTGACCTCATGCCACATTTAATATCTTATGGAAAGCCAGTGGAAATCTTTGACTAATGATGACACTAGAGGTAAGGCAATGAGGCCTCCAAATCCAGTAACTGGCAAAGTTTGTTATACACCTGTAAAATTGCATTGCAGTTGTGGCTCATAGGGCAGGAGCATGTAGCGAGAGGCAGCTTGATGTACAAGTACACCCTCTGGACATGATGCTAGTATGTCGCAGGGACTTACCCCTGATTCAACCCTTGAAGCTGAGTGCCAAGCAGGGAAACACTGGGTCCCATTTTTCACAGTCTTTGGTATGACCCAGCCGAGGATCGAACCGACCTCCCAGTACCAGGGCGTGCACTGACGATAAGGCCACTGAGTTGGTTGCAGTAGTGGTAGTACATCAGTATCCGTGAGCCAAGGTATTACTTACTAGACTAAAGTCAATTATATCCAGTCATCAGGGGCTCAGCTTCAGGTCAAACGAGTGAATGAGTTCAACAATATTCCAATTAGCACTTCATACTACTTGACTACTAAAGGGGACTAAATTATTATCATCATTGCAGTGAGAATTTAACTTGTTATTTCTAAGCACAAAACAAATACAGTATGTCAATATTCATCACTGCCGCTGAACAGAAGAAAATAAGTTACGATCAGACCACTACTTCGGGCAACACATCCTTTATAGGAATAATTTGCAATGAATAATCACTATTTCTGAACATACACAACACTTCCCACCCCTACCACCTGCCCATCATTCTTGGAAATAATTTAAAGCCAACTTTCCAGCATGTGCCAAGGTCAATGTTTCAGCCAAACCAGGCTGGAAGTGTGGGCATGCATAATTGCATATATATCGGAAGATTCACATCTTGATAGTGTAAATCACATTACTCTTCCCCCGGAGAGAAAACCCAGGTCAGGTCAATTGTATTCAGAAGGGGGAGACTTGAGTCGAGAGCTTTGCCAAGTGCTGCTGTGAGCGCCAAATGTCGCCTATTCCTCCTTTGCACTTGCTCAATTTGTCACTCATTTATCGCCACATCCCGCTGTTCGCACATTCATCACTTACTATCTGTCACTCTCACTAACTCAGTCACTGTTCTCATTTTCTCTCTTGCTCTGATTCGTCTGACTGCTGTCTCTGATATTCCCGTTGTAGGCTACCCCGGGCAGAACGAGACAAATCACACCCGTGTGAACTGAGTGGTGCAACTCCCCTCTCCCCCTGGCTCTCTCTCTCTCTCTCTGTAATTAGCAGGCAACAGTGCAACGCTATCTCTCTCTCTGTTTCTGGCACAACAGTGCCACTTTTGCTCCTACTGTTACTCTAAACATAGTCACATAGGTTAGGACGGACATTGCTGTTCCTTGAAGTGGTTGCACCACTCAAAAAAGGATCACACGCATGTGAAGTGAGGGGTGCCTTTTTATCATGATGATGATGATGTATACTATTGACCCATGATGGTAACCACAGTAACCGTGCTGCTACCGACTAATAAGACACCCAAACACAGTCGCATGTTGCCGCCGTTAGCACCTCTCAAAAAGAGGTGGTGACCTTTGACACAGCCGTACTAAACCCAGGATAGCCAAGTCCAGTCTGTGGACTTCCCACACCTTGTTGAAAACACTGTAATTAGTCTGTGGTCTGCACACACCTTGTTGAAAACACTGTAATTAGTCTGTGGTCTGCACACACCTTGTTGAAAACACTGTCATTAGTCTGTGGTCTGCACACACCTTGTTGAAAACACTGTAATTAGTCTGTGGTCTGCACACACCTTGTTGAAAACACTGTAATTAGTCTGTGGTCTGCACACACCTTGTTGAAAACACTGTAATTAGTCTGTGGTCTGCACACACCTTGTTGAAAACACTGTAATTAGTCTGTGGTCTGCACACACCTTGTTGAAAACACTGTAATTAGTCTGTGGTCTGCACACACCTTGTTGAAAACACTGTAATTAGTCTGTGGTCTGCACACACCTTGTTGAAAACACTGTCATTAGTCTGTGGTCTGCACACACCTTGTTGAAAACACTGTAATTAGTCTGTGGTCTGCACACACCTTGTTGAAAACACTGTAATTAGTCTGTGGTCTGCACACACCTTGTTGAAAACACTGTAATTAGTCTGTGGTCTGCACACACCTTGTTGAAAACACTGTAATTAGTCTGTGGTCTGCACACACCTTGTTGAAAACACTGTAATTAGTCTGTGGTCTGCACACACCTTGTTGAAAACACTGTAATTTTGTCCAAACCCTCTGAGAGCTCTGTGAAAGCACATCTAATCTATAAAAGGCAGTTTTGCTTGGTAAACAGCTGAAGGAATAAATTACATTGATTGTTTTTTATTTTGGTGTTACTGTGTGCCATCATGGACAGCTCCTGTCCAGTTGGCTTCTAGCCTGCCCCAGCCAGTGTGATTTGGCACAATAATGGCAGAGGGAGAATAGAGCCCAAGATTACAGCTTGGGCAAATGGCACCGGCTGAAAAGATGGATTACAAAATAAAGTAAAAAAAATCAAATACAAAGATCCATCCAAAAATCACCCAAATTAATGTTTCGTCAATTGCAAAAAACAAAAGTCTCATCGCCAAAAGTCTTCTAACCTAGCAGAGAGAAATGAAGAATGCTGGCTTACCTGCCAGAATATAGTGTCTATCGTGCTTCCCAGGAAGCCCTCCCGCGTTTCAGACGACAGGACTTTAGGCCCAAGGATCGTCATGAACTCGTCAAAATCCACCTGTCCATCACCTAAACAAAAACAATGTACAGATTACAAAACAACCTTTTCAATGACCATATCCACACGGCAGCCATTTTTCTCTTATAGTTGCAGACTATATCCATCATACTGTAACAGGTCAAAAGGAGAGGAAATGATCACCCCACCTCTTTATTCCCCCCTCCGATTTACTACTCCAACCTGTACATAGATTTCATGTTTTTTTTAGATGAATTGTTGTTTTTTATTGTGAGTGAGTGCTTAGGACCCAAATGGAAATAAGATCTTTCTTCGCTGCTGTCCTTTTGGACCAAATGCTTGACTGTGCCTTGTGCTTTCTGCATTTTTTTATTGTCTAATAAACATCAATCAATCACTGGTAAAAATTGTTTGTCTCTCCAGCTTTCTCTAAGATTTTTGTAATTTAAATTTCTTGTAATCTTGTGGCAGTTCACTGTGCCACTAACACTACATAACCACATTACAAAACATTACACTACAATACAACTCGCCATGATAACGCGGGACAATGAGGCAACGTGACATGACCTTGGGGAGATATGCCCAAGCCCCCGCCACCCCCACCCAGAAACGTGCCTGCACAGCCGAGTATTATCATCTTACTTGAAATGTGATGTGATGACTTCTTACCCCCCCCCCCCCTCTATGTTTTATTTTTCTATGATGCAAGAAGGATGTATTTGGCGCTGCACTGCGGCGACTTGGACATAAGGGCTACGCTTGCACGCGGGCCCTTTGTCTAAGACAAATTTCTTCCTTCGGAGACAAATAATAAAGAACCTTGAACCTTGATCAGGTCCATCCTACTTGAGTATTTTTAGTTGTCTCACTGTCTGTCTCTCTCTCTCTCACACACACGTGCGCACATACGTACGCACGCACGCACACACGTACGCACATGCTTGCTCACAATGATTTATTGGATGTGTGTTAATAGGGGACTGCACATGATAGCGTCTGAATTAAGATGTATGAGCTGTATTATGTGCGTATGTAAAGTATGGGCTTTTGGAGAGAAAGTCTGCACAGTGATCTACATGATTAATTGTCTTTTGATGTGTGCACACTGTGCACGCGGCACAGGTTTTAATGTATGGCATGATTCCAGTTCTCCGCGTGGAATAACACATAGCTTGTTGTTATGCATTGCACACACAGACACACAAAGAGTCTGAAAAGAACATACAATAATTTGCAATCACCCATGCAGGTTTTGCCACTCACTGCCGATTTACTACAGCCTCATATACAGTAGCTGTTGGCAGATCAGACCAATTGAGTGCAGTGACCTAGTTCTGCGGTTCTGCTCAGGTGTGTGAAATCTCTGCATGCAGACTATTCTGTAGGGTTACAGATTTGGTATGCATGTGTGTGCACAGCACACTGCCTCTGCTAGGAAGTGGATGGGAGGCAGTAATGAGAACTGGATGTTCCATAAGCACTGCTGACCTGTTACCTGGACATGGACATTGTGTTTGGAGAATGAATGTGAATGAACATTTTCAACAAACAACAACAACAACATTTCTAGCTGCTTTCACTGCACTTCTGAGGAGGATATAGTGAGCTACGGTTTTCTCCTCCTTACTCCAAGACGCATGCGCTCTAATACCACATAGCCAGAAGGCATCGTCACCTACTGATATGTCTGGTGACATAGATTCAGTGAATTGTTGACTAAGCACTTCTTAACCCATTTAGGCCTGACCTCAAAATAAAAAAAAACATCTTCTAAATCCTCCAGTTTTCTGCAGACCTACAAGCTCGTAGCGCGCCACTCGGTGGTGTGCTATGAGCTTGTAGATCTGCTATTTTTCAATAGCTAAATTATAACATAATGTTTAATACACAAAAATGGGTTAATCACTGAGAAAACCGTTTTCGCATATCCATCAATACCACTACACGAAGAAAATTGTATCTGACTTGTCAGACCAGCAGTTTGAACGACTGTTGCTGCTGCTTAGGATTCTTGCGATAAGCAGGGAAAGTGTTACTGCATTTTAGGCAACACCTTTTTTAGGTAACACCTTTCTCAGAAACACTTGATTAAAATCACCAATGGTCACCAATCACGACAAAGGCAGCCTCTTTATTTCCCGTGACACATTTTCCTGTGTACCTCTTTTGTTTCCCAAATAAATGCTTCCACTTAAGGGGGAATGTACGCACAGAAAATAAAACGGTCTGTGAATTCCCACTGCAACCAAAATGGCCTGCAAAGCAGCTTAAAGAGTTACAGTTATAAGTGAGACAATTTACAATTTAGGCATTTAGCAGACGCTCTTAATCCAGAGCGACTTACATTAAGCAGGAACAAAAAGCATGGGAATACATCACAAAAAAGCATTTATCATGAAACATGCGTAAGCTAAGAAAGTAACAGTGGAATATCTATATTATGAGACTATACATATAAACTATATATCTATACTACTATGCTATACATATGTACTATGGCGTGCTATGACTATATACAATGCAATTATAGTGCTGTCTACATAACATGCTATAAGTCTATCAAATGCTATCTAAGTCTACCGAAATGCTATCTAAGGGGGTAGGATAAGTGCTATGGGCCATGATGGAGTCTGAAAAGGTGGGTTTTCAGACTACGGCGGAAGATTGGGAGTGATGCTGCAGTTCTGACTGCAATGGGAAAACTCGAGGGGATGTACGGACACACTACAGTTATTAGTCATAATAAAACTCACATCCCCACCGTTGCTCTTCCTGGACAGTAGCTATATGCCTGGCTGCCCAAATAACGTTCTATCTAATGGTGGCACTGTAAAAGAGCCGGCCCTTCACGTTTTGGCCTATAATAACTCTTGAACCAATTTTTTTTTCCTGGATTTCTTTGATACAATTTCTATAGGCCAAGGCCATTTCACGCCTGACAAGATTTTTTGAAGTTTTGCGCACACACCTTTTGCTAAACTCGTACAAATCGGGACACATTATGTCTGTGGTCACTTGATCAAGATGCATCTGTCAACTTTTTCAGACTCCGTTCAGATTGAAGGAGGTGCCAGTTTTGCACAAAATTGTGCAAAAAAATCATCATTCATCGTCATTGTGACAGCGTGAGATAGAGGGACAGCACCAGAGATGGAGAGAAGGAGAAAAGAGAAACGGAGAGAGAACAAAATGTAAGGCATTGGCTCTGTCGAGGTACAGTATAGTAGACTGAGGAGCTGTCCACCCACAGTGGTGCTGAAACTGTACAACTGAGGAGCTGTCCACCCACAGCGGTGCTGAAACTGTACAACTGAGGAGCTGCCCACCTAGTGGTGCTGACATCATACAATGAGGAGCTGGTCACTCTAAGTGGTGCTGAAATAAATAAGTCAAGAAGCTAACCCCCCCCCCCCTCCAGGGTACCCTGGAGGGGGGGGGGGGGGGGGGGGAGACCAAGGATCATCGATACAGAAAAAAATAAGGCTCAATGCTGAAATCTCCAAACATGAAACATATACTGTATTCCAGTTTTCCAGAAAGGGCATTCAGAGCTCTTTGACAGCCTTGACAGTCGATAAGATTCCCAGATAACCAATCTGTGTATCCTAGAGATCAGCATTTTTTTCTCCCTTTTTTTCCCCCACAGCCTGCAAATGTGGCTCCGATCACAATATACCGTATATACAGTAGCTTATGAAGCTACTTTGCAAGGGCGTGAAAATGTCAGCCAACTATTCCGAAATAGATTTGCTGAATCAATCACATTCAGCAACGCCAGTTATGTGCCAGTCACTCTGCACCTTGAAGACGTCGCCTTCTCCCTCACCTGCCACCCTAGCCGGGCCCGAGCCACGACCCATATGACAATATGGAAATAGGCCATTTTAACCCATTTTGGGCGGGAACCCCTTTTGGTGTTATCATCATGTTATGCTTTAGCTATTGAAAAATAGCAGATCTACAAGCTCATAGCGCGCCACCGAGTGGCTTTTTGAAAAATCGTAAAAAGTGACATGAAAGTGTTTGAGAACGACGGACATAGAAAAACAGCTTTTTCAAGAAAACAGTCAGGATTTAGAAGACATTTGCAGAATCGTTCCCAGGTCAAAATGGGTTAAATTCAGCATGTCTAAACCCCATTTATCTGGCTGTGAATATAACCAGAATGAAGTGACTACTGAAGAGAACTTCTACTCGAAGTAAACCACTTTAGATAAAAGTTTAAAAGTTCACCTGGAGTCCATTTTCTCCCCAAGGCTCTATATCGCGTCCTCCCTATTTCAGTTGCTTCAGGAGAACTACAGTACGTTTCTCAAAGATGAAAGTTGTAATTATATAAAAATAATTACCTCCACAGCAGTAATGAAACAACGTAGACTATATGACAGAGGTTACAGTTAAGACGTTTTCCTGCAATGTGAGACTCGTCGTTCAGTTATGAAATATAAGTTAGCTTTATTGCAGTGTGTGTGTGTGTGTGTGTGTGTGTGTGTGTGTGTGTGTGTGTGTGTGTGTGCATGTGCGTGTGCGTGTGTGTGACACAGATTATGCACAACGGGTGTGCAGACTTTTTCCTTTGATGTGTTTTATGCACATGAGAAAGTGTAAATGAGGTAATTAATTTGGGAGTAATTTGGGAATTATGTGTGTTTTACCATTTGTACACAATCCTCAAAATGCTGCTTATTAGGCCTACAGTACATCTTCCACACTTTAATATTCTTTTCACTTTGTGCACACTAGCGTCGCACTAGAATGTAGTGTCATATGTAGTCTCACGTAGCCAGACAACTATTCCACAATCTCCGAATGTAGGTACGATGGAAGCGTTTGGAAATTGCGAGAGCCGACTGTCTGGTACAACGCGAGACTATGTCATACAGTATGTGACATATTGACGTTATTGCTGCTGGTTTTTGTTTTATGTTTATTGCATAATGCCTCTTAGTATTGTTGGAATATGTATTATAAATAGAGGGGCAGCATCATATTTTTCACCTATAGAGTGCAGAAGTGCATGCGCCGCCGACCCTGCCCAGATACAGCCACACACCCTTGATCCCCATTCACCTGGTGACACTCACCGGCTTTGATGCCTTTGATGTCCTTTTGATCATCGACAAAGGCTCTTCAGTGTAACATTATTAATGCACATGAATATGAGATGAGAGCTTTGCCCACTGCTTTGAGAATGAGAATGATTTTATTTTATTTTAAGAGTGACAAGAAGCCTTACGTCCTCTTCCTTATTTTCCTTTTTTGTCTCCGCCAGGCCGAAGGCGTGCCCGAGACTATGTATTCGCCACTTTCCATCTGTGTGTCCGTGTGTCCGTGTGTGTGTGTGTGTGTTCGTCCGTCCATCGGAGCAGCTAATGTCCGACATTTGCCTGAGCTGATGAAGACCTAGAGGGTGGAAACGTTGCATTTTTGCCTTTAATAAAGTAAGTCTCTTGTGGAGCTCTAGAAACAAGTGTGCGTATGTTTCTTCCTACTCTTTGATGTTTGCCTTGATGCCTTGACGTTCAGCACCTGGCCTAAATACAGGTATTAGATGTGCACACAATGCCTTGACGTTCAGCACCTGGCCTAAATACAGGTATTAGATGTGCACACAATGCCTTGACGTTCAGCACCTGGCCTAAATACAGGTATTAGATGTGCACACAATGCCTTGACGTTCAGCACCTGGCCTAAATACAGGTATTAGATGTGCACACAATGCCTTGACGTTCAGCACCTGGCCTAAATACAGGTATTAGATGTGCACACAATGCCTTGACGTTCAGCACCTGGCCTAAATACAGGTATTAGATGTGCACACAATGCCTTGACGTTCAGCACCTGGCCTAAATACAGGTATTAGATGTGCACACAATCTTATCTGTGAACAGCTAATGTCCGGCACATCACAAATGTGCCACACACTTCCTGGAGGCCAGAGCAGAACCACTTGCCCAAATTGTCCACATTGGCCTGTTATAGCGCCACCAGCAGGCCCGATTTTTGAAAAAAAAAACATCTGTTTTGTTCTTTTAAACTGATTTGAGAATGTTTGACGAATAATGTACAGTAGTAAATAACATTCTGTTCCGAGTGAGCAGAACACCATATTATGCCAAATGCCAATCATTAGTCTGCACTCTCAGCATTCAGCACTGACCCAAACTGTGCCCTGGCCCGTGGCATGTTGCTGCTTAGAACAGGGATATTATATAGCTGTGTTTGCGTTTTCTTGCTCTTGACAATAGGACGATAAAGGTCAGAGCTCATTATGTGACAAGATTAGGGTTATGATGTCACAAGAATTGTGTATTTTCAATAGCGCCTTTTGACTCAAAGGCTTTCAGCTTTCATGAAGAAAACCAATAATACACAGGGAAGACATTTGAATATTCTAACCACACCTGGGTTGTCTATTAAGAGTAATGTTAACTCCATAGACGCATACAAAACTGAAAAAGTACAAAGATCACGGCACTCCGTCTTTAAAGCATTTACATGTGTGAATGAACATAATTTATTTTTACTACGTGGTTTTACATGGACTCCTGTATGGTCGGCTTAAGGTCATGGGTTTTTATTTCAGTGCATTGATTGAGCAATGTGGAAATGCTGTGTGATGTATGTCTGTGTCACGTGTACACGTGTTACATTCTCTTCTCACAGTGACCTTTCAAAATCAGTCAGGTTTAGAGTCACATCCATTGCAGGACATGGGAAATTCTCAGCTTTCTAGTGATTCCTATTTTCTTTCTGTATGTAAACTAGTTTCTGATATTTCACTATTTACATGAAATAACCGTCACTAAACATATTTCCTTTCCTCCTCGCAGTAATGCATCCATTGATGGTCTTTTGCCACAAGTTTATAAGTCTGCTCACTCTAGCTCTGTTCCTTTGCGTTAGAAGGGACTACTCCTTAACGGTATGGGACCTTTGAGCCTCTGCGCAGGCCCATTCTGACCTGAGATCAGATTATAAAAATGTCTTCTACATCCTGACAGTTTTCTGAAAAAGCCATGTTTCTATGTCAGTCGTTCTTCGATTTTTCTAAAATAGCAGACCTACAAGCTCGTAGCGCGCCACTCGGTGGCGCGCTACGAGCTTGTAGATCTGCTATTTTTCAATAGCTAAAGCATAACATAATGCTAACACCAAAAGGGGTTCCCGCCCAAAATGGGTTGCACAGCTTCTCTTCTTCAGTAAAACTAAAAAGTACACTTTCACTAATCACCAAAACAAAGACGGTTTTGTGGAGTTGAAAGCCTACTTTCCTTAATGAGAACACTTTGAGCCCCCCTACCTCACGTCTAAATTTGCCATTTGCATATCACTGAGCATAACCGTAAGGGCTCCACTTTTAAAACTCTCCCAAAGACTCACTTCTATAGAATGGCTTGTCCTGTTTCAAATGATGCTTCTGGTGTATAGGGTTTCCATGACAATGTAGCTTGTAACACACACAATTCTAAATAGAAGTCCATTAGACTTAACAAGTATATAGACAAAAGGTATCCTTCCTCCAAGTTGTACTGCTTGTCAAAGTGTAAATTGCAGACTTGAAAAGAAAATAATCCAGGGCACTAAATAGTTTATTTGACACTAAATAGTTTATTTGACACTAAATAGTTTATTTGACACTAAATAGTTTATTTGACACTAAATAGTTTATTTGACACTAAATAGTTTATTTGATAGTTTATTTGATGATTAGCAAGGCAAATAAATAACAGGACCTACGCGGATTGGATTATTTTCTTTTCAAGTCTGCAATTTACACTTTGACAAGCAGTACAACTTGGAGGAAGGATACCTTTTGTCTATATGGTTTTACCTGTATTACCAAAGAGCACCCATCTAAGAGCCACTAACAGATCCCTGCAGCGCTTCCATTCCTCTATTTCTAAACTTAACAAGTAGTTTGTGTTTTAAACCAAACCTGACTAAGTAGGCTAGGCTACGGTATGCGAGTGCTGATACTGTATGTCGCATTCTTCAGGAGGCGTTGAGGATATGTACGTAAATAGGAAACACACGGGGGCGGCGGTGGCTCAGGGGTAGAGTGCCTGGATGGTAACCGTAAGGTTGCCAGTTCGAACCCGGGCTCCCCCAGAGTTAATGTCGAAGTGTCCTTGAGCAAGACACTGAACCCCTAATTGCTCCCGATGTGCTAGTTGGTGCCTTGCATGGTTTCCGCTGCCATCGGTGTATGAATGTGTGTGTGAATGGGTGAATGTAATGCACAATCTCTGTAAAGCGCCTTGGATAAAGGCGCTATATAAATGCACCATTTACCATTTACCATTTACCACACCCTTTAGTGCTTTTAGGCTTAAGTGACCATTATATTGTCACTTTTATCACACTTGAAGTGAAATCGATGAGTCATACGGTGGGACAGGTGTGCGAGCGGAAACGCTCATTACCGTAATGTGACCATTTATGACTCATACATTATGCGTATGAGTATGAGTATAGTGCATGCATCTGCAGAGGAGAGCAACATTTACAGTACTCATGTGTGTGCTGTACGTGCATACAATGTGAACACAATGTGGTGTGGGCATTATGCCAGGTGAGAGTGTTTGTGGAATAGAGGGGGGGGGGGGGAATAAAATGTAATTTCACACATGACACATTTTACACCAGCGTGTGTGTGTGTGTGTCTGTGTGTCTATGTGCGTGTGTGCGTGAGTGCGCGCGTGTGTGTGTGTATGTGTGTGTGTGTGTGTGTGTGTATTAAAGTTAAAGAGTTTGGATTCCATAAAAGCCAGCATGTCTTGTATGGAAGCATTGTTGCACAGCGAAAACAGCCAATCTACAAGCTCTCAAAGCATCAGCGGTTTTCAATAATTATGTTAAGCATTTGCAGCGGTCAAACTAACACTAACAAACTAACATGTTCAGAAGCAATAGTCTACAGATATTTCATACTGTTGTATAAAAGCCACGGTTAAAGCCTCAGTCCATGACTTCTTTACCCGGTTGCCAGTATTTAGAAAAGCAGGAACAATATTATTAAGACAAAAATCGTTGAGATATTGTGTTGTTATTGTTTAGGAATCAGTCAATGACTCACCGTCCATGTCTAGTCTCTGCATGATGATGGCCAGCTCCACTTCACTGGGCATGTACCCCAGAGAGCGCATGGCCATGCCCAGCTCTGTCTTGGAGATGAACCCGTTGCCGTCGCGGTCCAGCACCCTGAACGCCTCTCGGATCTCTGCCAACACAAGACAGGAAGACGACTCAGTTCAACACCTGAACGCCTCTCGGATCTCTGCCAACACAAGACAGGAAGACGACTCAGATCAACACCTGAACGCCTCTTGGATCTCTGCCAACACAAGACAGGAAGACGACTCAGATCAACACCTGAACGCCTCTCGGATCTCTGCCAACACAAGACAGGAAGACGACTCAGATCAACACCTGAACGCCTCTTGGATCTCTGCCAACACAAGACAGGAAGACGACTCAGATCAACACCTGAACGCCTCTCGGATCTCTGCCAACACAAGACAGGAAGACGACTCAGATCAACACCTGAACGTCTCTCGGATCTCTGCCAACACAAGACAAGAAGACGACTCAGTTCAACACCTGAACGTCTCTCGGAACTCTGTCAACACAGACAGGAAGACGACTCAGCGACCAGAACCACAACCGCTCCCACATCGCTCTCTCACTCACTCATAGCCAAGTTCCAATACCCAAAGTTTCAGCCACTCGCACACTCGGTCACTCCAGCACGGCCGTGTTGCAGTGAAATTGGTGACCCGACGACATATGTGACCCGACGACATATGTGACCATCTTGTGGACTTCACATATGGAGGTCTTTAAATACGTGGCCTAAATACCACATTGATTTACGTTCGGATACTGACGTCATGTGATGTCTAGACAATTGTCGCACAAGTTCAACGCAACAACGAGTGCGAGTGAGTGAGTGGCTGAGATTTGAGATATTGGAATTCAGCTATAGACTCACACAATCTGTCAATGTCGGGCATGACAGGCAATATGTCCAAAACCGTTACTTTTTCAGGAAAAGGAAATAGAAAAAAGGTTAACACTAACATGTCATTGTTCCGACCTCCCATTGTTCCGAAATTACTAACCCTATCTCTCTATCTCTAACCCTAAAATAACCACAGAGCATGTTCGACAACCTTTCCGCATGTTTGGACTGGACTTCGGATATATGGGCAGTCCCCGAAAAAAGAACCGGTGTTCCAATGGATCTAATGTACTTAATACTCATTGGTACAATATTTATAAAGCCAACTTTTCACGTTCAAATATAACAAAAAAACAACATAAAAGGTTTAAATATGATGTTGGAGGGGAAAGGAACTGGTGGGAATAACGTGTTCCTTCCACGCGCTACATCCATTCGGGGGAATTCCCCCCTGTCAGGTGAAAAGAAGCGTCTTGGACTCCTCATGCATTGGAGGAATCATGAGCTCCGTTCGATGCTCTCCCCAGGTTGGCACTTGGCAGAGTGAGAGTAGCGCCCAGAGTACAGCTCAGACAATTGGCACCGGGTGAAAAATCTTAAGGATGAAATATGGAGATACAAGGTTTCTGCCCGACAGAGACATCATGTGACTACGGACTATGCGCACACACGCACGCACGCATGCAAACACAACAAAGTCTCTCATGGACTCTCTCACCAACTCACATGCACGAAAACACACACGTCAGGCATGCATGCGCACACATTCATGCACACGCTTACACATGAATGCATGCATACACTCCCTTGATCTCGCACATGTGCGCACACAGCACATGTGCGCAGACGTACTGTACGTACGCACACACACTCACTCCTCGTGCACACAGATAGTTTGTCACACACACAAATGCTCGCTTTCTTCTTCTCACTCTCTCTCAGGCATGTGTGATGCATACATGTTCGTGACCACCATGTGTCTGTATTAGTCTATTCTCTCTCTCTCTCTCTCTCTCTCTCTCTCTCTCTCACTCTCAGGCATGTGTGATGCATACTGTACATGTTCATGACCACCATGTGTCTGTATTAGTCTGTTCCCAGGAAGACTAGAGGCTCAGTCATGTGTCTCTAATGGGAATCCTTCAATAAACACAAACTCTCTCTCTCTCTCTCTTTCACTTTGACCACTTTATATTTGCAATGTCCTTCAATAGCAATGTTCTTTCAATTATTCTGCTCTTATAAACACTGTCAGCATTTTTGTCCTTTCATCCTGTCCCTCTTGCTCCCTTCCCCGCATCCCCCCCCCCCTTCTTCTTTCATCCAACCCATTATTCCCTCCTTTTCCCCCTTTCCTTTCTTCTTTCTACCTCTCTCTCTCTCTCTCTCTCTGCGTGTGGCCCAGCTTTGGGCGGTGCGTTATGTGATTGGTCTTGCACCACTGCCTCACGTTAACAAGATCAATTCCACACACCATTTCTTCGTCTTCAGCGACTGTCACAGACGGTGTCGCAATCTGCAGCCTCGCTCTCTTTCACACTCGTCCCACATGGTCCTATTCCTCCGTCTGTCTCCTTCCTTCGTTCCCAATCCCGTGCCCGTTGTTGTTGTTGTTCAAAACGTTAAATCGTTCTTACAACTCCTAAGGCCTAAGTTATAATAGGCAGGCTTTGATTCAAACAACTGCAGCAAAGTAGCCTTATTATTCCTTCGAACCCTGTATGAAGTGTATAACTATGGGACACTTTCACAAGTAAAGAAAGTCCAAGCGGTCTGTCTGAAAGAGGTGTAGTGGTTTAGCCCATTCTGAACGGGCACCCATTTTGGTGTCGGCATCATGTTATGCTTTAGCTATTGAAAAATAGCAGATCTACAAGCTCATATCGCGCCACCGAGTGGCGCGATACGAGCTTGTAGGTCTGCTATTTTTTGAAAAATCGAAGAGCGACTGACATTTTTTAGAATCTGATCTCAGGTCAGAATGGGTTCATCAGACCAGTGTGTGTCCGGCGGAAACCTCGTATGAATCTGATCTCAGGTCAGAATGGGTTAGAGTAGACCAGCGGTTCTCAAAGGACCCACAAAATGATACTCATTAGCCTGCGGAACCCGCCCCCATTTCAAAACATATGCCAAGGAAGGACATAAGAGCAGTGATTTTCAACCATTTTCATTTCAATGCCCCCCAATTTGACCTGAATTAGGCTACGGGCCCCCCATTTAATGGCATTTCTATCTCTGGGACCCAAATGTAAATTGTAAAAATCTAAGTGAATTTAACTCTGAGTTAATTGTAACCAGCCTGGCGTGGCAACAATTGCCAGTGGTGCTCAGAGACTTGAGACCGACCGAGCACAAGCAGCAGCAGAGAAGAAGCGCCAGCAAAGACATCAACGTCTTATGCTACCCCGCCCAGCTCCAACACTTCCGTACGGAGAGTCCAGCTATAGGTCAGCTAGTCCAGAAGGAGAAGTGAATGGCTGAGGAGAACGGATCCTCGTTTTACGAGGCTGCCATGATGACAAATGGAGCCAAATGGACCCGTTACAGACTTAAGGGTCCATTTGGTTCCTAACTATCATTTAGCTGGGGACCCCCTGAAACTCCCTCCCGGACCCCACTTTGGGAACCACCGGTGGTTCCCAAAATAGTGAGCTACACTTGTGTGCTGTGAAGTGTGCCTTGGGATTTTGTGACAATCTCACATTATTGCAATGCAACTACTGTAACTACTGTATATAGAAAAACATATTTTTCATACAGGATGCGACATGTAAGAATGTACTATGTATTAGGGTTTAAGTGGTTCAACGTAATATTTGGCAATAGTTCCAGGGGTATATATTAATTTGTGTGCCTTGCGATTTTGACTTGCCGGTTGGTGTGGCTTGTACACAAAAGGTTTGAAAACCACAAGAGTGGCTGGTGAGTGGTGACCCTCTGTCATTCCTTAACGCTGTCTTTCTTTCAATTCAAACTTTATACTTGTATCTCAGTATTGCTTTCACCGCTTAGAATACAAATTTGGCATTCTTGCGGCACTGGCTCAGTTCCCCCCAGAGTTAGAGAATAGTGTCGCGGTGTCCTGGAGCAAGACTCTGAACGCCTAATTTCTCCTGATGTGCATGTTCGTGCCTTGCATGGTTTCCTGTGTGAATTGGATGAATGTAATGCACAATCTATGAAAAGCGATTTGGATAAAAGCCCTATATAAATGCACCATTTTCCAGTTTATTTAACAGTTTAACAGAGTGAATTGTGCTAGGATGGGGAACATCTCCTGGAGTGGAATGAATTCCATCGACCCTAAGAAGTCAAATCTATATTCTAGTCATGATCATTCACAGCAACTATACAGGCAACTGCCTTCATCCAAAGATGTACTATAACTGCACAGTAGTTGCACCTGATTGAACTCTGTCCACTTTCAGAGTAACATTTACATACGCAGGATAATGCTTCTACCTGCATTGAAGTAGAAGACTTGGTAATCTGTAAACTAAAATAGTGTAAGGACCAATTTGCGTATCTTCTTATTTTAGAAAAGTAAATGACATATAGGTCTTTAGTCATATTAGTATAAACAAACCTTGAATATAAAGGAGAAACTTTGGCACTATACTAATAGACAGACAGGCTGGTTTGGTATGTAGTATGAGTAGTATGTGTTAAATGCACAAGTAAATATCGGTATTAAATTCCGTATTCTGTATAAGAACTTCAGAAAACGTTCTTCCTTGAACCTTGGAATTTGACCAACTGCTTTACCTTCTCACACCTAACGTAACGATGTCATTTGCGTGTACTTCAAAGTGTACTTCAAACACTGCAAATTAGCAAAATGGTTCCCTGGCACATTATCAGTGTAATGTCATCAGAGAAAAAAGCCCAAAAGCTGTTGTTCCCGAATATATTTCATAAATGTGTCTAAAGAGAGGCAAGTAACTTATGGCTGAGAGAGAAGGGGATACAGCAGTAAGAGGATATTTTACTGTCCCATGCAGGCAAGATTTAAGCACCATTCACATTGAGCACTATAACAGACAATAAAGAAAATAAGAACTATATCGTTCACCACTGTATTTTTTAATAGTTGGTGTGAACTCTGACATCCACTTGAGTTTTTTAAAACGATATTTTTATAGTTATACTTATGATGGTGGTCAGTGGGAATGGCCTTACTTGTGGAAAATCGGTAGCGTTCCAATCATTTGGAGCATAAAGAAGTTGATGGGTATGAATCATGGGTCTGATAATGATGTACAGTACCGTGCATGTTCAAATTACATTACCTAAGACCATTTCTCTTTATTATTTTTACTTTTATAATTTACTTTTTACTTCATTTTCAACAAATATATCACAATTTACATGGAGGTGCCCACACTTCTAGCATCACAAGGCGGACAGGACAGACTAGCTAGACACAAACACTAGAATTACGTTTGTGTCCATTTGTTCTTGTTAAATGAAAGTTGAATGTATATCTAAAGAATGCTGTGATTGCTTGGCACGCCTGATCACAATGTCGAGCGTTTTAATCAAGCAATATTACACGAGAGGGTGTGCTTTATCGTTACTAATGCACGTCTGCAATGTTGCAGGAACTCTTAAAGGCAGCACAGAAGTACATTAATGACGATAAGGAACACCCTCAATGTAATATTGCAATTATACAACAGTTACCCTTAAAACGATAAAATAATCACAATCAAAAAATCATATTTTATTTAATGACAGATGGAGCCACTACGACCACAAATGTCCCAAGAAACTCGCTAGCCTAGCAACCCAGTCTGCTGCGCTCTGGGAGAACAGAGCAGCTGAATTATTTGTTTTGATTCCTAAGCACGGCAAGAATGCTGTTTCAACCAATCAGATTGCTTCCTCAAAATAACCTGTTTTAGGGACGGCGGAAGTGAATTGGTGGAATGACTTGCTCTGTGGACTGCCATGGAGGCAGGGTTTTTTACACTCTTATTTTAGACTAGAGTCATAAACAGAGCATGCAGTGCACCATGATGCGTTAAATCCATTGAGCGGGAAATGGTCATGTTTTACCTTTTGTAGTCATGTGGAAAACATACTGATGTGCAAATCACTCTCAGTGGATATGTACAAAAATAAACAAAAACGAGTTTGGTTGACACTGTTCCACTGTTTGTGTACTGATGCTCAGCTGTTCTGCCAGTCACATCAACCAATCAGAATCCTCTGTGCCAAACCAGGGTTTCGAGTGGCACATTTCGACCCAACAGATGTGCAATAATAAAGTTTATATGATCGCAAAATGTCTCTTCCGGACCGACTCGTTAAATTGGAACTGTTGGCTGTCTAAGCTGTCACAGCGAAGGCTATATGACCTGCCTCGACAAAGCAGTTCCCCTGTAGCCGCTTGATCCCTGGCTTAACAGATTGCCATTATCACTCATAACACGCAACTTTTCTCTGGAGGTACCCATTTGGTCAGCAGGATGATGAATAAACAGACACATGCAAACAGCTTTGCTGTCTTAACCCTCACATCAGAGGGTTGTGAGTGTGCGTGAGAGAGAGAGCGAGGGTATGTCATATTAATGTGTGTAAATAATATACAATTTATTGTAATCATTATTTATTTATTTCTATTCTTTGCAAAAGGAGCCAGGGGTAGGGCTCATTTCGTCCACGTTTCCAGCATCTTGGACTCTTAATCATGTCAAATGGACTTGACAACTTGTGCCTTGGACTTTCCTTTTTTGTGATTATGTCTTGACCAAACTGCACCAATGCACAATGTATTTACGTACCTTGATGTCCAACAGAGCAGGAAATACATAAACTGAACTACGTGCACATGCATGCATGAGATACACAGGCACACACACACATTTTTTCAAACACACACACGCATGCACGCGCACACACACGCACATGCATACACATGTGAAGTTGTGAATGTGAACACATAAATAAATGCACACACAGAGATGCACAAGCAACTAACAAAGGTACATGCACACATCAAAGACACAAGGATTTATTTTCGTACATGTAAATTTGCTTCACATGAATAAATCTATCACCGAGTCAGGCCTTTGTGTAGCACTTTCCAATGCATGGGGCTTGTTGGAACAGAACACAATACCATTTAGAACAGGTTTTTGTATTCATGTCTCCAGGTTTGCACAAATAGCCTACTATCTAGAGCCGCCTTTAAAAACAGAAATTATACAAGTATGCACAGCACTGTTCCACTATGAAGGAACGGAATCCTAAACTAGTGGCTCTGAATAACTTCATATGGATGTACAAAGTTTGTGAGTGGCTCGTTATCATTTGTTAACAAGGCTGACTGTGTCTTTATCGTGTAATGTATTTGTGTATTTATGCATAATTGCGTATGTGTGTCATTCTGTATGCCATGCGTGAATGAGTGGTGCCTACATTATGTAATCCATTTGTCATCCTGTCTGACCTTTCTTTTTTTTAACGTTCTGTTTTAGATTGCAGAAATAAACTATTCATACATTCTAAAAACGAATCATACATTCTAAAATACTCAGACAATACAATTTTGATTTCTCTCCTAGATTGTTCCAGTGATCCTGGACTGCATCAACACAGAGTAAATAAGGTGGTTGAATGGAGTGATAACGCTCCCATCATTAACACGAAAAAGACAGGAGAGATTGTTTTTTGTACACCACCAGAGACACACAGATCCCTCATTGCTATTCATGGTGAACAGATCAACCAGGTTGTTTGTATGAATACCTAGGAGTAGTAATAGACCATCTGTTGTGATGGAAAGATCAGATTTAATCAGTGTGTAAGAACATGCAAATGCAAATAATCTACTTCCTTCGCCGTGTAAGATCCTTCAGTGCAATTCTTCTTTTGTTCTTCTGTTATTATGTTCTTCAGTACTGTGTAGTACCATCTGGTATGGATGTTTGTCTGCAGCCTTATAAAGTCACAACTGCTGCAACAACTGAACATTTGTTCAAAGATTGTTGGACAACCGCATTTTTGTTATAATCATCATCATACTATAATTCTAACAATGTGTGTGTGTGTGTGTGTGTGTGTGTGTGTGTGTGTGTGTGTGTGTGTGTGTGTCAGAAACATCGCATTATCTCCTCATTGCCTGCACCAATCGCTCCCACTTTTCACACAGGCATTGACCATATGAATATGGAGGGCGTAACGGAGCAAATATCTCCGCAAATATCTCACAACGGGTAAGGACTAGTCCATATAACTAAGGCTTATTAGCCAGGGATCCTTTTAACTATATATTCAAAAACAGTTTTTCAAGACTTCAGTTGTTTTTCTTTTGTAAGGAATGACACTTTGCCCCAGGTGAAGGAGTTTAAGTATCTCGGGGTCTTGTTCAGGAGTGAGGGGAGGACGGAGAAGGAGATCAGCTGGAGAATCGGAGCAGCAGGGGCGGTATTGTAGTCGCTGTACCGCTCTGTTGTGACGAAAAGGGAGTTGAGCCAGAAGGCAAAGCTCTCGGTCTACCGAGCAATCTTCGTTCCAACTCTCACCTATGGTCATGAAGTGTGGGTCAGACTCATGACCGAAGACCAAGGTGAAACAAGCGGCCGGTCAGGTGGCAAACATCTCCCAGATGGGGGGAGAAGTTCAGTCAGTCGAGAGAGACTCAGAGTAGAGTCACTGCTCCTTCACTTGGAAAGAAGCCAGCTTAAAGTATGTTCACCTGTTGTGCTGCTGTGCACAAACATATCCCATGCACCAAGCATGGAATAAAATTAGAAAACATAACGGCTAAATCCTTTTAACTTTAGCTGCTGAATAGACAATAAAATAATGAGGCCATCTGTCAAATAGCTACAGTAATGCAATATTTATTATATACAGTGAATTTTGTATGAACCGTCCCCTGTAAATTTGTTTTGATGGCAAATGAAAGTCTCAATATCCAGACTGGATGCTTCCCTTGCAACAACTCCTTAAGGACCAAAACCTGGCCAGCATTGTGCCTCCTTGCACTGATAAATTACCGCCTCGTTGCTGCGCTTACGCTTCTCTCTGATCAATGGCATACTACATCAAATCCATAGAAAGATACAACTACTTCATTTTAGTACTTCTCGTTGGAAAGGTGTATACTTTTGCATTGTCCATGCCTACTCTTGTAGGCAACAATGGGCTCCATGCACCCACACCATTTTGGAAAGAACTTGGGACCCTTCCCTACTTCCTTCACTTCCAAATCCTCCAGTTTTCTGAAATAAACATTTTCACGATTTAAAAAAAATAGCAGACCTACAAGCTCGTTGCGCGCCACTCGGTGGCGCGCTATGAGCTTGTAGATCTGCTATTTTTCAATAGCTAAATTATAACAATGTTTAAAACACCAAAAGGGGTTCCCGCCCCAAAATGGGCTAATGAAGGCTCTGTTGCATTCTGGTCAAACCATAACTCTGAGAGTATACAAATGGAACCAGATTTGGTTCACTGTACAAATGGAACGGAACCTTAATTAGTATCATCAGTGACAGACACCTTTGAAGGAAGTATGGAAGTAGGAAGGAAGTAGGAATTAAGAGTTATTCTGTGTGCATAAAGCCCATTGTCTGTTTCTGTTAGGGTTTAACAAAGTGCACTAATTGACTGATTCCACACTGTCAGCCATCCATGTGCTTGCATTATGATTCGGCTGACCTAGGATCAGATTACTGTGCTGTGCAATATACAAGGGAAAAAGCTGAACTTGACAGGCTGCCAGCTGGCAGTAACTTGAGAAAGCCTAAAGCTCTGGTCTGACAACTGCGTCAGACGCGTCGTAGTCGGGGCATCTCAAAAGTATGTGGATCTGTCAGACGAATGCATTTCCCAATTCCCATGTTATTGTTTGGGGATGTTCGATAGTGCTAACAACGTGCGTAGTCCATTTGACTTGCATTGCAGTGTTGGCTCACTGAAATAAAACTAAGAGGAAATGGTTGTCAAACTTGTCATGCACTTGGCACTTCTGTTCTATTGGTTGGAACTTGTGAAGTTGTGACAACATGTAATTTTATGCAATTGTCTCTGATTGTAGGCTGATATGAGTAGCCCATAACTGGAATCTATACTTGTAGAATGTCAGATCCATACCCAACAGCCGGGTTCAGTTCTGTTAAATCTCAGAGGAAAACACACAAAGAAATGCCGGAACCAATCAGGTCTCGAAATAAATGTCAAGGGTCCATTACTACAGTAGGGTTGGGGTCCATCATTTTGGACCTGTGGAGAGCTCTAAGCTCATAATTATGTTATGTGTAACAAAAATGGACACATGGTATTTAAAATTATACGCAGTGCTGTGTTTTTTCTGTTATAAGATCAATAAAATCTGATTTTTCATAATCTTAATTGCATTCGGTTTTGAATAGAGACCATGCTTTATAGATTGCAGGTTAAGTTTACAAATTCTAATTCTGCTTTAAGTAGCACATGATGGGTCAAACTAGGGCATTTTCATGATTCTGAATCCATTGCAAGCATTTGTTTTGCACACAAAACACTCCTTGGGCTAAAAACGGCCATAGCCACTTTTCCAAATTTGATTACCTCATCATATGTGATGACGACTATGAAGGTATTGGAGTTGGGGAAGCACTGGTCTTTCATATCCGGAGCTCGGCTACGGCTTTCACATTTATTTTACCATAGCATATCAATTCTCTGCGGAATCAAATGAGAGATTTATGCTGTGCCAATCTCTCCATGCATATTAAAACTCAAGCAACGCTGATAGAGCAGCTGGCTATTACGGCGCACACTGCAGCCAATTTGCCTAGCAGCGGCTTAATGTGGCATTGGTAGATTAATATTATTTAAGTCTGGGGTGCCTCTGGTTCATTCACCCCTCCGTCTGTGACACTACCACTGCTGACTCCAATAGCCTGTATCGATCTGCATGTTGTACAGGCCGAGGTGATTACTCTGACTCAGGTTAATACAAAGGGCTCATAAACACAGCCTCATGGATATGGCCTCATGACAAAACAAAAAGATCAAGCCAGCACACAGCAAATGACTTTACTGCTGTTAAGAGCAACGCATAACTCTACTTGGAAGGCCGCCCTAAATGCTTGCTGGCTCAGAAGATGAGGACGCAGCTTCTTTGTGCGAGTGCTTTTGCAGTACCATGTTTTATCAGAGAGTACCACTGATACCGCTACCGCTGTCTTCTGAAAGAGCTATCAAAGCTATGATCTATATCTAATAATTACACGGCGGTTGAGCCACATGAGCCAATATAAGTGACAGAGGGGGGAGAGAGGGGGACAATAGTGCAGAAGAGCCCAAACTCAAGCAGGTTTTACAACGATGGGACAAAGGACGGAGGAATCGACAGAGAACTGAGGACAGGACATATTGCTGTGCAAATACGTTGGGTGCTCATATCCCCGAACGGATATGGATGGACTAGTATTTGTAATTATCCGGCACCAACAGTGTTACTGAATACCATACACTCCAAACTGCTTTTTCATAACCCGAGACCAAGATATTATTTATGAAACAGCAAACCATTGTATTAGGCTACAGTATATGTTACATAATACTATACATATTGTTGGGTTATTTTTATATAACCCAATGCCACTGAGAATTAACACATTTAAATGATTTCTAGCCGTTACACTAGGCTAAATAAATACATTTTAAAATAAATTGATAATTCATACTTTCCTCTTTGCAGGAGTCACTAGGAGACTTAAAGGTCAAACCCCAGTCTGTAACTTCTGCTATAAAGGTCAAACCCCAGTCTGTAACTTCTGCTATAAAGGTCAAACCCCAGTCTGAAACTTCTGCTATAAAAGGTCAAACCCCAGTCTATAACTTCTGCTATAAAGGTCAAACCCCAGTCTGTAACTTCTGCTATAAAAGGTCAAACCCCAATCTATAACTTCTGCTATAAAGGTCAAACCCCAGTCTGTAACTTCTGCTATAAAGGTCAAACCCCAGTCTGTAACTTCTGCTATAAAGGTCAAACCCCAGTCTGTAACTTCTGCTATAAAGGTCAAACCCCAGTCTGTAACTTCTGCTATAAAGGTCAAACCCCAGTCTGTAACTTCTGCTATAAAGGTCAAACCCCAGTCTGTAACTTCTGCTATAAAGGTCAAACCCCAGTCTGTAACTTCTGCTATAAAGGTCAAACCCCAGTCTGTAACTTCTGCTATAAAGGTCAAACCCCAGTCTGTAACTTCTGCTATAAAGGTCAAACCCCAGTCTGAAACTTCTGCTATAAAAGGTCAAACCCCAGTCTATAACTTCTGCTATAAAGGTCAAACCCCAGTCTGTAACTTCTGCTATAAAAGGTCAAACCCCAATCTATAACTTCTGCTATAAAGGTCAAACCCCAGTCTGTAACTTCTGCTATAAAAGGTCAAACCCCAGTCTATAACTTCTGCTATAAAGGTCAAACCCCAGCCAGGACTCACCTTCCAGCTCCTCTTCTGAGATGCTGGCCAACACATCACTGTCAGTGTCAGACACTGATCGGCTCAGGCAGTTCCCCTTGTAAAGCAGGCCTGCCGTTACGTGGTGGAATGGCATCTTCTCCCTATGGAACACACAAACAGGAGAGAGAGAGAGAGAGCGAGAGAGAGAGCGAGAGAGAGAGAGAGAGAGAGAGAGAGAGAGACAGAGCGAGAGAGAGAGACAGAGAGAGAGAGAGAGAGAGAGAGAGGCATTTAGGCCACGTTTAGATAATACTTCAGTTCCATTAGATAGGTTGTTAATGGTGTGGCTACTGGCTACGGTCCAAGACAGCTGCTTTCTGTAATATCCCAACTATCTGTCTGGAGATGAATATGATCATTTCTGTTCAAGTTCAACAATTAAACGCTAGTCGTAATGGAAACTGGGTGAAAAGCGCACACACACACACACACACACACACACACACACACACCTAGGGAGGTCTTTGAGGCACGTCCCACTGGGAGGAGACCCCGGGGCAGACCAAGGCGCAGTTGGAGGAAACGCATCGACTCACTGGCCTTGGAACGTCCCGGGATCCCCCAGGAGGAAGTCACTAACGTTGCTCTGGAGAGGGTGACACTCTGGTGGAGCTGTTGCCCCCGCGACCAGACTACAGATAAGCGGTTGAAGATGGATGGATGGACCCGTGTGAACACCAGTGGCTGCACCACTCAAAAAAGAAAACATTCAATAAAAGTGCCAATATAGGCTACCCGTCTTTGATTTGATTTATTCTATTATTTATATGAATATATACATATAAATATAAAATACAAATAAATTAGGCCTAGAGAGAGACATTATTGTCAGTCGTGGAAAAAGTACTACTTTTAAGTACTTTTTTTACGTAAGTAAAATTATCAATAATACTCTGTTACAAGTAAAAGTCTGGAATTCAACATTTGATGAAAAGAACAAAAGCATTGGCTTCAAAATGTACTTAAAGTACCAAAAGAAAAAGTACTAATTGTGCAGAATGTCCCATTTAAATTAAAGTTTTCATTTTTTGGCAGATCTACAAGCTCACAAGGTGTTGCATCACACAACGCATTGTGAGCTTGTAGATCGGTCATTTCCAAATGGCCAAAATGTATGCACTGAAGTGCTTACTGTATGTTCTGAATCTGAATCCAAATTTACATAAGAAGCCAGTGTCCTCTTTTTTGCAGTTCAAAATGTGGTGGTCTGAGAGCCACATTATTAGACCCCATCTTGATTTATAATACTTCTGGCTTGCACCCAGATACATGTCAAGGTAATTCATTTCTAAATCCATTAACTATTTAAGGACGTCTCTACTTTATAATTGTGTTTGCCCTCTACTCCTGGAACATTATTGTAATAAGCAAAATTATTTCTGTCAGATGTTTCATATTAACCGTCAGATGCTGTTCAGTAAGAGACCGGTGAAGATCGAACGGTCAAATGTGTTCTCAAAGGGAATAGAATTGGAACTAGTTTCTCACTTCAAGTATCTCGGAGTATCTCGACCATATTTAACAACAGAAGCTGCAAAGACATACCTTCCTTGTATGATCTTATCGCACATAGAATACTGTTTCACAAACTGGTCATTTGCTGGGACAACAGTCATCAAACCTATAGAACAACCTTTCAAAAGAGCCATTAAGGTATTTGACAAAAAACCCAACTCATATCATCACTGTGCCATTTTGGGAAAATATAATTGTAAAGTTGGCCGAGTGGCCAAGGCTCCAAAAAGTGACAGATTCCAGGAAATACCTTTTAGGGTGTTTTATTTCTCCCCGATGCAGGTTATTCACAGTGGAAACACAGGCCTGACAAACAAAAGAAAGACTGAAGACTAAACTTACAAAAGACAGAAGATTACTTGAAAGCAAATAGGAAACCAAACCCAGAACTTGAGAAACTCTATTAGGCTATACCTTCAAAAAAGGGACCCCTAGCAGCTCTCCCTGGATGTTACCTGCTTGTTGCCCGAGCCACTACTGAACCTCGGCATCCTGCAGCCTCCCGTTTATACTGGGTGAGACCATACCAAGACACAGAATGAATTGGTAACCACTTATCTCAAATAAGGCAAACTATGGCCCATGAGTTAACTTACACAATTACTTAGTTTAACTAAACCAATTCAAATACCTTTCAGATACATTACCCAACATCAAGATAAATAGAAAACATAACACAAAAGCTCTTGTAACACAGACAGACACCCCTCCTGCTCTATAGCACTTGGTACCTTCCTCCACTCAGTCAAGAGGATCACCAGTACTGCAGGAGAGCCAGGTGCCAAACAATCACAATATGCTGTGACAATACCTGCAAAGTACTTGTTCTCTTTTACAATTCACTGTGAGTTACAACAATAAAAACATGCACTCATGTCCATTAACACAGTCTCCCAAGCCAGCCGGCAAAGTTAATTGGATGCAACCGTGTAGTTTAGGTGTGTGCATTGTTCTCCATCAATGTGTATAGGGCACGGGTTGCCCCGTGACAATAATCTTTTGAATTTTGAAAACTTTAGAAAGTTCAAGAGTGCCTGTTTCATCTATAAATGTCTAAATGATTTAGCTCCTCCTCCTCTCAAGGAATTTATACATAAAAAGAGAGACAGTGGAGTATGACACCAAGGGCTCCATTTTCGTCACCGCTAAACCCCTTATCCCTAAACTTCTTTGCCTATTTTTTTACTATTTTGAAAAACATTTTTTAATAGTTCAATTAGCCAATCTACATTGACATGGTGTGAGCTTGTAGACTGGCCATTTTAACTGTTCAAAAATGTTTTGCAAAATAGTAAATAAAAGGAAAAGAAGTTTAGGGATAAGGGGTTTAGCGGTGACGAAAATGGAGCCCCAGGGGCTATATCTTGCTTAACCCCTTAACCCTTATCCCTAAACTTATTTGCCATTTTCTACTATTTAAAAAAACCTTTTAAAATAGTTCAAATAGCTGTTCTATACAAGCTCACACCGTGTAGATGTAGATCAGCTAGTTGAACTATTTAAAAACTATTTTTTAAATAGCAAAAAATGGCAAATAAGTTTAGGGATAAGGGATAAGGGTGGCGCAAGATGGAGCCGCAGGTCTGCATCCAGAGGTCCATGGCAGAAAGTCTACCTTCAGTCAAAATGTACTGTCCATAAAAGGTTGTCTTGTGATCATGTATGACGCTTAGTCCAAAATAGAGTAAACCTACCCCAATTAGTTTAATCTTTTCTTATTTTTATTATTACGTTTGGTTATTGTACGTTAGGTATTTGTATGCTATGTCCTGTATGTCAGTCCTGTTTGTATTGTTTGATGTCTGTGGACTGCAGATGGAAATGATAGCATGTTTTGCTAAATCTGGTATATTTACACTGCATTTTTAATGCAGTTCATCAATGTACACAAATAAAGTAAAGTAAAGTTTCAACACTGCTGAATTGCCCCACAAACTATAGATAACGAATACACATTATACATATAGGCCTACAGTGTATACTGTACACTATCCTTTTGTCCTGCAGGGGTACAGTAACTTCAGTAAACTGTGTGTACAGTTCAGTCAGTGTTAAATAAGTCAGTAAACCATCAATCATTGATACTGTGGCCTCGGCCGGGAGGTGACCCCGGGACATAAGTATTAGAAAGGCATAGACTCTGGGTTAGGCTAGGTTACTGTACGTTACCCTTCGCTAAAGAGCCAGGCCCGATAGGCAAGCAGCACCGCAGCACCCTAGAGTAAGTAAGAGTAAGTAAGAGGCCGTATAAATTAGATTTGGACTTGAATGTCTCTTCTCACATGTGCTTTGTTCTAAATGAGATTCCATTCTGGCCAAGGGCAGAATATAAAACAGCTGAAGGAGAACCATTATGGATATTCATCAGAGAGAGAGGCACTTGCCATCTCGTATTTCGTGTGAATGATGCCACCAACAGGCCAAGGAACTCAAATATTTTTCAAATCACTCAACCTTAATGATGTTATTTTTTGTAAATTGATCATCTCAGACCCACCATTCTTCCAGGCTTTGGGTTATGTGACAGCGCGGCTATGATTTACAACCCCCTAATTACAATGTTCATGGACATTCAATTCAGTACAACCTGTCATATGTCACAGAGAACAATGCGGAGAGAGCTTGATGTGTATGAAGACAGATCAATATTGTTACAAATAGATTCCTCAATTTAGAGCATGTTCTTACTTTATCTCGCCAAAGTCAAGTCAAAATCAATATGTGCCTTTATTTCATAAACCTGTGCTACTGTATGGAACGCAAAACACTGAACACACACGTGTCCCTTCATGCTGGTCCCTTTAGTTTGCATTTCTTTCATAGGCTGACACCCTTTGCCTGCATGCTTTAACTAATTCATCATTTTGACCCAAAACAACCCTCCTTTTTTCCACTGAACCATTCCCCCCGGTTTATTTTTGACCGCCCGCTCTGCCCACAGCAAACGTTTGAGTAAGTACCTTCTGGTCCCACAAAATTTCCATTGGGACCCAAATACATTACAAACAGAGAGAGAGAGGGGGGGGGGGGGGGGGCATTACAGCACCACGGACAGCGACAGAGTGGGCTGGCCTGGTTTACTGCTCAACAGTAGGTTAATAATATACATGCTCTTTAGACGCAAGATAAATCCATTCATGTGAAACAAAAGTAAAGCACAGCCACACCGTCCGTGTGTCCGTGTGTGTGTGTGTGTGTGTGTGTGTGTGTGTGTGACCAGCTAATCTCTGGCACCGTTAACCCAGTCGGTGCCAAATTCTGCACACACCCTCCCTGGATGACAACGATGAACCTCTGCCCCAGAATTTCAAGAACGGCCTGTTATAGCGCCACTAGGAGGCCGACTTTTGAAAAACAAAATCTTTGCCATTACTCCTCCAGATTCTGTCCAAAAAAATCCGCAAATCGTTACACACTATCTCTATAGTCATGTGTTCAAGCCGGATCTGTCTGATATTTCATATTCCATCCTTATTGGCTAATATTGGCTTTCAAAGTTTTGAACAAAAAGCCTCAAATCTTTCACAGACTTTCCTACTAGGCTGAGGAATATATACCACCCTTTTCACATTGGCCTGTTATAGCGCCACCAACAAGTGGATTTTTGCAAAACACAACAAAATGCCTCAAATCATCCAATTGCCATCCAAGGCTTAAGAAGAAATGGCACCCTTTTCACATTTGCCTAGTATAGGCCAAACTGGCCTGAGGATATGTCCCAGGTACATCCATACGATGTATTTTCATTCTGAGGTATTCTATTTATAGTGACTCATAGGAATATACTATGTGACAACCAGGAATGTAGACGGCACCCCGGGAAGCAGTATGGGTTGGCGCCCCAGCCTTCATCCTCCGTGAGAAGGAAGCCCAAAAAACCTTCGGTAAAGCCTTTAGGAGGGCCATTCGAGCCGCAAGCGGAGCCGTTGCCCAGGTGGAGCCTGCAGAACCATTGTGGCTCAAGAATTCACCCCTCCTGAATGAAGTGTCTGGTTCTGGGAGTCTGGTGCAACACACAGGTCCTGGCTGTACTGGACCTGGTGAGACGTAGGAGGGGCCCGGACTGGAGTCAACCCACAGAGCCTAGTCCCTCCACATGCCAGAATTGTGCCTCCCAGTCCCGGCAGAGTAGTTCCGGAGTGGTCCCAATAGATTGTGTGGCCCTGGTCTTTTCCTAGTGGGTCTGATCGAGGGTAGCTACTGGGACGTAAGTCGGGACTTGATCACCCCAGCTCGGTCACCCAAGTGAGGGGTATGATGTTCGCGAGACCCGAAACCCTGATGAGCTTGGGATACATCACTGAGGATACGACTCCCAGGTGCATCCATGCAATGTATTTTCGTTCATAGCTCCACCAGGAGGCCACAACCTGACCTGCCCTAGTGGAGACATGTGCCCCGAGGGGCACTTTATCTAGTTTCATCTTTGTTTGTGAACTTCACATACTCCTCAATGCTGCAACAGTGCTCCCAGTACTCCCGTTGTTGCATGCCTCAGGACAGTACATGGTGCACCACATCCTGGTTACCATGCAGGATCCGATCACGTGATCAGAAATCAGGGCCGTTCACGTCATTTTCATCGAATCGGATCAGGAACAAAATGTGATCGGGACATCAGTAGTATGAATATTATATCCATATCATGATATTAGACTGGATATTATCTGTGATTTTGGACATTGTACTATTGTGATATGTGATAGTCTTCTATAAAACCATAAATATCGGATCAGGAAAAATCGGTATCGGGAGATACTCAAAATCAAATGATCAGAATCGCATTGTGAGTAAAGAAAACGTGATACGGACATCCCTAGTGCAGGACGTGCCGTGTAGCAATCAAAAGTTTTTTTTCTTACAACATTTCTACATTGACCTCCCCTTGGAGCCAACATTATCCAAACTGTCCTTCAACTGTCTTCACAACTGCACCTCATCAGTGTCATTTATTTCACTGCATTGCTCAGGGGTAGAGTGGCCAGTAGAGCAACCGCCAACCGGATGGGAACCGCGAGGTTCCCAGTTCGATCCCAAGGGCTCTCCCAGAGTTAGTGTCGGAAGTGTCCTTGAGCAAGACTCTGAACACCCGAATGGCTCCCGATGTGCAGGTTGGTGCCTTGCATGGTTTCCACCGCCATCGGTGTATGAATGTGTGTGGGAATGGGTGAAGGTAATGCACAATGTAAAGCACTTTGGATAAAAGTGCTATATAAATGCACCAGTATACCATTTACAAAGAACACACCATGCACTGCCTCTCTGCATTCTACATTCCAATTTATAGGCAAATTAAAAAGAGCTCTAGTGCTGCTTACCCAAAGCCATAAAAGAAAAATAAACACTTACATTGAGTGATATGATTAGTAGTATCAAAGTAGGGTAGCAGCCAAATGCTGACACTTTTAACTTGCAGTATAGAGCCAACACAGTCTCATAGATCCTCCATTGAGTCAAGTTGTGTTGTTGCTGTTGTTGCTGCGAGAGTGAGGTCTAGCCAACACCAACTCGGGATTCCTGGATCGCTGCCCTCCACAAATTCCTATCCAACATCAGGTTATTGAGCTCTGCAGTGTTGTCAGCCAAGGCCTGGCTTTGCCCCTGGGTTGGCTCAAGTCAAGAATGTCTACCTAGAGAGGCTGCATTTTTGCCAGTTTTTCATGTGTTTATGGAGGTGACAGTACTTTATAGTAGTAGTGTCGGGAGCGGATGTTATCGTTACGTCATGTTGTAGTATTGTTTTGTAGTCGACAGGCAGGAACAACAGGCGGCGGCAACTTCCTTTTCCCTCTCAATAAAAGCTCTTGTAGCCTGTATCTTTTATTGAGAAAAATCTGTTTGAGGGAAAAGGAAGTTGCCGCCTGTTGTTCCTGCCTGTCGACTACAAAACAATACTACAACATGACGTAACGATCATCCGCTCCCGACAGGATCATATACCCTAAATGAAATGGTGCCCAGGCTACCAAACCAGTGTCCCAAAGCAAGGAACAGAACCAGTATCCCGAGTCAAGGAACCGAAGCAGTGTCCCGAGTGCAAGGAATGACTAATTGAAGTGAAATACTGAGTCAAAGAGTATGTATTCATAACCGTCTCCATGACAGGGAGGCCAGATGGCAATTTCTCAGCATCAGGCCCTGCACTATCCCAGAACAACTATGCCAGTGTGGGTACATGGCAGTATAACAAAAATGCCAGTGTGGTTGTGAACAAGGGCGAAGGGAGCAGACAGATTAGATTTGTACCATTCAGGTTGTGAAACCTCAATATTGTCGCCGTCGGGCAGAAACCTTGTATCTCCACATATCATTATTTTATTTATATATATTTTTTGGTAAATTAATTAATGTCCTAGTACTTCGTCGGTGGTCGTACAAGCATGTCGCATAAATGTAGTGAAAATAGCTGATCCACAAGCTCATTAAAGCGTCCCATTGCAACAGACGTGTTGTGAGCTTGTAGATCTATTTTTGCCATTTAGTTTTTGCTATTTTGGAAATGTGTCTGACCTGTGACTTGTGTGGTCTGGAGGGAGCATGTGTTAAGACCCACCTACTCCCTGAGGGGGGTACTAGTAATGTATTTAAGCTGAAGTCTAACTGAGATGTGTTGAGTCAGTACATGGTGTTCCATTGTAACGCTTCACTACTGTCTCCGTATTCAAATACATTTATTCCAATACTCTGAAACTCTGAATTGTGTCTGTCTCATTATGTTGTTCAACTGTGTTATAAGTGCTCACCGAAAGACTGCATTAACACCGCGTCCGCGGATCTTTACTTTACCTCCCCCCATCTCTCTCCCAATTTCCTGTCAGTCTACTATCTATCCTGCTGTAAAAAAAATAAAAAGAATAAAGGCGAAAGTCACAAAAACATTTAAAAAAAAGAAAATCCTGACATGTTGACACACTCGTGGTAAAGGCTAATAAGCACAAAAACGCTCTGTACACTTGCCCCAGACAAAAGAGGTAAGCAAAGTATTACAAAAAAAAAAAAAAAAAAGCAATTGGACTGGTTAAACAATGACAAACAACATCACTAAAAGCAAGTCCAAAATGCTCCACAAACCGAAAAGACAAAACGAGAGCATCCCTCAGTGCCAGCCAAGCGTGCTGCCTGTACACATTCCGAGCGGAGAGATGTTTTCTTCCTGCAACAAGAGACTCTCCCCCTCCCTCCTCACCCGTGTCGTTTCGTTTCTTACCCATACTGTTGGTGACTGTACTCAGTGGGAACATCATGCAGCACAACAGGCTCTTCTCTCACGGGACTCTCCACTATATCCAGGGTCCCTGGATCCCTCTGGCAGGCGGTGCCTGGCAGATCTCCGTTCATCTCTGCCCGCGTCCCTGCTGCTGCTGCCGCCCGGAGGGTGACAGCAGGTCCCTCAGGCTGAAGAGGAGGACCAGGCTCTGTGACCTCCTCTTCCATTTAGCCGGCAGGCAGGAGTGGCGGCAGACTCCTTTAGGTGCAGCGATGGCAGCAGCAGCAGCAGACTATCTGTCTCCTCCAGACCGTTGAGCCCGACTGCCACCACAACTTGGGTTTCTCCCAAAGCAGCGGCATCAGTGCCCGGAAAGCTGCTGTTAATATTTGAGCAGTGTGAGGCGAGCAGCAGGTACAGTGAGTGCCTCCCCCCTTTCACACTCTACTCACTGACTCTCCGCCTCTCTCTCTCTCTCTCTCTCTCTAGTCCCTAGACTATAGTGGAAACATTCCTCCACATGGGGAAATGGAGTGGAGGGCTCATTAATGAGTCCAAATGAAGTCCTGCCTGCCTATGGCTGTGCTTGGACAATGGGAGAGAAAGAGACAGCGAGAAAGAGAGAGGGAGAGAGGGAAGGAGTCTGCTATACAGCGCAGTGAATGTGGTTGCAGTGTGCTTCGGCACCCATGCATGCAGTGCAACACCTACAGGTCACGCAGGATGCCCTGAGACATTAATTTTAATAGTGCACAAAGCAATAGACTACACCTCCCTCCCTCCCTGTGCGACAGGAGACCACTCCGCGTGCGTAAAACAAGGCGCCACCGCGTGGCGCAAGAGCAACATTGCGACTGAGTTTACTATAGTTTAGACGTGTCATCCACCTTTTCACATAAAGAACATCACCGTTCTCCAAGCCATGGGTACTGGGTAGGGTACTTATTTTAACATTAATGTCATAAGTCATAAGAAAGTCTGATTCAACAACAGCTCATGTGGCAACTATAGCCTACTGTTGGTTATACGTATATAGCCAGGCAGCCAGGCTATGATCAAAATGAGAATAAAGGTTTAAAAACAATGAATTCATCTGTTGGCTGTTTGAGCTCATTGAACAGCTGGAACGGATGAAAGTCTAATTTGATTGAATTATTTAGCGATACAAGATCGAAATACAACGATTGGTGCAACTTAAGTGCTATCACCAATACCAAATCACAATTAAGACAATCCTATATATCCGCGGTCGAAATGGAACCATATAAAAGTGTAATTAATCTGCGTAAAAACACGTGTGGTTTAGCCTAATTAAAGTACATTAGCTGTAGCCTTATACACATTCAAACAATAAATAAAACACGCACATACAATTCCAAAATAATTCGTTGTTTTTGTTTCCAACTTACCTGGCTGGAAGGCGGAAGGTCTTCGAAAGTAGACTAATCAAATCAGCTGATCAATGCGCTCGCGTCAGAATCCAGTTTAGTTACTCGTCTCTCTTCGTCGTCCTGCCTCGTCAAGACACCTGGGATAGCCTACTCCGGCTATATGCTTACATTATTATATATGCTGGCTACTTTTTCAACGGAAAAGTATCATTTATTTCCCATTACAAGAACGTCGTTCGGTTGTCTTTAACTGTCATAAAAGTCCGCGCGTAATGGAAGTAGCTGGCTATAGCATATCCCGCTGCCCGCATCTACTTTAACTTGTCTCAAACTCTTGTTATTTTGATGTCTTTATGCTATAACCTGGATCGGTTTATAGATTAAAACATGTTTCTTCTGTTCTCTTCTCACTCAAGGCCCGGTCAGAAAATCCATTGTAGCCTGCAGGTCAGGTGTCGAGAGCCCTATAGAATAGAATAGAATAGATTGATGTGAAGTTGTGAACATCCTGTGCCAACAAGCCGAGCAGCCATTGGACAGGCTAGGCTATACATTGGCATTGGAATTTGCTCCATGCATTTCCATTAAAGGTATATTCAGTGATTTCACTTAATTCAAATATCACTTATTTTTTTGTTTTGTTGTGATAATCCTCCCTACTATAGAGTGTGCTGACCATATAAGGAGTTCCTCCCTGTCCCCAGTTAACCCCTGGGGGTCAAAAAACCTTAGGTTTCGTTTTTGACTCTCTATCCTGATTGGACGAAAGGCTGGGTCCCACAGCCAAAAACGAAACCTAAGGTTTTTTGAGTGAAATCACTGAATATACCTTTAAAGGAGCAATAACATAAAATTCAACTTTTTCAATTTCTTTTGTGTTTTTGGGGCTCCCATATGTGTTTTCTATCTCCACAAATAACCAATTTTGAACAATCAGGCTTTCATATCATATTGGTGCTTTAATGGAAATTGCTCTCAGGAACAGCTCAACTGATTTTGGCCTCATTGTGATGTCATCAATGTCACCCTACTTTGTATATTTCCTCCTTCTTCAGTCTTCAGTTTCAAATTTGCATTTCCACTTTGTTTACAATGTCCACCATTGTTGATTTTCCAAGCTGGCATGGAATGGAAACGAGCCTGGTTTTATCTAGCATCAGTATTATAATGACTCAAATATTAAATAATCTGTATATCAGCACCCTCTCCACCTCAGGACATTGTGGTACTGCAGCTAAAACTGCTTTCAAAGTCCAGAAAGAAATGACAAGGCCTGGTTATATCAGAGTGGTGATTGAGACTCAAACCATTAGAAATAACTTTGATGGACATTGACAATATGATATTAAATATTAAAAGCAGTTTTAAAATGCATGTTATTTGCGCTTTAAGAGGGCATTTATAGCAGTCTTGAGTTGAAATAGATCAGTGGTTCTCAACCAGTGGTCTGCGGGAACCAACAGTGGTTCCAGGTGGTCCCCAGCTAAATGATGGAGAGTTGGTAACCAAATCATTGCGAACCAGTGAGCACTAACTATGAGACCCTGCAGATCATGTCTGTCTGTGTGTCTGTCTGTCTGTGTCTGTGTGTCTGTCCCGCTGTGACACCACCCGCCCGCCACCAGAGGGCGCAGCTGTAGCACACACACACACACACACACACACACACACACACACACACACACAGTAGAAAACTTTAAAAAAATACTAACTAAAAAGGAAAAAAAAGTACGTAATTTATTCTAATTGTTGTTATTGCAATTTACGAGCTGCGTTCGCTTCACGCGTTTGCACGTCTTACTTGTCCAAATGGACCCTTATAATTATTGGGAATAAACATCGACCTGTTGTCTTGTTCTGCATAATTGAACAAGTCTACAGACACAATTAGAGACACAACTTGATAGATCATTAATCAAGCTATTTCAGCACGCAAAGGCAAACTATAGGCTTACTTGAGCGTAATTGAAGTTTGTTGCAGCTTCCTACATTTTGTGTTATTGTGTGTGTGTGTGTGTGTGTGTGTGTGTGTGTGTGTGTGTGTTCTGTTTTTGAGTGATTAAATATGTATTAACAGTTTGCAGAATTACAGTACATTTCAGGCACAAACTCAATACAAAGTTTGTTAACTGTGAGTGGACGACCCAATTAAGCATTACACTTGTTTACAACCTTGTTCAATTCATAAAAACATTTAGAGACGTACAAATAGACACTTCTATATAGTCAAAGAACAGAACAGGAATTCATCATAAAGGAAGCAAAAAGGGAAAATAAACAAATACAGTGAGGGAAAAAAGGGTGGGGGGGGGATTCAGATTTTACGGGGGCCAGTTTCGAATTGCAGCCATCCGTAGGTGCCCTTTGAGAGTGGTTTTGAAGGAGTCAAGGGATTCACATGTCTGAATGACTGTTGGTAGGGCGTTCCACATTTTCGTGGAATAGGAGCGAAAATAAGTCCCTTGTTTGTGCCGAATCTGGGTTGTACATGGTTTGTTGCACTCCCTCTGGTGTTGTGGGTGTGGACTTCGTTAACATTAAGGAAGTATTTAGACATCCTCTTTCTACGGATACAGAGAGGAATGTGTGGCAGGCAGGAGGAAGCCGGGCCCAGAGGGCTTGTATAGTGATTAGTGAATCTATAATTAAGAAGCTATAATGAAGAGAACAAAAATAAGGGCAAAAGCTATAGCTAGTGTTGAATCAGGAAACATGTGTTGCCACTGTCCTATTGGTCAAGGTCATATATTAATTGTGTTTCATGAATCTCCCCCTGGGCAGTGTTCCCAGTGTTCCTTATATTTGTATTCCCTTTTTAGATCCATTACATATAAACACAAAACCAAAAAAATTATAATAATAAACAAAAAATGCACACTCATCACAGCAGGGCTGGACTGGCCACAGGTCATACCGGGCATATTCCCGGTGGGCCGCGACCGTAGGGGGGCGCCATGATTTATTTTTGACAGGCAGGCAGGCCAATAGGCGGCAGGCCATTCTGCCAGTGCCATCATGATAATGTCAGTGTACATGCATCAGTGAGTGACAAATAAACCCTCTACAAAGGGTTGTGTGTCTGTTGGATTGTATCATTTATATTGTTCTGTAAAAGTGGTGGTATTAGGGCTTGTTTGTTTATGTGTGCCTCGACGGAGCGGGCGGTAGAGTTTCTGCTATACGCGCGCTGGTTGTGGTGGGCCGCTCTGTCCCAGTCCAGCCCTGCATCACAGTCTGATACAGTTAATCAATAGTCTATCTATGGGATACATGATGGTACAGGAGCAGACTGCCACACTGCTCCACTTGAAGAGGTTCCCTGGGATCCGATCCTGGTCTTTCCTGTTGGTATAGCATCGATTGGATTGTCTTCATGAACACCAGAACGCCAGACAGATATACACCGAATATTAAAACAGCAGGAGGGACAATAATGACTATTGATTAACAGTAACAGTATTATGAATTGGAATTGCCATATTGATTTTGTCTTTTCTACACTGTTTTCCTATTGTAGCGAGTGTAGTGCAATAGTGCTAGTCGTCCTTGAGAGAGAGAGAGAGACCTTACAGCAGAGCAACGTTTTTTTTATTTCAGTGGCCAAACAATAACATCACTTTTGGACATATCTAGTAGTGTGTTTTTAAAAACAAGTGCTTGTAGTTACTCCCCATGAATTCTAGCTTACTTTATTGAAGCAGTCTGGAAGATATTTGAAGAGAAAGCAATGACAGAATGTAATCTTAGGCTGTCACACTTGTCACAGGAATGGAGTTCCAGACATAACAGCATCAAAACATTCACAGCTTCAGGCAATATCCATTCTAAATTCAAGAGAAGCTGTTTGTCTGTATACACTTCCTTAGCACAGAAGGAGGGGAGGGGATCCAAGGTAAATGGGGTTTAACTCTGGTCTTTTGGGATAACTGCAACGTAGGCGTTAAACTTAAGTTTCTGCTGTAGTTGAATCAGAATTATATTCCCATGGGGGGGGGGGGGGGGGGTGTTAGTGGGAACTCGGGTATAGGTGAGCCTATGAGGTGAGAGATAACAACTACTATTTTGTCACAACGTTCAGAATACTGCGAGAGGGCATATGGACTTGTGACTCTCTCTTACCAGGTACCGCACAGCCTGTCTCTTGGGAGAGTCTCTGTCTGAGTGAGGAGCAGGGCAGAGGCTTTTAAGCTGCATGGGTGTGGACACGCAGCTGGTGGCTTGTTAAGGCAGACGAGGAGACGAGGTGGATATGTATCGTCCTTCCAAGACCCGCCCTCGTTGCCGTTGGCAGCGCTTCTATCTGTCTGTCTGTCTGTCTGTCTGTCTGTCTGTCTGTCTGTCTGTCTATCTATCTAGAACATTAATTTTGTGCCCAAATTCAACCCAACTTCCCAACATCATCCATTAACACTCCCCTCCCAATCAATGTGATCTATTTATATCGCATTACCCACACTGTACATCATTTCCAGTTCATATATTAGAACGGATATTAAGGCCCTATAGTCATATAAATATATGAAAAAAATAGGGCAGCTGTGGCTCAGGAGGTAGAGCAGGTTGTCCAATGATCCATGGGTTAGCGGTTTGATTCCTGGCTTCTCCTGTCCACATGTCGAAGTGTCCTTGGGCAAGACACTGAACCCTACATTGCCTCCAGTGGTCGCCTCCATTGGTGTGTGAAGTGAGGACGCTGGCGTTGACTGTTCCCCGCTTCACCTCCCAAAGTATGAATGAATGAATGGACCATTGTAAGCGCTTTGAGTAGGCACGTAGTGCATAGAAAACCACTATGCAATCCATTATTATTATTATAAAATAGACCAATAATAATGTAAACCTGTTACAGATTTACATTTTCTATTTCTACAGAGTCATTAAAACGTTACCAAGCTTATCTGAATACCTTATGGATACAATGATATTTATGATTTATTGTTACAGTAGACTGTATTTCTACCGTATCTCGACCAAGTTTCAAGTTTTCATGTTATGCTTCAGAAAATGGTCGACTCTGCAATAATGTCAAGTGAGAAGACCAAAATAATTGGGGCAGATATACAGAATGGCAAAAGGAACACTGACATCAGACAAAATGACAATTTCCTGATATACCGCACAGAGGCATGCTTTTCCCTGCCTTGCTGTTCGGTAATCCTTTTTAAGATTGCTGAATGTCTATTTCTGAGCAATTGCAAGTTGACATTATAGGCAAAGCTCATTGCATCTGCCAAGTCTAAAGATAGAAGAGCTGAAACCGATTTTCATGTTGATGTGTCATGCTGAGCCATGGCAGGCTGTGAACACTGGCCATGCATGATCACAATACTGAGCTTCACATCAAGCTGTATGGGGGAAAAAAGGACTAGGATCTGCACATCCCCACTGTTTCTTTGGACACGGTGCTGCATGGACCCAAAAATGATCAAAAGAAGAAGAAAAAGGCAATGTCCGGGATTGTCCGCTCACCCACGATAGCTTGCACGATAGTCTTTTCCTTTCTTTTTTTAACCAAACAACGTTTCGCCCATGCAAGGCTTTCTCAAGTTCTTCACACCAAGCTACCCAGACGTTGCTGTTGCAGCGTAATGATGTAATGACACTAGTGCCTTATTATAAATGGCAGGAAACTTTACCAATATAGTATATCCAACAGACATAACAGCATGTTTTACAATTTGTCTTAGTAGAGAGAGAGAGAGAGAGAGAGAGAGAGAGAAGTTTCATGTTGCCGCATGATTCATCAGACAGTTTAAGTATTATTATTGAGGCATTACTCCTGGCAGAGATTTGTGAAATGTGTTCTAGTTTACCATCAGGATCAAAATAAGTGTTATTCAATCCTTCCTTCAATATCAAACAGTTTTCCTCAAAATCATCAAAGGAAGTTTGTAAACTGGAAAATGGATAGAACTAACATGGTGTGTTACTCTATTCTAATAATCAGCTATCGATCAGTCACAATGAAAGATTTATAATGCATTTAACCCAGATACACTACTTGTTGGCAGTTTGGTGTGGTCTAGAATGATGCTGTCTGCTAGCTAGCGTAGGATTGGCGCTGCGTTGTCAGGTAATTAGGTCAGGGAGTCAGGGACAGGGTAGCCTCGGTACCACCCAGGCTTGTATTTTCGTTCGCATTAGGGGCAGGGTCCCCAGAGACAGAGACAGCTCCACACACTCTGGGAGCATGCAATGCATTGTGTTTTCAGGTGTCACTCGGTGACCAATTTATTATTTGATTGTTTACGAGTTCAAATAATGCTCTGTTCATTACATTCACATGCCCTCCGCTTGATTTAGGCCGATCGAGACCTCCTCCGCTGACAGCCGGGTGACTGACTGGGAGAGGAAGTCAGCCACAACCCTCAGAGGACCCGCCCTATGGAATGGATCACATTGGATATGTACTCCTTATGTACTGTACTAGCGGACTTACCGCTGAGCCACAATTATTTCCGGCTGATGCACCGGCTGATCCAGTTAAATCACTGTTGGTCTCTCCTACTACCAGATGGAACTCGATACAAGCCCAGGGTGAGCACAGCACAGGTTATCTCCACAAACAGTATAGCTTTATTGCTACAGGAATAGTATATCATGTGAACTGGAAAACAGTCAAATAACAAATTGGACAGAGTGACAATTTCCAACAGAGTAACTGAAAACACAATGTATAATGCACGTATAACAAACGTTCTCTGCTTTCACAGTATGGTATGGTCTAGACTTAGACGTCTCTAGACCCAGCCTCACAGAAGCAAGTGACTTAAATACATCCCTATATACCATGGCCAAATTACCTGACAGGTTTTGTTGTGAGATGGCAGAGCCAATCCTGCCTCCCCCATTCGCAGTTCGTCCTAGAGGGTCCTAGAGTAGACCATGCCCTCGCAGCCCCCCTGCCACAAATACATGCAGTACATCCTTGTGATTGCACCTCACATACAACAGTGAATTTGGTGTTTCCTGGCAGCTACGAGTGTGAAATTAGGAGTATCTGACTGCATTGATTCTCAGCTGTTGCAGTCACGATGACTACTGTACATACACAGTTTCACCCAGGGATGACATTAATCTAATACACAGTACCCACCTGTGTGCTGTGTAATCAGGTCTGAGTTAAGGCCAGTGCAATGAAGCATATCTGAGACTGAGTTCATGAGCAATGCAGTGTAGAACATACTGTACAGTTCTCCACCCATCAACTTTCTGACAGACATGTCCAATACCACCATCGTACTGTATATACTATAAATAGGTGTACCTCTAATGCTCTTGCTGGCAGTGAGTGCACATCATCCCACAGCTGCTTATATGAAATAGCCAGGTCAGTGCACAGTGCACACACTGATTGGAACGATGACATATCAGGGGCTTAATGTGATGGATGACTCAGCAGTTGTACATATAATCATTTTGTTCATGTCTCTTACTTGTTGCCTATATATCTCTCCAGGAAAGCTGGCCTTTATTTCTCAGTATGTGGTGGTTCAGTCAGGACAACTCAAGAATGGATGGAATATATATTTATTGAATATAAGATGAGCAATACATTTATTATGGTTTGGCGATGTATTGGATCTGCTTTTTAGGTACTCAGATGTATTGGATCTGCTTTTTAGGTACTCAGATCAAGCGCATCAGTCCCGACCATAGGGACTCTGAATCCCCCGTACCTAAACAGTAGATCCAAAACGACAGGTGGTAGCTGGGGTGGAGGTGGGTGAGCAGCAGGTTTGTATACAGCGGCACGCTGATACAGCAGCAGCAAGCAAGCAAGAAGGCAGAGGAATGCAAACCTCTGGTTAAAGTAGCCGGTATGAAGATGGAGTGAGTGTGTGATTGGCTGAGTGAATCATGTGAATGATTCCCTCTGAACTTGCTCTGCGCATGTCTTACGACAGGCACAAATGCTCATTTATTTATCAACAGAGGGTGAGTAAGCTCACAGCACTGGCAACATGCCTGGAAACTAGTCTGTGGTCATCAGGGTTGTTACCTGTGGGTTCAATCAGGGGCGGATTAACCATCGTAGTGGCCGTTGCTACGACCCCGGTTCTTTTTATTGAGATTTTAACTGAAAGATATCCCAGGATGAGGTAGACACAGTAATAGTCATGATCACAGATCATGTTCCGTGTGGTATCTCAGAAAACAGGTGCTCTTAGGAGAAGGTTTGATAATAGATTAAAAAAGGAGATCCAAGGCACTCTGTTTCCATCCTTTATTAGCAAAAAGACAGGTAAAAGAACTACCAACGCGTTTCGGCTGTTAAGCCTCACGCACGCATGCACGCACGCTGCACGCACACACACAAACCTTGACTATATGAAAAGTGTATATATATATATATATATATATATATATATATAATATATATATATATATATATATATATATATATATATATATACATGCAAACTACACACATGTGTATATATATATATTATATATATATACACATGTGTGTAGTTTGCATGTTCTCCCTGTGTCTCCTAGGGTAGGTCTCTAACACGGACGCCTGAAGGAACTGGTTGGAATAACGTGTTCCTTCCACGCACTACATCCAACCGGAGGAAACTCCCCTCATGGGGGGAAAAAGCGACTCCTCATGCATAGAAGGAAGCATGAGGTCAGTCCGTTGCTCTCCCCAGATTGGCAGAGGGAGTGTAGAGCCCAGGATTACATTAGATAATTGACACTGGGTGAGAAAATGGGTTACACAATTGTGGGATACAAATTTAAATAGAAAAGAATAAAGAGAAGTATATTTTTTACACTGTCAGACGCTCAAGATAAAGATATTAGTGTCCATGATTATGCTCTAAAAACTACAGAAATCAAAGGACTGTGGATAAAACAACATCACATGTTAATAATAACCCATAAACCTTCCATGCATAGCGTGTGACTGTGAGGATGCAGGCTGTGGGCAGATGCCTCTCCACAGGGAAACTGTGGGCTTTATTGTGGTGTAACGCGGCTAACGCCCCATCTACAACATGGTCCATTATTGGCTAACATCAAACAAATATGAATTTCCACTGAACCGTTTTGTGCACAGATTTGCATTCATGGTGTTTAGCTGACGTGTCATTCCATATAGTGACTTCCATACAATAAGACATGCAGGTTTGGCCCGGGCGGCTGGCATAGCCGTCTGGGCACCGTCTGGGCACCTTGGCACCTTGGCAGTGTGCCGCGGGTTCAACTCCCATTCCCTACGGCCTTTACTGCGTGTCACATCCCCATCTCTCTCTCAACATTTCCTGTCAGCCTACTGTATACCTATCCCTCTACGATAGTCTCTGTGTAGAAATGTCACACACCTGCGCAGAACAACAGAACCAGGTCAGTGCACTCAACTTGTCTGATATGGAAACAACAGTATAAGATTTCAGAGATATCTGAAATAACAGTGATAACAATTTATATTTGTTTATAGCATTCAGACTTTCTGTGTAAAAACCAATGTTTATTTCCAGTGTTTCTGTGCGATGCATGTTAATCAGCTATATGATATTCAATTTAGCGGGCTACCTATAGTTGCCTGGAAACCTGCCATACATTAAAACCTGTCCACACATGAAAACATGTGGAGTACTGATATTTGTGCATATTCCAAGCCAACAGCGTAGACCTTCACTGCAAAGGCCCATATGTGACAACATGGTCTCTGCCGTTGGGCAGAAACCAGCTACGTCCAAAACAAACCTAAATGTAATAATTGTTTTATCAGCGAAACCTGCCAAATGGGCACCTGCCCGTCTGGCTTTTGGGATCTTCACAGAAATGTCACAATATAAATTGCTACTATTATGGCATGATGCCTGGTGATGGTCTTTTCCTGCAACCTGTGTGGGTCCAGTTCATGACTCGTTTCTCTATAGCTGTTGCCAATGCAATCTGACTTGCATGTCTTTAGAAAGTGAATTGTTGAAGGGAACTGGAAAATAGTGATGAATGAACACAGAATGAATACAGACTTCCCAGCTTGAAAAGCAAGCATGAAAGAGAAGCTTCTGAATGGGTCAGCTATTCATAATCAAAGCTCTCACCACCTGCTTTGAATGTGAATGTCTGACAGTATGCTGATGGCACATGTTTAGGTCCAGTATTTGATATGAATTTAGTCAATTTACATAGATATGAGTACTGCAATGCAGTGGTGTTACTTTGAGTGTTACATCATTTGTTAATGTATGACATATAATACTTACATCGACAGGTAGCTCCGTTTGGAACCTCACTGTACGCTCTTAGCTCCAAGAAGAGGTTCCGTATAGAAGTACCAATGCATCGGTAGAACGGGGGTTGAGCCGTCCAAAAACAGTGGCGAAATCTCTTTTCGCCGTATAGTTTCCAAAAGGTCTGGCTAGCTACAGATGTTACATTTAGGACAGGCATGTAACATTTTTAGACAGGGGGAGGAAACAACAATCAGACTTAAATAGCATATTTAGTCAGCCTGTGGCCTGCAGTCAACCTCGGTCCGCATGCGCAGTACTGCTTCCGTAAGATTGCATTGGGAAAACATGGTACTGGTTGACTTCATAAGCTTTGTAAGGGGTTGTTTCACCCCTGTCTAAACATTTACGTGCCTGTCCTAAGTTTATCATCTGTAGCTCGCCAGAAATACCTTGACTTTTTGGAAAGGTATACTTTGCTGCGAAAAGGGTTTTCGCCACTGCATGATTTTTGGACTTAACCCCCATTCTACCGATGCAGGGATACTTCTACAGTATACGGAACCTCTAAGAGTGTAGAGTAAGGTTCCGAACAGAGCCATTATCGACAGGTGTGTGCTGGGCTAAAGAGTTCACAGATGGATGGCGCGAACACCATATTAGGTACAAAAAAGACAACAACAACAAGAAAGTTGTTCATCAGGGGATGAATGAAGCCAGCACACATACACCGGTCTTAAATATGTGAGACAAGCCAGTCAGGCAATCAGCATTAGTGTGGAAACACACCCAGAGCTACACACGTGTGTTGCGTGAGCAGCAAAAAGAAACAATATGCCAAGTCAATAAGGTCAATAACGGGTCTAAAGGATTTAGAATAGAGGGTATGAGCGTGACATCATCCTCAAACCCGGACATTATGTGGGGAAAAAACAACTTTCTGGCCTTGACAGCCCATACATCCAAACAGAGAAGTTGGATTTGATTGCATTAAACTACGTTAAACGACATTGAAATTACTTTGTCACTCACTTTGCCACTCGATTTGCCAAGCAGTCGCACCAGCAGTGGTGAGCGCACCTCATGCACGCTCTGCTTGCTCGAATATCTATATGTTAATATCCCTATGTTAATTTATATTTGTAACTGAGAGGGTACATTTGTACTTCAAAGTTAAATGATCAATCTGGATTGTACTGTGTAGTCATATTCTGACTGACGGTGATGGTGTGCACACTGTGTACGCATGCACGCACGCACACACGCACACACACACACACACACAAATGTACAAAAAGGCCATTAGTAGACGGTAGACCGTAGTTGCGTATGATTGATCCACGCCTCATATTCCCACACTCGTTATTATAATAGAATTGACAAAAACTCATAGCAATTGTGCATAATTTATCGGCATGCAAGTACCTGTTAGGCCGTGAGGAAGTCGCTACAGTAAGTAGCCTATGCTGTAATGCAACCCCCCCCCCCCCCCCCCCCCCTCTGAAAATACCACATCAACATGCATGCAAGGTGACACGCTTGCTTAGTTGGCGGTAATTGGACTTTGGTGGTTAATTGACTCGCTTTGTTTAACGAGGGGATTATCATCAGCTAATCACAGCCATTACCCCGAGAGTGCCTGTCAGTGACTCTGTGTCCATGATCACAGGAGGCAGAGCCCTGGACTCCCAGAGGTCACACTGATCCAATGACTCTCAAGTAATATGGCTGCCATCTCTGGCAGATGCTAAGTGGCAAGCGTGGATAAGCAAAGGCAATTCCCTGGAATCCGGTCACTCAGTAGGTCAGAGTGCATTACTCTGTTGGGAGAAACGTCTGTGTCGCTGGCTTTTGGGGTTATAGCTATAAGCTCTGCATGGCAGCGTCTCAAAGTAATTACAGAAAATATAATCACACGGCACCGGAACGGGTTGCAGCGTTAAATCTACATCCATGGAAATATTCACACATTTGCCATGCTTGGCATGCCGACGGCGACATACTGCAGTTTCACACTTTCATATAGGAAAGAACCCTGAATCTGAAATGATTGTTTTGCCAGGCACCCCCACAAGAGAAGACCTTTCTTGTTCAAATATTTCAAACTTATTCTATATTTTTCACAAAATATCTCATGTAATTTATAAGCTCACAATGGGTCACATCATGGCACATTCTAAACTTGTAGATTAGCTATTTTAGCGAATGTATAAAGTAAGGTTAAAGTGGTTAAACTGTCATACAATCATATAAATGGTAAATGGTAAATGGTGCATTTATATAGCGCCTTTATCCAAGGCGCTTTACAGAGATTGTGCATTACATTCACCCATTCACACACACATTCATACACCGATGGCAGCGGAAACCATGCAAGGCACCAACTAGCACATCGGGAGCAATTAGGGGTTCAGTGTCTTGCTCAAGGACACTTCGACAGTAACTCTGGGGGAGCCCGGGTTCGAACTGGCAACCTTACGGTTACCATCCAACAGAGGTGGGGACTTGGACTCGAGACTCGAGACTCGACTTGGACTCGAGTCCCGATTTTGATGACTTTAGACTTGCTTGATCAAATAAAAAATAGACTTGGACTTGCTTGGGACTTGAATGCCAAAGACTTGAGACTTGACTTGACTTGAACGCCAAGGACTTGAGACTTGACTTGACTTGAGCCCTCTTGACTTGAACATTTTCAAGTCACTTAATATTCAACCGCGAGTTGAATTCTCCGTTGTATTCGATCAATGCCGAGAAACGCAATTAACACTCGTGTTATTATGTGTGTATTATGGGCCGGCATGTCATGATGACAATGCTGCGCTGACTGGCTCACATTCACACATTCAGTTGAATGAAACAAAATTTGATTTTTGGTGTGTAATAACTATTTTGTCAAAGTGAAAGAGCTATACAAACCCGGTTTGTATACCTTGGTAATTGGTTGTTTCTAGGTGAGGGGCGCAGCAATTTTATTTGTGTGTGCATGAGACTGGAAGTTCAGGTTTTTTGGGTGTAATTGAGGTCATAAAACCTAAAAGAAAAAAGAAAAAGAAAAATAAATGAAAATGAATGTCATGAAACCTTTAACAATGATTTTCCTGCCCACCATTAGTGCTGTATGAATCCAGTGAACTAGAGGCACGGGAAGATGTTTTAATGGCGATTAGCCTGGTCACCATTCCATTTAATTAGCCTGGGCACCATTCCATTTCGGGTTCATGAACCGGTCGGGAGAGGATGATATCGCTACGTCATGTTGTAGTATTGTTTTGTAGTCATCAATCTTCCGGAACTTCCTTTTCCCTCAAACCGATTTTTCTCAATAAAAGCTACAGGCTACGAGAGCTTTTATTGTTATTCTTCCGGTTTGAGGGAAAAGGAAGTTCCGATTGATTGTTCCTGCCTGATGACTTCAAAACAATACTACAACATGACGTAACGATATCATCCGTTCCAGACCGGTTCACACCGCTTACAGCGCCCTGACAGACAGGTTTCATTTACTGCCCATTCTAGGCCACCAAAACACTTTGTCCATATTTTTTACAGTCTATGGTTCACACGGCACTTTTGGAACAGAGACCAGGCTTTCCTCCGAGGTGGAAAGCCTGGTGAGGCGAGGTTAAATGGCGATGGTTCACCCTGAATAAACAGAGAAGGGGTATAAGGAATATCCTGGTTTGTGATTTGCATTATATATTTCCATGAATAGCACACCCTAGGGCACTCCCACAATACATGAAGAAGTGTACCAGCCGGGGTCACACATACATCCATCTTAATTTTTGAATGGAAATAACTAGGAATACATTTGTTGAGACGTTTTCCAAAAGCATGATGGTGTAAAAGACACCATTGATGATGATTGTTTTGTTTTTGCCCTTCCCTTCTAATTCGTTTTGGACTGTTGTTTTCAGCAGAATAATCAGTTATGGTAGATACATTTGATTCGAAGTGGAACGTGTTCCTCAATCATGTTGCCGGTCCTTAATTGATGTGATCCATCACATCAAAGCCCTTTTGATTGTTTACTGTCTTAGCATAATGATACGGTTGATGATGCTGCGTGTTTGGTCGTGTAAACTAATTTAAATTTTTCATTTGATTTAGTTTTAATTGTTTATCTTGTCTATCCTTGTTTTATATTATGTTTTTGTGCTCATACATAATGTCCATACATACGTATTCTGTTTGTTTTTCTGTTTATTTGTAAAAAATCCAAATAAAGTACTGATCATGAAGATGGATGTGTGTGTCAATCACTCAGATACAAGCAGTGAAATGTTGGTGGGGCATGTTCTGACATGAGACTGCACTAACACAACAATACAATATGCATGCAACAAGAAAATAATTATAATTATAATTATAATAAAAACTATAAAAAGTACTCCTGTGAGTACAGGTTTCCACCAAGTCAGCTACTGTAGGTTATTGTGCGCCAGCAATGTTGGAAATTCAGTCAATGTAGAAGTTATTGCACAGGCACAATATGTTGATTTGTGGGAGTGTACAATAGTTGTGTGAACTTTCACTGCAATCAGACACTGTGTTCATGATTTGAAGCATTTTTGTTTTCAACATATTGCACTTTTGGCAGAGGTCAACTCATCATTTGGCTTTAGTACTCCCCTCAGTACTCCCCCTGCTAGACAGAATGCCCATAGGTCATGTCTTCACTCAGTGGGGGCACATGTACTGAGCTGCCTGTCTCACATACTAAAACTGAGAAAAACTTTTCTCTACTAGAGCTGTGGTCCAGCTGCCTTACATAGCAAATCACAGTGAGTTCTGTCCTATAATGCTAATTGGCCCCACCTGGAGGGCCTTTTCAACACACACACACACACACACACACGCACGCGCACGCACGCACGCACGCACGCACGCACGCACGCACGCACGCACGCACGCACACACACACACACACACACACACACACACACACACACACACACACACACACACACACACACACACACACACACACACACACACACACACACACACACACACACACACACACACACAATGTGAAATCTCAATAAAGCACGGCATGCTACTGTCCTGCAAGGAGGTCCATAATGTAAGCCACCATGATGACTGGGCAGTGGGCCCTGGCTGGTTGGAGCTGGTTCTACGGACCGCACAGTGATACTAGGAGCTGGTTCTATGGACCACACAGTGATACTATAGGAGCTGGTTCTACGGACCACACAGTGATACTAGGAGCTGGTTCTACGGACCACACAGTGATACTAGGAGCTGGTTCTATGGACCACACAGTGATACTAGGAGCTGGTTCTATGGACCACACAATGATACTAGGAGCTGGTTCTACGGACCACACAGTGATACTAGGAGCTGGTTCTATGGACCACAAAGTGATACTATAGGAGCTGGTTCTATGGACCACACAGTGATACTAGGAGCTGGTTCTACGGACCACAGTTATACTAGGAGCTGGTTCTATGGACCACACAGTGATACTAGGAGCTGGTTCTACGGACCACACAGTGATACTAGGAGCTGGTTCTACGGACCACACAGTGATACTAGGAGCTGGTTCTATGGACCACACAGTGATACTAGGAGCTGGTTCTATGGACCACACAGTGATACTAGGAGCTGGTTCTATGGACCACACAATGATACTAGGAGCTGGTTCTACGGACCACACAGTGATACTAGGAGCTGGTTCTATGGACCACAAAGTGATACTAGGAGCTGGTTCTACGGACCACAGTTATACTAGGAGCTGGTTCTATGGACCACACAGTGATACTAGGAGCTGGTTCTATGGACCACACAGTGATACTATAGGAGCTGGTTCTATGGACCACACAGTGATACTAGGAGCTGGTTCTACAGACCACACAGTGACACTAGGAGCTGGTTCGACCGCACAGTGATACTAGGAGCTGGTTCTATGGACCACACAGTGATACTATAGGAGCTGGTTCTATGGACCACACCGTGATACTAGGAGCTGGTTCTATGGACCACACAGTGATACTAGGAGCTGGTTCTATGGACCACACAGTGACACTAGGAGCTGGTTCTATGGACCACACAGTGATACTAGGAGCTGGTTCTATGGACCACACAGTGATACTAGGAGCTGGTTCTATGGACCACACAGTGATACTAGGAGCTGGTTCTATGGACCACACAGTGACACTAGGAGCTGGTTCTATGGACCACACAGTGATACTAGGAGCTGGTTCTATGGACCACACAGTGATACTATAGGAGCTGGTTCTATGGACCACACAGTGATACTAGGAGCTGGTTCTATGGACCACACAGTGATACCAGGAGCTGGTTCTATGGAACACACAGTGATACTAGGAGCTGGTTCTATGGAACACACAGTGATACTATAGGAGCTGGTTCTATGGACCACACAGTGATACTAGGAGCTGGTTCTATGGACCACACAGTGATACTAGGAGCTGGTTCTATGGACCACACAGTGATACTAGGAGCTGGTTCTATGGAACACACAGTGATACTAGGAGCTGGTTCTATGGACCACACAGTGATACCAGGAGCTGGTTCTATGGACCACACAGTGATACTATAGGAGCTGGTTCTATGGACCACACAGTGATACTATAGGAGCTGGTTCTACAGACCACACAGTGATACTAGGAGCTGGTTCTATGGACCACACAGTGATACTATAGGAGCTGGTTCTACGGACTACACAGTGATACCAGGAGCTGGTTCTATGGACCACACAGTGATACTATAGGAGCTGGTTCTACAGACCACACAGTGATACTAGGAGCTGGTTCTATGGACCACACAGTGATACTATAGGAGCTGGTTCTACGGACTACACAGTGATACCAGGAGCTGGTTCTATGGACCACACAGTGATACTATAGGAGCTGGTTCTATGGACCACACAGTGATACTATAGGAGCTGGTTCTACGGACTACACAGTGATACTAGGAGCTGGTTCTATGGACCACACAGTGATACTATAGGAGCTGGTTCTACGGACTACACAGTGATACCAGGAGCTGGTTCTACGGACCACACAGTGATACTATCAAAGCCGTGGCCCAGCTAGTTGGAGCAGGTTCTACAGTCAGACCACCCACATTATAGCCAGGAGGTGTGCTGTGCTGGCCTGGGGAGCGAGGGCCAGATGGAGGCATGCATGATGACATGAACCTCTCAGGACTGGAGCTCTGCCCATGCACTGACACCCCACTCTCCCTGGACATCTGGCCCCAAACAGATACATTACACATACAGTGCATGCAGTATGCGCACGCACGCACACACGCGCACACACGCGCACACACACACACACACACACACACACACACACACACACACACACACACACACACACACACACACACACACACACACACACACACACACACACACACACACACACACACACACACACACACACACACACACACACACAGAAAAGCATGCACATACAGCACAAGCATACCCGGACACCTGCACACACACAGGCACGCACAAGTCTAATGAGAGCTGGAATGGAGGAGAGAGGGCACTGCTGCAATGAACTGACATCACATATTCTCTCTCCATCTCTCTTGTTTCTGGGACATCGTTGAGTCAGAGACTCTCTCTCTCTTCTGCCACACACACACACACACACACACACACACACACACACACACACACACACACACAGATAATTGGAAAACATTCCCAAACACATTTACATCTGCGAAAGCCATTATCACTCTCACATTCGTACGACCAGGCACATAATCATTAGGCCTGATTTATGCCTAAGTATTTACTCTAGAAGCTCACAACACGTCTCAGCGCAATGCATTGTGGGCTTGTAGATCAGCTAGTTTTGCTGAGCGACACAATGCATTGATTGCACCGTCTGACAATTTACAAGATAGGCATTTAGCATAAATAAACTTTCATAAATTCAGGGCGGCTGTGGCTCAGAGGTAGAGCAGGTCATCCAATGATCCGTGGGTCTACATGTCAAAGTGTCCATGGGCAAGACACTTTGCCTTACATTTACATTGCCTCAAATGAGTTGGTCGGTGGTGACTCGGTGCTAGCTTGCCACCATTGGTGTGTGAATGTGGGAAGTGAGGATGCTGGCGTCGACTGTTCGCCGCTTCACCTCCCAATGTATGAATGAATTAACCATTGTAAAGAGCTTTGAGCACTATAAAAATTCAATTCATTATAAATGCACACTTCCCTGACTCAAAGTGTTGATGAACAGAACCTCAGTAAAACTATGCCTAAACCTAAGCCTAACCTGTAAAACAAGCTAGCACCCCCTCAGCTAAGGTGTCAGCCAGAATGTCTGTCCTTCCATACATGTATGAATGGAAGTACATAATGCAACTGCATCTACTGTAAACTGACAAAGAAAGACAAGTAAATTCTCCTGTTACACACGTTTATTACAAAATGCACAAATACATGTGTACATACATACTGTAACCGTCGTTCTGCTCTTTTCCCACACAGGGAAACACTGGAGCAATATGGAAATAATAATAGCAAATAAAAAAAGCAAAAGCAAATCAACAATCAAACTGGACAGTTTCAAGTAACATTTGGATTCGGCGGCTTAGTAGGCCTACAGGACCAGAGAAGAGAGATGAGCCTGGCAGAAGGCAGGGAGAATGGAACAGGATTGTGCGTACAGTAGGCTATAGTATACAGTGAGTAGCCTGACACTTTATAGGATCACTGTTTAGAACTCTTTTCATTGTTTATTTTGAGCCACAGACCACCATTTTGATGACATTTAGCCTCAGTATTTTGTTATTGTTGGATAAGATCTTGTCCACAATTCCATGATGTATTGATGTTGGTATACCATTAGGAGAGATAACAGGCAAACAGGTCAAAATAACTATTCTTCTTCATTCTCTAATTGTGTAGACTTCCTGTAAATTAAGTAATGCAGACAATAATTTAACTCTTGAGAGTGTAAAATTATTTAACACTCAAGAGTTAAAGATCTATAAGGGTCCATATGGTTACCAACTGTCCATCATTTAGCTGGGGACCACCTGGAACCCCCTCAAGGACCACTGCTTGAGAGCCGCTGCTGTAAGTGGCACAATGGAGCTGAGATAACAAGGAATTCATATTAAAGTATACACAAAACATATCTATTTTTTTTGGTCTGTTTCCAATGTGCATAAAGAGCGGTGCCCATGGGGCCTACTTGGAATGATGCAAGTTGGAAATGCAAGTCCCGGCCACCCGGATATTATGTCTGTGTCCCTTTTATGCCCATATATGTAGTTCTTTGTCAGGCATGCCCAAATATGGAGTATATGCAGACGTCCTAATGATCTCAGAACAGGCCAGCTCCGACCCCTGGCAGGGGCCCTGTCCAGAGCCCGGGCAGAGGCCTTTTTGGGGCGAGTACAGAATGCAAGATGCCATCCAGACCGATATCGATGCGCTTCTGGTGAACGCTCTGCCGCAGCAAAATCCCATCCGTCAACAGATGGCAGCACTCTTGGTTTAGATCACATACGACACAACTGTGGGCAGACGAGTGTAGAATGAAGCTGTGGGAGCGGGCATCAACATGTGGCTGGTTTGCCGCTATTAGAGCTTGGCGAACATCGACACGATCTGCCGAGCAAACTAGAAATGGAGACGCCCCCCCCCGCAGTGTGGAGGAGTAGGTTTGGATTCCCCCCCTCACGTGGATGTTATTATTGTTCTGTTATTATTATTATGTTGTTCTAAAGACTATTAAAAACTTGATCCAAAAAATAATAATAAATACTCATAGGAGGGCTGTGGGCAGTTCAGAAACCCGTCTTCCAGTTACATCATCGTTTTTTTCAACTAACAACATGGGTATGTCATCTTTTTGCTGCTTTCCATGACAGTGTAACTGGAATTATGTATATAGTTCACACCTCCTTGCTAGTATTATTCTGATGTTGTTTGTCACAGACCAAGGACCACAATGAAAATAAGTCGAAAGACTATCCTTGACGTTTCCCAGGTGAACATGGTGGAACTTGTTTTTCGTGCTTGACGTCTGTTATAATCTGATCGCCCATGGCTGTGTACTTGTACGTGAGATCACAGTGTACTTGATATGTATTGTGTACTGCCTGAGCTGTAGCATACTTTATAGTTAGACATCTCAGACAGCAAGGTCAGCCTTGCTGCAGTTAGCGGTTATTATGTCTCAAGTGTTGTTGTCACGTCATTGGGATCCAGCTCTATAAATGTTCCTGTGTGTGTAATACATTTTGTGATACTGTCTCCTGTCGCGTTATTGTTCTCCCGGGCCCGCCGCCGCTGTCGCCGTACCAAAGGTATACTTCAACCGGATTGTCACACACACCACCCAGCCGGCACACACTACCCGTCTGTCAAACCAGACGAGGGTCCAGTACTTAGAGTTTACAACGTCGTCTAATAAAATCAAATAAAATCATGAATCCTTGCTACACCACATATTACTATTAGCCCTATATACCTTACCTATATGACTAAGCGTGGCACACATTTCTAATGAGTGTGTTGAGTGTTCAAGGTTAACCTGGGAAAGAACTGCAGCTACACAACATGAGTTGACATGTGGGGGGAAAAGATTGGACCTGCTTGAACATCCTGTGCATGTCCCGAGCTGCCAGCATTAGAAGAAGCTTTATTGTTAAAGTGTCAGAAAGGAAAGAAATGTGTTGTGTGTCGCTCGCCGGCACTACATAAACAGCATGATCCTTCCCAAATGCCTCCATTCTGGGCAATAAAAGCCACAGCCATTGACATGTAATAGTGATCAGAAAGGAGAGGAAATATTCAAGGTGTGAGGTCCTAAAAGTAGAGAAGAGAGGAACTTTTAATGGAACAGTGAGGTGGAATGACTGAAGAATCAGAGGTCCAGCAAACAAATCAAACCTGCAGAGCGAAGATTAAAAAAAAGTTCAAGTTCATAGTGGAATGCTTTGAGAAACAAAAAAAAACAACACAAAGGAGAAAAGGTTTGTGTGAAACCACCCGCTTTGGATGTTATCAACCGATAATCATTCACCTGTCGGTAACTTATCCCTCGAATACAATCTCCTGGACTCCAGGCTCCAGGACCTGGAGCCTACTGGCTGCTGTTAGGAAAACGGGGAAGTGAAATGACTGCTGCCGAAGCCAAAACATCATGAAACTGACTTACGACTTACTGACTTGCCGGTTACGACGGAGGTCAGGGTTAGATTTAGGGTTTTAGTGTTAGTAATAGTCGGACAACGCAGCCGACACGTCGGACGTCTCTGCGTTTCCTAATCACAGCCAGTAGGCTCAGGCGAGCCTTGCATTCGACTGATAAAGTAACCTACTGGTGATTACCAGATGTAATCTGCGAGTGAAACTCGGCGTGCATACAAACTCCTCGTTCCAAGTAGTCATTTCATTAATATGTGCAACAACTTCACTCCCTCTATTCTCAGCATCCGGAGATGTTTTTGGCCTTGTTGCTGCGCCGCTGGAAGCGCGTCTCGGCGGGATCAAAGCCTTGCTCCTGGGCTCCGAACAGAGCCCAGCGGGGCGTCTTGGCCATGTAGTCCAGGGCAGAGAAGCTCTGCAGTCCCCCGTTCTGTTCATCATGGGCCGCCACCAGCTCCTGGAAACGATCGTAGTCGATCCACGTCCACCACTCGCCCTCCACTTTGAACTGGACACACACACGGCAGACGAGACAAACAGAGGAGATAGAAAACTGTAGCAATGTGCATCATGTAGTTTGTTTATTAACAAGGGACAATGGACTTAAGATGTTTTCAAAAAGGAAGAACTGGAAAAGATATGGGTGCTATAAAATCCAGACATTAAATGTACTGCTTTAGCACGAAGCCACTCAAAGCAAATCACAGAAAATGCACTCTGGACAAAAATGGCATTCATAATCTCGCTCCCTATAGCGACCGGAGGACTAACTAACCGACCCTACTATAGACGCGTGTCGGTGACGCATCAAATGCAACCGTAAGTTATTATTATTTTTAAAACCAATCACGTCGATTATACAAGGTCACGGAAGGGGGTTAGCCTTAGCGATACATAAAAAGGCAATATCTCTCACTTGTCCAATTATAGACATTCTGTTGGACATCATGGCACCACTGAGGGTATGGGAATTTAGATTTAAAACAGCCATTACATGCTTCTTTTAATCTCTGTGAGTCATTGAAGGAACTGGTACGGTTTTACCCGCTACTCTGCTAATGAACCCTGAGGGCTTTAAAAAAGGAGGCCTGCTGGGAGTTAATGTAACAAGGAGGGAAGCAATTTGTTCAGCCGGAATCTCAATAGAACGTGCAGAGTTAAAGTATTCCAGTCTCTAAGCAACACAGTGTGATTGTATGGAACAAGACAGCCTCTTGTGATGAAAAATGTGACCCTGCACCATCGATTAAAAGCCAGATCTACAAGCTCACAGCGTGTCCCCTTTGTGCCGCGCTGCGAGCTTGTATGTCTGCTATTTTTGAAATCTTGAAAGTGTGAGAACTACTGATTTAGAAGAGGGCGTTTGTAGAATCGGCCTCAGTTCTTAAAGGCTGTAATAAGACACCTGGGGAGCAGTGAGGGATTAAATGCTTCAACTCAGACTGTGAGCCTCAGGGAGGGGAGAACCGGCAACCTTCTGATGACCAGATGGCCTCTCAGTCACACTCAACTACCTGAGGTCTGCCAGATGCCAACGCACTGCACTGTACATTATGCAACAGGGCGTTTCCAGGAAGCAGTCAGATTGGTTGAAATAGCCATCTAGCCCGGCTTCAAACCAGCATGATGGAACGCCTAATCAAAAACATAAAATCACACCCGTGTGAAGTGAGTGGTGCAACTCCGTGTGGGGGTCCCTGGGGGTCCCCGGGGGTTCCAGACCCACAGGAACACGGTCAGGGTGCTGGCCCGGTTCCGGCGAGCCGCTGAGCCAAAGTCCGAAACGGTAGAGAAATGAGATTTACCATGTGGGGGTCTCCGGGGGTCCCCAGGGAGTCCCTGGGGGGGTCCCCGGAACATCCAGACCCCCAGGGTCGTGCCCAGGGGGCCGGGCCGATTCCGGCGAGCCGTCCCACGTCCGAAACGGTTGAGAAATGAGAGTTACCGTGTGGGGGTCCCTCTACTGTACTGTACTGTACTGTCACTGTACTGTCTGGCACACCCAAAATCATATATACACTTAATATATGTGTGTGTGTGTGTGTGTGTGTGTGTGTGTGTGTGTGTGTGTTTGTGTGTGTGTTAGGTTGCGCACAGGTGGTGAAAAACAACCATGCTATTTTCGTGCTCAGCCTCATACCCACCCAGGCAGGCACACACACACAGCTCCGTAAGGGAGTGGTTTCACCACTCAAAAATCAGCTGTGCCAAGTCTCGCTGCTCTTTTTGCCAGGCTAGCGATTTTCCAGGGACATTTTCGGTCGTAGTGGCTACATCTGTCATTAAATAAATTATGTATTTTTAGTGAATGTCTTAGTTAGTTGTAATCAAACTGTCGTATAATCGCAATATTACACACAGACAAGCTGCCTATAACAGCCGAAACAGAACAGTATTTGGCAAGTTGTTTGTTTGGCTTTGCTTTTTGTCATGCCAGCTATTCTTAGGCCACTCATGGTCAGTTTATGCACATGGCCCAGGCTTCCGAATATCAGTATGGCAAATCTACAGCGATACCCCAAGTTTGTTATACTTCCAAGTAATGGTTGATACTTGGTTGAATATTTATCTTGGAATGCCTGGTCCATGTACAAATCAAAGACACAGCCCACCTCCAGAATCAGGACCTCCTTGTGACTGGTGTCAACAAAGACAACATCAGGTGTATTCGGAATGTTAGCAAAGACATTGCATGCACAGCTAAACCAATCTGGTAACACTCTTGAATGTTTATACATTGCTGCACTAGATGGCACATACTTTCGAACTGCATCAGACACTAGGTCAACAATCCAGTTTTTGTATGCACTACATCCATTTGTTATGTGTGCGATGGATTCAAGGTGTTGTTCAGAATCAGGATGGTTTATACAGAGTGGAGACTAAACCTAAACCTAAACCTAAGCCTAAACCTACTAACCCCCCGAACGTCACCTCCCGACGCAATCTCAAATCCCTAAACCCCTCCTCCCTCTCATCCTCTATTCTCTCCTCTCTACCCTCCCTGGAGTCATTCCTCTCCCTCTCACCTGACACTGCAACCTCATCCTTCCTCTCCTCTATCTCATCTGCATTCGACCAACACTGCCCGCTCTCATCCAGGCCAGCTCGCCCATGTCCACTGGCTCCCTGGCTATCTGAAACTCTCAGATCTGAACGAACACCTCTAAGGGCAGCCGAAAGAAAGTGGCACAAGACGAAGCTACCAGATGACCTTTCACACTTTCACTCACTCCTCTCTGCCTTTGCCCACTCACTAACCACTGCTAAAACCTCTTTCTACCACACCAAAATCCAATCCTGTACTTCTAACCCAAGGAAGCTCTTCTCCACTTTCACCTCCCTCCTTAAACCCCCTCCCCCCACTCAACCTTCATCCCTCACTGCTGATGATTTTGTCAACTACTTCGAGAAGAAGGTTGATGATATCAGCAGCTCCTTTCCTCCCCTCCCACATAAAGTGGCATCTGACTCAACCAACACCAACCCCAACATACCATGCATGTCCTCCTTCTCTCCTCTTTCCCCAGACGAGGTTCTACAACTAGTAACATCCTCTAGACCTACCACTTGTCCTCTTGACCCTGTCCCGTCTCCAATCTTCCAGACCATCGCACCTGATCTACTCCCCTTCATCACCTCCATCATCAACACCTCAGTAACCTCAGGCTGCGTCCCATCTGCCCTCAAGTCAGCCAGAGTAACACCACTCCTCAAAAAACCAACCCTTGACCCCTCAGATGTCAAGAACTACAGACCGGTATCACTCCTTTCATTTATTTCTAAAACCATTGAACGTGTCGTCTCCAACCAGCTCTCTCTCCATCTCTCACAGAACAACCTGCTGGATCCCAACCAGTCCGGATTCAAGAAGGCCCACTCCACAGAAACTGCCCTGCTGGCAGTCACAGAAGCACTACATGCTGCCCAAGCTGCTTCCCACTCTGCAGTACTGATTCTCCTAGACCTATCAGCAGCATTTGACACAGTGAACCACCAGCTGCTCCTAGACACCCTAGCGGACCTAGGCATCGGTGGAACGGCACTAAAGTGGTTCTCCTCCTACCTAACCGACCGGACCTACCAGGTTTCCTGGAAAGGTCTGTTATCATCCCCCCGAACCCTCCAAACTGGGGTCCCACAGGGATCTGTACTTGGTCCCCTCCTTTTCTCACTGTACACTAAATCCCTTGGCACTATCATCTCTGCTCACAATATATCCTATCACTGCTACGCCGATGACACACAATTGTTCCTATCCTTCCCCCCCTCTGCCACTCAGGTGGAAGAGCGCATCACTGCATGCCTGGCTGACATCTCACAGTGGATGTCCTCCAACCACCTCAAGCTGAACCCAGACAAGACTGAGCTTCTCTTCTTCCCAGCTAAGTCCTGCCCTATGCGGGAGCTAACTATTTCCGTAGACAACGCCCTGGTAACGTCTGTCCCAACAGCCAGGAATCTTGGTGTTGTCCTGGACAGTCAGCTCTCGTTCAAAGCTCACATCACAGCTGTCACTCGATCATGTAGGTTCACACTCTATAACATACAACGAATTAGACCGTTCCTCACCCAGGAATCAGCCCAGCTCCTAATCTAGACAACAGTCCTGTCAAAACTCGACTATTGTAACTCCCTCCTTACTGGCCTACCAGCATGTGCACTTAAGCCTCTCCAGCTGATCCAAAATGCAGCAGCTCGCTTGGTCTTCAACCAGCCAAAATTCTCACATGTCTCCCCCCTGCTCCGCTCCCTCCACTGGCTGCCGGTCGCTGCCCGCACAGAATACAAAACTCTGATGCTGGCATTCAAAGCAACCAAAGGTATGGCTCCCCCATATCTTGCAAGTATGATTGAACCCTACAAACCCTCCCGCGCACTCAGATCAGCCAACGCAGGGAAACTGGAAGTACCCTCACAAAAAACACCGGGACAACGCTCCACACGTCCCAAACTCTTCTGGCTCCAAAACTGTGGAATGCACTTCCCATTGCAGTCAGAACTGCAGCATCACTCCAAATCTTCCGCCGTAGCCTGAAAACCCACCTTTTCAGACTCCATCATGGCCCATAGCACTTACCCTAACCCCTTAGATAGCATTTCTGTTGGCTTAGATAGCATTTGACACAGACTTATAGCATGTTATGTAGACATCACTATAATTGTATTGTATATAGTCATAGCACGCCATAGTACATATGTATAGCATAGTAGTAAATATGTATAGTTTATATGTATAGTGTATGTATAGTTTCATTATATAGATATTCCACTGTTACTTTCTTAGCTTACGCATGTTTCATGATAAATGCTTTTATGTGATGTATTCCCATGCTTTTGTTCTTGCTTAAATGTAAGTCGCTCTGGATTAAGAGCGTCTGCTAAATGTCTAAATTGTAAATTGTAAATTGAGACACACACACACACACACACACACACACACACACACACACACACACACACACACACACACACACACACACACACACACACACACACACACACACACACACACACACACACACACACACACACACACACACACACACAGCAATTAGAACGCAGTGCCATTCTCTTTTCCCTGAGCTGCCTCCAACACTGTTACTTTATTATACATATATAGGAAAAGAAGATGTAGTCCGCACACTGTTTTGTAGCCGCCAAGGAAAAATGTATTGAAGTTAAAGATGACAACGTTTCGACCGCCAATGGGTCTTCATCAGGCATACCTGGCGAAGACCCACTGGGGGTCGAAATGGAAGGAGAGAGTGTGAGTTAAAGTTGTTGTTGTTGTGTGTGTGTGTGTGTGTGTGTGTGTGTACGTGGCGTGCACATGCATGTGTATATAAGGCAGTAGTAACAGCAGTAAATGGGGAGATTGTGAGTAAATGAATGAAGGTGTCTAAAGTGGTGGCACAACTTGCGTGCTTATAGATCACACTTAAGTAAGAAGAAAGACGGTGATGAAGAGAGAGAACCAAAGAGGAAGAAGGCGTAAATCAATGCAGTGAAATATTGATTTTGGCCTTGTTGGCCGGCTTGTGACGGATGGAGCATTAAGGGAACAACTGGCTCTTTAACAGCTTTTTCCGTGGTTGGGAAGTGTGCAACTGTGCATGTACTGCATAATATAATAATAATAATCTGTCAAAATGTCTTCATAAAACAATTTATTTTGGGGGCACGTGGAGCCTGCAGTCGGTAGTGCTGTCGCCTCACAGCTAGAAGGTCCTGGGTTCAATTCCCGCTGGGGACGCTGGGGGCGTGTTCTCTCCTCCACGTCATCAGTGGGTGGGGTTGGCGAAAGGGCCTTTCTGTGTGGAGTTTGCATGTTTTGATCATTTTTATTTTTTGTTTATCTTTATGTTCTCCCCATGTCCCTCACAAAAAACATGCAGTAGCCCTGGTCTCTAAACTTCCCCCCCCTGGCCAGCTGTGGCGCCTGTTGGAGGGGAAGGGAACTGGTTGGAATAACGTGTTCCTTCCCTGTGTGTCCAACCAGGGAAACTCCCCCTGTCAGGTGAAAAGTCCGTTGCTCTCCCCAGTGTAGAACCCAGGATTACATTTGATAATTGACACTGGGTGAAAAATGGAAAAAAGATATAAAATAATTATCCCCTCTATATTTATATAGAAAGAGAGGGGATGTTGAGTTGTGGGAGCGTGCTAAGGGGATATTGTATGTCCTGTTCCAAAGATGGGCAAAGATTAAGCTGCTTTTAAAAAGATGTAGTTCACGACGTGTCACATCGCCACATGTCCCAACTTGACGCACTGTGAGCTTGTAGATCGGCTATTCACAGCATCATATCATAATGACAGAGTATAAATTACTCATTCTAATCATTTCAGCAGATGCTTTCCTCTCTCTCTCTCTCTCACACTCTGCTATTAGGCTGATTTCCAAGGGGGAACACAGACGTAATGCTCGGTTAATTACCTCATCACACACATCGAGGGTAAGCAAAGATAGAGAGATAACAAACAAGGAGGAGGAGGGAATTCAAAAGAAGTGAGAGCTCCGACTCCGGTATTGTAATATAAGTTTACTGGGGCTTGATCCAGTTACCGGCCTACTTGGGAACAATGCAAGTTAGGATCAATGAAAATCGGGAATGTATAAGTCCTTTAATGCACGTTATTGTTCCATAGCAGGTAAGGTATGCTGCAAAGCAGACAGCAAAACAACGAACATGTTTCGGTGTGTAGCCTTCGTCAGCGTTGCCTGGCCATACATGGGATTATGGGGGTGTTGGGGGGGGGGGGGTATCGGCGGAAAATCCTTGTGTAGTGATAATCTTCCATGGAGATTGTATGGAGAATGTCTGAAGAGAGCAAACCGACTGTGAAAAGTGGACTGACTAAGAAATCAATCGGCAGATGTGGGGAATTCGGCAGGTGTAGGCTGGGGTTTGCCAATTGGCAATCAATTGGCTCAGGCAGAGCCTGGAAAGTGGACGTAGGCTCATTAGGTCCACTGGCAGAGCCTGACCAGAGCGGTTCTGAACAACCGTGAATCTGACCGACTCAAGGCCGGGCACTGCACTCCACGTGGTGGTGTGGAAAGCGTGTGTCGAATTTGAAGTACACACACACCGCGCGCACACACACACACACTACAGTATATTGTTTGCTGGTTTGTTTGTTTAAATACTGTATGCAAGCTGACATCCCATGTGAATAAGTTAAACTCGCGCAAATCAATACATGGGGAAATGGTACAGTAGCTGGGGAGAGGTATTATCCCATTCTGACCGGGCACCCATTTTGGTGTCAGCATCATGTTATGCTTTAGCTATTGAAAAATAGCAGATCTACAAGCTCATATCGCGCCACCGAGTGGCGCGATACGAGCTTGTAGGTCTGCTATTTTTGAAAAATCGAAGAACGACTGACATTTTTAGAATCTGATCTCAGGTCAGAATGGGTTCATCAGACCAGTGTGTGTCCGGCGGAAACCTCGTATGAATCTGATCTCAGGTCAGAATGGGTTATTGATGCTGTGTCTCCCCAGCAGGGGGCAGAGTACAATGGGGGAGAGGTATTATTGATGCTGTGTCTCCCCAGGGGACAGCGTACGATGAATCAACATGAAGGAACACACTGAGAGCAGCGATCAATACAACAGTGGCTGAGGAAGACATGATCATATAAAAGTCTCTTTGATGGAGTTTTTACAGCAGGCTATAGAAAAGATCCATAGAAAGAGTGAGTAAATGAACCCATTGAGACCTGCTGGAAGGCATGTGTGTCGCGATAGGCATACCACAAGAATAACATTAAGAGACAAGGGGGGGAAAAGAACATATTTAGGAAAAGGTAATACACAGTACAGTACATTTGTCTATTGTGAATGAATGAATGAATGAATGATTTTTTTTTTTTTTCGTGTCTTGTTGTTAAAGCCCATCCCTTACGGGATTATAAGACACCAAGAACATAAATAAACAGTATCACGTTCACTTCCCACACAGAAGTTATACCAAGTATTTGATCAAACAAAAACAGAAACATATACGTTTTCTTTGTCCGTATGTCCCAAGCTTTCTCTATATATTCTGCTAATGCAAATATCTTCTGTTCGAAAATCCATCTCAGTCGCTCTGCATCACTGCACCACATCAGATCTATATTTTTTACATCTGTTAAATAACTTTTGACGTAGCTCATGATACAACGGGCAATAGAAAATAAAATGGAACTCATTCTCAATATCATTTATATCACAATAGGTGCAAATACGTTCTTCTTCTGTAACTCCTCTATACCTCCCAGTCTCAAGGTGCAAGGGCAAGATCCCAGAACGAAGTTGGGCACATAGGGGTCTTTGTCTTTTGGATAATGGGGCACAGACGTACTTTTCACTAGCATAACAGCTTTTTATCGTAACAAATGTTCTCAGCTTTGGTTTGTACAATATGTCCTGTGGCCATTTGTTCTGAAATAAACTATAAAGTGTGTCTTTAACCATGGAGATGTTTACAACACTGTTATTTAGAAAACTGTCATGTAACCCAGTTCTTACAAGAGTGTCCTCTATTGCACTCGCCCATGCACCTTTTACTGTGTGTGTTTGTGATTATTATTGGCCACTAGAATGCAGCTGACTAGTAAAATCCTGACTTGGGTGGTATGTGTAGTATTTGGTTCATACAAAGCTGAACAAACCTACTTTGTTCAGAGTACAACGTTAACTCCTGTGGGATTTATCCAGCTGCTCCAGCTCTCAACATTGCAGATTGTTGACCTGGCCGGGGCTCGCGCTCTTGTGCGTGCTTTTCTTGCACATGCCGTTGATTGACAATTAAACAACGCACATGCATCCAAAGCATCCTTTTTTCACGTTCCGTTATTATTAGCCAAGGGCCGGAAAAACTATAAGATTTTATAAGATTTAATGTATTTGATTAAATCTATTTTGACAGCACTTTATGGATGGTCTCTATGGATGGTCAACGGAAGTAAGTATGTTTTACCACCAATCTTTAAGCTAAAAATTACAAACTATATATTTGATCTATTTTGCTTAAAAATAGATGCACATTGTTTTGATGGATGGTCAATGGAAGTAATAAGCATGTGTCTTACCTTTGTGTGTGCGAGAAGCAGGCAGTTGGAATGCTCGTGTTCACAGGCGATCTCGTACTGAGGCAGCATGTCAGCCAGCCGCTGGACGAAGCTGACCACTTCCTGGTGCCAGGGGACGTTGGCCATGGTCAGAGTACTGGCAGAGCTCTCCCCGCAGTACGTCACGCCCTGGGTGTGGACACACAGACAGAGGCAGGGCCAAATAAATACCCCCCACTGTTGACCTGCAGAGGGTATAGGCCAATAAATACCCCCCACTGTTGACCTGCAGAGGGTATAGTCCAAATAAATACCCCCCACTGTTGACCTGCAGAGGGTATAGTCCAAATAAATACCCCTCACTGTTGACCTGCAGAGGGTATAGTCCAAATAAATACCCCCCACTGTTGACCTGCAGAGGGTATAGTCCAAATAAATACCCCCCACTGTTGACCTGCAGAGGGTATAGGCCAATAAATACCCCCCACTGTTGACCTGCAGAGGGTATAGGCCAATAAATACCCCCCACTGTTGACCTGCAGAGGGTATAGACCAATAAATACCCCCCACTGTTGACCTGCAGAGGGTATAGACCAATAAATACCCCCCACTGTTGACCTGCAGAGGGTATAGGCCAAATAAATACCCCCCACTGTTGACCTGCAGAGGGTATAGGCCAATAAATACCCCCCACTGTTGACCTGCAGAGGGTATAGGCCAATAAATACCCCCCACTGTTGACCTGCAGAGGGTATAGGCAAACATTGAGACACAAGCCTGACAGGAAGACGTTTGAAAACACAGTCACATACATATTGTATACAACCCCCCCCCCCCCCCCCCCCCCTCCTCACCCCTCCAAAAAGAAGAAAAAATAACACTACAAATAACTAAAATAAGAAAGAATAACACCTGTGTGCTGTTTGGTAATGAAAATTCTTCAACAAAGTCTACAGGCAGTAGTTTCAATCTTTCTCCAAGTTCCCCTGTGCCCTCGAGCCTCGACCAACCAATTTAGAAATAAAATGGACACAATTCCCTGTCGTGCCTTCCCCAGCGGTGCCGGTCGATCCATCTAGGCCTCTCCAGTGGTGGGAAAGTGTTTTTCTCTACAGATGCAGAAGGAAGTCCGAGTGGACACAGAAAGAGAGTATACATGTTTTGGAATATTTCTTCCAGTACTTTGTTTGACGTTCCTGTGAACCATATTCGACAGTTGACAGGGTTTAAACTAAACAGTTCTGTCTCCAGACTTAGAATTGAGAAACGAACGGTATTCAGTGCACACATGAAAAAACATTCAATGCGGTACAATGTGCTTTTCTGTGTTCCAATAAATGTGGGCTCAATTTACAACCCCCGGGTGATATCAAACTAGCTGGCACTAGTCGGCACGCCACACAATCTGATCATGGACTTACATGTAAAGGGAGCACAATGTTGTTAACACATTTAGGCCTGACGTCGAAATAAAAAAAAAGTCCTCTGAAAGAATATATATTTCAAAGATTTGTGCCGCATTTTCACGATTTTTCAAAAATAGCAGACCTACAAGCTCGTAGATCTGCTATTTTTGAATAGCTAAAGTATAACATATGCTTAGTTAAAACACCAAAAGGGTTTCCCGTACAGAATGGGTTAAGACTGGGCATCTATCAAACTCAGCATCTTGGCAGAACACTCAACACAGTCCGTGTGGACTTTGAATAGGGTTTGGAGAGTCAAAATGAATTTAATTTAACTGCAGAGGTGTAGCCTGGCTTCCAACCTGATTCGCTACGTTCCGTGAATTTTTCCCCGAGTAGCCAAGTGACAAAACCAAATCCCGGTGAATCAGGCTGCAAACGAGGCTAGCAGAGTGGGCAACCATGGCGATCTTGATGGGCTACGTTGTGGATCGAAAGCTCAGATAAAAACATCCATTCATACCGAGGAAAAGGCTGCACTTAAGCTCCACCAATATACAGTGGTGGAAAGTAACTAAGAACTAAGTATTTTTTTGAGATATTTGTACTTTATTTGAGTATTTTCCATGTCCACTACATTTAAAACATTTACTAGTTACTACTTTGATTATTATTCCAAAATATAGCCACTTTAGCCCATATACATTTTGACCATTTTAAAATAGCCAATCTACAAGCTCACAATGTGTTTTGCGAACTTGCGATGCAACGCATTGTGAGCTTGTAGATCTGCTATTTTGTAAGATTTGTATACATTTGAAAACAGGAAAATCTGCACAGTGATTACTTTCTACTTTTGGAACTTTAAGTACATTTTGATTCCAATACTTTTATACTTCTTACTCAAGTACATTTTGAATTCCAGACTTTATCTTGTAACAGAGTAAAAGTTCTAGATTGCAGTATTGATACTTTTACTTAAGTAAAACAATTAAGTACTTCTTCCACTTTACCGATCTGTAATAAGAATGTACCGTAGAGATTCAGCTGGTACACTGAGATTTTAATAACATAAAGAAAAAAATCATAATAAATGTGTCGCTGTATGATATAAAAGAAATCCTTCAATTGTTTAAATCTGACAATATGCACAGTCTGTATAGCATCTGAATCGCAAAAAAAAAAACAATCCAACGTATACCATCGAAGTTCATTTCAAGTATGGCTAATTCACCCCCACCGCAAACAATTTTTTTTTGCACATTATCTCCAATCAGTGGATGAGAGAAACGCTGTCTGGGGTGAAAAACCATCTGGCCTTGCCTGTGACATCAACCAACGAGAGAGAGCTAATGAGAGATGAACAACAGCTCCCTGAGCGTGACACAGGAAAGCTAATGGGCTGTGGGGATCGTAGCAAAGAGCCCACGATGACACCGGGAGGATTAACGTGGGCATTGGCTCTTAACCCATTTTGGGTGGGGACCTGGCACGAAACATTTTCAGAGGTGGGTCGGTGGGCAAATGCATATAATTTCGGGGTGTCCTTGACATGAAAAAGTTTGAGCACCACTGACAAAAAAATAGGTTTTTCCGAAAACTGTCAGGATTTAGAAGACATTTTTTTAATCTGGTCTCAGGTCTTAATGGGTTAACACACACACTCAAACACTCCCACAGACACTCATCCATTCTCACAATGGACACAGAAGGGCTGAGCGCATTGGTGTTGTTGTACAGATTTTACGGTGTCTTAATTAAAATGGCTTCGTTTAGCAGCCTCGTCACGGAGTCGTCAGTTGAAACGTTCCCTTTCCACCAAGGTCGTTTTTCCTCAGCGTAGCATACGGTATCGTTTTGAATTCTGCGCTGCCCGTTCACGTGTGGTGTTTTCATCACGGACGGGCGAAACGTTGTTTGGTTAAAATAAAGAGAGTAAACATAATTATCGTGTGTGGACTTTCCTTTCTTTGTTTGGACAGGAGCGCTGTGTGTTTTCAACGCTTTGGTGGAGTGGACACACAAGACTGTGCATATTCAACTCAGGTGGTCACGGGCTACAGGGCGGGTGTGTGGAGGATGTGTGGGTCCAACCTGGCTTGCGGGAGAGTGCTGAAAGCAAGCTGCCATGCAGCCAGCAGTCATGTCAAAGTCAGTGACATTTGCCTGAAGGTAGCACATTCCTGCAACTTACTTACTGCCCTTTATGCCGTCTGGCATGTAGCCTAGGGCATCAACAAAGGATCTCCATTCCCGTCTGTTCTGGGCCAACGTACTGTACACTCCTGCCTGTATGAAACCAACTACCAAGCCAGAGGCAATGTGCCATAGCAGCATGATGATGTACATAGAATACCTGTCGGGTCATTTCGTCTAGTCGTTAGTAGTTGTTGTGTATATGTGTAACCGTATACTGTAGTGTACGTCCATCGATTGCTTAATGTTTAGTTGTGTAAAGCACTTTGAACACAACTCTTTGATGTTGTGCTACAGTAAGCCTCTTGGTCCCAAGGCTCTTATTAAGGCTGCTATATAAAGTACAGCAGCCTTGTGTTCATACAACAGAAAGAGTGGGTATTGGGTGAGACTCTCGTTATGTATCTTTCAGGACCTTTCACTGCCTCGTCTCAACCATTACTCTATGGCTCTGGTCTCAGAATTTGACATTCCGTTTCTCTCCAAAGTTGAATGTTGCCACCACTGTTGGAGCAGCTATAAACTACACAGGTTCATCCCGATGTTCTGGGCATTATTGTAAAGTTAGTGTTTACAGACTAACATCAGTCACTCTACCATTCAATGTAGTAGAAGACCTTGCCTGTTTACACCGCAGATAGGTCGTCTCCGCCAACAGGAAATACGTTCACTGCGACCAGGCCAGGGGACCCGTCTCTGAACGTGTCTTTATGTACCGAGTGGCATACCGATTTACAACTTTAACGCCTGTTGGGTCACAGGACTGAGGAGCAGTGCAGCAGATATGATCGCTGGTAGATACCAGTGAGCTGGACGGAGGATGTGGCTGCATGCGGCCAGCACAGGGAGGAGGGGAGGGAGGTGGGGCAGAATAATTGAACGGCCAGCACAGGGAGGAGGAGGGGAGGTGGGGCAGAAGAATTGATGGGGAGTCTCGGTGTTATCAGCCTTGCCTGGAGGCTCGCTGAATAAAGAGCAACTACCCAGAGCCCCCAGTATAAATCATCAGGAAGAGTGAGAGAGAGAGAGAGATAGGAGAGGATGTATAAAATGTACAGTGGTGGAAAGTAACAAAGTTAAGTTTTAAGTACTGTGCTGTGACATTCTGCATAATGAGTACTGTTGGGGTTATTCTTGCTATGTACAGTATATAGCAACATAAAAATTTTGTCATTTTTGAATAAATATTCGATTTTCTTTTCTCCGAAAACCTAGGGCCCTTTCTGAAACCAATCCCTTGACTTGAAGTGCTCTCGGGAGGTTCCCTCGTCAGGAAGTGCCCCTCCAGCTGAATCAAGTTGCCTTGATTAGGGTGCTGGGTTTAAAAAACACTCGCCCTCCTTGTGAAGAAACAGGAAACAGACACCATTCGTTGCCATGGTTACCATCATGCAATTGTGTTACCTGTTATTTTGTTTGTACAGTTATATTGCATTGCATCGTGTATGTTTGTGTGACATGTGGATTTCATTAATATGGAAAAAGGAAATACAGCATGACTGTCAAAAATGACATAAACATCCATGGTGTTTATAAATCATTGTGTTAAAAGTTGTTTTGTTTGTGTGGTTTTTCACGGTGGGGTAAATAAAGAGCCCTTGTGAACATCAGTTGGAGCGTTGTCTATTCTGCATCAGATGAAGATTGTTTAGGAGGAGTTTATTTATCACACTTAATTTGGCGCAGCCTCGCGTGAACGCGCATATCGAGGGCAAGTGTGTAGGGTGAGTGTCGAGGAGCTGGTTTCAGAAAGGGGGCAGGTCAGGCTTTCGAAGGCGTTTTTAGAATCTGCCTCAGTCCTATGCCAATGCTTTTATACTTTTACTAAAGTACATTTTGAATTATTTTAATTTAATTAACGTAACAAAGTAGTTCTACATTGCCGTATTGATACTTTTACTTAAGTAACTAAACTGAGTACTTTTTCCACCACTGAAAATGTATCTGTGTACACACATGTGAGGGGGGACGACGACAACGACGACGACAGAGATATCCATTGCTTCTTCACGAAGCAGTCAATACCTATCATCAAGGCTCTCCTCACTGATGTGTACTGTATATACAGTATACGACAGCTGGTTTGTGTGCCTGAAAAAATAATGGCATGATGCATTTTTATTGCGGCGCAACTGTGCCCCATGACTAATCTTTCTTCATGCCTCTCTCGCTCTCTAGAATCTATTTCCCCACCTGGGTGACCATGCGCACCAGATGCAGGATTGGCGATAAATATAAATCAGATAACGGCATCGCTGCAAAACAAACAAATGAAGGGACACGTGACAATAAACTGCAGCATGGGTAGTAATTGTTGTTGCACCACATATATACCGGCTGGTTGATCACAGGACTAATAACTCGTGTTGATGGTGAAGCCTCCGTTTGCAGACCGCGGCACACGCAAACATAAACAGTAGACATTGGCAGGGAGACGGATTAAATAGTACTACAAACACGCTCGGAGGGAGAAGACGAAAACACTTGAATTTTTAAGGAGAGTGGGAAGACAATTTCTCTTTGTGCATGGGGGTTTCTTTATGGAGGACTTAGGGGAGGCAGAAGATGAAAGCTCTGTCAGGATTGGTACATTGTGCAGTGGTGGTACATTGTGTTTCTTGTGGAGAATGTAATTAAAAGCTTGGCTTGCCAATATTTTCCACCACACTCTGATAGCGAGACGACGGATTTTCTCAAGACTATAAACATGGTGCAACTGTTTTTGTGTGCTGCTGCCATCAGCATATCCCCACACGGTTTGCTTTGTTCTGATACAAATTGGTTGTTGTCGTTAACTGTAGAATCAATGAGAGTTCCCTGCTTTTGTCCTCAGAAAAAGAAGAATAAACCCACACACTCATCTGCTTCAGTGCAATTTATTGACAGCGTTTCAAGCCAAGGCTCTTCATCTCGTCAAACTTGGTCGAAACTTGCTCGAAACATTGTCAATAAATGACATTGGAGCAGATGAAAGTGCGGGTTTATTCTTATTTTTCTCACTTTCCAACCCACCACCTGTCCACCTCAATTATACGTGATGTGCGTATTCTATTAGTTTTCCCTGCTTTTGTGCTTGCCAAAAACTATAAATAGCAGAATGTGAAGGCGTTTATCAATCAATATAATGGAACATGTCTCCATAGCCCAAATTGATCAAATCAGAACATACATTTTAAGTAACCACACTATACTTTACATTGGCGGTGACCATGACCATTGAAATACTGTACGTAGATGCAAAGATACAGTCTACCATTCATTGTCAATGGAAGCCAAGAGACATGAAGATAAAAAATATGCATCCAAAGTTTGTAGCTGCTGCAAAAGCTAGTTGGGTTCAGCTTCCAGATGCAAAGCAATAACTGTAGCTGCAAAGACACATGTCACTACGGACGCACGCTTGATGACGCCAACGACCATGACGTCACTACGGACGCACGCTTGATGACGCCAACGACCATGACGTCACTACGGACGCACGCTTCATGACGCCAACGATCATGACGTCACTACGGACGCACGCTTCATGACACCAACGACCATGACGTCACTACGGACGCACGCTTGATGACGCTAACGATCATGACGTCACTACGGACGCACGCTTCATGACGCCAACGATCATGACGTCAGTACGGACGCACGCTTCATGACACCAACGACCATGACGTCACTACGGACGCACGCTTGATGACGCCAACGACCATGACGTCACTACGGACGCACGCTTCATGACGCTAACGACCATGACGTCACTACGGACACACGCTTCATGACGCCAACGACCATGACGTCACTACGGACGCACGCTTGATGACGCTAACGACCATGACGTCACTACGGACGCACGCTTCATGACGCCAACGACCATGACGTCACTACGGACGCACGCTTGATGACGCTAACGACCATGACGTCACTACGGACGCACGCTTGATGACGCTAACGACCATGACGTCACTACGGACGCACGCTTGATGACGCCAACGACCATGACGTCACTACGGACACACGCTTGATGACACTAACGACCATGACGTCACTACGGACGCACGCTTGATGACGCCAACGACCATGACGTCACTACGGACACACGCTTGATGACGCCAACGACCATGACGTCACTACGGACACACGCTTGATGACGCCAACGACCATGACGTCACTACGGACGCACGCTTGATGACGCCAACGACCATGACGTCACTACGGACGCACGCTTGATGACGCTAACGACCATGACGTCACTACGGACGCACGCTTGATGACGCCAACGACCATGACGTCACTACGGACGCACGCTTGATGACGCCAACGACCATGACGTCACTACGGACGCACGCTTGATGACACTAACGACCATGACGTCACTACGGACGCACGCTTGATGACACTAACGACCATGACGTCACTACGGACGCACGCTTGATGACGCCAACGACCATGACGTCACTACGGACACACGCTTGATGACGCCAACGACCATGACGTCACTACGGACGCACGCTTGATGACACTAACGACCATGACGTCACTACGGACGCACGCTTGATGACGCCAACGACCATGACGTCACTACGGACGCACGCTTGATGACGCTAACGACCATGACGTCACTACGGACGCACGCTTGATGACACTAACGACCATGACGTCACTACGGACGCACGCTTGATGACGCCAACGACCATGACGTCACTACGGACGCACGCTTGATGACACTAACGACCATGACGTCACTACGGACGCACGCTTGATGACGCCAACGACCATGCGAACAACAGATTTCACAAAGAGACACATTATGCTGTGATCTTTGCCATGAACCATTGATGAGGACTACTTTGAGAATTGTCTTTTACACTCCTCAATCATACTGTTAGCAGCCAGGCCTTTACACTCCTCTATCATACTGTTAGCAGCCAGGCATAAATTATGTCCAAGTCAATAATTGCCTGAAGTTAAGCAGCCTGAAGGGCTATAGCAGCATAGTGAAGGACAACACAGATCCCAATCAAAGGGGAGAGAGATTGACTCAAGTGGAGGACTGGAGGTCACCCCATGTCAACGAGAGGGTTACATTAATGAGTTTCCAGAGCCAGGACACACATTAGTCCGAGCTGCGAAGCTTGCATTGTTGTGCATTGTAAACCTAGACCCACTGTACTTGGTGCGTCTTGGAAAGCCTTGTCTTCTCTTAAATCTAGGGGGACGGGTTCTAGCGTGCATGCGCGTGCACCGTTCGGTTCCGTACCTGTGCATGCATGTCACAATTTGTTTGGTACCGCGGCGACGGTACTGCGTTCTACGAGCATGACACCACTGCTTGAGATGTTGTGGGACATGATTATTTATGAACAAACTCAATAGCCAAAAACGATTAAAATTATATCCAAACATTTTCCAGAACATTAAGTTAATTCCAAAACTGTTTGGGAAACTTTATTCTTATTTTTTCAAAATAATTGAATGAATTTAATGACGGTGGGAAGTTCCCACGGTGGGAACCCTGAAACAATAATGCTGTCGGACATCTTTATAGGATTTAAATTGGGTTTCATAATGGACAATGTTGCACTGCAGCTACAAATGAGCCTGTGTGCAGTTCACTGACAGGTGTGTGTTGAGCATACATAGATACACGCACTGCCCTTTTATCTGAATTCCCCCCTGGTTCTGTAGGATTTACAGTGAACAAGTCAAGGATCAGCATATACAGTATTTGTCTACCAGGAAAGGCATGCAAGTATAATGGGAGGGAATGCCAATTGAGCTCATTTATTTATATAAACATGTCAGCTCTACAATACATATACAGCATATTGTAGCTGCCACAACTCCATGTGCGCGCCTGTGGCTGTGTGTGCATATACTCTGTACAGTATGTGCATGTCTGTGTGTCTGTGCGTGTGCGCAGATACCGTACAGCAGCGGTTCCCAAACCTTTTTGGCCGTGCACCCCCTGTTACTTCCTGACCTAGCTGACGCACCCCCCCCCCCCCCCCCCCCCTCACATGGAAATATAAATTGCATAAGCTATAGACATACATTTCCTATTTATTCACATATATCCACACGCAGCATAGGCTATATTCTGCATATAGCTACTTGCCATATATTGGCATAATATGATAATATACATATAAAATAAAATAGGGATTCACCGAAAGGGAAATTCTTGGCCGAAACCGAATATAGGAAACAGTTGGCCGAAAACCGAATACCGAATATCAGAATATGATTAATATTATATATCTTTTTTCCTACCATTGCTGTCATGGCCGTACCTTAAAGCTACCTGATTTATGGCAAAAATAAATGGTTATGGCAAAACTTAAATAATAATCACTATTATGGGTCCATAAAACATTTATTCAGCTCTTTTAAATGCATTAATTGCGTACACTATTCGGTGATATATTTTCTGCCTATTCGGGCCGAAACCGAATAGGCCAAAAATGCATTTTTTTGCAGAATATTTTCTGCGGCCGAATATTCGGTGCATCACTCAAATAAAACCATAGCACCACCATTAGCCTCTTCATGTACAGTATATGCGCATGAGTCCATGACCACCTTAGATGGGTATCTCAGTCAGATTACCTGTCCAATCTAATGCTCCCTTACCCTCCCTTAGATGGGTACTGTATCTCAGTCAGATTACCTGTCCAATCTAATGCTCCCTTACCCTCCCTTGCTACCACAGCATTCGTTGTGATATAGAGTTAATTGCTATGTAGCAAAGGGATCGATATAGCCTCCTGCCAGGGACCTTCTATTTGAGTCAATGGTGGTCTAAGGGGAAGGCTTAGAGAGGAAACTAAGTATGGTATGGTGTAGGAATTTGGACCTGTATGTGGCCATACATACAGTACATTGCCAGGCAACACACACACACACACACACACACACACACACACACACACACACACACACACACACACACACACACACCCTTGTAAACAGGTACTCACTGACATTATCAGTAAGCCTCTCTCAGACTATAAATAAATAAATAAAGGGTGTGCTGCAACTCTCAACACAGCCTTCCGTTCTCCACATCAAGGTCTGCATGGCAACCAGATTGTAGCCAACCTTTTGCCCAGTGTTTCGTTCTACCACTCTCAAAGCTGTTGACCTTTGACCTTTTGCCCAGTGTTTCGTTCTACCACTCTCAAAGCTGTTGACCTTTGTGCGGTTTCATTTGGTTCAGTGGTTTTCAACCAGTGGTCCGGGGACCACCAGTGGTCCTTGAGGGGGTTCCAGGTGGTCCTCGGCTAAATGATGGAGAGTTGGTAACCAAATGGACCCTTATTAGATCTTTAATTCTTGAGACTCTCTCTGAGTTACAGACCCATAAGGGTCCATTTGGTTCCTAATTATCAATTAGCTGGGGACCCCCTGGAACCCCTAGGGTTCCCCGGACCCCACTTTGGTATTGGTAACCACTGAGCTAGAGGAGTCAGGACAGAGAGACGAGCATGTGGAGGACCAGTGGACATGGGGAGAGGGACCGATAAGAAGGGGGGCTGGGTTGGGTGGGGTTCACGTGGATGCGCATTAGGGACAGGCCGGGCAGATGGAGGAAGCTGTTCAAACCAATTAGTTAGCGCCCCAGGAGCTGAATAAAAATAGAATACAACCACATTTCAATGATGACTTCAAAAGGTTGGTCTCCCGCATTCCTAGTTCTCTGAAGTGGAGACAATTAATTCTGTTTTTGGGGTAGTTTTTTGAGGAAAACGGTGCAGTTTGTTGTCCAGTACAAACTGCACTGGACAACAAGGCTGGTAACAAATAATAGCCATGGTTGTAATAACAACATGGCTTCCCTGTGGATCTGGAACCAAAACAAACCAAATGTTGATGATGTTGGATCACAGAATGAGTGTTTCTCTATGGAGAATAACATGGGGTCATCTTAAAATCGTCTGATATAAGAATTGTGGTCCAAAAATAAACAAACTGTCTCCGCAATATTGTCTGGGAGGTGTCTCTGTATCGTTTAAGACAGTCAGTCATATTTGATACAGTCTGTTTCTAGCGAAAGTCTAACTAATTCAGCAGCAGTAACATTAGCGTTTTCTCTCAGTCAGTTAATTCTTCATATCCATATGAGTGCAAAACGGCCAGTTTTTATATGAGGTGATCTAAAATCCCCCTATGGGGATTATAATACAAATAAAAAAAGTACATGAACCTGTGGACTCTACCGATATTGACGTCAGACTTCGGTGCTCTTTTGGTGCCATGTTTATTGCATTTTTATTTCTTTTATACTTCCTTTATATATTTTAAACATCCTCCTTATTGGTCCAGTGGTTACCAAGTAGCTGTGCAGAACACACACAAGGGGCGAAAACACAATCTTTGCTCAATCCCAGCCTTCTGTCCGGGTAGAGAAAAAGTATTATTTGTAAGAGCATCAGGTGTAACATCCGTCTCACTTGATGGATAATGATGATGGATATATAATTGATGGACTGTGAAGAACACGCCCAGGAAGATGTTGACACAGATGTTTTGAAATATTTACCTAGCTACTAGCTAGCACCGTGGCGCTGTCAAGCCCATTCAGTCAAAACCATTTCTCCCCATTACATTTCCATTAAAGCTACGTTCAGGCTAATTCAGGATCATTATATAAATGTTACTTGGTAAAGCACTGTGTTCAGGGTATGTGCTGAAGACAGATTTATCTGTGGATGGAGATTTCATTGAGGTGAGCTGTCCTAAATTCATTCATTGCTTAAAACCAGTGCCAGCAGTACTCCTGGCTCATTTGCTCTTGGCAAATAACATTGGCGAGGAGTTTTTAGACAGACATTGCAGCTTTGCACCAATAGAAAGTATGAAGATTCACACTGAATATGTGAGAGCGGCGAATGAACAAATGGTAATAAGCAAGCGTAGAAAAGAATATAGTGCAGTGCAGTATGTGGTAATTCTTTCATTACGTCTGAACCGAGTGGTGCTGTGCTGTACGTGTGTGTGTTAGGCTGCGCAACAGTGACACTTGGTGGTCACACACATACAGATACATGTATACTGTATATACAGACACACATTGCTGCGCATAAGAGTGGCTAGCACCACTCAGAAAGCTCCCAAAACATTGTGTGCATTGTTGGAAGTTTCATGAGTTTCATGAACACTTACCCAGTGGTGGGAAAAGTACTCACGTGTTTTACTTAAGTACAATTATAAATACTGCAATATATAAATACCGTTACGTTACAAGTAAAAGTCTGGAATTTGCCTCCAGAGATGTAGAGGAGTAGAAGTAAAAGTGGATGGAAAATATTCAAGTGAAGTATGGATACCTAAAAATTGTACTTAAGTACAGTACTTAAGTAAATTTACTTAGTTACTTTACACCACTGATTTTGCTGTGTGTGTCTGTGCAACTTTGCATGCTGATCAGACCTACCTTGACTTCTATAAAGTCCGGCTGGCCGATGGCGATTAGCTCAGAGTAGGACAGCATCTCTTCCACGTTCCAAGCCTTCACCAGAGTCAGCCTGTACACCGTCCTCTGCCTCTGCATGCCAGGAGGGATGGGTCGGTGCAGGCGCAAAGTGGAGGCAAAGGAAATGACCATTACAATTTTGCATTTATCAGACACTCTTAATCCAGAGCGAATTACAGTAAGCCAGAACAACACATGGTAATACATCAAATGCATAGAAATAGTCATCAAGGATCAGAAGAAAGCTGAGAACCTAACATCCATCTAACGGTAGAATATCTGTACAATGAAACTATAGTGTATAGTGTACACTATAGAGTGCCATGTCTACAAAAAATACTATCTAAGTTTAGCCTTTGCATAAAGCCTGTAAGGTCAAGTGCTACGAGCCTATAAAATGGAGTCTGAAAAGGTGATTTTTCAGACTACGGCGGAAGATTGGGAGTGAGTCTGCTGTTCTGATTGCAAAACCCGGGAAGGGGTCATACCTATGTTCCCTCAGCCCTATGTTCCCTCAGCCCCGAGGTGCGCTGCGGGTCGGGAGAGGGTTGCGGTTAGGTTTAGGTGTCTGCCCCGGGGGTGCGCTGCGGGTCGGGAGAGGGTTGCGGTTAGGTTTAGGTAACTGCCCCGGGGGAGGTTAGGGTTAGGGTGAGGGAGGAGGTAGGTTGTTGTAGGCTGAGGGAACATAGGGCTGAGGGAACATAGGTACGGTCCCCTTGGGAAGTTCATTCCAAGTTCAGCCAACAGGGAGAATAGTCTGGGATGTACATAGACAGAAGGGGAAGAAGCAAGAAGATAATTAAGTGTGGCGTAGAGGGACGCAGGGAAGGTTTGGAGAGAGGGAAAACGGAGCAGAGAAATCAGTTGTAGATTACTGTACACATAATACTGTATGCTGTTAGAATGCATTAAAGCAATTTAAAACAAAGACTTTGGTGTCTTTGAAAAACGTTTTTATTAAAGTTTTCATGGCATTAATTTTCATTTATTTTAATTTTACGTTTTTCTTTTAGGTTCTATGACCTCAATTACTAACCTGACTCTGCCAGATGGGGGCGGTATTGAGTAACCATGTTCCCCACAATTGTGTGTAGCAAGCTTCTTGGATCTGGCAGTGCCAGGTTACTCAATTACACCCACACAGGCTGAACTTTGAACATTAAGTGGATTTTCTGTGGTTTGGTTTATCTTTTCTGTGTACAGGTACAATCGCTCAACACAAGCTTCACGGGTGCTGAGACTGTACTAGATAAGGATTATCTATTTAAGTCTAAAGGACTTTGATAGATGGTCTAAGTTTCAATTAAATGACCTCAACTCTCCCATCTCTCTATCACAGGTGAGGAAGAGAGAGAAATAGAGGGAGAGAGACAGAGAGAGCAGCTGCTGAATCGGTAACTATTCATCAGAACTGTCTATCTGACATAAACTATGATAAGTCGAATGATGAAATCAGTCACATAATATATGACGTAATATGACAACATCAACCACAGACTACAAACTCTACATGGCAGTGCAATCAATCTTGTCTGTAGTAGCCAGTGTCGTAATTGCAGTGGTCTGCTGGGGGTCAACACATCAACACAAGGCGAGAAGGGACATTAACATACTGAACAAGCTAGTAAGGAAGGATATATACTCTATAGACTGTGACGCTATAGCGTCACAGTCCCGCCCCCTTTCATGACGATGAGCGATTCCCAATGAGACGATTCAAATAGACATTTCAGAAAGTATTTATTTAAAACCTCGGACAAAGGATGGTGACAAATCATGACAAATTTTTTTTGGGGGGGGGGGGGGGCGAACAAATACTAGTGTTGTACTGTACCCTGCCCTGACTGGTCTATTTACGTATTTACTTTTCCCGACTGGTGGTCTCTCTAGCAGTATGCCCATTTTGTCGCGCAATCGTCATTGTGTATTGGCTGCCGCTGCATGCTTGCCTCTCGCTGCAATGACCATTCTGACCATACGCCCCAAATAATAATAATAATAATACTTTATACGTCCCGGCGGCGCCACTGACATGAATCACCACACCGTGTAGAGCTCATGATCCCGATAGAGTACAACGATTCTGGAGTACCGAGTTGGTGTTGGCTAGACCGCACTTTTGCAATGCATCGCATCAAATCACCTCAAAATAGTAACAAAGCTCTGATATGGTCATTTCAGTCAATCACGTTAAACACCCTTTGGGAGGCAACGCCGTGTAATGTTAACAGTGTTGCAAGATTAAGTTGAGCCTATTCACAATACACTTGTTTCTTCACCAAAACTGAGTTGTCATGTACATGTAAATGACAGCAGGACATGCATAATGGATAGTTATATATAGCAGGTACAGTAGAACAAAAAGGTAAAAGGTTGAGTTGTACTCTGAGATAGTTTGAGGTGAACTACCCATGTATGCCTACTGTGTTTATGGCAACTTCAGCGAACATACCACCAGGGATTAAAACACAGACCCAAAGAATGCTTGATACTTCTCAAATAGGCTACATCTCAACTTAGAACACAGAACTGTAATTGACTACTGCACAACCTGTCTCTGATTTTGTAAAAGTAAAATATTAACCACTACATTGCTACGTATTCTGCATGGCCTGCTGTTATTTACATGGAAAAATGCCCATGTGCACCTTATTGTAAGTTTGTGTTCAAAAGGGTATTTCATTGGGCAAAAAAAAGTTTGGCTCTGAATGTGTAGATTAAAAGATATGTGTATATTAAAATACAAGTCAAAAGAAAAATATAATAGTAGGAGTTGCTGTAACTGCAACCACCCCAGTTATTATATGGACAGCTATACAACACAGTACACCATTTGAAGTTGAAAGTTCCTACTATTCTGCATGTCTGCAAGTTACATTTGCATTACATTTAAAAAACCCAACAACACTGTCTGAATGGGTCTCTCTCACCTTCCTCTTGCACAACCACTGAGATAGATTGGACAATAGAAGCCTGAAATTATCATGAACAAACTGGATTCCTATAAACCACAGATATAAATTCAACAACTCATCCCAATTTGAATATGTTTTAAAAACCAAGACAAAAACACAAGTCACAACTAACTAAATGCAATGAAAGAATAAAGTCTACCTGGTAGTTTGTTTTCCAAGACACAAACAAACCCCCTGAAATATATTATGAACACAGTATTCATAAATAGTACACTAACACCAGCCTTCACATCTAGACTTTGTACACAGCCTACTGTATATTAGTGTACACTGTAAACAATAAATGCACAAATAAAGTTGCAATGTACTTTCAGTTTCAGTTCAATTGGTTTCACTTTAGTACATACACTTTTAGTACTAGAGGGTACCAATATACATTGGGGTCCAGAGATAGAAATGGGGATCACATAGCCTAATTCAGGTCAAACCGGGGGTCCTTGAAATGAAAATGATTAAAAATCGCTAGGGCCGTACAAATCATCTCTTATGGGTGCCCTTGGCATATATTGTCTAATGGGGGTCCACATGCTAATGAGTGTACAACAGGACTGTTGTTTCAACAGCCATCAATCTGCACAGACCACACTGCTTTGCATTACAATGAATGCTAGGTGTTGATGGGCTGGTTCACCATTTTCTGGTGTAAATGTCGTCAAAGAGGACATTTCATCTACCCTCTATTAGGGGAAAGAAAAGTGTAGTAATTATTTATGCTGGTACAAATCTTATGTTCTCTAGTGGTCGAAGTAGTCCTCTGAGACAAATCTAATATACACCAGGTCTACAGCTCAAATTACAGTGAAACAAAGAATATGATTGAGATTTTTTTTTATTTTATATTGAGACTTGTTTATTTCTACAGCATAATGTTGATGTGGCATGTTCCACAAAGACAATACAGTATATAACAACAGAATCATAATAATAAAACATGTAGGGTCAGATGTAATGAAGCAGAAAGAAATAATGTAGATAGATTCTTGCAATAGGGGAAAATCAAAAAGGGACTCTAACAGACTCAAACACAAGTCACCACCACACGCAAAAAGTTACTTAACAGTATGTTAAGTTTACTTCCAATTAATCAACACCACAAGGAAACAGTTTAAATCCAGCGTTTACTTGTGAACTTCTACATAATTTGAGCGAATGAAAGCTTTTCCACATAAATCACAATGAAAGTGTTTCTCTCAAGTGTGAATTATTTTGTGTCTTTTTAGGTTGGCCTTCAGAGAAAAGTTTTGTCCACACTGATCACATCCATAGGGTTTCTCTCCAGTGTGAATACTCTGGTGTCTTTTAAGGTTGGTCAATTGAGAGAAGTGTTGTCCACAATGATCGCACCCATAGGGTTTCTCTCCCATGTGAATTCTCTGGTGGCTTTTAAGGTTGGCCAAATTAGAGAAGTGTTGTTCACACTGATCACATCCATAGGCTTTCTCTCCAGTGTGAATTCTCTGGTGGTTTTTAAGGGTAGTCATTTGAGAGAAGTGTTGTTCACACTGATCACATCCATAGGGTTTCTCTCCAGTGTGAACTCTCTGGTGGACTTTAAGGCTAGACATTTGAGAGAAGTGTTGTCCACATTGATCACATCCATAGGGTTTCTCTCCAGTGTGAATTCGCTGGTGGATTTTAAGGGTAGACATTTGAGAGAAGTGTTGTTCACACTGATCACATCCATAGGGTTTCTCTCCAGTGTGAACTCTCTGGTGGACTTTAAGGCTAGACATTTGAGAGAAGTGTTGTCCACACTGATCACACCCATGAGGTTTCTCTCCAGTGTGTATTCTTTGGTGGCTTTTAAGGCCATTCATTGCAGAGAAGTGTTGTCCACACTGATCACACCCATAAGGTTTCTCTCCAGTATGACTTCTCTGGTGGCATTTAAGGCTAGATATGTAAGAGAAGTGTTGTCCACACTGATCACATCCATAGGGTTTCTCTCCAGTGTGAATTCGCTGGTGGATTTTAAGGCTAGACATTTCAGAGAAGTGTTGTCCACACTGATCACATCCATGAGGTTTCTCTCCAGTGTGAACTCTCTGGTGGATTTTAAGGCTAGACATTTGAGAGAAGTGTTGTCCACACTGATCACACACAATGAGCTTCTTTCCGGTGTGAATTCGCTGGTGTATTTTAAGTTTGTTAATGCTAGGGAAGTGTTTTCCACACTGATCACAGCATTGGTGTTTTTTCTTTGCCAAGCTTCTTTGTTCATTCACCTCTGGTAGGTCAGGGCAATCAGACTGATGAGACACTGGATTGGAAACAAATACAAAGATTGTTGATAGGTAGAAAGACAGCACTTTGTGGACTTAAAAGTAGATGTTGCAACAAATCCCTATGTAGCCAATGAACAATGGCTCTAAAAATGTTAATACATTGCATGACTAAAAATATAGGAATTAAGTGGTTACTTAATACTTAAGTAATACTAGACTTATTTAAAAGAAACATTCCAAAGGTCAAATTACATTGAAACACAGTATAAGATTCAGAATTAATAATAATAAAATGACTAAAATTGACAATATTTAGGGGAAAGAAAACAGAACACGGGGGTTGAAAAGGGAGGTAGAGTAACATACCAAGGTCTTTGGGTTCCTCCTGTTCAGCAGAAATGTCCTTGGTGGAGTCAAGAGAGTTCATTTTCAGCTGAAGTCTGGAGTCCAGAGTCACATCTGATCATAAATGATTGATATCCCGGAGCGGGAGCAGACAAGGTCTTCTTATACCAGATAGTTTGAGGTGGAGCCACTAACTGCTTTGATATGATTGGTCAAAGAGAACAATAGAACTACCTCTCCACAATACTGACCTCGCCCCCCCTTCCTCCCCCAGATATGCTAAATGGTAAATGGTAAATGGTGCATTTATATAGCGCCTTTATCCAAGGCGCTTTACATAGATTGTGCATTACATTCACCCATTCATACACCGATTGCGGCGGAAGCCATGCAAGGTACCAACCAGCACATCGGGAGCAATTTGGGGTTCAGTGTCTTGCCCAAGGACACTTCGACATGTAGACAGGAGGAGCCGGGATTCGAACCGCCGACCCATGGATCATTGGACGACCTGCTCTACCTCCTGAGCCACAGTCGCCCTCAATCGTATGCTCAATTGATCCAAAGAGAGAGAAATATAAGGACATAAAGGTACATATGGACAGTAAGACATATGAATGTGCAATAAGTTATAGACATTTAGGAACTGTAGAAACCACTTAAGCAGCAATAGTAACAATGCCTACTGCACCTCTAACATTACGAGGGTTATTATCTACTAAAGGGCATGTCATGTTACTGACTGAAATTGTCATGAACAAACTGGACTCCTATAAAGCATAGATAAAAAACAACTCTTGCCTTTGAATATTTATTAAAAATATAGATAAAAACACAATGAAATGTATAAAGTCATACCATTTTTGACATGAACTGTCTGCCACCCACCCCCTGAAAATTGCGAAGAACACACTTCATAAATAGTACACTAACACCAGCTTTCACATTATGACATTTACTAATTGTTTATTGTATTTGTATGTTTTATGTGGACCCCAGGAAGACTTAAAAAAAATGTAACCAGTAAAAAACACAGTGAGACTGCGTCTCTTTTACAAGTGGGAGCTGGCCAAGAGTCACCAAAGTCCTAATATTTTAGTAGTAGGGCAAAATACACGAAATCTAAACAGACATAATATATAGGCATGAACATAGTTACATAGCTAGTACCTATCCAAATAGATGCAGATGTTGGACTGTACATCTAAGATGATCCGTTTGAAACTTCTCAAGGGAACTTCCAAAGCCAATTTTAGTCTGGAATGGTCGTTCCACGACCAAGGGCCAAAGAAGGCCAGACATGTTTTACCCCCCTCGGATTTGAATGCTGGTACTACACACTGTAGCCAAGCATTTGACCTGAGGTTGAGAGCATTTTGGACCAATTCGAATTTGGACGAAGACGGCAGTTTACCAAGAATGGCTTTGTAAATGAAAATATGCCAATGTTGCAGCCTGCGAGAGAACCAACCGACTGCAGCATACAACATGCAGTGTTCTGAAAGGTGATTTAGTTATGAATCTCAAGGTGGAGGAGCAGGCAAACCTATTAACAACAACATGCTCTTTATTAACTCTTTAGCAGATTTGGGTCCAATCACTTTGGTTGCTAGTTTCTGCTATGGCAGATTGCACTTTTTAAATGATTTATTGAAAATTCTCTGTTGTGAATCCAAGACACAAACTGCCACCCACCCCCTGAAATGTGGACCCCAGGAAGACTACTGCCATATGGCACCAGCCAACGTGGACCCTTAATAAAATAAAATAAAATCTAGACTTTGTACATAGCCTACTCCCTACTGTATGTATTATTTAACCGTGCAATTAAAATATACAACAATGAAGTTGCAATGTACGTCCAATCGTTACATTTATTTCACGTTTGTACCTAGAAAACAGTGGTCTGGTTCTGTAGTGTAGATAGACTGTTGTTTTGTACAGAACAGCCATCCGTCTTCATAGATCTGGCCAGACTTTGCATTTCAATACATCCTAGGTGTCGATGGGCTGGTTCACTATTTGCATCCTGGGTGATCAAAAGTGGCATATCATAATACAGGTAAATGTCCTCTAAGAGTAGGACAATCATCTTCACCTCTAATAGGGGAAAGAAAGGATGTCCAATCTGCTTAAACCTTTTGTTCTGTAAGCATGTCATTACTAAAATGTATAGGGCCAGTGCATTAGGGAGGAGTTTCACTCAGAACGGGTTATTCTGGTTGCCATTTTTCTGCCTACCAGTAGGCTAGTAGGCTATAGTAGTAGGCTGCTAGGCTTTCCAGCCTCACTGTGACATATACCATTGTATACAATTAAATAAACACTGTATGGTTTGGGTGTCAGATGACAAAATAACATAACCTTGATCCACAACAGTAATGGGTCCGTTTTTATACTCTAACTTGTCCATTCCACCGTCAGAATTATGCTTCCATTGTAGTCTTGCAGTGTGTTGACTGTATGGTTTATTTGATTTGGGTGTCAGCTGACAAAATAAGTAAATAACATAACCTTCAACACATGTATGCTCTACACTGTCCTCAAACGAGCATGACAGTGTAATCAAAATAATAATGGTCAGATCGCATACAGACAGATTATTTATTTACTGCAGAGAAAATGCATGTTTGACTGACCACTCGTCACTCTTGTTGTGTTTTCCCCCTCTCCCTGGTTCCATAAGGATATGTCCACATGTCTTCTCTTAAGTAAGATGTAAACATTAAGAACTGTTGACGTGAGGGGAGGGGAGGCGACTATCATTTTCCAAATATAGACAAGAAAACTTACGAACTACAGACTGGCAGCCAAGTAGCCTAGCATCCTACTGGCCTACGTGTAGGCACAAAGATGGCGCCCAAAAGCCAAAATCCTACCAAACTCGTCACTATGCTCCCCCCTATAGACTAAAGTAGCTTCTGAAACACTCCATCAACAAAGTGACACATTTATTTAACAGGAATTTCACTTTATGTATTTTGAAGTCTCATAAAGGAATGGGAGACCACTCTGACTTTGACAAGTAAAACATGAACCATTATATATATCATTGCTGTTCTGCAGGTCCTGCAGTTATTTACATGTAGAATGAAGCTTAAAGAGAAGTCCACGTAACAATGTTTAACGCATGCAATACTGTTCAGATCACAGTACAGTATCTCACTGTGCCCCCCCCCCCATGTTGAAGATGTGCTTTTGATTGTTACCTTATTTATATAAAAGTGTAGAGGGACAGAAAACTGAGGCAGAGATCCAGGGAGACATAAGAAAGAAAGAAAGTTACTATGTTTACCCAGGGTAACTGGACTAAGCTCAATAACTTGTTTACAGCCAGGCCCTGCTCATAGAACATTTCATGGTAGGGGTTCAATGCCTTGTTCAAGGGCACTTCAACGGTGGTAATTTTAACGTGCCGGTCCGGGGATACGAACAAGCGACCTTCCAATATCAAGACCACTCTGCAAACCATTCGGCAACTGCTGCCCACATGTGAGAAATTACACCGGACACCTACTGTGCTTTTATTATGGGACCAATTCCTAAGTGACTTCTTGGTATTGTATTAGTCTGTTTTTTCTTCTTCTTCTCCTTCCAACAAAAATAGCAGTTCTGGCTTAACCGTGTCTGCTTTTGTAATGGTAGAGTGAGGATGCGAAGCCCATAACCACGGATGGCACGGATAATCTATCAAAGTCATGTTTGCTTTAGATGGTCTTTAAAATGACCTGATCTCCCATCTCTCTATCACAGGTGAGGGAGAGAAACAGATAGCAGCTGTAACTATTCATCAGAACCGTCTATCTGACATAACAGACGATGATAAATATAATGATGAAATCAGTCACATAATAATATATGACATAATATGTCAACATCAACCACAGACTACAAACTCTACATGGCAGTGGAATCAATCTTGTCTGTAGTAGCCAGTGTCTTAACCCATTGAGACCTGAGACCAGATTCTACAAATGTCTTCTAAATCATGCATGGCGGCCAGGGGGCCACATGCAGCCCTCACCTTCACTTATTGCGGCCCACAATCAGTTACATTTCGAAACATGACCCGCTTTAATTACTTCAGTCTATATTGGTAGCTGAATGACTGGTTATTGTCCTTTTTAATGTCCAATGTATTTGCATTTAAGTTCATAAAGTTAACATAAGTATAACTAAGTGCATTTGAAATAAAAGCAAAAATAGCTCAAAACGTGCCGCAGTGTGATGCGTTTTGAGCTTGTAGATCTGCTATTTTTTGCTACGACAGAAATGGCCCTCTGGAGTGAGCGTGGAAATATAGTGGCCCTCTTCATCTTCAAAGTTCTAATGACCGTTTAAAAAAATAATAATTTCATGTGAAGGACCCCAGAAATTATATGTAATTGGCCGTCGACTCCCATGTGAAAATATGTTGTTCCAGGCAGGGACCCCCAGAAGCAAAGATATTAGTTAAAAAACGTTTGCTGTGAAAGAATAATAGTCAAAGATTTTTCCAAATAGCAGATCTGCAAGATTATATTGCAGCACTCGGTACAGTGATAGATCTGCTATTTTTCAACAGCTAAAGTTTAAAATAATGGTTAAAGTGGTTGAAAGCTAAAGCGATAGGACTTCCGGTTATGACGCCAGCAGGATAGCAGCATAGTGAGGGAGCTCCCGACCAGAAATTGACAGAGAGCCCCACAAACAGTGAAATTATCGTTCAAACTTTAATCTAAAATAACGAGAGAGGGGCAGAAATGTCTAACAACAAAGGCATTAAGAAAAAACCCACCAAAACTCCGAACAAACACGGCGGAGGCGAGAGAAGCCACAGCAGTTCTCCGGAGCAGCACGAGAGGCAAGATGGCGGCGCCCGCACAGAGGAAAAGAATACAGACTTGGCTACAGTCCTCAGAGAACTACGGGACTTCAGACGAGATAACAGAAGCCAACTCGAAGATATTAAAGAAGAAATCAAGAAAACAAACACAAGAATGGATGAAGCAGAGGGTCGAATCACAAAGGCGGAGGAAAGAATCCAGAACACAGAGGACGTCACGTCGGAGATGCTAAAGCTGTTAGCTCAATTTGACACCAAAATGATTGACCAAGATTGTCGCTCCCGACGCGAATCTGTCCGTATATATGGGGTCTCAGAAGGGAAAGAAAGTGACTCCACATCAATGAACGATTTCGTGGAAAAACTACTACAAGAGGGGCTGGGATTGCCGAACACAGAGCCCCTCCACATACAGAGATCACATCGCTCCCTAGGCCCCAAACCACCGACAGACGCCCCACCAAGATCTATCGTGGCCAAATTCCTTAGTTTCAAAACCAAAGAAATGGTGCTCAGAACGGCGTGGCAGAAAAAAGGCTTCACGTGGAAGGACAACAGAATTAATCTAGACCAAGACCACCCCCCACGTGTTCTTCAGAAGCGTCGAGATTATGCAGAAGCACGCCATTTATTGAAGGACCGAAGCATATCATTTAAAACTCTCCATCCAGCCCGTTTAAGAGTGGACTACAGCGAGGGAACCAAGATCTACGACACGGCGGAGGAGGCAACACAAGACATGGCGAAGAGAGGCTTCTCTATCACTGTGATTCAAACCCCGGGGACACTGATGGAACAACTGAGACAACTGACATGGCAGAAGAACACCCGACGTGGGGACGGACGAGCACTCCGGCCGAGATACAACGCGAGTTACAAAGACAAGCTGCAGACTTTCAAAAGAAGAGGGACAACACCACCACCACCCGAAGATGCAGAGGCCAGAGGACAGGACACTGATAAGTAACAGTTAGTGAGATGAGAACGTGATGAATGCACGGTTTAGAAATGACACTGGGAATGGTGAGTCCAATTTAAAGTCAAAATATGTTTTCTTCTTTTTGGTTTAGGAAAAACAGGGTAAATAATTCGTATGCATATATATTTACCTAGCCTAAGGGTTTACTAAAGGATAAAATACTAATAGGTCGGGAAGCAAAAACATGAGACCTAACTATGTTGTTAATTTTAAGGCCCCCCCCTGCCAGCCTAGAGAGGGGGGGTTACCCTTGTTGAGCTGGTGTAGGGTCACACGAGGGACCTCTACCTTGAAGTCTAGAGATGCACTTTTCATTTTATTTTATATTTTTCTTCTTGTATGTTTTTTTGTATATTTGCAGCTTGTTTGGGCAACTAGGGAGATGCTTTTCACTTACATGTTGAATATGCAGGGCATAACCTAAATGCAGGATATAAAGATAGTTTCATTTAATGTAAATGGTTTAATTAATCCAATTAAGAGAGGAAGGATACTTTCGAAATTGAGGAAGGACAAGGTACAAATAGCATATTTACAAGAGACCCACCTCAATGATACAGAGCACGCCAAATTGAACAAGTCAGGTTTCAAATATGTATACTCATCTTCTTACAAGTCCGGTCCCAGGAGAGGAGTAGCCATACTGATCTCACACACAGTCAATTATGAACACATATCAGAGGTTAAAGACAAGGAAGGCAGATTTGTATTGATAATAGGGAAAATAGAGGGGACCATAGTAAGTTTACTGAATGTGTATGCCCCTCCAGGAAGCGACTGGTCATTCTACAAACAAATATTCGATATAATGGTGACAAAATCACAGGGCATCCTCATCAATGCTGCTGATTATAATTTTCGATTAATACCACATTTGGATGCTTCTGGAGGCAATCCGGAACCCAAACCCATAGCCAAGAAAGCAACTGCATTGATGAAGGAAGTAGGAATAATAGATGTTTGGAGAGAAATGTACCCGACCAGCCGAGACTACACTCATTATAGTGCTCCACATTCGGTATATTCTAGGATAGACTATTTCTTCGTTCTCAATAGAGACTTTCACAAAATAAAGCACTGTAGCATAGGCCCGATAGCTCTGTCAGACCATAGCCCTATTTACATGACTATATGCCTTAATGGAAAACCGAGGTCCACGCTATGGAGATTTAATTCAAGTATTTTAAATAATCCAACAACTAAAGCTGAACTAAAAAAAGACATAGAAACATATCTTGAGCTGAATGACAATGGTGAAGTAACACCGTCAGTGCTCTGGGACGCCCTTAAGGCTGTGATGAGAGGCAAAATTATTTCCATCACTGCCCAAGCCAAGAAACTGAGGAGACAACTGACACATGATTTGGAAATTAAATTGAAACACCTACAAAGAAATCATGCCAATAGCCTGGACCTCGGGGTAAAGCGGGAGATGAAGGAAATAAGGAACAATTTGGAGGATTTGGGGACACAGGAAATAAAAAAGAAAATGCTGTTCACCAAGCAACGCTATTATGAGGTGGGAGGAAAGTCAATGCGACTACTAGCTTACAAATTGAGAAAGCAACAAGCAGACAATACCATTTTAAAAATAAAGAATCCTGAATCTGGTGTAATAGAGACTAGCCAGGAGAAAATAAAAGAGAGTTTTAACACTTTTTACAAGAAATTATACTCCCAACCACAAACTAATAACGAACCTCAGGTTGACTCTTTTCTTGCGTCTCTTGACCTGCCTACTGTCACGGAAAACCAAAACAAAGATTTAATAGCCAGAATAACAATAGAAGAAATAGAAGCAGCGATTTCCAGGCTGAAGGGAGGCAAATCGCCAGGTACAGACGGCTTCACGGCTGAGTGGTATAAGGGTTTGAGAGAGGATTTGGTACCCGTTCTATTAAGAGCCTTTAACTGGGTAATGCAGACAGGGGAGACACCGTCTTCCTGGAAGGAAGCAATAATCTCAGTTATTCCGAAAGAAGGAAAGGATAAAGTCGAGTGTAACAGTTACAGACCCATCAGTTTATTAAATTTAGATTATAAATTATTCACGTCCATATTGGCACAAAGATTAGATGAGATTTTAATTTGTATCATTTCAAAAGCGCAAACAGGTTTCATTCGCCAAAGGCAAACACAAGATAATATCAAAAGAACTCTACACATTGTTAGCCAAATAGTCCAGAGTGGAGAGGAGGCAGCTTTACTAAGCCTTGATGCCCATAAAGCCTATGATTCAGTATTTTGGAGCTTCCTATTCAAGGTATTAAAGAAGTTCGGGTTTCATAAGTCTATTATCAAGACATTCCAGGCGTTATATAAAAATCCATCTGCTAGAATAAAAATTAATGGTGACTTGACGGAATCTTTTACTCTGGAACGTGGTGTCAGACAGGGCTGCAGCGCTTCTTGCAGCCTCTTCGCAATTTTCATTGAACCATTAAGTCAAATGATAAGACAAAATAGAAATATTAAAGGTGTAAACATGGCAGACGGTGAACACAAGTTGGCATTATTCGCAGATGATTTATTAATATATTCAACACAGCCCACACAATCGATTCCAACTCTAATGGAGGGACTAGAGAAATACGGATCTTTTTCAGGCTACAAGCTCAATATTGAAAAGACCCAGGTTATCACTTTTAACTATAATCCACCTGAGACTATGTTGGGGAAATACGACCTAAAATGGGACGCAGACTCGATACGGTACCTGGGAATTGTCCTGCCTAAAGTTTTATCTAAAATAACAGATCTTAATTATGGCCCCCTGAATGATAAAATAAAAGACGATCTGGCGCGTTGGAGCCTCGTCCCTTTTTTGAGTCTTAGTTCCAGGATAGACTCGGTCAAAATGAACATCCTACCAAGGTTATTGTACTTATTCCAATCCCTCCCAGTCGAGGTGACAACCAACCAATTTAAAGAATGGGACAAATTAATATCCAGGTTCATATGGCAGGGGAGGCGACCCAGAGTTAGATATAAAACTTTACAATTAAAAAGGGGAGCAGGGGGACTGGGCCTCCCCTGTCTATTTGACTACTACTGTGCCGCTCAATTGAGGACTCTTGTGTACTGGTGTACGCCTTCATATTCAGCAAGGTGGAAAGACATTGAGGCAGCATGGGCTCGGGAGGTACCACTAGCCGCCATAATTGGGGATGATAGGTTAATAAAAAATATGAAAGATAGAAATAACCCCTGGATTAATACAGCATTAAAGATTTGGCAAGAAACACTGAAAAAACGTGACCTCAAAAATGGTGCCAGAATGCTGAGATGGTGTGCGTACGACACGGAATTTATTCCAAACAGAACTGATTGTCGATTTAGGGGTTGGATCTCTAAAGGTATAACCAATTACTACACTTTTGTACACAAGGGGGCACTCAAGAGCTTTGAATCTGTTCAGAAGAAACATGGCTTGGATAAGAGTGATTTTTACAGGTTTCTACAGCTTCGACACTATATAAATCAGACTCTGAGCGGTGCCTTGTTTTTGGAGTCTTCAGACCTCATGAGGGTGTTCTTGTCGGCAGGAGACTCTCCTACATGCAGTAGGATTATCTCTAGACTGTATAATGGTCTCCAGCAGAACACAACTGAAAATACGATATATGTCAAAGAAAAATGGGAAAGAGAAGGGAATTTTACCATAACTGAAGAAGAATGGGAGAAAACTTGCAATTCGCTTTGGGAGTCAACATGTTCAAACATGTGGAGAGAATTTAATTGGAAAAATCATATACGGTATTTTATAACACCTCTGCAAAAGAGATATAGAGGTACAGGAGTAGACTGCTGGAGATCATGCAATCACAATGCAGCGAACCATTTTCATGTGTTTTGGGAATGTCCAGTTCTAGATACATTTTGGAAGGAAATACATGATCATTTGGAAGCTGTGTTTGGGATCATCATCCCCTTTCAGTTCGATACATTATACCTAGGTAACCTCCCATATGACTCATTTGATGCTAATGATAGAAAATTAATTCTGACCCTCCTGGTCGCTAGCAAGAAGGCTATCACTAGAAAGTGGCTGCAGCCACAACCACCCACAGTAGAAGAATGGATCGAGATAATCCATGACATATACAAGATGGAAAAATTGACATACTCACTCAGATCACAGGAAGAAAAGTTCCTCTGGATCTGGATTAAATGGACTGAATATATTGCACCTGTCCGATCAGACTTTTGCTGAATAGGTAGTTTGTCATCACTCATCCTGTGCCTCTTCCTACTTTTGTTTCTATTTATTTTTTCACTCTCTTTTCTTTTATTGTATCTTGCCGAATGTATGACCCTGTTTTTGTTTCCAAATAAGTGTATTGTAAGTTTGTGAAAGCTCCCCCTTTCCCTGCAAAGCTGCCCAGATGTTTTTGATTTTTGTTTTTGTCTGTTTTTGTTTTTTGTTTTTTCTTGTCTGCTTTTTGTTTTCGTCCTTTACAAAAAAAAGAGAAAATGTAATTTTGGTCACCATTGAGCACATAGGAAACATATCTATATATTTATATATTATATGCAATTGTTATTCACTTGATCATATGTTGTGAAGATGTTCATAATACTTGCAAACGATGACCAAAATAAAAACATAATTTCAAAAAAAAAAAGAAAGCTAAAGCGATACAGATGTGTTCAATATCTCATAGGGGATTCACACTGAGACGGACTGAATCCGTTTCATTGGAACCGTTTCCGAATACGGTTGCCTGGTCCCCGATGGCCATGATTCACATTGCCCGAGATTCAACAGCGCACCCGGGTACACTTGCATAACACACTTTAATCCTCCTGATGACGGTGTGCTTGATGGCTGGCGCGCACGGACACTGACCATCAACTGTGCGACATTGTCTCAAATACATCCAGACACACTGAATTGCATTGCCTCTTTGGCTTTTTGCCGTTATACTACTTCACTGTCAGCCTGCCTGCTATTCACTGTGTCAGTCAGTTCTGTGCTCCAGTGTATTAGTTTGCTATGGATTCTACTTTAGCATTATTATTATTTTGTTTTACTACAGGGAGGTGAGGTGAGGTGTATCAAGCATGCTCTACTATAAAATTCAACAACGCATCAGCAATGGAGGCCACTTGGAGGAGAGAGACAAGGAGAATGTGGTCCAAAGGGGAGCAGTCAGAGAAGTGAAAGTCGATCCGTCAATAATATGGAGGTGGAGACAGAGTCCACCATGAGGAATAAAGGGGTGGTCCGTAGAGAGAAATGGGTCAGGAGAATCCGAAAATAGATGAATATAGAGGGAGAGAATGGAAGAGATGGTGTGAGGCTTAATTCACTGAAAAACGTTTCATTTTGAGAAATGAGAACTTGGCACACGGCAATCCACAATACATGCAATTGTTAAGCTGTATAAAGGATGGGCATTTTTACGATAACACTGTAATGACAGCATCTTCTACACAAAATCACACATAATAAATTATGTTGGAATTGCCTTTGTTATCACTCTGGTTTGGGGTACGAGTTCCGCTTCCCTGGACGCTTGGCTGGCATAATGAGCCTGATGGCCTCTATCCAAACCAAGCAGGTTTGGTGTTATCCAGAAACATTGAACTAAAAATACAGCCGTGCAAGGCTGCCATGTGGTGTTCAGAAAGTTCTATTTTTAACGACAAACATTTCATAACCATTCATCCTCACTCCAATTACTTTAACTGGTGTAATTAATTTTACAAATCTAACTCAAATTAGCAACAGTGATGTTTTCTTTTATATTGCTGTAATTTCTTTTAAGTTTCTATATCAGTGGAGCTCAAACCCTTTCATATCAAGGACCTCCAGAATGATCTGTATTTGGCCACACAAAATATTTTGTTCCAGTGACCCCCCCACGCCCTTAGAAGCAAATATTTGAGTTAGAAATAGCAGATCTACAAGCTTGTATATCTGCTATAATAAAATAGTATAAGTATAAAATAATTGTTAATCTGGTTAAACGCTAAGGTGACACAGATGCGTTCCAGGTCTTAACTGTGATTACCCTGAGATGCCAAGTCAAAACAACTCTTGTTGAGTGCTAATGAGTTTGTCCATTGTTTTACCAATGTATTATAGACAGGAGGTAACAAGCTCATTACATACATATGGCAATGAAATAAGCTACCTCTGAAAGGTTGTTAAGCCCCGATGTGCCTGTGTGAGGTTTTTCACTCCCTTTGGCTTAGCTTTCGAGGAAACAGGATAACGTGGAGAATCGATTTACACCCGTTGCCTGTTGGGCAGAAAGCAGGCGATGTTAATGCTCATACCTTCTGCCAACAAATGGGATATATAATACCTTGGAGGGAAATGGCTGCAAAAAATTAAGTAGGATGAATTGAGGACACGGGTCACAGAATTAGATCCACTAACCAAATAGATGACTTGGTCTGAAGGAAAACGTCAAAATGATTACAGCTTGACGGACGAATGGACGGATAGACGAACGAACGTACATCATACTAAAAAGGCCCTACGTTTTAGTCGACTAAATCAACCGTATATTTAGTCGACTAAAACTAGACTAACACTAAAACATTACAGGTGCAATGAAACTCGCGCTGTGCTTTGCACCATTTGGTGCTGGGCATACGATAGGTCCCTCAAGTCTTGTTACTTCAAAATACCTTAGAATTAATTATACTGCTGCCCAATTAATAACAACAGCGAACTGAATACATTATGAAACAACATACTGAGTACATATGTACCGATTTGCATGTTGTAATATAAAACAAATTGGCCTCCTCATAAAAAGCTGATCTGACAAATGTAGAGTTGAGGTTTTTCCTTGGCCTGTAGGGAGTGTGTGCAAAGTTTCACGTCGATGGGTCCAGTTATAGGTAAAACACAAATTATAGCAGCACTACGAGGTTGATTTGAACATTTTAAAGGGTAATATTTCTCCCATGGCCTAGTAGCAATGTTCGTGCAGTTTCATAATTCCAGGCATTTTGTTCAAAACGGACTGGAATATGAAAAATCAGACAGATCTGTCTTGTTCACATGACTATATAGAGATACTGTGTACTGATTTGCGTGATGTTTGGACAAAATCTGTAGGAGTAATATAAAAAGATGTCTCCTGGTGGTGCTACAACAGGCCGATGTGAACAAATGTGGGCCATCCCGGGAGTGTGTGTGCACAGTTTTACGTCGATCAGGCCAATGGTGCCGGAGATTAGCTGTTCACAGGCGGACAGGAGGCAAAAACAAAATCTCGGCCAAACACCTCCGGCCTAAAGTTACACAAATCTTTGACACATCAGATTTCTCCAGGTGAAAGACGTGACAGAAATTGCACCAAGGGGTATTCATCACATCCCCAGGCATCATGCTACCCCAGAACGCAATAAGGCTCTTCCATTTGATAAAATACTTTGTGACAAGCTGACAGAAAAAAACATTGGCGTAAACATAGAAAACACAATGATAAAAAGAACAAGAAAGAATGAAATCATCAACCAATTAATCATAGTCTAATGAACTTAATTACAGGGGGGGAAAATATCCTTATGCAATTATATTATATATATAATGACTCCCGTTTGGGAGGACACAATCTTGCTCTGTGAATACAACAGCTTTTGTTTACAGTGATGCTGTAAAAAGAGTCAAATACAGAACAATTACTTGAGACAATGACAGTTCCGACACCAATATCTGATACCAATATCAGTATCAGAAGTGCTTCTGATGCTACTGTAACACCCGGGATTCGAACTTGGGCCTCCCGTCCAACATCTTAACCACTGACTAGACCAAAGGGATATCCCTCTGGACCGGGGGAGATATTAGACTTTTGAGGCCATCAGGCTCTGAGCCACTCTGCTACATTACCCAAATGCTTGTATCGACATCAGCTACAACGAATACCGTAGCCGTTTACAAGCATGGATTCCAACATCACATCGCAGCGAAACACGACTGTTATGTAATTTGGAGTGATGTGTTTCAACGTCAATATTAATGTGATGGGAGGTATAAGAAGGCCTCAGGTGGTGTGTCACAGGTCCAGTCTGTTTATATTGACAGAGAAGAGAAGCTTTGCAGCTTACAAAAATAAACAAACAATACACAATACAATAGACAAGGGAGGCATCCTCCCACCGGAACAATTAGTTTCACAATCGTTTTTTCTCCAAATGAAGAACATACAGGATCATTTTACGTTCTCAGTTCTGGTCTTTTTTTTGTAAATGTCATCCCAATACGGTGGTGTATGACCAAACAAAATGGCCACTGTGTGAATATGGTCCATGAACTATAAAATAATATATTTTACCTGGACCAAAGCAATATACAGTATATCCAAAGCATGACCTAATCCAAGCAAGTCTGTGTCTCATAGGAGGGCTGTGGGCAGTTCAGAAACCCGTCAACCAGTTACATCATCGTTAGCAGACGAGGCAGTGCCTCAGGGCCCGCGCGGGGGGGGACCCGGCCGATGCGTGGTATTAAACTGTATACTTTCTCTCTCTCTCTCTGGCTCTCTCCCCCACAAACACGCTGTTAAGTTGCAGCGACTAAGACTACATTTCCTGTCAATAATAAGCAGTGTAAAATGTAGTGCATTGGGAGGTAAAGGGTGACGCTTTATTGTGAAGGCCCCTTCACGGCGCAGGCAGGAAATAGAGTGTTTAAACTGGGCTGTTTGGCTGCACGTTAGAGTAGACTGATTTGCTCCGGTCTGTCCGGTGGCTGTATATATACCTGTTGTTAGCCCTGCTCTGCAATCGCCTGATAAAGTTGAGTTTTGATTCTTTGAACAGTAAGACCCAAAAATGACCACAGGCACTTTCAAAAGAGGGAAGATAGATGGAGTAAAGGTGGAATACAAACACAACAGCTCCATCCACATGCACTTAATCTTACTTAGTGGAGGTGAGTGAAAGGATGACCAAGACAACAACAGTATCATAGAGATGGACGGACATGCCCACGTGAACTTTACCACATGAATTGAAACATTAAGAGACTATTACTATTTAATCAACTTTCCCGAATCCCGAAGCTGTCCCATTCATCACAGCCATGTACAGACGGCAGGCGGCACAACTATATGTGAGTAGCAGCCTTGCACCCTCCAGTATTTGATTAGAATGAATGGTTATGGACATTTTGACATGTAACGTGGAATTTACTGTCCCGTGCAGCGGAGGGGAGGGGAGGGGGGGGGGGGGGTGTAGCAGCAAGGGAGGGGGGGGGGGGGGGGGGGCGGGCCATCAATCTCGCCTCAGGGCCCGTGGAACACTCAAACCGAAAAAAATTAGGCAAATGTTTTTTTTTCTCTGTAAATTCAGCCACAAAATGGCGATGTTCGCGGCGAATGAGTTAACGCACTCAACTGAAGCGCATAAGACCAGACTGGACTTAATGGACATAATTATGTATTTCAAGCACTACTACTAACACTTGCTCCAGTTTTCTAACAGGAGGGACTGTGATGTGAGGCGGACTAACCTTCTCCCCCAGAGCCTTCAGACTGCCCAGGAACCGTGGCCAGAAGTCCTTGAAGAGTGGCCGGTCGATCTTTTTCAGGCTGTCCTTGGTGCTGGCATCCACACTCACGTATAGCTGGGTGACCGGCACCAACGTCCTAAAGGAAACAAGCACTTTGCTTTAACATCTCAGTAAGAATGCAGTTAACCCATTCTGACCTGAGATCAGATTCATACGAGGTTTCCGCCGGACACACACTGGTCTGATGAACCCATTCTGACCTGAGATCAGATTCTAAAAATGTCAGTCGCTCTTTGATTTTTCAAAAATAGCAGACCTACAAGCTCGTATCGCGCCACTCGGTGGCGCGATATGAGCTTGTAGATCTGCTATTTTTCAATAGCTAAAGCATAACATGATGCTGACACCAAAATGGGTGCCCGTTCAGAATGGGTTAAGACACTGTCATAATCATTTTTCGACCGCGGTCGAGATCATGGATTTCACAATGCCACGGCGCCAGACAACCCGGGCCCTTCATTGCCACCCCCATTTCCTGCTTACTGATGCATGTGTCCCTAGCGGCAAACTGTGTCCTTCTGAATCGGCCTAGTGAAGAAACACAGGGAAGGTTAGAGAAGTCGATGGGTGGCTCTTCCAAGAGAGATTTTGCGCTCTCGTTAATTCTAGGCCAAGTACTAATTTGACTTCTTTTTCACAAAGTGCCTCCAGGCCAAAGACGTCTTTAACTTCTTTTAAAAAGGGGCTTAAATTGATAGCATTATAATCATGACTTAAGACACATCGTACAACTCTCGTTCTAAAAAAATAGAACAAATCTATGGTGGCCTGTGCAGAACTATTGCTACTGCCATTTAGCGGTGGATGAGTTAACCCATTTTGGGGCGGGAACCCCTTTGTTTTTTAAACATTATGTTATAATTTAGCTATTGAAAAATAGCATATCTACAAGCTCGCTATGAGCTGCTATTTTTGAAAAATCGTGAAAATATTTATGTCAGAAAACTGGAGGATTTAGAATTTATTTATATATTTCGAGGTCAGGCCTAACTGGGTTAAGACACATCGTAACTACTGTATAAGCAAGGAAATAATCGACATGTCAATGCCTGTAGCACATTTCACGTGTTCAGGACTCTTTTTATTCTCCCTATGCTACGACATTGTTTCAGATAAGGTTCTCAGATAAGGTTCTAAGGTTCTCAGAACCTACTAACCTGAGTTCTGGGTGAACTTAACCTAGCATTGTTGCACCTCAACACGTTAAGGAGAAGACTTCAGTGGTTTAGAGGCTAGCTGCTCTCTCAACACATTGACTAGGCGACGGATACAACCAGAAATTAACCGGAAGTGAAAACCCTGTCTCCATCCGCCTCAATGTAAACGGATTGAAACAAAAATACATTAATCTCGGATTCTTTTCTCAGATTGAGCTTTTGGTCCAAACAAGCTTTATTCAACGGCCCATGACTAAAAAAAAAGACAAAAAAGTTTTCTGGGTGAAAGAAAAGATGTAAAGAAATATGATATTTCACCGGCGAATAATCACATATTCGACTACTATTACAAGTCAAATCCCCAAAATCAGCGCACGCACACACACACACACACGCACACACACACACACTGGTTCTGCTGGTGGTTTCAACGACTAGAAAGAGAAGCATGTGTGTGTGTCAGTGTGAAGTGTGTGAAGTGTGAAGACTTGAAGAGTTTCCAATCAAAGTAATGTCTGGGGCGTCAGACTCAATAAATTCAGACAGCTCTTCCCTGACAGTATCAAGATGATGGATGCTGTTCCTTGCTTGTCTGTATTTTGGTGGCCCAGGGACAGTCGGCATATGACAGCTGAGGCAGCCAAAGACATTGTGACGTGGCAGGCATACATGACCCACCCTGAGGTTTCGAAGCATATGCTCAGATTATTGGTCAAAATCCTGCGTCGTGAGACATTGTGTGCATGTAGATTGGCTATTTTCGGTGAGCACGTATAAATTAAGCAACACAGCATGATGGATCTGAAAGCCACGTGGATATCAGAGACATGGCCTTTCATGGCACCAGAAAGTGGGATCACATTACTCCCACCATCTTGGCCTGCCTCCACCGGCTTCCAGTCAAATACAGAATTGATTTTAACTCATTCTCCCCCGGGATCGTCTTTTGACGCCTATACTTTAGGTTCTCACTGTCCACCTGTTTTCATTTACTTGATGCCTATTTATTCTATTTGTTGCTTTTTTCGCGAGACATGAGCATTTCCGGGGGGTCCCCAGCCAAAAACGTTGAGAACCCCCGTCGGCATAATTTAGCAAAATAAAAACTTTCCAAAAAGTCATTCTAAGGACGTTGACCGGTTTCGACCCATGTAGTTCTTATTCAGGGCGTGTGACTAGAAGCCTACTCATTATTCTGTGAAGCACATTGTGCCGTCGGTGCTTTACAATAAACCTGCCTTGTCTTGATAAGTTCAGCATAAATTATGTTCAAGGAGCTAGATAAAGGTGAAAGGAAAATAGATTTACAATTTAGGCATGGAATAATTCTAAAGTATATTAAATTAATCCAGAACGATTTACAGTAAGAGAGGACAACACAAGAGTATAATTCCAAAACGGAGAGTAAAAAATTACTAGTTGCACGCAGTATATGGCTGTTCACAAGCCCCCGTCGAATTGGGCGACACGAATGTGTGCATGAACATTCGTGGTCAAACAGATATTTTGTTTTGTCTTCATAAAGTGTAAACTGTAATTACAGTGACTGTGTGGGGCACAAAAAAAAGACATTAGTGACCGCTTCTGACCGAGGCTAAGTCATTGAGGGGAAAATAAAATCGTTTTTTTCATGTCATATGAAAGCAGTCTGCCTGTACTATAAACTCATTTTGCATAAAAAAAAAGAAAATCAGTTTTTCTCCTCTCCTGAACAGTTAGTCTTGCCGCCATGACTGTCTCTGTATCAAAAAGAGTTGCGACTTCCCTCCCACAAAGGATGCAGAACTCTCTTCTCATTGTGCAGCACACAAAATAAAAGCTTTTCACATCAGTGCACACAAAGCCCTGTAACAAGGCTAGAATGGCTTTTTAGTTATGTATTTTTCATACGGTGCACAAGAGGATATACTTCAAGGACCTATGCCTGTTCAGAATAGCAGTCAGACACAGAGAGAAACTGCAGGCTTTCTAGTCCTGAAAAGTTGCAATGCGAAAATGGAAGCCATCATTCTCACAATAATAAACCCTGTTAGGGTCCATTTGGTTCCATTTGTACACTCTCAGAGTTACAGACCCATAAGGGTCCATTTGGTTCCAAACCCCTGGAACTGCCTCAAGGACCCTGGGGGTCCCCGAACCCCACTTTGGGAATCACTGCTCTATGTAATCTGATCTTTATAGTCTGATAAACTATTCTCACGTAAAAACAATCTGCCTAACGATGATGTCACTGGTGGTCGTGGACGGGTTTCTAAACTGCCCACAGCAGAGTGAGTGTGTGTGTGTGTGTGTGTGTGTGTGTGTGTGTGTGTGTGTGTGTGTGTGTCCGTCCAGCTGATGGTCGTTAATGTCAAAGCAATGTTGTTTATGCACTGTCAAATAGGTCTAGGCCTACATCTATTCTAAGGTGGCTGTATAGACATATTATCCTGCTCATTACTGTACGGAAATATACATAAATCTTCGTGTTTGAGCACAAAAAGCATTTTGAGAACCCACAAATTTCCGCGCTTCGCGCGCACACTGTGCGGCCCCCCACACACAATCATTCTACAGTTGTGGCCCCAGGCTTAATCTAATTGAATACCCCTGCTTTAAGGCTCTGTACAGACCGGCTTTGAAGATTGAGTGCACAATAGTTGGTCAACTTGGGTGCACAATCACAATATTCAGCAATTCAAATTAAGCAAACCACTGGACCAATCGGTTCTGAATGTTTTTGCAAGCTGACATTATAATCCGTCGATGACAACTTGCTATTCAATTTTGGTGAATGCATTACCACATACCTAGAGTCCTTCCAGACTATGATAGGAAGGGTGTGTGTGTGTGTGTGTGTGTGTGTGTGTGTGTGTGTGTGTGTGTGTGTGTGTGTGTGTGTGTGATAGAATAGAACACCTTATTGGCAACAGTTAAAAGCACACCAATTAAAATGCGGCAAAACGGATTAATTAGGAAAAAGCCAAAACTTGTTCCCATTCACACGGAAGTGCTTCCATCGACTACACATAGAACGCATCTGTGTCACATTAGCTTTTAACCACTTTAAGCACTATTTAAAACTTTCGCTGTTGAAAAATAGCAGATACGCAAGATTTTAAACTATGATCATTCAATGATCAAAGAGAGGGAGAAAGGAGAGCGAGAACAAACACAATCTCAACAAAAGCAAAATATAAGTTTAGGCGGCTGCTCATGGCAGGAGTTTTTTTTACCTACAGTAGACTATGTAGCCTAATAAAAGAGATTGCCCTGCTACAAGTTCAAGCACTGAAGTAACTTTTAGCTTATTCTTATTTTCCATCTTCAATACCCATGAGTAATAGTATTCCAATGTCCTTTTTTTTTTGTATATTTTGCTTGTTTTGTGTTGTGCACCCCTACCTGATTTCCTGGGGGAACTGTGACCATGGGCAGTTAGGACTAGAGTTTTGCGCGCCCCTACCTGATTTCCTGGGGGAACTGTGACCATGGGCAGTTAGGACTAGAGTTTTGCGCGCCCCTACCTGATTTCCTGAGGGAACTGTGCGTTGGTGACGAGGAAGCTGGAGATGCGACGTGTATGAAGGAGGCGGAGGAAAGTGTTGATTTCGGGGTACATGATTGGCTCCCCCACCAGGGACAAGGCACAGTGTTTGACAGCCATGCCTTCCTCATAGCGCTCTGGAAGCACCCCAGGAACACCTGGAGACACAAAGAAAGGTCAAATAAAAGGTTGTAGTATATTAATGTTCATAATGGTGGAGAATATGCCATGCAGGTTGTATAAAAAAGAGAGGGTCCAGGCAGTGTCCTTTCTTTCTCATTTTGAGTTTATTTGAAGAACACCACTGAGCTTGCCAAATATGACCAAACAGGATCCAATGTTCTCTGAGAAGCCCCGTTCCTCCTTCCGCGAGGCTCCTATATACTTGGGTCTCTTCCCACATGTACCAAATCCCGTGCATGTGTGTGTGTGTGTGTGTGTGTGTGTGTGTGTGTGTGTGTGTGTGTGTGTGTGTGTGTGTGTGTGTGTATGTGTGTGTGTGTGTGTGTGTGTGTGTGTGTGTGTGTGTATGTGTGTGTGTCTCAATGATACCAGATGTTACTGATCAACCAGGCCTAATGCCCTGGGCTTCCTGGCTCCCTGACCTGTATGACCCCTGTCTGGCGAGGATGAGGAATGTCTCCCTTTAGTATCACTCACTGTTCATACCATAATAAGAATATAGGCTGACTTTAAACATGGGCTATGTGAATCTACATCTAAACAACAACTCCCATTATTGCAAATATGAAATTAAAATACATGACATATCATACCATTGTGTTTGTGGATGTAAATACAGGTGTTTCTCTATATATTTATGACTTGATGAGAACAGAAACATCTTAAGACATAGTCAAGGCTTTGTAATTGTACCCTCCATGAAGGGGGAAGGGTGGTCAAGGTTAATATCCATCCATCCTAAGCATTGGTTTTACAATACTGAAAACATCGGACAAACTGAAAAAAGGGGTGGGAATCTAAGCAAATGCTTAGATTTTGCCTACACTAATTGAAAAGTAACAAAAGTTTCAAAACTACCGTAAACAAAATAACAAACTACAGTATGGTATACAGTAAAACCTGCAAGGAGGGTTTAAAATCAGGTAGAGCAGGCCGTCCAATGATCCCTGGGTCGGCGGTTAGAATCCCGGCTCCTCCTCCTGTCCACATGTCGAAGTGTCCTTGGGCAAGACACTGTCTCCAATGAGTCGGTCGGTGTGAGCTCGCCACCATTGGTGTGTGAATGTGGGAAGTGAGGACGCTGGCGTCGACTGTTCGCCACTTCACCTCCCAATGTATGAATGAATGAACCATTGTAAAGCGCTTTGAGCATTTGGAAAAGCGCTATAAAAATGCAATTCATTATTATTGATTGGGTCGCTTGGAGGAGGGTGTATGTTATAAGACTACAAATGTTTGTCTGTATTTCTGTAACACGATACAATTCAGTAACTTTTTGCTCCTCTGAGTGTGTGTGCGTGTGTGTGTGTGTGTGTGCATGCATGCATGGGTGTGTGTGTGCAAGTGAGTGAGTGAGTCAGAGAATGAGTCAGTCAGCCTCGAGAGCCAGGGCCAACCAATCAAGCTCAGACTCAGTGAGCATGTCACAGAGAAGTCGAGGACCCGAGGGAAAGTGGTGCCAATGTGAAGTCTGTGAGATCACAGACTTCACAGTCGAGTGCAAGGGTAACCTGACACTCAGACACTCAATTTTCATTTAGTTTCACGTCATTACGTCATTATTCGGCCGTAGCCGCGGTATCAGATTTTTAACCAAGGCTGCCATAGAGTCACCAGACCTGAATGGCCCGAACATTTGTTTTAGTGGGCTTGGCTAGCGATTCAGGGTCTGGAGCCAGTGTAGTACAAGGGTGCTCTGACAATACATTACCAACATTTCTACTGACACAGCGCAGTTCAACGTCATTCAGCCAGTCAATAGTGGGACACCGTTGAGAGCCACACACAGCGGCAGTTAGGTTCTTAATTAAGGGCGCGTTCTGAATGCAATGCAAACTAATAGAACGGTATGCAAAGGGAAATACTGACTTCTGTCCGTGACAATAACCAATCCTACAGTTTGAATTCTGTACACACGCACACATAGAGCAAAAATATGAACAATTGAAAATATATATTGTTTTAATTTTTATTTTTTTGTAAACTTTCAACTTCTCCTAATTTGAATCGATTTCTTAATGAATGCCCTAGTTTGTAACAAAAAAACCCAACTAAATAAGAGTGGAAAAAACAGCGAGTGGAAAGTTTGCTAACATAGCCTATACAATAAAGTGAGCAAAAAGAAAAACATGCGCAATAGAGAATGGGAGAACAGAGGGACTGATTGATTGATTGATTGTTGTTGTCAGATTGCAGAATTGGTACAGTTCAAGGAAGGCACAGGTCAATATAGTCAGAAACTGCTAAGAGGATAAAACCAGAAAAAAGTCAGAGAGAGAAGGATGAGGCTGGCAGGGCACTGCCTCAGGCACCCAGAACTTGAGGCAAGTAAATTTACTCTACGGGAGCCAACCCAGGGCAGAGCCAGGAGGGGAAAGAGGCGCACCACCTACGTAGACGCACTGCGCTCAAGAACCTGATTAGATAGTGTGGAGGCCAGCGATCCAGGAGTCCTGAGTTGGTGTTGGCTATCCACCATATGCAGACCGCGGCCAGCTTACCTTATAAGTTAATGGCAAGGCACTAACAAGGTGCAACTTCCCATTGGCAGCCCATTCATCGAAACAGAAACGTCCTATCTGATTGTATTACACAACATCAAACTCATCAACATTGCAGCTGTACGAAAAGCTAGAATTATTCTCTTTCTATCCTCAAAATGTTTGTTTCATAAAAATCCACTGTAGACAGTTATGAGTTACTTTCTGTCCTTGCAGTGTTGCAGTTTGGAAGTGCTCGTTAGATATCACTCAACTGTCCTGCTGATGGCAAGATGACCACGGTCTGCAAATGGTCAATAGACCTGACTCTCGCAGTAACTAACCATCAACACACATCCTACCAACTGAGTGTTTAACCGCATCACACATTCCGCAGCTTCCAGCCTGCTCCAGGAGGCATGGGTAAAAGATGTCTATTACAAAAAGTCCAAATATATAGTAGTCCCTCAGTATAGCTACATATAAATTGCACCGAGAGCACTGTGCTGCTGGCTTGAATGAAGTAATTCATTTAATGAACCAAACTGCACAGGAAAAACATATTCAGAGATGATGATGTTTTTCGCTACAGTTTTGTAATACTCATTAATCTTCTTGAAATGTGTTTAGAGAGAAGTTGCCGGGTCCATAGCATGGATTGCAATAGATTTTAAACTGATACGTTTGAACCACCAAAACACTAAGGTTAATGTAGAGATACCCATGTACCCATCTAAATACTTCGTTAATGTCAATGAAGTCCACACCCACAACACCAGAGGGAGTTCAACAAACCATGTGCAACCCAGACTCGGCACAAACAAGGGACTAAATTAATTTCGCTCCTATGCCACCAAAATGTAGAACGCCCTACCAACTGTCATTAAGACTTTACTCCTTCAAAACCGCTCTCAAAGGGCACCTTCAGACGGCTGCAATGATTATATCTGGTTTCAGTATTTATTTATGATGTACTTTATCTGTTATTAAGGTTATTGTAGCAGTCAATTTGTATTGGGGTTGGGGTTGGCGAGACATGGCCAAAGCATTTCCGAGGATCCCCAGCCAATAACGAGAACCCCTGCTGTAGAATGTAGAAGTCCTCTCTGTGGCCAGACACGAATCTACCGGTGCAGAAAATAAAATTATAATTCCCCTCGGCAGATATAGTCTGGTGATGAATAAATAAGGCTATTTGAGAGCTGCATGTTTAACCCATTCTGAACGGGCACCCATTTTGGTGTCAGCATCATGTTATGCTTTAGCTATTGAAAAATAGCAGATCTACAAGCTCATATCGCGCCACCGAGTGGCGCGATACGAGCTTGTAGGTCTGCTATTTTTTGAAAAATCGAAGAACGACTGACATTTTTAGAATCTCATCTCAGGTCAGAATGGGTTCGTCAGACCAGTGTGTGTCCAGTGGAAACCTCGTATGAATCTGATCTCAGGTCAGAATGGGTTAAATGGGAAGGACATTGGAATAGTCAGAGAATATATTTGTTACCATTTGTTAAGCTCTAAAGTCCACGGCATTGTTACTGTGACCTTAACAGACATCATTCATATTTCATATGCATGGAATATTGATAGTTTTTCTTTCATTTTCCCCAATATAATTTCATGGTAAAGATGCTTCGGTTCATAAATAACAATTTAGAGCAATGTCTCTAGACAGAATTGTGACTAGCACCACCAATTCAAAGGCAAATTAAACCATACATCAAACGTCATTGACATACATTGCTCTGGAGAAATGCCACTTAATTATTTTCACAAGAACCAGCCACTTCCAGCGTTAGAAGTGTCAGAAACCTCATTAAAATGCATATCGTCTTGATGTCTGAAAATGTGAAATGTACGTAGCACCCCCACTTGAATTTCTACACAGTGAAATCATCAGTGATAATGTATCCGTCTATAACTCAGATGTAACCAAACAGATCCTTACGTGTGTGGTTAGAGTTAACCCATTCAGACCTGAGGATCTGTGTCGCCTTAGCTTTGAACCACTTTAACCATTATTTTAAACTTTAGCTGTTGAAAAATAGCAGATCTAAAAGCTCACCTATTTTTATACTGAGTGCCGCGCTATGAGCTTGTAGATCTCGGTTTCTCTTTTTATCATGAAAATGTGTGCAAATCTTTGAATATATATTCTTTCACAGCAAACGTTTTCAACTCAAATATTTGCTTCTAGGGGGGGGGTGTCCCTGGAACAATATATTTTCAGATGTGGGGGTCACGGCCAAATTCATATACTTCTGGGGGTCCTTGACATGAAAAAGTTGGAGAACCACCGACATAGAAACATGTTTTTTTTTTACCTTCAGAAAACTGATTCAGAAGACATTTAGTAGAATCTGGTCTCAGGTCTTACTATGTTAATTCAACACTGAGGATTTTACGGTGTATATCGCGATCCTCCAGAGAAAAACTCTGTCCTTCTCCAAAGTGGACAGCTCGTATAAAACCCAAGTCTATCAGCAGCAAGGTCAGGGAATGGAACAATCTTAACAGTGTGTCCCTGTAGCGATGTGAACACGTGGGATGGAGACTGATGTTAGACCTTGCACAACCATTACCAAGTGTCCTCTAGTGTCTAGTCTGGACCTCACCTGGCTGCACAAAGACGCTGGCACTTAAAGGAGAATTCCATGCTAGAATGCTTTCTTATCTTTCTTACCTTTCTTTGTAGTCGTTACGTCCCCATCAAAGAGGTCCAGGTGTTTTTTTGTGAAAAAACTCCTTATTGGCTATTCGCTTATTTCCATCGAAAGAAGTAGTAAAGTGTGCCGCTTGGGATATTATTTACATTATGAAGAGAGGATATATACAAAGAAATTATAATTTTGAGCGATGGAAATAAGCGAATTAGCACAACACCCCATAGCCCCATTCAATTCCCATTCAATGCAATGCAATTCATGTAGGGCTCATGGTAGGGGAAATAGCCAATAAGGAGCTTTTGCACAAAATAACACCTGGACCTCTTTGGTGGGGACGTAACGACTACAAAGAAAGGTAAGAAAGCCTTTTAGTATGGAATTCTCCTTTAACCCATTTAGGCCTGACGTCGAAATAAAAAAAATGTCTTCTAAATCATGACAGTTTCCTGAAAAACCTCAAGTTTCCATGTCAGTGGTTCTAAATATTTCATGTCAAAGGACCCCCAAAAGTATACGTAATTGGCCGCCGACCCCCATTTGAGAATGTGTTGTTCCAGGGACCCCCCTCTCAGAAGCAAAGATTTGAGTTAACCCATTCTGACCTGAGATCAGATTCATACGAGGTTTCCGCCGGACAAACACTGGGTCTGATGAACCCATTCTGACCTGAGATCAGATTCTAAAAATGTCAGTCGCTCTTCGATTTTTCAAAAATAGCAGACCTACAAGCTCGTATCGCGCCACTCGGTGGCGCGATATGAGCTTGTAGATCTGCTATTTTTAAATAGCTAAAGCATAACATGATGCTGACACCAAAATGGGTGCCCGGTCAGAATGGGTTAAAAACGTTGGCTCTGAAAGAATATATATTCAAAGATTTGTACCGCATTTTCACGATTTTTCAAAAAATAGCATATACCTACAAGCTACGAGCTTGTAGATCTGCTATTTTTATTATAACATAATGTTTAAAACACCAAAAGGGGTTCCTGCCTAAAATGCGTTAAGGTGCAGACTCACTCCCAATCTGAAAACATGCGTCTTCAGACACCATCATAGCCCGTAGCACTTGCACTAGCCTCGACAACCTCACTGGCATACAACAAAGGCTAAACTTATGACATTTAGATTGCATTCTTATAGCACTCTATAGTGTATACTCGTATTTTTCATTGTACAGATATTCTACTGTTAGACAGATGTTAGGTTCTCATGCTCATGCTTATGATCGTTGATTATTTCTATGTATTTACACTGAGTGTGTACAGATATTTGCGTGATGTTTGCACAAAATCGGTTGGAGTAATAACTTTGCAACGATTGGCCTCCTGCTAGCGCTATAACAGGCCGATGTGAAACATTGGGGCAGAGATTCTGCTCTGGTGTCCAGGGATTGTGTGCGTGTGTGTGTGTGTGTGTGTGTGTGTGTGTGCGCACAAATTCACGTTGATCGGGCCAGCGATAGACGGACGGACGGACAGACAGGGTGCAAAGTGTATAGAGAGAGTGAGATCCATTAGTTGTAGTAGCAGCACTGACCTCTGAACCCGTGAATCATGTTCTGGTGTTTCTCTACAGACTCCTGGAGGATGGTCTCAGCAGGGTCCATCTTCCAACGCCACTCTGTGCCCACTGGGTTAGTGTGGTGTCTGGTGGTGGTAGGAAAACACAGTGTTCACTGGGTTAGTGTGGTGTCTGGTGGTGGTAGGAAAACACAGTGTTCACTGGGTTAGTGTGGTGTCTGGTGGTGGTAGGAAAACACAGTGTTCACTGGGTTAGTGTGGTGTCTGGTGGTGGTAGGAAAACACAGTGTTCACTGGGTTAGTGTGGTGTCTGGTGGTGGTAGGAAAACACAGTGTTCACTGGGTTAGTGTGGTGTCTGGTGGTGGTAGGAGAATGGAGAAAAAGAAGAAAGGAAGTGATGTATTTTGCATCGCAGTACTTCCAGTTGTGCACTAACGTAGTAGTTATGTTGCATAACACTTAGCAATATTTGTGTAAAATGTGGAGTCATTTGAGCTTGTGTGTGCTGCGAGACATGATTGATGATGAGACAAAGCTGTCTCGAACTCCATGGCCATCATCTTGGATTAGTGTAGCTGGATGAGTCAGGCCAGTGCTCTGTGTGTTGCTAATTTAAAGTTAATTAGTTAGTTAGTTTTTAATTACTTATATGTGAGAATAAGTTAACTGTGAACTAGAAAAAGTGCCCTGGGCACAGGTCTCCACCAGGAGGATAGGAGTGTGTGTGATGTTTGGCAAAATGTTTAGGAGTAAAATGTTTGTGTGTGTGTGTGTGTGTGTGTGTGTGTGTGTGTTGCGACTTGGCCTGTTGTAGCACCACCAAGAGGCTGGTTTGAAAACTATCAAGTGACGCTGTGTTGAGGAGTTGTGGCGATTTGTACAAAACGGGTACAAAGTGGGCTAATCCTGAAAAGTTTAGAAGCCAATCGTAGCCAATCAGGATGGATTATGAGAAATCTAGCATGTGTACCGATTTGCGTGAAATTTTGATAAAATCTGAAGGAGTAATATTAGAAAATGTGTTTTACATATATCGGCCTCCTGGTGGTGCTATAAAGAGCAGATGTGAAAAGTTCCAAAATAAAATCCATCTAAAAATCAACTAGCGATGGTCTATTACAGTATCAGTATACTGCCTTTTGACTGTGAGTCTGATTGACTTGCCATATAAACCAGTTTATCAATTATCACAGACACAGACACATAAACTGCCAATGCCAATCCAATGTAGTGCCACACTTATAGCTAAAGGCCTGCTATGGGACATGTCATCCCAGATGGACCACCCAGAAGAGAATGGCATGTCCTCAGAGGCAGCGTACACTGTCAGCGACATGTCACAATGTTTTATCCACACAGTCAATATTTGAAAGGGAATTTGGAGGAAGGGTGGCATGTTCTCTCACCCAGTCTCGCCCATGTCAAAATGAATTAGCCTCCACCTTTTCCGCCTCTCCATTATGCAAGGGGGTACTCTTCTCCCTTCTAGCTCCAAAACTATGGAATCCACTTCCCATTGTATATTATGTAGACATAGCACTCACTCTATAGTGTATACTGGTTTCATTGTACAGATATTCTATTGTTAGCTTATGATGCTTGATGACTATTTCTATGTATTTGATGTATTACCACCAGTGTTGTTTTTGCTTACTGTAAATCGCTCTGGATTAAGAGCATCTGCTAATTGGCGCCGCACTGCGGCGACATGGGCATAAGGGCTATGCGGGCCCTTTGTCTAAGACAAAATAATGTCTTCCTCGGGAGACAAATAATAAAGAACCTTGAAATGCCTACATTGTAACATGATTGAGAGAGAAAGCATTACTCAATGACAGAGAATCATTATAATTAGCAAACATGAAATAAAGGGGTTCGGTTAGAGATATACTGTATATATATATACTGTACAATAAGTAAGGAAAGGGAACATTCTGGTCTATTAAACTATCTGAGGAGGAACATTTTGGATCTGGGATTTACAGATTAATCAATTGGCCATCGGTGTTGGCCAATAATAACGTCATTGTGAGCTGATGAGTCCAGTCCAAGTTCTGAGGCACAGAAGTCAATCTCTTGTTATCCTCGCGTGGCCAGACTGTTGCCACTCGCAAATGCTTCCGTCATACAGTCTGGAGCAACGGAAGCTCTGATCGCGCAAATTGACCCTAATATAAATAGAAATCATCTAAGCATATATAGCTGGTTGCTTAGCAGAAATGGATTTTTTTTTTTTTAATGTAAATATATTTTCCTGAACGGCATGAAAGACTACGGCACGTGTAGTTCCAGAGTCCAGACTCTATACAGCATTCAGAGATTGTGGAATAGTTGTGTGGCTACGCGAGACAAAGCACTTGTCCATTCTCCAGACACCTACCTCCAGCAGAAGACACACTTGTTGGCGCAGGCCAGGCTGGGAGTTGTCTCCATGCAGCGGTGAGACTCGATGCCGTAGAACGTGTGCTTGTAGCAGCCTCCTCTGCCTCGTAGCATAGACTATAGCATGAAGGAAAAAAACACCTTGTTGGCTTTGTGAATTCCAATTAGTTCACACGAGTCTACAACAGTACAGCATGCTGCAAAGCGTTTGATACACCACTGTACCTTGGTCCAGCGGCAAAGTTTCACACCTGAGTGACTTCCAATTAGTTTGTATCCTGCACAGATAAAGAGAAAAAAAAGTCATGTAAGAAAAGAAAATCCCGCAGAATCAATTGCTGAACAACTAAGAATCACATGATTACATTGTTTAACCAATGTGTAAATACACATCACACCTTTGTGAACTGGGCGGTGCAGACTGCTCAACAACAGCTGTTGTGGCCGTACTACAAATAGACATACGATACTCCAGACAGACAGAGACATGCACACGCGGCACCGCTCAAAAAGACACGGCTCATGACTGTTTCTGTCAGTGGTTCTCAAACTATTTATTGTCAAGGACCCCAAAGATTATATGTAATTGGCCGCCGACCCCCCATCTGAAAATATGTTGTTCCAGGGAAACCCAGAAGCAAAGATATGAGTTTAAAACGTTTGTTGTGAAAGAATATATATTCAAAGATTTGCATTTTTCAGCAGCTAAAGTTTTAAATAATTTTAAAGTGGTTAAAAGCTAAGGCGACACAGATGTGTTCCAGGTCTTAATTGCTTAAGTGTGAGCTGATAGAAGGATGCTTACGGGATAATGATTGTTACTGCTGAAAGAGATACGCCTTTACTTTTAACACTCAGGCTTAAGCGTTGTTAGGCTGCACAGACTCCAGAGCTCCATGCATCTCTACACGCATAAAGAAGACCAGCTCAGCTTAACAATCAGGATAAATAAGTAATGAAGACCAACAGCCAGCAACCATAAACCTCTGTCTGATGAAATATGTATAAGGAATATTATTGGATCTAGTTCAAATTGTCAGAGGCAAATTTTTGTTACATAAATAATACATTTACAACTTAGACATTAAGCAGACTCTCTTATCCAGAGCGATTTACAATTTACAATTTACAATTTAGGCATTTAGCAGACGCTCTTAATCCAGAGCGACTTACATTTAAGCAAGAACAAAAGATTTACAAGTGGAAGATCAGAATAAGCAGTTTAAAGAAGGATTTGATTTGATCTCACAGCCTATATATACAGCCTAGAGGTTAGCTGCAGACAGACACGCAGACAGACAGACAGACACGCATGGCCGAATGCAATATCTCAGCGTGCCTGGCCGAGATAATATATGTGTTATTTCGACAAACTGCTGTTATCATGAATAACACAGCATGGCGTTCCATTTAAATCATTGTCCTGAGTCATCCATCCTCCTACGCAGTACGCAGAGCATTATTACAGGCTCCACGGCCCCAAAGCGTGCATAAGTGCAGATCTTCGATAACCACTCGTCTTCCTGTAACAGCAGAGGAGGCTAAAGTGTACCGACAGAACTTCAGCAGTTCAGAGCTGACGATGAGTTGTATAAACTTAAGGACTGATATCACACACAGCCCTTAGGCTACAGATAAGGACTTTAGCTTTGCACATTTAACACATTAGTGCACGTAGCCCGAAACGCACTTTCATGTGATAGCAAAATAAATGCATTTAATAATCGTGTATGGTGTGTGTGGTTCAAGACTGCATTGAAAGTCCATGTATGCAGCAGCGTTATTTTTCAATTGGCTCGAAGCATAAACGTGTCAAGCACTTTCAAATAGTCAATTTGAATTAGAACTTAATTGTATTGTTTTTTTTCCCCATTAGTGTTGAACCTATTAATTTATTCACCATGTATATTAGGCAACTTATTCTATTTTCAATTTAGGCATTTAGCAGACGCTCTTAACACCCTTGACGCCAGCCATGGCCATAACCCGCAGCACCGCGGGTTATAATAATTACCCTTTGATACCCAAAACGTGGAATGTTTGTCGTTGGATAAGATTTTGTCTACAATTCCATGCTGTATTGATGTTGGTACCGTTATTACATCAAAACACCTGATTTCATCAAGGGTTTGCAACCGTGGGAGAAAGAAAGGCTCCTGGGACTGGACTGTGAGTAGCAGAGGAGGTAGCGGGGGGGTAATTGGACTGTGCTGCATCATTAAGCCATCTAGACCTGAGGACGCATCTGTATCACTTTATAGCTTTAGTTTTAACCACTTCAACCATTATTTTAAACTTTAGCTGTTTAGCTTTAGCAGATCTACAAGCTCATAGTAGAGCACCGAGTGCCGCGCTATGAGCTTGTAGAATAGATCTGCTATTTTTTGAAAAATGTGTGCAAATCTTTGACTATATATTCTTTCCCAGCGAACGTTTGTAACTCAAATCTTTGCTTCTGGGAGGTCCCTGGAACAAAATATTTGAGATGGAGGTCAGTGGCCAAATACATAGTTTGAGCACCAGTGACCACTGATGACAGAAAACTGTCATGATTTAGAAGACATTATTTTGTAGAATCGACCTCGGGTCTTAATGTCTTAAGCGTTGTTAGGCTGCACAGACTCCACAGCTCCATGCATCTCTGTATGCATAAAGAAGCCCAGCTCAGCTTCACGGAACACATTTCCTCAGAAGGAAGGCTGCAGTGCAGCAGAGTGAGATTTAAAAACAAATGTGTGTGAAAACAAAGCAGTAACGGGGAGAGATCAGGCAACTATAAATCGCAACTACAAAGAGGTGTCGACAATGTTTTTTTTGTTTTGGTTCTCTCAAATGGGATTGCTTAAGTAATTAGCATTTGAGCACAGCAAACAACGAGGTTTGATGGATTACAGAAAATCCCTTATAGACTTTAGGTGAATAGAGCTGGGGATAATGAAACCCCCATGCCAATCAATACGTTTCAAACAACAAAGGTTCAAAGTATTGTAAATGGTAGATTCAGTGTATTGTACCGTTCTCCATGGTACTTAAATGTATATTACATTCACCCCCATTCACCAACCAATGGCATAGAAAACCATTAGTTGGCAAGGATGTTTTGATGATTGATTTTACCTATATGGACCCTTTATAAAATATTTAGCCCCCAGGTCCCTCACAAAAATCCCGGCATTTTTTGCTAGAGGGCCAAATTCAAAATGGCGTCCGGTGCCATAACCAAAAATGAACTTTTGATCTAGATGACCTAGAATCATGTATGAAGACACTTTTCCATACAAGTCAACCATGAGGATTCCAAATCTGACACAATTTTAATCATAAGACCTCGTTTTGGCCCCAAAATTCAAGATGGCCGCCATCCAGTAGAGTGAAAACATTACTTTTGAATAGGAAAGCAAACTATTTGGGGGTTGTACTTTTACAGACACAAAACACATGACTCCACCCTCCTCCTCTGTGCATCATCCTCCTCCTCCTCATCCTCCTCTTCCTCACTCTCAACTTCCTCGTCCTCTTCAACTGGTGCAGGTAGGTGTGTTGAGAGAGCAGACAGGCAGACAGGACGACAGCGACCACCCACCAACTCTGAATCTGTCCGAGTGGTGAGGTGTGGCGCTTCAGTGTGGGGTGGAGCACTAGATATGCCAAGTAGTTGATGTGGAGGCAGTGTTGGCATAGGCTATCTCCATCTGGAGGGAGACAGATTCATTATTTTTTCCTCATTCTCTTCTACTTGGCAGGACAGGTTTCTTGTCTCCATAGATTACGTGTCCCGTATATGCAAAGAACTATTGTTCTACCTCCTCCTCAAGGTCAAGGCCATCTCCACACCGTGAGAGCTGCTGCTGTGCCATAGAGCTCTTTGCCACCTTGTCATACACTAATGGATTGTCCTTTGCCATAGAAGCCTGAGTTGGCATCAGAGCCTACATTAACAGTGAAGAGGATGGTGTCAGCGTCAGACTGCTCAATGCTGTAGTCTCCCATCGGTTGTTGTGTTGATAAGTTGATGCAATGTGGGCCAACAGCATAGAGTTGACAATCGTTGCATTCACATTCTGTGCCAGGTGTGTGAGGTAGCTGCATATTCATTTTTGCAACCACTCATAGTAGTGTTTTGAATGCCTTGGCAGAGGGGAAGGTGTCATTCAATGTCATGTACGTGTTGGTAACATGTGCCTTACCCTGTACACACAGGTCTCACTCATCATCTTTAGTTGAGTATGCTGCATCGTATGGGTCATTCACACAGATGATACGGTGAGCATCACAATGGCGGGCAAGGATGATGGATGACACCTTGTGGACATAGTCCAACCACTTGTATGGTTTGCCTTCTTGATCTCGATCTTCCACTGATGTTGCCATCCTCCAGATCATGCCCATCCTGGGCACTTTCCGTGTGCTTCCTCTTGGCTTCTTTTCGGGTTGCAAGAGTGTTGTGTTCCACTCTTATGCGGGCCACATTGTTAACATTTCTGGAGTGCACCAGGAGGAGGATGGAGAACCAGCCTGACTTAATTTCGCTGCCCTTGTTCATTGTACATTCAATCCACATGTCCTAGGCCATGTTGGAATAGTGGTTACCTGTGATTGACTGAGTGAAATTAGTATGAAGGAAGGCAACCTGTTCAGCAGGAAGAGTGGTCAGCATCATCCCAGAAGTCAGGCAGCCACCTCCAATACTTATTGTTGTTGTATGCTACCATCCACGGCTGCATAGCACACAAAGAGCTGACGTACGCTTCCCAGTTGTAGATATGAACTGCATGCACATTCTGCATTAGCTGTCATGGACAGGAAGTCCCTCCAGTAGTCTGCCATCTCACTGACCTCTATTTGGGAGTAAAGGTTGCTGATGAGATTCTTGAGATCTGCATCAGCCTCCAGTGCTGCATGAGCAGCAGCAAGGGTTTCCTTGGAGAGACTCGTCTCCTCTGTTAGTTTGGATATCAGCCTCTCCTTGGCCAGCTGACTCATAAGTACCTCATACATCAGCCTCAAGCAACACAGCCCCTCTTATAATGCTTGCCTTTCAGCGCACAATCAACAGATCCCTCAGCAATGACTCCTCCCGCGACAAGTATTATCTCCTAGCTCACTCCCCTTGTCAGAAGCAGTGAGTGCATTTTACGGAAATGAGACGCGGCGCTGCCAGGGGGAGAGCTGACAGCTGCCGGGGTAGGTGGTCGGATGCACTGTCGGTACATTCGGCAGCCGTACTCCAGACGCCGCTACTGCCGGTAAACTGCTGGTAAAAGCCGCGGCGCTGCCGGAGGGAGGGGCGGCATCTGCCGGGGGATTATGTCACTCTACTGCCGCTCCATCTCGTGGCCACCGCTCCACGCCTGCATCTGCCAGGGAAACTGGGATTATGACACTCAACTGCCGCTCGCTTCTGCAGCAGTGCGTTGGTCCTACATGCATGTTGTGCTTGCGGTTACGGCTTGGGGTAGAGTGTCGGACTGATGCCGCAGAGAAACACTGTCGCCTGCTGCGGTTGTTATGCGGCTGATGCCACGCGTTGCGTCATGCTTGCGGTTGGGGTTAGATTTATGGTTTGGCGTAGTGTCGGATTGATGCCGCCGGGAAACACTACTGTACCTCCTGCCGCGGGTGTTCCGTGGCTGATGCCGCTTCCAGAAAATGCACTCGCTCTCTCTCCCCCTTGTAGCGCTTGTTGATGGCACTCATCATCACACACACACTGTGTATGGAAAGGACCAAGAAAGGACACGATGTCATGGTACTTGTCTGGGTTCTCTGCCTTGATCAGAGTGATGAGGACGTACACAGGATGATCTCCCAGTAAAAAGGCATGCGTTTTGTGATACCTGCAACAGGGCCAGTTGACGAGGAAGTTGAGAGTGAGGAGGATGATGATGCACAGAGGAGGAGGGTGGAGTCATCTGAATCTGATGATTCAGAAACCAGTGACACAGAATGCTCCGACACATGTTTTGTGTCTGTAAAAAGTACAGCCCCCAAATAGATTGTTTTCCTATTCAAAAGTAATGTTTTCACTCTACTGGATGGCGGCCATCTTACATTTCAGGGGCCAAAACGAGGTCTTATGATTGAAATTGTGTCAGATTTGGAATCCTCATGGTTGACTTGTATGGAAAAGTGTCTTCATACATGATTCTAGGTCATCTAGATCAAAAGTTCATTGTTGGCTATGGCGCCGGACGCCATTTTGAATTTGGCCCTCTAGCAAAAAATGCCAGGATTTTTGCGAGGGACCTGTGGGCTAAATCTTTTATAAAAGGGTCCATAGAGGTCAAATCAATCATCAAAACATCCTTGCCAGAGGATGGTCACAGAACTTTAGTCTGTGACTCAACTACATGCAAGCAAGCATGCAGGGGTATCAAACACATTTTAGATAAAATACGACTTAATGCGAGCTGGACGAGTTGTGCATTATGTGAAGGCATGTGCGTGAAGAAAATTGCTTAACAAGCATACCTTTTATGATTGGTATTACTTGTAATTGGTATTACAGTAATAGACATGAAAGTGATGACACACAAAACAATGCCATATAGTTGTTTATGTTCGTAGCGCCAACCTTCCCATGAATAAATTATTTGAAATGGAACATTAGCAGACACTGATGTGGAAATAACAAATCAGTGTTCACTATATCAACGGGTTTCTGAAACTCTTCCCAGCAAAACGAGCCTCATCTCCAAGCTCCTCTTCGATTCTGAATATCTGGTTGTACAATTTTTGGGCTGTATTTATAATAAGTAAGTTCTAAGTTCACAGTAGAGACAGACAGGAAACAGAGAGAGAGAGAGAGAGAGATAGATGGGGAGAGTTAAGCCCTAACCACACCAAAGGGTCACCAATGCAACTTCTTGGTTCCAACCGGTTGCAAGGAGTTAACGCTAAAACCGTCTCGACCCTTTGGTGTGGTTTGGGCCATTGAATTCCATGCGTTGAATCACTAGGGTCTACGTGGGTCAACATGCAACAAGACATATCACACTGCAGGGACAACACTAAAACAGTCTTGACCCTTTGGTGTGGTTAGTTGGGGGGGAGTTCCACAGAATGACAGTTACCGTGTGGGGGTCCCTCTACTGTACCCTCTACTGTACTATACTGGCACACCCGAAATCACCATATATACAGTTAATGTGCGTGTGTTTGTGTGTGTTAGGTTGCGCACAGGTGGTGAAAAACAACCATGCTGTTTTCGTGCTCAGACGCACACAGCCACCCAGCCAGCCAGCCAGCCAGCCACCCACACACATAGTCACTTAAGGAAGTGGTTGCACCACTTAAAAACAGCGACCTCATCCTGCTTCCCCAATTAATGGCACGAATGGAAGTGGGAACTGGGAATGAATGAATATTTGTACCTATTGTGTTTCGTTGCAGGGGTCCCGGTTAGGGACAATAGGTACAAAATGTCATTAACCCATTTGGACCTGAGGACGCATCTGTGTCGCCTTATAGCTTTTAACCACTTTAACCATTATTATTTAAATTTTAGCTGTTGAGAAATAGGAGATCTACAAGCTCGTAGCGCTGCACTCTGCTATTTTTGAAAAGTCGTGAAAGTGCGTGCAATTCTTGGAATATATATTCTTTCACAGCAAACGTTTTTAACCCATTCTGACCGGGCACCCATTTTGGTGTCAGCATCATGTTATGCTTTAGCTATTTAAAAATAGCAGATCTACAAGCTCATATCGCGCCACCGAGTGGCGCGATACGAGCTTGTAGGTCTGCTATTTTTGAAAAATCGAAGAGCGACTGACATTTTTAGAATCTGATCTCAGGTCAGAATGGGTTCATCAGACCAGTGTGTGTCCGGCGGAAACCTTGTATGAATCTGATCTCAGGTCAGAATGGGTTAAGTCATGACCTTGCTTCTGCGGTCGGCGGCCAATTACGTATAACTCTGGGGCTCCTTGACATGAAGTCGTTTGAGAAGCACTGACATAGAAAGATAGGTTTTTCAGAAAACTGTCAGGATATATTTAGATTTGGTCTAAATGGGTCATTAAGCCCATGCTGTTACTCACCTTGCTTGGTCAAAGCTTCCCTCAGGGAAGGGGTGATCATCTCTCGTCTCTCCTCTTTGCTCTTCTTCACTCCGTTCAACCTCACCATGTGCTCGTCTCCTCGCCTCTCCGTTTTGCTCTGTAGTGGCAGACAAACACATCAGGTGTAGTTTAGCATTTTACACTGCGGAATTTGCTTTTATTTTTCATAGTTGAACACACTGAGGTTTCTGAAGGTTTCCTATTTGCTTATTTTTGACCACATTGTGGTTTCTGAATGCATACTGAATGCATTCTTTTTACGATGCAACGCGTGTATATCTGTTTTATAATAATTAGGTGGTTAAATAAAATAGGTCAGATTATGTGTTTATTCTGAATTTATAAAAAGAATATGTGTTTAATGTAATTTAAGATCTCAAATTTGACTCAAATCATTGTTTGTTTGTTTGTTACTACAAAATATTGCTGATTACTTTGGCAGAGATTAAAATAGGGTGCATTTTGCAAATAAAACAACGACCATCAACGGGATTCACTATACTGTACTACTGTACTGTTTTTTATTCTAGTTTATTTTGCTAGCTTTAGTTATAATCATCATTTCTTCTTCTGTTTTCTACATATATTTTTGTTTAGGCATTTAATCCAGAGTGATTTACAGTAAGCAAGAACAACACATGGTAATTGAACCAGGATCGGACCTAAAAAAATAAAAATAAATTAAAGGTCTCTAGCTTCAAGTAACTGTGACAATAGTATAGTTTAATGTCCCAAAACAGAACAATGCTGGTACATGGACAGCTATTTTACGATATTGCCCAGCCTCCACTTCAATCCATAATTTGTTTTATTCGATGCATTGTGAACAATAGCCAAGTAAGATCATGTATATCCATTGGCCAATCATACAGCTCATATCAGTCAGTGGGGTGGTCAGATGTATATGAACTCTGTATTTAAAAGCTTGAAGGCCATTGTAGACTTAGATAGCATTTGATACAGACTTATAGCATGTTATGTAGACAGCACTATAATTGCATTGTATGTAGTCATAGCACATCATAGTACATATGTATAGCATAGTAGTATAGATGTATAGTTTATATGTATATCTTCATTATATAGATATTCCACTGTTACTTTCTTAGCTTACGCATGTTTCTTGATAAATGTTTTTATGTGATGTAATCTAATCTGATTTGAAGTTCACAACAAGACACAGTGAGCTTGTAGATCTGCAATTATTCAAATAGAATTTGGCAACTTTTGCTAAATCTTCTATTGTGTAGGCCTGTAGGGGTCCCTTGCACAAAATCTGTTCAAATGTGACCAAATACAAATCAAACTGGGCAACATGAGAACAAAGAGAAAAGTTGTCATGCTCTATAATATGCTCTATTCAAAAACCACAGAGCGACATCAAAGCAGCCGTTTCAAACAACTCCCATAATCAGTGGCTCAGATGTATGTGAAGATCAAAGATTTTATCATTCTTTGTCAAGACCAAAGAAATTTTGTACGACAACATAAATAATGTATATTGAATATTACCCTGCCCGTGTCTATAGTTTAACAAATAGCAGATACTAGATTAGATAGATATCATATTATAAGAAAACGGTTTTAAATTAACAGCAATCTGACAAAGTGAAAATAGAAACGTCATAATATTGATAGTCGACAGTCGAGTCAGCATGCAGAACTCAACAAAAGGTCGACATCCTGAAATTACTACATTTCTGTTGCAAACTACAACTGTGCAATAATATCTCTCTCCCCGTTTGTTATCTGAAGAAGAACTTCCTCAGATAAATCTGCTACACCACCAGCTATATTCCATGTAAATCCATGCTTACAGAGACGTATGCTTTTCATTGACAACACAGAATATTAATGAATTACTGCCAGAACGTTTCCTTGAGTATGAAAATATAGTATTAGCTTTCAAAAAAGGTATGATGATGGCACACCCGCTCGCCCTGTGGTCAAGGTGCATGCCACATATAGGCTCTGGCCAGACAGCGCACCGCGTGTTCGAGTCCCGTTGATGACGACCTTTGCTGCGTGTCTCTCTTTCCTGTCCATCTTCAACTATCAGTAAAGGCAGAAAACGAGAAAAGCCTAAAACATTTTTTTTTTTCGTTTCAAACGAGGTTAGCAAAGGTTAGAGATTTTAAAGTGCCAATCCAGAACACATTACTCTGTCTGTTTAACTTTATTATTACTCATGGAAGGGTACTGCATCACACAGACACACACAAAGACAGCCTGCCTGCCTGCCTGAGTGTGTGTGCAACTCAAGAACAGATGGTCCTATTTTCATGGAACTTTGCGAAGGATCTGCCGTGATGCGATTACTAACTTTTGAGTTAAGAAGGTTTAGAGGAGGAGGGAGACCCGCACGCTGCCACTTGCTGGTCTGAGGTATTTATTTAAGAGTCGAGGCAACGTTTCGGTCTTGCGACCTTCTTCAGGCAACCATGCTATGCCTAAAGGAAGGTTGCAAGACCGAAACGTTGCCTCGACTCTTAAATAAATGCCAATTAGCCCATTAAGAATGTGAAAGCATCTGTGTCATTTTAGATTTGAGCTATATAGCGCATTTGGTTTTTAACTCAAATCTTTGCTTCTGGGGGTCCCTGGAACAAAACATAATATTATGCAGATGGGGGTCCGCAGCCAAAATCATATCATTTTGTGGGTCCTAGACGCGAAAAAAGTTTGAGCACAACTTTTATTAGCAACATAATGTAAGTTTTCATACTGTAAAACGGTTAGAAGACATTTGTAGAATCAGCCTCAGGTCTTGGTGTAGAGCAGGGGTGCCCACTCTTTTTTGACCTGAGAGCTACTTTCAAAATGACCAGCTCAACAAGATCTACCCACCAAAACATTATAATACCATTGCTGAAAATGTCTTTGGAATAGCGCAGCACTGGCATTACATTTAAGACAAATGCACATGGAATGGGAAAGGGGAGATATGGAATAGTTTTTTTTGTATTTCATTTGTAATCTACCGACATTTGTGCGCAGCAGCACTCTTGAAAACCAAGTATTGCATTATGGGTTTGAGCTGACAGGACCTTTTTTATGTCAGTCAATCAGTTTTTATATTTAAAATAATATTATTTAGGGGCATGTTATGTGATCTACCTGCACAGCCTTTGTGATCTACTGGTAGATCGCAATCTACCTTTTGGGCACCCCTGGTGTAGAGGGATCACATCCTGTGCCAGAAAGATTTCAATAAATTTCAATTATTTATTGAAATTTATTGAAATCTTTCTGGCATAGTATTGTACATAATTATTTTTATGCAGGACATCCTCTCTTCCGTTGTTTCTGGCTTAGCTGGAGGACAGTGACAAATGTCTGTCAATACAAAAGGACCAGCTTTCATGTTTGAGATAACGTTTTATAATAATAATAATAGCTCAAAAACTTGAATCGAGTCTAAAGTCAATTGGCGTTTCAAACGAGGTTAGCAAAGGTTAGAGATTTTAAAGTGCCAATCCAGAACACATTACTCTGTCTGTCTAACTTTATTATTACTCATGGAAGGGTAATGCATCACACACACACACACAGACAGCCTGCCTGCCTGCCTGAGTGTGTGTGTGTGCAACTCAAGAACAGATGGTCCTATTTTCATTGAACTTTGCGAAGGATCAAGCAGCTGCCGTGATGTGATTACTAACTTTTGAGTTAAAACCCGTTGAAAGCAAGTGGCAGTGTGCAGGTCTCCCTCCTTCTCTAAAACGTCTGCTGCTTTGCTGCCAACGCACCTGCTGAAAATTGAGCCGGGTGTGCCGGAAGTCTTCTCTCTCTATGGGTACAGCCCTAACGGTCAATGAAGTCTTCTCTCTCTATGGGTACAGCCCTAACGGTCAATGAAGTCTTCTCTCTATGTTTACAGCCCTAACGTTCAATGAAGTCTTCTCTCTATGGGTACAGCCCTGACGTTCAATGAAGTCTTCTCTCTATGGGTACAGCCCTAACGTTCAATGAAGTCTTCTCTCTATGGGTACAGCCCTGACGTTCAATGAAGTCTTCTCTCTATGGGTACAGCCCTAACGTTCAATGAAGTCTTCTCTCTATGGGTACAGCCCTGACGTTCAATGAAGTCTTCTCTCTATGGGTACAGCCCTGACGTTCAATGAAGTCTTCTCTCTATGGGTACAGCCCTAACGGTCAATGAAGTCTTCTCTCTATGGGTAACAGCCCTAACGGTCAATGAAGTCTTCTCTCTATGGGTAACAGCCCTAACGGTCAATGAAGTCTTCTCTCTATGGGTACAGCCCTAAGTCTTCTCTCTATGGGTACAGCCCTAAGTCTTCTCTCTATGGGTACAGCCCTAACGTTCAATGAAGTCTTCTCTCTATGGGTACAGCCCTAACGGTCAATGAAGTCTTCTCTCTATGGGTACAGCCCTAACGGTCAATGAAGTCTTATGGGTACAGCCCTAAGTCTTCTCTCTATGGGTACAGCCCTAACGTTCAATGCCGAGGGAAGTTACAGTCATCCTCTGCAAGCTGTAAAATCTAGCATCTGACCCTGATGTTGCTATAATTACACACAGGCAACAAAGAGCAAATGGACCAGACAACAATTCAGTTCAAGTCCCTGCATGTATACAGTACTATCTATATCCACACACATTCATCTAACCCTGACCTCAGGTCATGCATACAGTACTATCTAGTATCTATATCCACACAAATTCATCTGACCATGATCTCAGGTGTTTATTTATTCAAAATAAAGCCCATGTGTCTCCAGCTGCTTATCGACCAGACACCGGTGTACATTCTGCCTTTTCGCCTGGCCGAGTCTGAAGCGCGGTCGCTGCTAGCTAATGGCTCTATGGGCTCCACGCACCTGGGGTACAGTATAGCGGCTGAACGTGGCCGGTGGTGGAAAGTAACTACAGTACATTTACTTTAAGTGCTGTACTTAAGTACAATTCTGAGGTATTTGTACTTTAATTGAGTATGTCAAATTTTCTGCACTTTTACTTCTACTCCGCTTACATCTCAGAGGCAAATATTGTACTTTTACTCCACTACAATTATTTGACATCTCTTGATTGATTTGTATACAATTTTGAAAACATGAAATGGGGCATTCTGCACGGGTAGTTTTCATTTTGGTACTTTAAATACATTTTGATGCCAATACTTTTGTACTTTTACTCAAGTACATTTAGAATTCCGAACTTTTACTTTGTAACGGAGTAGTTCTACATTGCAGCATTGACACTTTTACTTAACTAAAACATTTGAGTACTTTTTCCACGTCTGAATGTGGCCGACATCACCCCGGCCTTAGAGCCTAGTCGATACCCAGGCTTTCATTTGAGCCCAGCCTCGACTGCACTGGTGTGGAAACGGATCCCACACCCCCGTCAGCCACGGCCGTCGCCTCAGATGAGCAGACCCGTCGCTGAAAGGGGGACAGCATGAATAAGTCAGCCATCACGCGGCATCAGAATCCACTCAGAATCCATGCTGGAATAGGATTAGGCACAGCGGGCACAGGTGTCAACCGCATCTCGTCCTGGCAAATAAGATGGCGTGGCGCTTTGCTGTGCGTAGCTTATAGAGGTGGATGTCATAAGCCATGGCCGGTTTAAATGTATTATAAATGTATATGATTTACAGTAGCATTAAAGCCTGCAGCTGTGGCGCAAACGTCGCTCCACAGCTAGAAGGTCCTGGGTTTGATTCCCGCTGGGGACAGTGCCCATAGATACCCATAGGTGGAGTTGGCAGGGCCTTTCTGTGTGGAGTTTGCATGTTCTCCCCATATCCCCTACAGTAGGTACCCTCACAAAAAACATTCAGTAATCCCAGTCTCTATACTGCCTCCCCTTGACCAGCCGGGGCGACTGATGGGAGGGGAAAGAACTGGTTGGAAATGGAATAACGTGTTCCTTCCATGCGCGACGTCCAACAGGGGAAACTTCCCCCCCCCTGTCAGGTCAAAAGAAACGGCTTGGACTCCTCATGCATTGAAGGAAGCATGAGGTCAGTCCGTTGCTCTCCCCAGGTTGGCAGATGGAGTGTGGCACCCAGGATTACATTAGATAATTGACACTGGATGAAAAGAAAAAAAGGGTTTCACATTCTCTCTAGAGGACTTTGCAACTGTGAATAACATCAATTCAAACCCCAAAACAACCAACAAAGAGACTTACAGTTACAGTACACTTCAGCACAGATGCCCAATGATGATGGGCAGAATGCTCCGACAGCACAAAGAGCATGGAGCCAATAATAATAATAATGGATTTTATTTACGCACTTTAACCCATTCTGACCTGAGATCAGATTCATACGAGGTTTCCACTGGACACACACTGGTCTGATTAACCCATTCTGACCTGAGATCAGATTCTAAAAATGTCAGTCGTTCTTCGATTTTTCAAAAATAGCAGACCAGATCTGCTATTTTTCAATAGCTAAAGCATAACATGATGCCGACACCAAAATGGGTGCCCGTTCAGAATGGGTTAAGTGCTACAGTGAGTAAATACAAAAAACTAAGAAAACTAAAAAACCATGAGAAGCATCACACCATTAAAACATCTAAGAAAAGGGAACACAACAAGCTAAAACAAAAGGGCAAGCTACAGTGCAACAATCTGTCCCTGTGGTGTGTGTGTGCGTGCGTGCATGCCCACCCTAGTTGTGACTGTCACTGATCACTGTTCTGCTGCACTGCCCCACCTCCCCTATTCCAATCCTGAGTATAGGCCGGTCAGGCGGTCACGATAATGACATTTTACAATTTAGGCATTTAGCAGATGCTCTTAATCCAGAGCGATTTACAGTAAGCAAGAACAACACATGGCAATACATTATCGAATACATAGAAAGAGTAACCAAGGATAACCAAGGCTAACATCCTTCTAACAGTAGACAGAATTGAAAGAAAGTATTGAATCAAAAACCTTGGAACCTTGGAGGAACTAAATAAAACTTACATTTCCGTTTGCCTTTTAGGCTTCCTAAAACTAAATTGTACAGAGAAGATCTGACAAACATAATAAATGACAGATAGTTCCACTCAATTATGTCCAATAATTGCGATTAGGCAGTTATGTAATCATTGTGACGGGCCTACTCCTGAGAGCTCCGACAACAGGCCTGCACTGACTGACAGAATCAGGGCATCAGGGGATGTAGTACTGGGGTGGACACAACATCCAGTATATAGATAAACGTTTTATGAAAGAGAATAATGCAAATCTTAATGTATATTAAACCCACAGAACTTTTTAAAATGCTTTTCCTTCCCACAAAACATTATTATTGTGAAGTAATCATTTAAATAATTATGTCGGCATGATAATATTCTTTAGTTTACCTATGCTTACTTCTGATTTAGTTAGACCCCCAAAGTCACACTATTAGCCCACGGACCCCCATTTGACATATGCCAAGGACCCCCATAAGAGAAGATGTTATGGCTCTAGCAGTGAATTTCAACCATTTTCATTTCAAAGGGCCCCCGGATTGACCTGAATTAGGCTACGATCCCCTATTTAATGGCATTTCTATCTCTGGGACCCCAATGTATATTGTAAAATTACTGTTAATTTAACTCTGAGAGTGTACAAATGGAACCAAATGGACCCGTTAGGGTCCATTTGCTTCAATGTGTACACTCTCTGAGTTACAGTCCCATAAGGGTCCATTTGGTTCCTAACTATCATTTAGCTGGGGACCCCCTGGAACTCCCTCAAGGACCCCTGTACTGCAGGAGGAACCACTGCAGTGCAATACTTTGGTACCTAAAGACATTCTTAGAAGCAGCCACTGTGTTAGGGTTGTAGGACAATGTTGCTCAGTGGTGGAAAAAGTACTCAAAATGTTTTCCTTAAGTAAAAGTATCAATACTGCAAATGTAGAAATACTCTGTTACAAGTACAAGTCCGGAAATAAAAATGTACTTGAGTAAAAGTACCAAAAATAGAAAGTATACTCTTTATGCAGAAGGTTTCATTTTAAGTTTTCAAAATGGTATAAAAATCTTTTGAAAATAGCGGATCTACAGGCTCACAGTGAGCTTGTAGATCGGCTATTTTCAAATGGACGAAATGTGGCTGAAGTGGTTAATGTATGTTTTGTAATAATAATCCAAATCTACAAAGCAACTAGTAACTAAAGTTTCCAAATAAATGTAGTGGAGCAAAAGTTCAATATTTGTCTCTGAAATGTAGAAGTAAAAGTATACAGAAAATTTGACGTATTCCAGTACCAAATACCCCCAAAAAATTACTTAAATAGGGTACTTAAGTAAATGTTAATTTCCACCACTGATGTTGCTACATGATTGCTGCCTTGAAGACGTGAGTCAATTAAACTACAAATCATTATACCGTATGCAATAGAGGTGTTGTAAGGGTGACATCTAGTGGCCGTATGTTGTCTGTGGCACCTCTAACTCAAGATGTATAGTACATAACCAAAATGGACTTGACTTGTAGAAAGGGTCCATTTGGTTACGCTTTTGTACACTCTTTCAAATGGATTAAATTAATACATGAACACTGAAGATTTTACTGTGCAGTCAAAGGATGAAGACAGAAGGAGACAGAGATACGGAGAGGGAGAGGAGTTAGTCTACAGAGGAAGGGGGGAAAAATGGAGCATGGTAGTAGTCTATAAATGCACCATGTCCGCGTATGTGCGTGCGTATGTGCGTGCGTGTGTAATCCACGTAACTCTCGACTTGAGCTGGTCGGACGCACGGTTGTCCAGAACCAGCACAAAAGCCTCTGCCCAGGCTTTGGACAGGGCCCAAATTAGCCAATTGATCACACCTGATCACCCTTAGATCTCCATATATGGCTGCAGGTCAACAACCACACACAGCATTTGAGTCTGTCGGCACCACATAATGACACTGTTCAGCGCACGCACGCATGCGAGTGACAATGGGTAGTCGCTCGCGCACGCACACACACACACACACACACACACACACACACACACACACACACACACACACACACACACACACACACACACACACACACACACACACACACACACACACACACACACACACACACACACACACACACACACACACACACACACACACACACACACACACACACACACACACACACACACACACACACACACATCTGTATCATCTCCTCCATTAGGGCTATGACTAATCCTATTAGCTATACCATTGTGTTTATCTGATGCCTGCTACTGCTGAGTTGACAACAAGCGGATAGCTTTTGTTGATGCAGCACAGGCCGCGTTTGCCCTGATTTATATTCACATGAAAGGAAAGGCAAACCTGGAATGCAACTTTTGTTAGCCACTGCTGCTTACGGTAGATACCATGGCATACTGACATGTTCGAGCAAATGTTCTAGGTGTATTACTTGCGCAAGCAGAGCGCGCAAGTAATAATTTCGCCCGGTCATCGTTCATCGCGACAGCCACCCGCCATTTTATGCGCATGCCAATAAAACAGCAAATCTGTGCCTGGTTTGCTGGGACCAGATCACATAAATGACCATATGTCTTACGTCATCATTTAGAGCTAGTCATACATATACACAGCACGTACTCTGGTCCCAGCAGATCAGGCACAATTTGCTAGTTTATTTTACTGATTATTGCGAACGCAGTGAGCCACTTACTATGACAGCAGGGGCTGAATGTCTGTGTGTGTGTGTGTCACGCTCGTGTGTGTGTCACGCTGTTACACCACCGGCCCGCCACCAGAGGGCGCAGCTGTAGCACACACACACACACACACAGGGCGCAGCTGTAGCACACACACACACACACACACACACACACACACACAACCACACACACACGAGCTGCGTTCGCTTCACGCGTTTGCGCGTCTTACTTGTGTATATAGTATACCCGCGTTTTTTGGCGCAAAGTAACCACAGTATACCGCTAATCAACTTACAACTACATACTCTATATAGTATATGTATATGCATACATATGTCTTACGTCATCATTTAGAGCTAGTCATACGTATACTATATACATAATCAGTAAAATAAAATAGCAAATTGTGCCTGATCTGCTGGGACCAGAGTACGTGGTGTGTATATGTATGACAAGCTCTCAATGATGACGTAAGAAATATGGTCATTTGTGTAGTCTGGTCCCAGCAAACCAGGCACAGATTTGCTGTTTTATTGGCATACGCATAAAATGGCGGGTGGCTGTCGCGGTTTTTGGCGCAAAGTAACCACAGTATACCGCTAATCAACTTACAACTACATACTCTATATAGTATATGTATATGTATACGTATGTCTTACGTCATCATTGAGAGCTAGTCATACATATACACACCACGTACTCTGGTCCCAGCAGATCAGGCACAATTTGCTATTTTATTTTACTGATTATGTATATGTATACGTATGACTTAGCGGTATACCAGCCATTTTATGCGTATGCCAATAAACGTATACTATATACATAATCAGTCAAATATGTCGATCTAGAATATATCTACATCGATAAAACTTTACGATAAATTTTACAGAATAATTATACTGTATAATATATTTTAATTCAGTTTATATACCTTTTTTATTCATCACATATCAATGATTTATTTTTCTTAAAAAAACTAAAAAGGGATCCAGAATATATCTACATCGATAAAACTGTATTTCTTATATAGATAGAAACTTGAACCATACTTAATAATACTAATAATACTTAATAATACTATATATGCATAAAGTAGGTAGGTAGCAAATAGTTACACCTAATAATTATACATTTCAAACGTTCCTTCACAGAGATACTGAGATTTGACAGTTTACAGCGGTCGAAAGTACTTGCGCTCTCTGCTTGCGCACTAGTTGGCCATTTATGGCAACATGTGCAACAAGCAAGTATGCACTCGACAGAGTGCAGTTCTAGTTTTGTCTGAGTTGGTCACAGACAAAGAACAACTTTAACAGAGGAGTAGTATGTGAAAGATTATTCTGGTTCCTGGCTTAATGGACAGTGCAAACGCTGGTTTAAACCATATACTGTATATAAGCGAAAAACATAAAACTCCTCATCTTTTACAATAATGCCACTTTTGTAGGTTGTGAGTGGATGGAGAGTGGTCCATCTCTAATGCCAACATATTGACCCCCATTCAATCATTCCTCCCTCGGGAAAATGAGCTAAAACCATCCAACTCCAGCCCAGGACGCTATGCAGCGACGGTAAAAGGGATCCATTCAACTCACTTCTGCAGTATTTGGAAAAGGTCCTGCTAGCCACTGAAATGCGGCAATAACAATGGTTTAAACATCTGGCACTAGCGGAGTAGGGCTTTCTGGGCCCAATTTATAGATGCCAATAAAGTGAACCTTTATGTAATAGTAAAGTGTATTGACAGCTGGCAGAATAAACCACAGCAAAACAGCTAAAAGATCAATATCAGGAGGCCAACTTGGGGTTTGTAATCTACATTTTGATCGCAGCTGCCTTCCAGCTGGTTTTTGAAGAAGATTTGCACAATAGGCAAAAAAGTTATAATACATAATGTACTTTTTAAAACTTCAAATTTGACTCTTTCTTGGCAGGCTGAAAGCATAGCAGACATAAGATAAATTTGACTTATTTTTTTCCCCCAGCAACTAAAATCGTTGCAAATAATTGTTTATTTATGCATTAAGTACACTACAGTAGTACGGGCACTATTGGTAGCCTGGAAACCAGATGGATCTGCCACAGGGAAAATGAGATTGGTCTGGCACTCCTCAGTCTGAATTACATTTCGCTCACCCCAAAGTTGTGGGTGACCAATCAGAAGCCACTATTCAAAGTGAGACTTTTTTGCTGTGATGTTGGAATCTATTTGTAACCGCCCCTTGGAAATAAGTCTTCCTTAAGTTATTGGGTCTATTTCCCACAGTTGTGGACAAAAGACTTGAGTACAGTCAATGAAATCTGCTCATCTTTGTAATTGTTTCTATCATGCTGTGAAAACATCATTATTACCCTGAAGAGTCAAATAATTCCAAGTTCTGTTTTTCAAGGCTCTCCTCCATCAATAAATCATCTCCTACTCGGTCAATTGAGTTCAACACTATATATCCCACTGAAATAAGAGTCTCTGACACCACCTAGTGGTCAAACACAGTAATGCTCATAAAGCTGAAGTAACAGATAATTCTCAACCGTTCTCAACTGTAAAACCAAAACTGTGATCTTTATTGCTATAATACAGTGTTGATTTCGTCGACTATACCTTTTTTCACTGATGGAAACTAAATGGAAACTAAATTAAAAACTAAGCTATGATGACTAAAACTAAGACTAAATATATTGGCAATCTCGTCAACAAATAAAAAAGTAGACCAAAATGTTAGGAAGGGACTAGTGGACAAAACACCCAGTAAAAGTCATTTTACACTTGGTTACATGCAGAAAATAACCTACAAGCTCACAACGCGCCACGCTGCGAGCTTGTATATCGGCAATTTTCAGCAAGTGTACAATCAGTCATTACGACGGCATCAAGGCCTGCCAAAATAAATCAACTGTAGATTTAGTCAACTAAAATCTTATGATATTTAGTCGACTAAAACACTAAAACATTCCAGGTGACTAAAATGTGACTAAAACTAAATGAAAACTATTCAAGAGACTATGACTAAAACTAAAATCAACACTGCTATAATCAGAGATCACAGGCTGAGTTAGAATGATCCCTATGAATAAAATAATAATGTAATAATATTACTCTACGATATTACAATTGTGGACAAATCCTTTCTCTTCACATTTCATTTGGAACTTACAAATAGTATTAATACTTATCTTTTGGCAATGGTAAATGTTTAACATGTCAACTAATATATTAAACTAGCTGCCCACCCACAAAACAAAGCCAAATTGTGTTCATTGGAGCACGCAGTCACAGCCAAGCTGGAGGTATTACATTCCCCATAGTGGTAGTTAGGAAGGAACTCCTAAGACCACCGGACACCCCCTCCTCAATTACGTCCTTTGATCTCACCGAATTGCCATCGCAGCATCAATCACATTTTGCTTATTCATTCTAAAATGCGTTGGAAAGGACAGATTGTTTCCCACAGGTGCAAAGGTTATCTGTGTTGGTGAGAGCCAGGCCGGAAGCAAACATGGGGTGCAGAGTAAGCACCGGGGACGTGCAGAGAGTGTTAGAGAGGCAGGGGCTGACATCCCGTAAGAGGGCACTTTTGGACAAAAATATCGAAAATAGCAGATCTACAAGCTCACAAAAAAAGCAATCACATCATCTGACTCTCAAACTGTTAAGCTTCAACATCTCAGAACTTTACACACTCCTAGACGTCTTGCAAAGGGCCTGTCAAAAACCTCCCAAATCTCATCTCACATGCCGTCTGACATCACCACATCAACGATGCAGGAGACAAGACAAGACAGCCTTGGATCAATATTTACTTTCCTTGCCGTTTTCCTGAACTCCATCCCAGATTCTACAAAACACAAACTTTGCCTTGAAACATTATGCATTTTGGGAATATATGTGATTCACATATTTTTAACACAAACACAGTAGCTTACTCTCTAGCAGTTCTGAGAACAAAAATATGTGCGCGGCTAAACGTCCGTTATAACGAACAGAAATAAATGCATTATCTGATGTTTGTAAATCAGAGTCACAATGACATTTTCACATTGTTCTACGTCGGTTTTAGTATCGATGCTGCGTGCTTCCAAGTCAAACAGAGGATTTGTACACTAGGGTAGCTACAGTTACATACTTTGCCCTCTCTCATGGACACACACACACACACACACACACACACACACACACATACTTTGCCCTCTCTCATGGACACACACACACACACACACACACACACACACACACACACACACATACTTTGCCCTCTCTCATGGACACACACACACACACACACACACACACACACACACATACTTTGCCCTCTCTCATGGACACACACACACACACACACACACACACACACACACACGGTTGTTAATGGTATGGTCACATACAATCTGGGTACCCATTGGCAAAACAAAGAAAAAAAAAGCACCTGTCTTGAGAGACTACGGTCACATATAATCCCCTATACAAAAAGATTGCTCAATGTTGACAGCCGGTCAGCAGGTGGATTCATGAATGTATGTATATAGACAATATTTTAGGCCAATAAAAAAAGAATATATATTCATAGCAAATGTCCCACTCCACATCCCCGGCTGCCGGACTTAAACATAATTATCTGGGCCACCAACCTTGGCTTTCTTGAGACCGTTGATCATGTTGCCTAGATCCTCCATGTCGACCACAGATCTGTTCTCATCCATGGCAGAAGATTCCTCGTCACTGCTGGATTCCAGATGTTCTTCCTCCTGCGGAGATAGGGAGATTTTCACATTTTTACCTATAACTGCACCGATCTGCATGGAACTTTGCATGCACACTCCCTAGAGAGGCCAAGGTAAAACCTTTGACTTGGATTTTTCACATCTGCCTTTTATAGCGCCACCAAGAGGCAGACTTTTGTAAAAGCTTTTTTTATATTACTCCTCCAGATTCTCTCCAAAACTCCTGCAAATCGGTACACAGTATCTCTATAGTCATGTGATCAAGACATCAAGTCCAATATTTCCAGGATTGGCCCGTTTTTAACAAAAAGTCACACTTTCCTACTAGGCTGAGGAATAAATTCCACCCTTTTCATATTGGTCTGTTATAGCGCCACCAACAGGTGGAGTTTTGCAAAACAGATTGCAAAAATCCAAATCATGAATTTGAACGTCCAATTGTCATTAATGGCGTAAGAAGAAATGGCACCCTTCTCACATCAGTCTATTATAGCGCCACCAGGAGGCCACAATAACCTGACCTGGAGACCTGTGCCGAGTCACAGAGTGTGCTCTGAGGAGCACTTTTTCTAGTTCTTCTTCTGCTTTACTAAGCCAAGACAGTGTAGAGCCAAGGACAGAGATAGGAGGACATGATTTCACACAAGCCTCCATCTGAAATACATCTAGTGACTTTGCGATTATATGATCAGCTACCAACCGGTGCTCCCCCAGAATGACTTGTCTAGTGGAATTAGATACAATTTAGGCATTTAGCAGACATTCTTAATCGCTGGGCGCTATAATAAATAACCCTGGGCGTTCGGAGTGTTAACATAGCGGTAAATTTAACAGGTCATTTATAACTCTTTAAATATCAGTTTGCGAGTGATCTATTAGCTATCTATAAAGACATAGTTGTAAATCCTTAACTTACCGGTACAAACATTTAAAGTAATTAAGAGAACAATAACTCATTGAATAACAGTTTGTAAATTATGTTATTAGCTAGTAGTTATAACATTGTTATTCTACAGTGTTAATATAAATCTTAACTATAATGTATTAAAACTACATATTATAGTATTTGCAATTTGTTACTGATGCATAAAAACTGTCTGAAGTGGGATTCGAACCCACGCCTCCAGGGGAGACTGCGACCTGAACGCAGCGCCTTAGACCGCTCGGCCATCCAGACATACAGAGCAGACACTCTTAATCCAAAGTGATTTACAGTAAGCAACCATTTTTACCATAAATACCACAAATAAATCTGTTTGATTGAAATATTTACAGTTTGCAGAATTACAGTACATTTCAAGCTCAAACTCAATACAAAGACTGTTAACTGTGAGTGGACGACCCAATTAAGCATTACACTTGTTTACAAGAGGGTCCACCATGTTCAATTCATCAAAACAATAAAGAAGCTGCGTTGGCCGGGAATCGAACCCGGGTCAACTGCTTGGAAGGCAGCTATGCTCACCACTATACCACCAACGCTGTGTGTAATCTCCTATTAATATGCAACAGCATTTCTTTTTATTTTATTTTATAATTCATAAGATGATGTCTGGCAACATATGTGATGTATACCCGTTTGTCTGTTGTCTTTAGTGGGGTTTTTTTTGTTTTTTTTTCATAAAAAATAATAAAGTTTAAAGCTATAGTGCAAGTGCTACGGGCAAGTGCTGCGGGCTAAGATGGAGTCTGAAGAGATGGGTTTTCAGATGGGTTTTCACCCCGGTGCTTGCCCGTTTTTCCTCCCGGGATTTTCACCAGTAACTTTGTAATATGCTATTGGCTGTTTGTATTCTTTTTGGAAAAATATAAAAAGATACTCCTGTGGAAAGGCTATATTATTTTACTTATATTGACCCTATAAACAATGTAGTATATGTAAGGTTTTGCCCACTCAAATGGTACCTTGTCAGATAATCCCCACATATCCTACAACAACTTCTGTGAACAGACTTCACTGTAGTAGCTTTTCATAAATTATATTTGTACTGTCTGCTCTGTCATGACAGTTTATAGTTAGAGAAATTCAAAGTCCAGCCGTCTGCTGTCCAGCCTCTCCCACCCCTCACTGGGGAAAATTATGGGAGGAAAACAGAAACTGGGTGAGTTGCCTTGTTACCTTCAGACTACGGTGGAAGATTGGGAGTGAGTGATACAACAGGGTTTCTTTCCCTCCATTACCTCAGAGCTGTCAGGTTGTGGATCTGCCTGCTCCTCCTCCGATGGCTCCTCCCGGCTGTTGTGCTTCTTGTTCTTACAGGGGCCACCATCGGTCTTACAGTTCCCACTGCAGCTGCCCTTCTGGTCACCTTTGGCCAGAGCCTGGAGGCGGCTCAGAAACCGCTCCTTCCACGCCAGGAAGTCTGCCTGGACGCTGCCATTGCGGCTCTTCACGACGTTACAGTCGCCCTCGGCTCTGGTCAGGATACGCGTGGCGCTCAGCATCCACAGCCACTTGTCCACGTTCGTACCCACCTGCGGAGGATAATAAGGACATGGGTTTAAAGACTTAAAACACTATTTCAGCCTGTTCATGGTTGTGTATATCCCACAGCTGGGGTGGGCAACTTTGATAATCGAGAGGGACACGATTAGTGCTGCACAATTACCAAAAGACTGAGATCTAGATGCAGACACCTATGTGATCTCATTTCTGAATTTGAGAAAGAATCGTGCAACACTAGTTGGCTGTCCAAATAATTTTGGTTACTAAATTCAAGCACTTTGATGTTGTTTGCCACAAGAGTTGGCTCCAGGTACCACATTTTGAATGTTCAGCAACTACAGACTAAAGACAAATATTTTTCTGGAAAAAATGAGAATCGTGTGAGAATTATGATCTCAATTCTTAGAGGAAAATAGATATTCACATTTGAGCAAGAATCATGCAGCAAATGCATAATTTAGTTTACTTATTTAAACTTTATGAACTTTAACTCTCCTTTCATTGTCAATGGGAAGTTAATGTTTGTGTAAGACGAAAATCTATTCTACACTAATGGCTGAATATAGCCCCTAATATAGCTGCAAGCAGTGATAAGACGGGACCAAGCAATAAGAAAAATCACACCCATGTGAACTGAGCAGTGCAGGCTGCTCAACAACACCACTGGCTGGCTGCAGTTATGGTTATAGTGCTCAGTGTGAATGGCCCTTTTAGGCTGCTCAACAGTGCCACTTTAGGTCACCCCAAACAGACCAGCTTATTGTGCGTATTGCATATAGTCTTTTTCTTATTGCTGCATTCCTTGGCCCCTCTTATCGCTGCTTGCAGCTATATTTTTTATACATTTCTTCACGTACAAGGTGACAGATGTGTTCCGCATGAGTCAAGGCACATGTAAACAAGTTCCATGGCTTTTGCCAAACGAGGCATGAGTTATGCCTGCAATTGCGACAGCGCCCTTCTTTGGCAAATTGGGGTAAGACGCGATTAAAGCACGATTTGGCATGACCCTCTACCATACTGAAAAGTTTCACCAACATGTGACTCTGCATGTATGTATTAAATACATTCAAGTCATTACTAAATAAATAGTTTACTAATAGCTTGTTCATAATCTATTTATAAGGCAAACTTATATAGCATTAACATACCGGTATATTTAACAGGTTCTTTATAACTCTTTAAATATCAGTTTGCGAGTGATCTATTAGCTATCTATAAGACAGAGTTGTAAATCCTTAACTTACCAACATTTACAGTAATTAAGGTAACAATAACTCATTGAATAACAGTTTGTAAATTATATTATTAACTAGTAGTTATAACATTGTATTAAAACTAAATATTATAGTATTATTATATATATATATATATAATATAATATATATATATTATTATATAGTATTACTATTTGCAATTTGTTACTGATGCATAAATACTGTCTGAAGTGGGATTCGAACCCACGCCTCCAGGGGAGACTGCGACCTGAACGCAGCGCCTTAGACCGCTCGGCCATCCAGACATACAGAGCTCTGTCTACCAGTTACAGCAGTTACACTGGCTTTGCTGCAATCCCTTCCCCCGCCTCTGTTCCACTGTCAGCATTACAAAAGGGATCCCCAACACCCTACCCCCAGAGACTGATTGATTAGAATAATATATAGATATAACTCTATTATCCCAGAAAATCAGGTTTAACCGTTTTTCAAACTGCTCAAAATGGCGGAAAGTCTAAGGGTGAAGCTACTAACTACTCATATAATTCAAAATGGTAGGAGATCTAAAGATCAGAGGTCAAACGAAAGTTCTCTGGCATGAGGAGACGCATATGTATATCAAAGTTTTATTGCTGACGGTCAGTTGTGGCAAAACAGGGACCCGCTGTCTGCCAGACTGCGTCTATATACCCACTCATCTAAAGGTAAAAGCTTCCCTGGCAGCGGTGGGATTTGAACCCACGCCTCCGAAGAGACTGGAGCCTTAATCCAGCGCCTTAGACCGCTCGGCCACGCTACCTTAATAATAGTTCATAGTTTATGGAGGGGGTTATTGTAAATTTGGAACTATTCCTCATTTACTCTCATTAGTAAATTAAACACATGCTATGTGTTTCCAGTTTAAACCTATTGCTGGGTCAACAAATACATTCAAGTCATCAATAAATAAAAAGTTTAATAATAGCTTGTTCATGATCTATTCATAAGGCATAGTTATATAGCATTAACGTAAATTTAATAGGTCATTAAATGTCTGCGAGTGATCTATTATAGCTATCTATAAGACAATAGTTGTAAATCCTTAACTTACAAACATTTATAGTTAAGTTAACAATAACTCATTGAATAAGTTTGTCAATTATGTTATTAACCAGTAGTTATAACATTGTTATTCTACATGGTTAATATAAATCTAAATATTATAGTGTTTGCTATTTGTTACTGATGCATAAATCCTGTCAGAAGTGGGATTCGAACCCACGCCTCCAGGGGAGACTGCGACCTGAACGCAGCGCCTTAGACCGCTCGGCCATCCTGACATACAGAGAGCTCTGTCTACCAGTTAGAGCAGATTCACAGTGGAATGCACTTTGAGCTGTGGTGACACCCAAGTCACTGTCTTTGGTGCAATCCCTTCCCCCTCCACTGTCAGCATTACAGAAGGGACCACCAACACCCTTCCCCCAGAGACTGATTGATTAGATAGATAGATACCTTTATTATCCCAGAAAATCAGGTTTAACCGTTTATCAAACTGCTCAAAATTGTGGAAAGTCTGAGAGTGGAGCTTACTGGTCAAAGTGACAGATGTGTTCCGCATGAGTCAGGGCACATGTGTAAACAAGTGCCATGGCTTTTTGGCCAAACGAGGCATGAGTTATGCCGGTTCAAACATTTCATTTTCAAACAATCGCGATAGCGCCCTTCTTTGACAAATTGGGGTAAGACTTGTTTCAGCGCTATTTGGCATGACCCTCTACCAGACTGAAAAGTTTCACCAACATGTGGCTTTGCATGTATGTATTAGGGGAGAAGAAGAATTGTCATATAAATGCAATTTTCATTGGCTCATAAAAACGTAATTTCTTCACTTAAAAAGAAATGTACTCCCAATTATTTGTCGATATTGGTCTAACCTATGTGTGTAGAAATTTTCGTGAATTTTGATCAAAGATCCGAGCAGGAGACAGATTTTAACTGTTTTTCATATAATTCAAAATGGTGGGAAATCCTAAAGGTCAGAGGTCAAATGAAAGTTATCCGGCATGAGGAGACGCATATGTGCATCAAAGTTTTATTGCTGATGGTCAGTTGTGGCAAAACAGGGACCCGCTGTCTGCCAAACAGCTTCTATACCAACTCATCTAAAGCTAAAAGCTTCCCTGGCAGCGGTGGGATTTGAACCCACGCCTCCGAAGAGACTGGAGCCTTAATCCAGCGCCTTAGACCGCTCGGCCACGCTACCTCAATGACATGTGAAGTACTTTATTGAAACACATGCTGAATACCAATCCTACTTTTCTAACATCCATACTGGAAGAGACAACCCAAAAGCCCTTTAGAAGTCAATAACAAATCATGATTTAAAGATTAGTAAAACTATTCCTCATTTACTCACTTACTTTCTAAACCTATTGCTGGATCAACAAATACATTCAAGTCATTCATAAATAAATAGTTTACTAATAGCTTGTTCATGATCTATTTATTTAAGGCATTTTTAACAGGTAATTTATAACTCATTAAATATCAGATTGTGAGTGATCTATTAGCCATCTATAATACATAGTTGTAAACATTTAAAGTAGTTAAGTTAAAAATAACTCATTGAATAACAGTTTGTAAATTATGTTATTAACTAGTAGTTATAACATAATTAACATTGATATTCTACAGTGCAGTGGTAATATAAATCTTAAATATAATGTATTCAAACTAAATATTATAGTATTTGCTATTTATGCATAAATCCTGTCTGAAGTGGGATTCGAACCCACGCCTCCAGGGGAGACTGCGACCTGAACGCAGCGCCTTAGACCGCTCGGCCATCCAGACATACAGAGCTTTGTCTACCAGTTAGAGCAGTTCCACAGTGGAATGCACTTTGAGCCGGTGAAATCTGAGTCACTGTCTTTGCTGCAATCCCTTCCCCCGCATCTGTTCCGCTGTCAGCATTACAAAGGGACCACGAACACCCTTCCCCCAGAGACTGATTAGATAGATATACCTTTAATATCCCGCGGGGGCAAAATCATCGTCCAGCCCCAGAGACGGCACAGCAGTTAAGTTACAACATTGATTGATAGAAAATTGTATTCAGTCAGGCACGGACTGGCCCAAAAAATTATAATAATATATATATATATATATATAAAAATATATAGAGATATATATATATATATATAGTCAGTTAAAGAAAGTATAAAAGGGAAAAACATGTACAGGCAGCCTCACAGGGCAAGGGAAATGTCTCTCTCACAACTGTGTGACTAGGGAAATCAAGTACTGTCTGGACTGAAAGGTGGGTTTACAACCGTCAGTAGAAAGTGGAAATGCTATCACATGAGCTGCTATTGCTCACTCCTTTCCGAGGCAGGAAAACAGGGGCAGAAAGAAAGGAGAGCCACATGAGACAAGATGAAGGTTGGATATTAACAGGGATTTTGCACAGCTGTCAGGATGGCCGAGCGGTCTAAGGCGCCAGACTCAAGGTGATAAGCCTTCCTGGTTAAGGGATTTCTGGTCTCCGAATGGAGGCGCGGGTTCGAATCCCGCTTCTGACACTACTTTTACATAGTGTGATGTGTTGAGCAGGGGAGTAGACTATGGTGGACTGGATACAGCAGAATAGTTAGGTATTTCACACAGACAAAGATAATAGGTATTTCTATTTCTATTTCTATTTCACACAGACAAAGATAATGTCACTAAGCTCAGTAAGCTGGTTTATTTGGCAGCCAACTAATAGAGCATTAATTCAGTATTAACCATATCAAGCCAGGTCTCATGGCAGACAGCACTAATATAAGAAACAAAAGTGAACGGAGCATACAGTCACACTGCGTGTCATATACAATACAGCATATAGTGGAAATGACGTCAGATCTTGTATACACAGCAAAACAAAAGGGAGCAGTGCACCACCCTGTGGCACCAACCGGCACTGCATACTGACTGTACAATAGGACCACCAAATCCAGTCTGTCGTGCTTCCAAAGCAAAGATAGCTAAATCGTGCACATCAGAAAAGGCAACAGAATAGCCACATTTTTCTACTCTATAGTTTTTTCTCTTCCATTAGTTCCACCAGGCCGAAGGCATGGGGAGAGAGTATTTTTGCACTCCGTCCGTCTGTGTGTCTGTGTGTGTGTCTGTCCGTCCGTTACCAGCTAATCTCCGGCACCGTTGGCCCGATCATGCCAAACTGTAGTGTGCACACACACTCCCTGGATGCCATCGACAAACCTCTGCTCCAAATATTCCACAACGGCCTGTTATAGCGCCACCATGAGGCCGATTTTGGCCAAACACATTTCTGTACATTACTCGTACACATTTTATCCATGCATCACACAATTCGGTATACACTATCTCCATAGTCATGTGATCTACACGGATCTACACCATTTCCCATATTCCATCCTGATTGGCTAAAAATCTCCAAATCTCGCATGATTGGTCCGTTTTGAACAAAATGCCACAAATTACAAACAGTGTGCAATTTCCGTGAAATTATACACGCACATTTCCACTAGGCAGAGGACGACATGCCAACTTTGTATGCGTACTCCCTAGAGGCCATGGAAAAACATTTCCCCTGCATTTTCCTTTCCGAGGCAGGAAAACAGGGGCAGAAAGAAAGGAGAGTCACATGGGACTAGATGAAGGTTGGATATTAACAGGGATTTTGCACAGCTGTCAGGATGGCCGAGCGGTCTAAGGCGCCAGACTCAAGGTGATAAACCTTCCTGGTTAAGGGATTTCTGGTCTCCGAATGGAGGCGCGGGTTCGAATCCCGCTTCTGACACTACTTTTACATAGGACCACCAAATCCAGTCTGTCGTGCTTCCAAAACAAAGACGGCTAAAGAAATCGTGCACATAAGAAATGGCAACAGAATAGGCATATTTTTCTACTCTATAGTTTTTTCTCTTCTCTTCCATTAGTTCCACCAGGCCGAAGGCATGGGGAGAGAGTATTTTTGCACTCCGTCAGTCCGTGTGTGTGTCTGTATCTGTGTGAGTGTCCGTTCGTCTGTTTACCAGCTAATCTCCGGACCGATCCATGCCAAACTGTAGTGTGCACACACACTCCCTGGATGCAATCGATGAACCTCTGCCCCAAATATTCCACAACGGCCTGTTATAGCGCCACCATGAGGCCGATTTTCGCCAAACACATTTCTGTACATTACTCGTACACATTTTATCCATGCATCACACAATACGGTATACACTATCTCCATAGTCATGTGATCAACACGGATCTGCACCATTTCCCATATTCCATCCTGATTGGCTAAGATTGGCTTCCAAAGCTCGCATGATTGATCCGTTTCGAACAAAATGCCACAAATTACAAACACAGTGTGCAATTTCCGTGAAATTATACACGCACATTTCCACTAGACCGAGGACGACATGCCACTTATTTTATTCCAAATCAGTCTCACGGTGGCGCTATAACAGGCCAATAAGGGCCTTTCTCGGCCCCACCCTTCTACCATTGTTTATATTGTGTTTAGTTTCTAAGATGGACGCAGCAGCAGAAGGGGGTGCGGTGGAGGTGAGCGGGTGGGGTCGACATATGCCCTTACTGGGCTGCATTCACAAATTCAAGACACCCGTCTTGCGTTTATCTTGTGTCTGTATTTAATGGCCACTCCAATGCATTTCCAATGGAAGCCCACATGGTTTGACCAAACAAGTCAGGTGTCAGACACAAGGCAAGTGTCTTGAATGCAGCCCAGTAAGGGCATATGTCGTGCTGCAATACAATACAATATAAACAATGAGAGAAGGCAGAGAAATGCCCTTATTCTTGTTTTGACCAATAACTGCATCGATCACCAGTGTACAACTTTGCATGCGTACTCCCTAGAGGCCATGGAAAAACATTTTCCCTGCATTTTCCACATCTATTGTTCACTCCGTTCTGAGGCAGGAAAACGGGCAGAAAGAAAGGAGAGCCACATGACACAAGATGAAGATATTAACAGGGATTTTGCACAGCTGTCAGGATGGCCGAGCGGTCTAAGGCGCCAGACTCAAGGTGATAAACCTTCCTGGTTAAGGGATTTCTGGTCTCCGAATGGAGGCGCGGGTTCGAATCCCGCTTCTGACACTACTTTTTCATAGGACCACCAAATCCAGTCTGTCGTGTTTCCAAAACAAATATGGCTAAATCGTGCACATCAGAAATGGCAACAGAATAGCCACATTTTAGCTATAGTTTTTTCTCTTCCATTAGTTGTCTCCACCAGGCCGAAGGCATGGGGAGAGAGTATTGTTGCACTCCGTCCGTGCGTCTGTGTGAGTGTGTGTGTGTGTCTGTCCGTTACCAGCTAATCTCCGGGGCCGTTGGCCCGATCCATGCCAAACTGTAGTGTGCACACACACTCCCTGGATGCCATCGACAAACCTCTGCCCCAAATATTCCACAACGGCCTGTTATAGCGCCACCATGAGGCCGATTTTGGCCAAACACATTTCTGTACATTACTCGTACAAATTGTATCCATGCATCACGCAATTCACTATACACTATCTCCATAGTCATGTGATCAACAAGGATCTGCACCATTTCCCATATTCCATCCTGATTGGCTAAGATTGTAGCGCGCCACCAAGTGGCGCGCTACGAGCTTGTAGGTCTGCTATTTTTGAAAAATCGAAGAACCACTGACATAGAAACATAGCTTTTTCAGAAAACTGTCAGGATGTAGAAGACATTTTTAGAATCTGATCTCAGGCCAAAATGGGTTAAGAAAACAGCTCTCACCGTATTATAGTGCCCGAGGTACACAGAGTCGCCAAGGCCAAACACTGCATATCTCAGGCCTTTCAGGTAGGTGTTCCCATATCTGAAGTCCGTGGAAGCCTCCTCCAGCCACTTACAGAACCACTCAGCGTTCTCTGTCGGCTGTCCATCAGTGTAGGTGGCCAGCAGAAACACACACACTGTCCTATTGGTGCACTGCAAAGAGATGGGATCAAAATTAGAGAGGTGCTCCGGATCCCCTTGATCCCCCACAGACACAGAAACAGTTTTGACATGGGTTTTAACTTTTAAGTTTAACCGATCGCAAGAAAAATAATCTGTGATCGGTCACAAAAAACCTTATCAGAGCATTTTTTCCATGAAAACATGTATTGTCTTTAGTAATTGCTGAACATTACTACATTTTAAATGTGGCACCTGCTGGAGCCAACTCTTTAAACAGACAACATCAAAGTGCTTGACTTAAACCTCTCTTAAAGTCTCTCAGCCAACAATTGCTACACGATTCTTGCTCACATTTAGAAATGAGTTTGCATAAGTGTCTGAATGTAGATCACAATCTTTTTTTCGATTAATCGTGCAGCACTACAGTACTTGGTTGGTAAAGTGAGTCACCTACCTCATCAGACAGTCTGTCATCTGGATCATAGTCTTTCATGTCAATCACATCAGCTGGTATGCCAAGACCCCTTACATCTTCCGACAGCTCTTTTGCAAAACCCTGTGTGACAAATCAAGGTTTAGAAGAATCAGGGGTTAGTGTTTTGAAAATACTAACACCCGTAAACATGCCATTTATTTAGGTGCTGTTGTGACAGTAAAACCCATAGCATTTATCCTACTGAATTCAACCCAGGTCTCCAATGCGTTATGGATCCCACATCAGCTCTAGGCAAATCCAGCTGTGATTGGCCAGTAGTCGCTGAGTTCTCGTTTTTGCAACCATGCCTAAATCTAACCCTAACCCTAAATCTAACCTCAGTAAAACTATGCCTAAACCTATTTGTAGATGGTTGTTTTTGATTTTGTTACATAACAAAAACTAAAAGGAGGAGCAACAGACTATTTAGACCAAAATACTTTTGGGCGAACGCAACCGTCGTTCTAACTGCAAATCATAGAATGTGTGTTCACTGTATCACAATACAATATCTCTGAAAAGGCATATCGTGGAGACATTGTATCGTGGAGACATTGTATCGTGGAGACAATATTTATCACATCGCCCTCCCCTAGTTGCCTTTATTCTATATACACAGCCATAGAACAATCAATGCATTTCTGGGGGAAGAGATCCATCTTGGCGGCATTCCAATCTGTAGAATGACTCCAAGCAATAATGAATTAATCACTGTGACTTGGTGTCAGCAGCTCTTGTTATCTATGATATGCATTTGAGAAAGTATTGAATTTAGTCAAATGTCTTGGCTTGCCACGAGATTCTCACGCCAACATGGGCCTTCATCAGGGTCAACTGATGACCAGTTGACCCTGATGAAGGCCCATGCTGGCCGAAACGCGTTGGTCAATTTTTTAATCTTCATGAAATAAAGGAATTTTCTACCTCAACTCCACAGAGCTACTTTGGACCCTCTTTAAAGTTCGCCACCTTCTTACCTCCTTCCACATAGAACTTTTAAAGTACTCGTGTGCTGTATTATTTGAAACCCTCTCTTTTTTTTACGCGAAGAGCTTCTTTCAACAAGCACATCAATTAACTGACAGGTGCATTGCGGTTGGTGCAGGGTGATTGTAATCATACCTGTAAATGTGTGTCCCATTATACATAATGTGCTCACGAAAGGACATATGTTGTTCAGAGGAGTTGTGGGTATACGTAATGCTCGCCTTAAAACACGCTCACCCTCTTTTTTCTTTTCGCCGACCTCACACCGACCGCTCGGTGGGGCGATTCTTGTATTGTTTTACTGAGAATAAGGTTAGAAATACGTTTAAGTTTAAGGCATAGTTTTACTGGGGTTAAGTTTAGGAATATGGTTAGGTTGAACCGTTTAAGCATAGTTTACTTGCTGGAATACCAGGCTGAGCAGTTCTGCCGGCTGTATATATATATATATATATATACAGTACGCCCGTCTCCCGAGGCAACTGTGTTTTGAGGCGTCAGCTACATAGAATGTTTGTCTCATATAAAAGTGGAGTCGCAGCAATTCATTATTGGGTGAGTATGAGGGGTGCAATACGTTGATCAGACTAGTCATTGGTCCGACAAATGACAACCCACCTCATCTCCTAACCTAACCATAACCGCAAGCACAGGAGCTGACGCTAGACATGCGGACGCATGTCGGACTAATGCCCTGTCTAGTCCGACATGCGGATGGACGCATGTCGGACTAATGCCCTGTTACATGCGGTCCCCGAGTATGAGCTCTACAAATTATTGCCGCTGAGATGGATCCCTACACAAAAATGTCTATGGCTGTGTATCTGTTATACATAGAAGCTTGCATATGTTTTCAGAGAACAATATAATATCCATACCTTTGCTGTCCCAGTTTGTGAGCCATAGAATATTTTAACGCCCAAAACGTGAACCACAATCTCCTTCTCAGGATGAACGTTCTTCTTCACAGCTTCATAAAACCACCATGGTCCAACTTGATTGGAGAAGCTCTTTAAAAAAAGAAAATATGCATGCACACACAATCAAATCAAAGTCAATCTTTATTTTTATTTTTTTATCCCACGATTTTGTAACCCATTTTTCACCCCTGTGTCAATCATCTAATGTGATCCTGGGCTCTACACACCCTCCACCAACCTAGTCCCAAATCCCCATATATGGGGGACAAGGGGAGAGCAACGGACTTGAACTCATGCTTCCTTCATGCCTGAGTGTCCAAGTTGCTCCTTTACACCTGACAGGGGGGAGTTTCCCTGGTTGGACATAGCACGTGGAAGGAACACGCTATTCCAACCAGTTTCTTTCCCCTCCATTAGGCGCCCAGGCTGGCCAGGGGGAAGCAGTTTAGTGACCAGGATTACTGCATGTTTTTTGCGAGGGTACCTACCCTATAGGGGACACGGGGAGAACATGCAAACTCCACACAGAAAGGCCCTTTCGCCAACCCCGCCTTCGGGTATGGGCACTGATGACGCGGAGGAGGAAACACCCCACCAGCACACACAGTGTCCCGAGCTGGAATCAAACCCAGGACCTTCTAGCTGTGAGGCGACAGCACTACCAACTGTGCCACCGTGCCCCCCCAGTCAAAGTCAATCTTGAAAGACAAATTATGCAGAATTTAAAGCTTTTGATAGATAGATAGATAGATAGATAGATAGATAGATAGATAGATGCAGCGGTGGCTGGATGGGAACCGCAATTAAGTTTGCCAGTTCAAACCCGGGCTCCCCCAGAGTTAGTGCCGAAGTGTCCTTGAGCAAGACACTGAACCCCAAATTGTATGAATGTGTGTGTGAATGGGTGAATTGATGCACAATCTAAGCGACTTGGATAAAGAAGCTATATAAATGCACCATTTACCATTTATAGATGAAGCCCAAGAAACCACTTCTCTTAAACACATGGTGACTGAATAACAGTTGATAGAATGCAATTTATTTAGTTACCTTTTTCAAAACCATCTTCAAAGAGAACCATATTCCAAAGGCGACAGCCGCGGCTGAATACAAGTACAGCCTGTTGTGCCACAACGACATGAAATAAGTCGCCTCCGGAATGTTGCCGACATCCTTTGAGGCTGTTGGGAAAACATTTTTTTTTTCTCGTAAAGCAACAACTCAGTAACGTTTATTTTTGTCTTATTTTTCCTATAACTCGTGAAATGTGAATGATGTGCTTGTAATTGCACAGGACAGTATCCAATAGCGTTCAAAGTTCAAACTGGATTTTTACATTCTATGCATCATCATCACATATCCTGTATCCTGAAGGCACCTTCGCTGCAGCGGTGCTGCCTGTGAGGTTTTGATATTAAAGTTAGCTTCAACACTCACCTTTGGTGTCCAAGGAGCTGCAATAAGTACAACCTAGCAAAGGGAACAAGAAGAATCCTTTCAACATTATAATAAGCCTTTAAACTTGGCTATATTAAATTGCCACGCAATACAGTGTTGAACTGAGATGGATACAATGTATCCAATCCAAAATATTCTTTTTTTTCTTCTTCCTCTTCTTTTTGGCGGCGTTTGTTGGTGGTTGGCTAACATATACTTGTGCAGTAGCGCCACCTACTTGTTTCTTCATTTAACGTGCCTCATGGTCACCATGGTCACCCATAATAACTATAGCTAAAATACATACCGGTAACTAAAATCTTGACTATCAAATTGGTTACTCTGAGTCTAAAACATACAGCAGTTGCTGCTGTATGAAGCCATCCATCATTGTTATTGTTATTTGCACTGTGGGCATGTTGGAAATGATTCTATTATATATTCTAAAATATATGAATATATATCTTTTTAATCTATAATTTGTTTTGTTTGCCGAAAGTGTATTCATGTGAATATGTCCCCTCCATCTGATGAAGACCAATAAACCGCCGGGCGGCACCCCCGTATCATACCTCCCTGTTTCTGCCCGGACACTCATAGAAAGCGCACCACCAACCAACGCTGCTGACAGCTCTGTCGCACACGTCTCATCTCTGACATAAACAACAGCATTCTCTTCTATTTTCCAAGTATATTTTAGTACTATACGGCGTCACAAACTTAAACATGTCTATATTTACACCCACTAACCAAATACGGCTAACAAATGTGGCGGTAGTGCGGATGAAGAGAGGAGGGAAACGATTTGAAATAGCCTGCTACAAAAATAAAGTGATGAACTGGAGAGCTGGCGCGTGAGTAACATTAAAGGCTATAGCTATATGCTATTCCTATTTTGCTAATAACGGTATCATATATGAACATGTTTTATAAAACATGCCCCGTAGTGTGTGTGTGTGTGTGTGTGTGTGTGTGTGTGTGTGTGTGTGTGTGTGTGTGTGTGTGTGTGTGTGTGTGTGTGTGTGTGTGTGTGTGTGTGTGTGCGCGCGTGCGCGTGCGTGTGTGTGCGCATTATGTCCGTACACGCACGCAGACAGACAGATGTGGCGCATTTATAGTAGGATGCTATGTGACTGGTGTATGTCTGTGTACTATTATAGTTTAATAGTGTTGCAGTCATGTTCTACTATCATTGCATCATGCATGACGACATCATATATCTGCAAATCTTGTATCACAGGGAAAAGGACATAGATGAGGTTTTGCAGACAAGCTCTGTGTTCGTGAACGTGTCCAAGGGTCAAGTGGCTAAGAAAGATGACTTGTCCAAAGCCTTTGGAACAGATGACCTGACAGAAATCTGTAAACAGGTAACATCACCACACACCATGAGTATTCGTCTGGCTTGAAAAAGAATAAAAATTTATCTTTAAAAAAAAAAGAAACTAACAATCACAACTCCTCACACTGATGAAGGCTGGATAGCCGAAACGTCTGTCTTGATCTGCTATGTAGAAAATAAAATAATTAAAATTGACTCTTGAGTCCAGTGGCGGATCTACTAAAGGCAAGAGCAGGCAGTCGCCTCCCATGGCTACGTTTCTGCCTCCCCTCGAGAACCGTTTATTTAAAATGATATGTCGCCTATAGAGCGTCGCAGTCCCTCCCCCTTTCAGAAGGACGAGTGGCCCAGGAAATGAAATGCAATGCATTTCTCCCATAGGATTTTCTTTAAGTATTTATTTAAAGACGGTTACGCCGCGGACAAAGCCAACTCGGCGCAAATCATGACAATGAACACAATATTTTGGGCCGATCAAATCATTAGAAAGAAGAAAATAAAGGCAGGAGACAACACTATTTGTTTTGTTTTTCTTCTTATAAATTATTTGATCTGCCCAAAACATTGTGTTCATTGTCATGATTTGTCACGATCCGAGTTGGCTTTGTCCGCGGCGTAACCGTCTTTAAATAAATACTTAAAGAAATTCCTATGGGAGAAATGCATTGCATTTCATTTCCTGGGCCACTCGTCGTTCTGAAAGGGGGAGGGACTGCGACGCTCTATAGCCGCTACTCAAGGCGGACAGACCGTGTAGCAGACAGAAGAATACACATCTATTCTCGGTGTCCTGCGTCGCAGCGTGTCTGAAGGGGTTTGAGTCTTTTCACACTGGTGTGAAATGTCCCCCAGCCCATTCAGTGATGACATATAAACACCACACACACGACCCGAGTCCCCGACCTCATTCTTCATTTGATTGTTGAGAGAGCAGAGCAGAGACACAGCAATAGCACCGGAGAAAGAAAAAAGTTTGCAAACTTAACCTGTGCGGTAGGGTATAGGCTACACCACGGCACTGCTTACATCGGCTGACCGGCATCACCACCACCACCCGCGCTGGGGAAGAACCAGAGTTTGGTTGCCTGTCTGTCTCTACAGAGACAATCGGGTTTCTATCAGCTATGGAGGCAATACCAACAACACAGCTAACAAAATTCCTAGCTACTGAAATCAAATTACGCGCATAACAAGCAGCTGCGGTATCTTGGCTTCAATATAGCATAATATCTTTTAAACAAGACTGTTTTGACGCTTTTTCCCTTTTTCTGGGCCTGCCTACCTCATATTGGCTATGCCTTACTCAAAGAATTCCTGGCTCCGCGCCTGCTCTTGACTCCACTTTGTGCGACCCATCACCTCCGTTCTTCATGATGTTATTTTGAGTGCTGGATAACGCACCAGAAGTCAGAGTGCGGTGGTCACCAGAAAAGTATTTTACTCACTACTACACACTTAGTGAAAATGTTTTCTGTAAATGTTTTGTTTTCTGCTTGGTTTGTCATGTTCTCAGATCCTGGCTAAAGGAGAGCTGCAGGTGTCGGACAAGGAGAGGCAGAGTCAGTTGGAGACGAGCTATCGGGACATCGCAACGATCGTGGCAGAGAAGTGCGTCAACCCAGAGACCAAGAGGCCGTACACGGTCAACCTCATTGAGCGTGCAATGAAGGACATTCACTATTCTGTCAAACCCAACCAGGGCTCCAAGCAGCAGGTGAGGAAATACTTTATATTATGCTTTGTGTTTACTATTATTAATACAGTTTATTGAATAATTTACACAATGGAATCACGCAACTATGTTCACCACTGTTTCCAACACCCACAAAGTCAATTGTACTTATTACTGCAGCCAACGTTCTCTATGCCTTGGGACCAAATTATGCTGTGTTACAGTTACTATATAATGTAATCTTGTCCATTTTGGAGGAAAGAAATATAGAAAACTTCACCAGGACATCAATCAGTGTCATATGGACTCCTTCAGCTGTGACCCCACAAAAAGAATCATATTTGAACTGGGGGGACCCCCAAAATAATCATATTCGAACTGGGGTACCCCCAAAATAATCATATTTGAACTGGGGGGACCCCCAACATAATCATATTCGAACTGGGGTACCCCCAAAATAATCATATTCGAACTGGGGTACCCCCAAAATAATCATATTTGAACTGGGGTACCCTCAAAATAATCATATTTGAACTGGGGATCTCCCCCCCCCCCCACCCTGACAAGCACTTGGAATTGTAGGAGTTGAGGCATTACACTTAGTTTGACTCTGTTCCACAGCGGTGCGAGGCGTTGAGCTTGTAGATCGGCTATTTTCCTCATTTTTGCCTCATTGTTTACAATTTGGGCAACTTTGACCTGTTTTTGAGTGGTGCAACGACTCCAAGGAACAGCAATGTCCGTGTTGTTCACCTATGTATGTGACGTTCACCTATGTATGTGACGTTCACCTATGTATGTGACGTTCACCTATGTATGAGCACGAGTATGACTATTAGTACCAGTAGGGGCGCTGTTGTGCCAAACAGAGAGAGAGATAGTGCTGTACTGTTGCCTGCTAATGAGAGAGAGGGGGGCGAGGGGAGTTGCACCACACGTGTGTGATTTTTTTATAGTATAGTTTGTCGATTACGTTTGATACAGTATCAGTAATGTTCTTTATTCTTTCTTTTTTTTTGTAGGTATTAAATTGTCAATTTACTGTCATCTGGAGGGGAGGGACATGTCCCGAGACCCACAGGTTGAGAACCAAACAACCATGCGATTAATAAATAAATCCTTTTCTGCAGGCTCTGGAGGTGATCAGGCAGCTGAAGGAGTCCATGCAGATCCAGAGGGCTCACATGCGGCTGCGTCTCACTCTGCCAGCCAAGGAGGGCAAAAGGGTCAAAGAGAAGCTGAAACCACTGCTCAAGGTGGTGGAGAGCGAGGACTTTGATGACCAGCTGGAAATGGTAGGGCCATAATACTGTATGATAACACTTTAAAAGTGGGAAAGCATCCGTTTCATTTAAAGTGCTCTCACAACATGTTTTATAAAGCGTGTGTGTGTTTGTGTGTGTGTGTGTGTGTGTGTGTGTGTGTGTGTGTGTGTGAGTGTGTGTGACTGCCCATTGCCCAACGTCCATCCACATGGCAATTTAAATATAGGAATGCAATCAATTAATGGGTTTTAAATAGTTGTGTACAGTATGTTGAGAGATAGTAAGGGTGCGTTCACACGGGCAGATGCAAAGACACAGTCTACTATTCATTGTCAATGGAAGCCAGTGACGTGAAACTACGAAGCAAATTCGACATTTGTAGCTGCTGCAAAAGATGAAAATTGAAAAGGTACATATTGAAGCTGAGCCTGGTTCAACTTCCAGATGCAAAGCTACAGCTTTGCGGCGTCTTCTTCTGGTCCGTTTCAATTGTTTCCCATGCATATACATAATGGCTAGGTCCAAAAGTGCTCACAGTTGAGACTCCATGCTGGATTGTTGTTCTCTCCCGCCGGCCGTCGCACCTCCGACACACATCACTACGGACACGCGCTTGATGGCGCCGTGCGAGCGACAGATATACAAAGCGACAAATATGCTGTGATCTTTGCATCTGCCTCGTGTGAACGCAACACAACACAACAACAGTATTTTACCCTCTCATCCATTGAGGCTTGTCCAACCATTTATTCTTGCCGTCCGTCCATCTTACCAGGTGTGTCTAGTGGACCCCGGCTGCTACAGGGAGATCGACGAGCTGATCCGATGTGAGACCAAAGGCAGAGGCTCCGTGGAGGTGCTCAGTCTGAAGGACGTGGAGGAGGGAGACGAGAAACTGGAGTAACTAACCACCTCCCCCAAATAGGGTTGGGACCCGGAACCCATTCCATCGTATTTGGAACCATTTCTGGAAGCGTTTTTTTTAATCAGAGCTGGTAATCAAAGCTGGTATGTGGACTTGATGTCTGCTTAGCTATTACAATTACTATACCAGTGGTTGTCAAACGTTTTAATTTCACTCTGAGGGGGCAGAAATGGAACCAAATGGACACGTATGGGTCCATTTGGTTCCATTTGTACTCTCTCAGAGGGTCCATTTGGAACCCCCTATAGGAATCGTTAAAGGTTCCCAACCCTACTCCTTCCCCAGCCCAGAGTCACTGAGAGAGTTAACCCATTCTGAACGGGCACCCATTTTGGTGTCAGCATCATGTTATGCTTTAGCTATTTAAAAATAGCAGATCTACAAGCTCATATCGCGCCACCGAGTGGCGCGATACGAGCTTGTAGGTCTGCTATTTTTTGAAAAATCGAAGAACGACTGACATTTTTAGAATCTGATCTCAGGTCAGAATGGGTTCATCAGACCAGTGTGTGTCCGGCGGAAACCTCTTATGAATCTGATCTCAGGTCAGAATGGGTTAAAGGTTCCCAACCCTACTCCTTCCCCAGCCCAGAGTCACTGAGAGAGTTAAAACTTCAATAGACTTCAATTTTAGAGGGGAAAAAATCATATACTATTCAATAATGTATTGCCAAAACCTACTTAACAATTGATTTGGAATTTGTTTTCAATATGCTGCTCGCACACTAACTAGAAAACTTATTATTGTGTTTTATGAAGCACGCTCGCTTCATGATCATAAGATCATAGAGTGTCATAACTCTCTTTCAACGGATTTGCCACAATCTAGAACCACCACATAATCGCCTTTTCCTTTTCCCCCAAACCCTGGCCATGTCTCTAGTCTACACTAAGGCCCACCACACTGCAGAGTTCAAAGGTGACCATGTCTCTAGTCTCTACTAGTCTAAGGCCCACCACACTGCAGAGTTCAAAGGTGACCATGTCTCTACTAGTCTAAGGCCCAACACACTGGAGTTCAAAGGTGTTATTCGGGTGGATTGCATTTGTGTGCCTGCATCCTGCCTTTTTTTCCCTTTTCTTTTTGAAAGGTCTACTTGTTGCAATGATTCATAAATTGCTTTATTTTATTTTTTGCTAATTGTAATTATTCTATAAAGTCCATAAGCGTATTGTATTAAAGAAAGTATATATAAATAAAAGGTCAAACAGTATTTGGGTTGAATTGAACTGAAATGATTGTGGCTTCTGTACATAATATGCCACGTCGGTCCATAACACTGAGGAATGGATTCACATAGTCCACTCATTTTAAGAGCATGACCTTCCAGGACAACAACATGATCAGTTGAAAGTAACAATCTTTATGACCTAGTACGGTAGAACAGTAACAATCTTTATGACCTAGTACGGTAGAACAGTAACGATCTTTATGACCTAGTACGGTAGAACAGTAACGATCTTTATGACCTAGTACGGTAGAACAGTGAGTGAGTGTCAGCTCAGCCCAAAACGGTAAACAAAATCAGTTGAGTAAGGTCTAGTTCAGTGGTTCTCAAACCTTTTCATGTCAAGGACCCCCAAATTGACATGTATTACACCGCTGGCCCCCATTTGAAAAGATATGCCAGGGACCCCCATAAGAGAAGAACCTAGCATTGGTTCTCAACCATTTTAATTTCAAGGACCACCGGTTTGACACACTTTAGTCTACGGACCCTCATTTAATGGCATTTCTATCTCTGGGACCCCGATTTATATTTTAAAATCAATGTTGATTTAACTCAGAGTGAACACATGGTACAATCTCTGAGTTACAGACCTACAGTATAAGAGTCCATTTGGTTCCTATCTATCATTTAGCTTAGAAACTCCCTCAAGGACCCCTGGGGGTCCCCAGAGCCAACTTTGAGAACCAATGGTCTAGTTAGAACCCCAAATGGAGTACAAGAGCGATACAAGAAATATTTTTTGCTTTTGTATCAAATATTATTTGAGATTTATTCAAAAAGCATTGTTGTAAAACAGTAAAAAACCCTACTGATACACAATACTAGTCTTGTATTTAAAATATCTAAACAAAATAGCATCACACATCTCATGTAAACCGTACAGCCACTTGGCTTGTTATAACTGATGTGTTAATATGATATGTTAATATGCAGCTACTACCATATCCCGTCAAAGTGCCTTTTTGCATACCTTTGAACTGTGCTTGCTTAAGTATCACAATCACCGTCCGCTAAATGACACAAATGAAAACCTTCAAAAGATAATATGAGAAACTGATAATGTCACAGTGTTAGTTCCTCCTAGCCAAATCCCAGTTCATAAAAGCAAGTCCCCAAGTGATAAACATACAACTGAGTCCAGTAGACTCAGTCTACTACTTGTTAGTGCTTTGTATAAATTAGCCAGTGCAGCATCGTCACCACAACCCCTGAATCCAACAATACCCATTTAATTTGCAAGTCATTTCCCTCACAAAAATATTTGCAGTAAGCAGCCATAGACCCTCAAATAGGCTGTGACCGCCGTCCGTACTGGCTGTGTGTGAATGCAGTGTTGTTGATTGTGCTCAGAGGGTCCTGAGCTTCTCGGTCGGCCTCAGGAGGATGTCTCCCCTCTTCTGACTCTGCAGTGGGGCATCTGGTAATGAGAAAGCACCCTCCAGCCAGCATCAGAGCAAAGGAGATCCATCCCGTGTAGAGCGCAGGCCCCCAGTCTCTCCGTAGGTGTACAGCGGCCTCTAGTGGCTGACTGGTGTGGTGACATGTCCAGGCAGTGGGAACAAGCAGCAGTATCCCAGACAAAACAAAGACTGCACCCGACACCACCTTGATCTGGCCACGCTTGGGGAACCACACGGCCCCCGACGTGCCCATCGCCACCGCGAATGTCCCGGCTCCCACGGCGGCCTCCACGAGGGCTCGCCAGATGCGGAAGTTTCCGGACAGGGACAGGAGAGTCTGATAGAAGGAGCAGTGCAGGCTGCCATCGTGGGCCAAGTCCCAGTGGTCCCATTCCAGCCACACGCCGTCCCAGTAGGCCGGCAGCGACGCTGTGGCGTTGTCCACCGTGCCAGTCACCTTCCAGATGGAGAGGCAGCGTGTGAGGATGGCAGAGAGCCACCCTGCGATGCCCAGCCCCAAAGCGGCGAGCTCCAGACGGCGACGGAGCTCCATTGCTCTCTGGCCAGCCTGCCTGCTCCTCCTCTTCACTGCAGGCCTGACTGCCCTAACCAGAAACAGCTGCCTGCCACCGGCACAGTTGAAAGGGGTGGGGTGTTGTTTTTGTGTGTGTACTGTGTGTGTGTGTGTGTGTGTGTGTGTGTGTGAGAGAGAGAGAGCTAGCTGTCTGTTGGTGGCTGGTGATACCGGTTTTCTGGTAGTCATGGAAAGAAGAAGGCGTGGAGCAGAGCTCCGCTCCGCTCCCTTGGGGAGAGGAGGAGGGAAATCCCTCTGTTTGTTCTGCCATGGTTTCATAACATTCCCCTTTCTCTCGGTTTCTATCGAGAGACACACCACAACAAAGATGCCACTGTGTTTTGACTTCTCTATCACTGACCTCATGTTTGAGGAAACAATTGTGAAGGGCCACACTTTTTCATCAAGGATATTGATGTGTGTTCTCATACTAAACTAGAGTGATAATCTAGTTTATAGTCAAAACAATACATGTCTTTCTGAATAGAGGGTATGTGCATACATAAAGTGAGTGGCAAAGTGAGTTTAATGTTTAACGTCTTTTAATGCAATCAGATAGGACTTTTCTGTTTGGACTTTGGTTGTATGGGCTGTCAAGGACAGAAAGTAGTTTTTTGCCACTCAGTAAGCGTTCTCACGTTCTCACATTCCGATTCAAACTTCTCGCATAACTTCCGGGTATGATGATGATGTCAGGCCCCAGTAAATTAGTGAACGGACTAGGTCATGTCCATAGAAAATGTTTATTTATAATTCTTTGGATCAAATTACCAGTTAAAAAACAACCACATGGATTTCAATAAACCATCCTAAATGTGAGGAATAGTAATAGCAATTCTGAAGATATTTAGACTATTACAGGATAATAGAAAAAAAACATTCACATTGAACAGTCAGATGTTCAACCGATACATTTTGATTCATGTTAATCTTGCTCAAGGAGGTTTTATAATATTCATATCATCAAATACCACGTAAAGATTTGTCTTTAAAGGAGAATCATGAAACCCTGATTTTGTAGTTTGTTTTCCCTGTACAGAATGGTAAAAACAAATATGGCTGGCTGATTTGTTGACGCTGACACATTATTGGCAGTGGCACCCCTGAAACTAACACGCGGCACGCCCATTATAATTTTACTTATCTGTAGCAGTGTTCCTTAATTGTTTACCAAAAACTAAATAGAGTATCAGTCTAGGGTTTCATTCATTACCCTTTCATTTTCATTATTCTGATATGACATTTGCCTTCCACCAGTGGTGGAAAAAGTACTTGCATGTTTTACTTAGGTAAAAGTATCAATACTGCAATGTAGTAGTACAATATAGAATTCAAAATGTATTTTGAGTAAAAGTACAAAATGTATTGCCATCTAAATGTTATTAAATGCCAAAAGTAAAAGTACTCATTATGCAGAGTGCAGAATATTCCATTTAAAGTTTTCAAATGTATATAGATCTTTTGAAGATAGCAGATCTACAAGTTCACAATGCGCCGCATTGTGAGCTTGTAGACCGGCTATTTTCAAAGGGCCAAAATGTATATTGGGCTGAAGTGGGTAATGCATATTGTTTTTAGTATTCAAAATCTACAAAAAAAAATCTACAAAGCAACTAGTAACTAAAGTTTTCAAATAATTGTAGTGGAGTAAAAATATACAATATTTGCTTCTGAAATGTAGTGGAGTAGAAGTAAAAGTATTTGAAATTGGACAGTACTTACATTACTTAAGTAAATGTAGTTATTAGTTAATTACTTTACACATAGTTCTTGACAGCATAGCCACTGTGAGTAGTAGTCGGCGTCCTGGCCTGCGTGTAACCACTGGAATGGTAGCGGCGGCCGCGGGGAGTCCTCTGTGGGGGGCAGCTGGTGCACAGCACGGCCCCTCCGCAGAACAGCAGCCCCGACGACACCCAGCCGATGTAGATGGCCGCCCCGATCTCCTTCTTCAGCACCTCGGGGACGCGGGGGTTGTGGAAGTCGCTGATGATGGTGCTGGCCGTCCAGGACACGGCCATGATGGTGGTGAGGCCGGCCAGCGCGAAGATGGCGCCGGAGCCCACCACCACGCGGGCCTTGATGCGCGCGTCGCCCAGGCAGTTGGTGCAGCGCGCCCCCAGCAGGAACACCAGGAAGCCCAGGCAGCCCAGGACCATGCCGATGCAGACGAGGCCCCGCGCGGCCTGGAGGTCGGGCGACAGGTCCAGCAGGGCGTCGTAGATCTTGCACTGCATCTGGCCCGTGTACTCGTTGACGCAGGTCATCCACAGGCCCTCCCAGAACACCTGCATGACCACCAGGTGGGTCCCGATGAAGGCCGTCACCTTCCACATGGGCAGAGCGCAGATCAGGATCACCCCAGCTAGGCCCAGCATGCTCAGGCTGATGCCCAGCTCCTGGAGAGCCATGGGTGGGGTGGGGTGCTGAGCCCACTCCCTTCCTCCTCACGCTGTGGGGAAAAACACATTATATCACATAGCAGACAGGAATCAGATGGTCGTTGAATGGGGGGCTCTGTGGCTAGCATGGTTTCGTCCTCGGATTCGGGTTCTTGGAAACGCCCCCCAGCCACTGCGTTAGTTTTACTGAGGTTAGGTTTAGGTATAGTTTACTGAGGTTAGGTTTAGGTATAGTTGAACTGAGGTTAAGGTCAGGGTTAGGTTTAGGTATAGTTTTACTGAGGTTAAGGTTAGGGTTAGGTTTAGGTGTAGGCTGTCAATCACAGCGACTGGCCAGTCACAGCGCACCCTCTACGTCACTCTGTACTCAACCCGAGGACAAAACCATGGTCGCTTGAATGGGGGTCTCTGTGTGGTGCACACTCTTCCTACTTCCGGGGCCCTTCCCTACTACTTAACGATGATACTACGTAAGGCTCTGTTCCAATTAGTGTACAGAGTGGTTTTCAAACTTTTCAAGGACTCCCCATAACTCTGAGAGATTATGGACCCTTAAAGGTATATTCAGTGATTTCACTCAAAAAACCTTAGGTTTCGTTTTTGGCTGTGGGACCCAGCCTTTCGTCCAATCAGGATAGAGAGTCAAAAACGAAACCTAAGGTTTTTTGACCCCCAGGGGTTAACTGGGGACAGGGAGGAACTCCTTATATGGCCAGCACACTCTATAGTAGGGAGGATTATCACAACAAAACAAAAAAATAAGTGATATTTGAATTAAGTGAAATCACTGAATATACCTTTAAGGCTCATTCATAGTCTGGATTTTCGGTGGTGGGGTGACCACCGAACTACAACATGACGTCACAAGCCGCGGTGAAGAGCAAACCACCGCCACCGGTCAGCTCACCACCGGAGAGGTGGTCACCTCACCACCGAAAATCCAGACTATGAATAGGCCTTTACGGATCCATTCGGTTCCATTTGTACACTCTGAGTTACAGACCCATACGGGGCCATTTGGAACACACTCAAGGATACTTTGAGAGTGTTTCCCCTGACTCAGTTTGACCAGAATGTAACAGAGTCTTCATTAGTATTAGCAGTAACACCTGTGAAGGAAGTAGGAAAGGGCCCAAGTTCTTTCCAAAACAGCTGCTGTGCCACAATTATACGGTAATAATTATCTCCTGGTTCATTTATACACATTTTTGGAAATGTGCAAGCTTTTCCTGTAACTGCTTGTAGAAGATAGACAACATCAGAGCCTAGTAAAGATGTTTGTCATACTTTTGTATTCTGTCATCATAATTCCCAAACCAAATGAACCATGATTCATAGAGTTGTGCATAAAGGAAAATCACCACTAGGAAGCAGTATTTCAACATGGACTATAATGGAATTAACTCCATATGAAAAGTCTATGTTTTGTGCAAAGGTAAAACAATTATTTTAATACAGATCCAGATCCAAGAGCTTGCAGTGCATCCATGGGATGATGGGATACAACACTAGATGTAGATTGTCTATATTTGCTATTATTTATGCATGATATTGTACAAAATAGCGTAAGTTGCTAATGCTGTGTCATCCAAAATGTTCAATGAGAAACCTGTGTTATTCCGGGATGTACTCAACACTCAAGCTAAATAAGAAACACCAGAGTTAACAATTCCAGTAGTCAATAATAGGGCCAATATATGAGTTGAACAATAAGCCCTCAACTTTGAGACAGTTACTGCATGGTAATCATTTTTCTTTTCTTTTCTTTTTCCTGTGAGAACTGAAACGTGACACTCCCCTGCTCTCTGTTGCTGTCCTGATGCCCGATCAGATAGTATGAGAACACAACACCATTCTATAACAGGTTGGTGAGTACAATAACTCAGGCAAACTGCAAATCACAACTCAACATACTCGTAAACATGACTTATATTTTATATTAGTACTAAACTCTTCAATTTGAGTCTCTGGCAGAATAAAATAAACATGGATGAAATACTGAGGAGAAATATTTCATAAGATTAACATCATTCCAGATTTCAGTGATTCACAAAAAGCTATACAGTATTGTATGCAATAACCTCCAGCAATGAGATTCTTGAGCTGGTTGATGATTAGTGATATAATAAAAGGCCCTGATAAACAGGTTTTCAAGTGTTAAATATCGTAAAGTGAATATTTGTGAATAATTAGCCTACAAACAAGAATAACAAAACAACAGAAAGCTGGCACAGCTATGACATTTATTGTGATAAAATCAAGTCAAAATTTGAAGATATGCCAACTGCAAAGCTGTGATTTCAAAGATAATTTCATGTCAGACATTTAAAAAACAGAGGTTTTAATATTTAAGTCATCTTTATACAAATGGTCATTTATTTATTACAAAGAAACAACATTGGGCATATGCCACATTCTCTAAACAAATATACTGATTCATCCCCCATGGTGGAAATCAGAATCTGAAGTGCATATATTTCCATTTTGTACATGCTCTGTGCATTCATTCTTTCAAACAGTAGCTTTTTAATTATGTTTCCCGGCAAGTCCTTATATTACAAGCCACCCGTACTCATTGATAACAAACCAAACAGACTTCCCTTCTCTCAAATATAAGTCTTGGACGGTGTCGAGGAACGTACTGAATCCGGTTTGCTCCGTACTCCCGATGACTTGGCCAGCAGGTAGTTTTCAGAATAGGCAGAGCCGTCGTCTTTGGGGGGGCAATTGGCACACAGCAGCCCTCCTCCCAAGATGAGCAATAGCGCAGCACCCCAGCCGACGTACAGAGCAGCCCCGAGCTCCCTCCTCTGGGCATCGCTCATTAGGGGGTTGTAGAAGTCCCTGATGACCATGCTGGCCGTCCAGGACACAGGGATAAGGCACAGAATCCCACTGATGATCAACACCACCCCCGCTGCCACCGTCGCCTTCGCCTTGGCTCTCCCCTCCGGAATGAAGTTGGTGCATTTTCCTCCGGCGAAGGCCATCAGGAGGCCGGCGATGCCCGTGACGATGGACACCACGACCAGCGCCCGGGCTGCCTGCAGGTCAGAGCCCAGGGCCAGCATGGAGTCGTACACCTTGCACTGCATCTGTCCCGTGCTCTGCACCACGCAGCTCATCCAGATGCCCTCCCAGATGGTCTGGGATGTCACTATGTTGTTGCCGATGAAAGCCGTGACCCGCCACATGGGCGCACCGCAGACGATGATCACCCCGATCCAGCCGAACAGGGACAGGGCGCTGCCCAACATCTGCATGCCCATGGAGCCCATACTGTGTACGTCCAACGACTCTTATCTCACACGACACTTTGAGCCAACATTGGGAGTCGATCGGGTGTTGATGTGCATTCGAAGCAGAAGAAAAGAAAAAAAAGGGAGGTGTGCAATGCAAGCTATTAAAGACACTTTAGAAGCCAAGGCCGAAGAATACCAGCCATGCAGGATTCTTTGTGTGAGAACAATCTAGTGGTGGGGGTTTCATTTATTCACCGAGATGGGAATCATGTTACAAGAGGCTTTGTTGTTCCTACAAACAACAAGGAAAAAGGATGCATGCATGTGCATGAAAATGCACCAGATCGAAACTGACCTTGTGAATGCGTGACCCCCCCATGGTCTCAGATTGTTAGGCCTATCAACAAAAACAGCTGCAATAAGAGGCTGAAGAGATTAGTGTGTTTAGTGTTGTGAAACTTCAACTATCACTGACACAACACTAAACTTGACTTTATTTTAACTTAAAAACCCAAACGTGCCCAAAGGTCATGCCCACTTGCGCGGAAAGTAAATCGTCTTATAAATTAAACCATAATACCTCAATTTTTATGACAAATACCAACATAGCTATCAATATGGTTTAAAACTTGTTATTATGTTTAAGTGTAGACAACAGTGAAAACAGCACATTATACTTAGGTAAACTCTTATTTTACATTCCACAGACTAGAAGACCGTGGATTCCTAACACACCCACCAACATGTTTTACAACTGATCTATTTACAGTCATGATGGGTAGAATGTGGGCTATTGTTTTAGAGGGAGTTCCATAGGTTCACTGTTTGACAGTGTCATGAAACATGAAGAATTAAGCTGACCAAAACCAAAGCACCAACACTAAACACTATATTGTTTTTTTTAAGGCGTTCAGGTGTTTAGACATATCTCGTGTTTAACTGTTTATAGATGATTGCGTCCCCTCTCAAACGAGCACTTGACCTGTTGGGCAACCTGAAAGCAAACTCCACCTGCCCGAAAGGTTTAGTTGACTTATTGTCAATGCCTGGTATGATATAAAGTATGATATACCCACTAAATAATTGTATATGGATACTTGCAATCAACACAAACCTATTAGGGCCGATTCATACTCGTCAGAAATTTTCAGTAGCACCCTTATAATCATGTATAACCAGTAGTTTGTTGCCTAAGTGGCCAAACCAAAGTTTGCACTGCAAAGATACTTTAGTTTATGAGAAAGGAACAGCTACATGTTGGAAACAGGTTCAGCCAGTTTTTTGTCATGTCTGCATGCTAGAAGTCAATCAAAAGTCTGTCTTATTCTGTTTTAGAATATTCTCAGAATATTATGCCCTAAGTTCATAGTGTATCTTGTCTTTATAACTGTATGGAAGTCATAACAACATGTTTTTAGCTATTGATGTTTGACATGTGAGGTCATTTTAACTTACTATTATGCTTCAAACATCTTGCACACTAATACCCTCAAAGGTGCATTCCTAACACACCCACCAACATGTTTTACAACTGATCTAGTTCCAGTCATGATGGGTAGAATGTGGGCTATTGTTTTAGAGGGAGTTCCATAGGTTCACTGTTTGACAGTGTCATAAAACATGAAGAATTAAGCTGACCAAAACCAAAGCACCAACACTAAACACTATATTGTTTTTTTTAAGAGAGCAACCACAAAGAAAGGTAAAAAATAGCATGTGTTTGAATGTTTTATTAAAAATCAATGTCATTGGTTTTTCACATTGTAAACAAAAGTAGCATTTAAACATGCTTTGTTCAATCAATCATATACAGTACAGTAAATAGGTAGGTACACATATTCACTTCCATTACATTACGTCAGTGTTGCATAGGTTAGTTAATATACAGAAAAATAAGCTTTAATACAAGCTTAATGTAAAAAGCTCCTATTTAGTCCATTTGCCACCTCAAGACATGCAAGGACTTCATAAATTACACATAAATTGCGCTGTGCTCCTCTCGGCAAATGTCCTCTTGTCCCCGCCAAAGCATTCTGAATTACCCAGGAAATGACATTTGGACGAGTGTTCCTTTATCTTGTGTCATTTTCCAAAAGGATTCAGGGACTTTAAAGATAGGACACATCATTTTACCAACTTGTGGCGCTTTCACAGTACAAAAAAAAAGGGGTAAGCAGTCCTCTCAGACGTAGGCTCGGCTGGTGGCTGTGGACCTAGCCTGGGAGTACTTGACCGGATAGTTGCTGTCGTCTTTAGGCGGGCAGGAGCTGCAGAGAAGGGCCCCTCCCAAGATGAGGAGGCCAGCGGTGCCCCAGCCGATGTACAAGGCCGCTCCCAGCTCCCTCCGCTGGGCGTTGGTCATGATCGGGTTGTAGAAATCCCTGATGATGGTGTTTGCGGACCAGCAGACGGGGATGAGCACCATGACACCGGCGATGATGAAGACGATCCCAGACGCGATGGCCACCCTGGCTTTGGCGGTCTCCTCCTCCACAAAGTTGGTGCACTTGCCCCCGGCGAGTCCCAGCAGGACCCCGAACGCCGACGCGATGATGGCAATGACCGTCAGAGCTCTGGCCGCCTGCAGGTCTTGGGGCAGCGCCAGCATCGAGTCGTAGATCTTGCACTGCATCTGACCCGTACTTTGTATCACGCAGTTCATCCACAGGCCTTCCCAGATAGTCTGCGCCGTCACGATGTTGGCTCCAATGAAGGCCGTCACCTTCCACATGGGCAGGGCGCACACCATAATGGTCCCTATGAAGCCAATGATAGCCAGGGCAAAGCCCAGCATCTGTCGTCCCATTGACACCATGGCGAAGCGTTCTCTTGATCTCTATGAGTCAGCTAAAAAAAGTAAGGCAAGGTTTTCTTTCTCTTCAGTTCAGCTCAGCTATAAAGCGGGATAATGGCTGGGTCACTTCAGTCTTCAGTTATAAGGCTGCCTTCAAGAAGGGTGGAGTTAATGTAAACGAACGTCCTTCCTGCCTGACCTGAAACGTACGCGAGGGGGTAATTTTCCTGCCCGGCCAGATTCTTCACATAGTCACTATGTGTAATGGGCTGTAGTTTCGGTGAGATGAGCATCACAACCTTAAAAGCAGCTAGTGCAACATAAACAAAAGGAGGAGGCCGGCGCTGAATGCTCTATTCAAATAATGCTTTTGGTCACCAACCATTGGCTGGGCAGATTACTAGAAGAGCCAGTCTTCACACTGGTTTCAGGGTAAAAAAAACCAAAACAAAAAGCCTATCAACGATGGCACTGGTCTAAAAGTATAATTGTCAGAAGTCAAAAGTTAGTGTTAAGTCCCCTTTCTAGTTCCTGGTTTAGATTGATTGAATATTTTATTGGACAGAAATGGTACAGTCAGACATTTCGGCTAAAAGGATAACACAAAAAAGTAATAGGGACTTGTTTCCATTGTGGTTTCATGATGTATTCATTCGCTGTTTTATTAGACACGTTTGAATGGTTGCTCCATTTAGTTTTTATGAGTGGCAATGATGGCCATCATGGCTCGAAACCATGTCCACTCTATCAAACTGCTGCATTAATGTCCTTGTGTGTGCTGGCCATTTTCTTTTGTATATTAACATGGGCTATAGCAGTAATACGCTAAAAGTCCTCAGTCTACAGTGAATTGAGGACAACTTGCAACCCCCCCAAAAAAATAATATGACTATCAACAATGGCACAGGGCAGGCCTTAAAAACATAAACCCTATGTACTTGGCTGTATGTCAAATAGTGAAAATAGCTGATGATCAAGCTCACAATGTGTCGAAATTTGAAGCATTTTCAGCTTGTAGATCTGCCTTCTATGCATATTATTACATGGCCAGTATAGGGACACTAGGGTTGTTCTTAAATTATTGCCAGAAGTAAAAAGTTACTGGAATGAAGTAGCCTTTTTATTCTTGATTTCAATTAAAAAAAATCACACCTGTGTGAACTGAGTGGTGCAACTCCCCCCCACTCCCCCCACCTCTCTCTCTCTCTCTCTCTCTCATTAGCAGGCAACAGTGCAGCACTGTCTCTCTCTCTCTCTGTTTCTGGCACAACAGGTACATACTGGTGCTCATTAACGTCACATAGGTGGGTGAACAACACATAGGTGAACACATAGGTGAACACGGACATTGCCGTTTCTTGGAGTGGTTGCACCACTCAAAAGATTGGCCTTGCACTATTTGTCAATGTATGTGAATAAATCTAAGGTCACATTCTCACCTAATACTTCGGTAGACTCAGATCCGTATGGGCGGGGAATTGGGATTATTGCATTTTTAATTGGCTGGGGTTTGCCTTCACACTGTCATTCGCAGCAATTGGAAACGCAGCAGAGGGGACCTTTATCAATGTGTTCCATTCATAAACTATAGCCTACACAGTGAAATCTATGGTGATAAAATTACACTCATAACGTGCATGTGTCGTGCCGTCTGGGACCCCCCCCCCCCCTCTCTCTCTCTCTCTCTCTCTCTACGCACGCAGCCGCCACACACTGTTCTTTTGGGCATGGAGGCACAGCGCTGCATGAGCGCACTGATATAACTCCCCAGTCCCACACAGTGACAGCACTCCATGTTTACGGCACGCACAGACAGACAGACAGAATATTATGTAGGCTATAATACACTGCAGTGTTTTTATGTGTTTTCTTAAGCAATTGATTAATGTACACGTCCTCATTTCGATCAGGGCTTCAGTCTCCTTATTCGACCACGTCTATCCACAGTAACGGGACATCTTTGCGCTGCGTAAAATATGCCTTAACCGTCTCCAACTGTGTTCAGCTCCTCACCCGCCACATTATGTGCTTCATTTCCTTTATTTACTGCGGATTGCATTCACACCTGCACCGAATCGTAGTCAAGTGCGATTCGAAGCGAAGCGAAACCCACGTTTTTGGGCGGAGTAAAATGCGGTTATTTGCTGCGCATTAGGATTCGAATGAGCCTTCACACCTGCCAAACGAAGCGCACTTTCTGACAATGCGCAGCAGGATTCGTTTTAATCGCAGCAAAGCTCTCTGGTATGAATGCGACCTAAGTATCACTCAGATCAACGTGAGCATTGATCTGAGCATCACATTCATTATTGTGATCAATTCATCAGTAAAAGCAATTGGCATTATTTGTAGCATAAGGTTTTAGTATGTCATAATATTGCAAGGTCAGTTGCTTCTCAGAGTTTATATAGTAATAGACAGGGCCCTAATTACCATGCCTTTAACCTGATTAGACATAGTCATACATTCAACTATTGATCAAATATTGATTTAGGTATGCGTCTGTTGATCTATGTTTATAAGAAACTACTTTAATAACCTATATTGACAATATAATACACACACACACACACACACAGTCACACACACACACACACACACACACACACACACACACACACACACACACACACACACACACACACACACACACACACACACACACACACACACACACACACACGTACGTGTGACTCCTACTTAAATGCAATAAAGTACTTGGAAATCTCACTTAAACATGTTTTATTGAACAGTGAACACAAAATAAATCACCTCTCTTTACAAAACGTTGCATAATGGTGATCTGAGCAATCTGAGCATCACATTCCTTATTGTGATCAATTCATCAGTAAAAGCAATTGGCATTATTTGTAGCATAAGGTTTTAGTATGTTATAATATTGCAAGGCATGTTTTATTGAAACATATATATTTTTTCAGTGAACACAAAATAAATCACCTCTCTTTACAAAACGTTGCATAATGGTGTAGTAAGTACATAAAGGTCCTCTCAAAGGACAAGGGACAGGAGTACAAATACCTGTGTGTTGCTTTAACCCTCTAACACCCGCATTAATTTCTACTTGCAAAAAAACCATACTACTACTTTGTACTACTAGGACTAAGACTAAAAAATATGTTAAAAAAAATAAATAAAAATAAAGTTTGATGAAAAATGTATAATAATTATATAATATAATAAATTAATAATTTACATTTTGGGGATATCTTTCACAATAATGAATAAAACATGTTCTAGACATTCTAATGATTACAAAAAAACATATATTACAATTATTTTACCTACTTTTATTAGGGTAAAGGTCAAAAGTCTTAGGTTCAAAAATGTTCAGTCCAGACATTTTTTATTTGTGTGAATTTCAGCCTCTGTGGGGGGTATTTATATGCAAATATCATGACCAATGGCATTGAAATGGCATTGCAATGAACATCACTGATGACGTTTAGGTGAAAAAAGAACAGGAAAAAATAAATAAAATAGTAATTAAATAAAAAAGAATTGTTGCTAAAAACCAACGCTGGGTTAAGAGCATAATTCTATGTCTGGGCAAGAAATGTTACTACAACATAATCCGATTTAGTGATAGTGAATAGTGGAGGTTCACATCCCAACAGCACATACCAACCCGAACAAATAAATGCACTGTAGCACGGTGCAAAGCGTGCTACAGTGCTACAGTTTGCAGTGGCAAAACATTGCAAAACATCGTATGGAAACATCAGGACAGAAATCACAGTCTTTTCCTCACATGGAGAGTCTCTTTCTGTCCATTTCGGTTTCTTATTGGTATTGCCGAGTATGCGAGATGATGAGGCAGCCGCCCACGATGACCACCTGGGCCCGGGACGTGTCTGTCTTCAGGCAGCCCATGCACTTGGCGCCGATGAAGGTGACCAGGAAGCCGATGAAGCCGAAGAGGATGGAGATGATGACCAGCGCGCGGGAGGCCTGCAGGTCTCTCGTCAGCCTCGTTCATCTTGCACTGCATCTGGCCCGTACTCTGCATCACGCAGTTCATCCACAGGGTACGCATCCACACATTTTGATAGACGTCTTCCACTTGGGCAGGGCGCACACCACAATGAGCCCTATGAAGCCGATGATAGCCAGGGCAAAGCCCAGCATCTGTCGCCAATGACATGGCATTGACACCATGGCGAAGCGATCTCTTGATCTCTATGAGTCAGCTAAAAAAAAGTAAGGCAAGGTTTTCTCTTCAGTTCAGCTCGGCTATAAAGCGGGATAATGGCTGGTTCACTTCAGTCTTCAGTTATAAGGCTGCCTTCAAGAAGGGTGGAGTTATCACCAACCATTTTCCTGCCCAGCCAGATTCTTCACATAGTCACTATGTGTAATGGGCTGGAGTTGTTTTGCACTATTTGTCAATGTATGTGAATAAATCTAAGTATCACTCAGATCAACGTGAGCATTGATCTGAGCATCACATTCATTATTGTGATCAATTCATCAGTTAAGCAATTGGCATTATTTGTAGCATAAGGTTTTAGTATGTCCTAATATTGCAAGGTCAGTTGCTTCTCAGAGTTTATATAGTAATAGACAGGGCCCTAATTACCATGCCTTTAACCTGATTAGACATAGTAAGTCATACATTCAACTATTGATCAAATATTGATTTAGGTATGAGTCTGTCGATCTATGTTTATAAGAAACTACTTTAATAACCTATATTGACAATATAATACACACACACACACACGTACGTGTGACTCCTACTTAAATGCAATAAAGTACTTGGAAATCTCACTTAAACATGTTTTATTGAACAGTGAACACAAAATAAATCACCTCTCTTTACAAAACGTTGCATAATGGTGTAGTAAGTACATAAAGGTCCTCTCAAAGGACAAGGGACAGGAGTACAAATACCTGTGTGTTGCTTTAAGAGCATAATTCTATGTCTGGGCAAGAAATGCTACTACAACATAATCCGATTTAGTGATAGTGAATAGTGGAAGTTCACATCCCAACAGCACATACCAACCTGAACAAATAAATGTACTGTAGCACGGCGCAAAGTTATTTTTGCAGTGGCAAAACATTGCAAAACATCAGGACAGAAATCCCAGTCTTTTCCTCACATGGAGAGTCTCTTTCTGTCCATTTCAGTTTCTTATTGGTATTGCCTTGGTATTGGTATTGCCGAGTATGCGGTTGGTGCTCCATACGGTTTGCTGGGTGCATAGGATCCCGAGCCCGAGTATGGTCTGCTGGGAGGGGGCCCGTAGGCGGAACCGTAGGCAGCCGGGTTTACCACTGGGCCAGCGTAAGGGTACATGGGCGCCTGCTGCCCGTATCCTGGGTATCCATACATGGATGGCCTATTGGGCGGACACGATGTGGTCATGATGATCCCACCGATGAGGAGCAGCACCGCGGAGGCCCAGCCGATGTAGATGGAAGCTCCGATCTCCCTCCTCTGCGTCTCGATGGTCATCGGGTTCATGAAGTCTGTGATGGTGGTTGCCGATGACCAGCACACGGGGATGAGGATCAGGACGGCGGAGAAGATGATGAGGCAGCCGCCCACGATGACCACCTGGGACCGGGACGTGTCTGTCTTCAGGCAGCCCATGCACTTGGCGCCGATGAAAGTGACCAGGAAGCCGATGAAGCCGAAGAGGATGGAGATGATGACCAGCGCGCGGGAGGCCTGCAGGTCTCTCGACATCCGCATCACAGACTCGTTCATCTTGCACTGCATCTGGCCCGTGCTCTGCATCACGCAGTTCATCCACAGGCCGTCCCACACGATCTGGCCCGAGACGATGTTGGCGCCGATGTAGGTGGTCACGCGCCACATGGGGATGCCGCAGGACACGCACACCCCGACGAAGCCGATGAAGCTGATGACCTGGCCTGCTACTTCCTTGCCGATCCGCCCCATGGTGAAGATGGAGGGCTGGTGTCTGCGCTGTGGGAGAGAGATAATCTCTGCGGACTCACGGCTCTGGTTCTCTTCACGCTCTGTTCTACCAAAATGACTCTTCGGACAGTTGCTTGTTGTCGGAGGAGGAATGCAGCAGTGTAGGAGGAGTGTGTGTCGTCTACTGAGTTTATCCAGACGAACGAGATTCCTCTAGCCTAACCCCCTGTAGAGATATATATACAGGTGGAGGAGTGGCAACCATTTTCACCTGTAGTGTAGAGTGCTGAGTGTATGTGAAAGGATTCTTTCATATGCGCATATGAGTTTACCAGACCGATTGTTTAGTTGGGTATCTATCTTCCAATCAGCAGATCAAAAGGACCCAAAACCTGCACTGATATCTGCTAAATGTGTTGTTACTGTAATTGCTAAATTGTAAAAGCTTGTTTTGTGTAGGCTAGTAATTCAGAAAATGACATAATGTCTGGATTGCACTTTGCAGTGCATTTAGTCTTCATTTTACTTCACAAACAATGAAAAGCAAAAAAAAAAAATAGCAGGGTCATCAACATGTCCATACATACACAGACAAATGTATGTGGCAAGATTTCACATTTTGTATGTTGGTTATAATGTGTACATATCTATCCTACATATTATTTTTAAACAATTAGTTTGATTGATTTGGTAACACGTGAAGTGTCGGTATGACATGCTCATTAACCTGTTGAAGGAGATTTGTTGTAGGCTATTGGTACCCGGCGTACATGATTGCATCATTTGAGATGCAAGACAACACAGACTCCTGCTTTCATTTCCTACCGCAAAAGAAAATGGAGGTAGGGGGGGGGGGGGATTGGTAATGTTAGCTACTTTAAACTTTCAGTGTGCCACTGACATACCTTACGTTACACCGCCTATACGCATGGTCTAAGAAGACTTTCTCATCAACATCGAAATCTCAACACTTGAAACTACAACAGTGCCTTGACAAACAGAAAACGAGTTTAGCTGGTCCATTGTGGAGCAATTCGAAAACCCTGACGAAAACATGCATATCATGTCCACTGTCCAACCATGCTCAGGTTTGAATGTGAATCGCAACAAATGAGTGGGGCAGTGTGGATTAACACAGGGTTTTCCTGGGCAGCATATCAACTGTATTTCCTGTTTATTAAGCTACTACTATTTGCCACAACTAATGAACTAAAAACTAGAACGTGTGTTTGGGAACAGACGTCATGAGACAAAAGACATACAAGTACTGTATGCAACAAATTCATTTTTTATGGGAAAATGAATTGTAACTATGCAGTGATATTGAAGAAAGGGAACTTGGAAAGTCATTTTCTGACAAACAGAACTGAGAAAAAGAAATAAAGAAGTAAAATCTCAGACATTTGTATTTATGTGCCATACATACCTCATCAAGGTGGCAAAGGTTACCGTTTTTAGAGGCTCTATGTCTGTATATAATATTTTGGTATGATAACCCTTCCTGGGTCACAGATAAATTAGTGTTATCAGCTACTAAAGTTACACTCCCCCGTTATTGAAATTATGCCTTCAGACACAGGTGCACATCTTGGTATTGGCTCATGTTCAGGACATTCAATGTCTTATAGCAGTGGTTTTCAACCCGTTTCACATCAAGGTCCATTATTTATTCAGCATTTGAGCCACTGACCACCATTTAATGACATTTAGCATCTCAGAACTAAAACTTGGAATATTTTGTTTGTGCCCAATTCCATCCATGCTGTATTGACGTGGTACCATAGCATAGGAGAGTTAACAGGCAAACGTTGAGGAAAATGACAATTCTTCTACATTCTCTAATTGTGTACACTTCTTGTGAATTAAGTAGCCTAATGAAGAGTTAAATAACTATAATGGTCCTTTTGGTTACCAACTCTCCGTCATCATTTAGCTGGAGCCCACTCTAGGCCCACTGGTGGTCCCCGGACCACTGGTTGAGAACCACTGTCTTATATAGTGATTGGTATCATGGGACACTTTGAGCTACCGTGCAGGCCTTTTTTTCCCACCTAAACCATATATTTTCTTTTAGTCATGTGGTATCAAGAAACATCAGAGACACAAACCACAACAACTGGTATACTGACATGACCCTAAGGATTCAGGAAATGAATAATTGATTTCCAGCCTTATATTAAACAAGCACTTCTTATGAGAAATAGACAGCAGGCCAATAGGCCTACCTGTCTATGAAAACCTAACCTTCCAATCACTTCAGTATGTGTCTCATCAGCTGCACAGTGATGGAAAAAAAACACAACTCATTTGACTCTACATTTCCAGCAGACGGAGAACTGAGAAAAATAAACTAAGGAACTGAAATTTCTACAATTTTACCATATAAAAATATCAAGTCAAGTGCAAGTCAAGTCAGTGTGTTAATCATAAATCATGTTTTTATTATCGTTTGATGGGAATGATACTTTTTTCATAATTACTGTATGGACATATTATACTATTATTGACTTTGCATTATTTTAATTAGCCTATAGGTCTATAATTAGATGAGAAGGCAGTGGCTAATGGCTATACAGATCTCATACCCACAATGAAACTGTTGGGGTCGTTCGGTTCTAACCTTCTTGAATAAAAGCCCTCACATCACAAATGTGTTTCATTGTTCTCTGTCCATGTCGTTGGTATCTATTGAGCCATCAGATACCAGAGTGATGACTAGTGCAGAGTTGATGGGATTACGGGATGTATGGGGGCGGGTCATCTAAGCATGCATTAATTGCGTTAAACATTTTAATCTAATTAATTTCACAAGTTAACTAAGCTAACCAAGTTATCGGCAGCCCTAATATATATGTGTGTGTGTGTGTGTGTGTGTGTGTGTGTGTGTGTGTGTGTGTGTGTGTGTGTGTGTGTGTGTGTGTGTGCTTGTTTTGTGTGTGCTTGTTTTGTGTGCATGGAGTGTGGCTGGCATTTTCTGTGTGTGTGGGGTTACAAACTTTTGTTGTTACAGGTGTGGAACACACACACACACACACACACACACACACACACACACACACACACACACACACACACACACACACACACAAACGGTCAAATTGAATTTGTAACCTAAAACAACCCCAAACAAAACCTGAATAGTTCAAAGAGTTGTCTCCACCGCCCCCACATAGATTACATTCTACACAACATCCTACATGCATGATCTAGCTCAGGGGTGCCCAAAAGGTAGATCGTGACTCGTTTGATTGACATCAAAAGGGCATGTCAGCTCAAACCCACAAAGCAATACTTTTTCAAGAGTGTTGCATACAAGCGTCAGAATTACAAAGTTATATACAAAAAAAAAAGGTTGTCAAACTAAGCATTTGCAAATTGTGCATAGACAGTAAAACATCTGCTACAGTTTCTACCGTAGTTGTTTAAATTAGATGTAAATGAACAGTGATCATCAAGGACATTGTTTATTTACAGTAAAATATAATAACTTTCAGTATACACATTGTTATTTCATGCTTTAGAATTACAAATATTTAGAAAAAATAATGGATTCTTATGATGTGATTCAAATGCATTCCATTTAGAATTGAATTTATGGGAAATAATCTGTTTCTGTTTTCCAAAACGATAAGCAATTGCTTACATCCAGTAATTGACTCTATATACATCCATTGTTTAGTTTTCTACAGAAACTGAAATCCCTCCTTTCTTACCAAACTGCTGTGACAAATCAAAAAAATAGAAGACACAACTAGATACAAATTAAATGAATCGTAATTTGGCAGAGGAGCCAGTTAAAATCCCTATTTACTGTCAATCGCATAATAGATACCTGCGCGACCTTCAAGGCAAAACTACAACACCAATATTGAATGTCTTTCTCCATTGATAAATCGGAAACATTTGTATCGTCTTTCTGCCTCTTCATTTAGAGTTAGACATATTCCCGGGATGTGGCGCTGGACCTCACGGGCGTAAATTTGGGCACGTAGTGGGGGTGGTCGTCTTTTGGAGGACAGTTCCAGCACAGTAGCGACCCCCCCATCAGCAGCAGACCGGCGGCTGCCCAGCCAATGTAAAGGGCTGCTCCCAACTCCCGCCTCTGGGTTTCGACCATCATCGGGTTGTAGAAATTCCTGATGGTGGTGTGGGCGGACCAGGAGACCGGGATGAGACAGAGAAGCCCCGAGATGATGAACAGAACTCCGGCCGCGATGCACGCCTTGGCCTTGGCCCGCTTGTCCTCGATACAGTTAGTGCATTTCCCTCCAGCCACCGACATGATGACGGCAAAGATACCCGTCAAGATGGAGATGATGATCATGGCGCGAGCCGCTTGGAGGTCCTGATTCAGAGCCAGCATGGAGTCGTAGACCTTGCACTGCATCTGGCCCGTGCTCTGCACGACGCAGTTCATCCACATGCCCTCCCAGAAGGTCTGGGCCGTCACGATGTTGGCACCGACGTACGCCGAGACCCTCCACATGGGCATGGCGCACACCGCGATGACCAGTATCCAGCCGATCAGAGCCATCGACAGGCCCATTATCTGAACCCCCTGAGAAACCATCTTGTCTGTAGCCTTCTCTCCTCACACGCTCTCCCATCAAAACCAACTAGGTCCCAGAAAGTGTATACGTTCAGAATAAAGTCCCGAATAGTGTCCAGCTTTTATAGATGTGCGCTGTGAGAGGAGGAGGGGACTCTCAGACATGAGGGTATGTGATACCATAAGCCTCAGCGTGCTCAGTTTGCTGGGATAATGTTTACACACAAACAGAGGCTCGGCGACCTCCAATACTGCTGACCTATACCAGAAAACAGCTTCAAGGTCAGAGACAACTCTGAGACAACTCAGAGACAATCTCTTTACACTTTCGTAAAATGTATGTGTGTGTGTGCAGTATGTGTATACTGTATATATAGTGCAAAAGTGTATTGGCATCAAAATGTACTTAGTTACCGGACTTAGTACTGACTGAGGACTGAGGAAAAAAAAGTCTTCTACATCCTAAAGGTTTTCTGAAAAACCTGTTTCTATGTCAGTGGTGCTCAACCTTTTTCATGTCAAGGACCCCCAGAATTATCTGTATTTGGCCGCGGACCCCCATCTGAAAATATGTAGTTCCAGGGACCCCCCAGAAGTAAAGATTTGAGTTAAAAACGTTTACTCTGAAAGAATATATATATATATATTCAGAGATTTGCGCCACATTTTCGCGATTGTTCAGAAATAGCAGATCTACAAGCTCATAGTTCGGCATTCAGTGCCGCGCTATGAGCTTGTAGATCTGCTATTTTTCAATAGCTAAAGTATAACATAATGCTTAAAACACATTGAGGATGTCATCAAAGAGATGACCAGCTCAGTGGCTTTGTGGTTAGACTCGTTAAGAGTGTACGCCCCGGGACTGGGAGGTCGGGTTCGATCCCCGGCCAGGTCATACCAAAGAGCCCAGTGCCTCCCTGCTTGGCCAGTGTTGTATTTGGGTAAGTCCCTGTGACATACTAGCACCATGTCCAGGGGGTGTACTTGTACTTCATCCATGTCCACTTTGTCCAGGGAGTGTACTTGTACGTACATCATCCATGTCCACTTTGTCCAGGGAGTGTACTTGCTACAGAAACAGGAGATAGGCTCCTGCTCTATGGGTGTCACGGCTTACTTAAAGTACTTACATCAAAGAGATACCACAAAGTGATTTCTCCCCACTTTTAGGATACATGTGCCTTTTCCATTTTTAAATCCACGAGCTAACATAAAAACAGATACTACATGACATGTCTACATTCCATACCTTGCTTTTCATTAACAAAAATATTCTCATTCAATTTGAATAGAGGTTGAAATATCGCAATAACAGATTGGACCACATTTTGATCTGTGTTGGGTGTATCCCTCAACATTCCGTTTAAAATAATGGGAGGAGGACCATGACATATCTCTCTGCCTTCCATACATTTATGGCCAGAGAATGTGACATCACTGGTTGTATCCTTTACCACCCCTTATAAATGAGTGCTTTGTGGACTTTCTGCCTTAATTAGCGCAGCCTGACAAGAATCAGGAGTCATATACATACATTTTAGCAATCAAGCATAGTTGGTGGAAAGTTAAATCTAATTAGTATTATATTAAAACCTCAATTTTTATGTTACAATTGTTATATAAATATACGATTACATCTTACTAACCAAATGTCTTTGAGGACCTGAGTTTCAATCTGGTTTTCCACTCCTCTCTAGTAGTCTACTCTACAGTATAAGTATAGCCTACCATTACTAAATAGAGTAAAAAGAAAGAAATGGAAGCAATATTTGTCTTGGTAACAATTTTAAGACCATGGCAGAGAAGCTGTGTAGACCTTCTTAGATGCATTGTTTATTTTACTGTAAGGGGCAGTGAAAGACAGGTAATTACAGAGAAGGGAATTCTTTCAATGACTACATTTAACTGTCAATTACAGAAAATGCTTTATACTTGCCGTTATTAATTCTATTTTGTGTACACATAAACTATGACAGCAATACTAGAAAGCCTAATTGAATTTCATTTATTTAGGTGCAGTAATACTGTACTTTGTGGTGGCTAAAGTAGAATTCAGGAATACCGTGATTTACCATGTGTAATGTGTTATTCTTGGGATGACTATGGGACAGCTCAGTAATAAATACAAGTTTGTTACTATGCACGTATGCAAGTTCTATTTGTGTTAAATGTATCAAATGTATAAAAATCCCTGTAGTGAATGGAAAAGTCCCAGGTTCTCAGTATTAATCCGTTTGTTGTAATGTGAATTCCACTGGGGTGTGTGGTGCGTGTAACAATAAAAGGAACACATGAAGCAAGTTAAGGTAACAAAAAAAAGTATATTTACATTTTTATATTATTCACACACAACACATATTTTACAGTGAAATTATATCTTTAAACTGAAGCGCTTAGTTGAAATGTTTTGAAGCTGAAAAGAAAAAGACTTTCCCATTTGATGTTGTAACTCTATCTGTAACATACTCATTCAGACGCTGCAATTCATTTTCACCCTGGTTTGGGGTGTGGCGTCTTCTGTAAATCCCAGTGGGTTTGTTGTTGCACCGTCTATTCAACTGACGAGCCGTCTATTCCGAGGGCCAACATAAAAGCATCAAGACAAACTGTGATATTAATATGTCTATGTCTTACAGGATACCACTTTGTATGTGACACAGTCAGACACTTTGAATGAATGGTGTTTCATGGTGTTTGACCCACCCAACACACTGCACAAGTCCATCTCAGTCTTTTCCATTCCCCTTTGACCCCAATCTTTTTTCAGACGTAGTCCTTTGACCCTGCGGTCCTGCTGGGAGCCGTGTACTTGGCGGCAGAGTAGCTGTCCCGTTTGGGGCAGTTGGTGCAAAGGAGGGCCCCGGCCACGATGAGGAGACCAGCGGCCCCCCAGCCGATAAAAAGGGACGCGCCCAGCTCTCTCTTCTGGGAGCCCCCCATCGGGTTGTAGAAGTTGCGGATGATGCCGTTGGCGGTCCAGCACACAGGAATGAGGCACAGAACGCCGGATATGATGAACATCACACCGGCCGCCACGCAGATAATGGACTTGGTTCTCTCGTTCTCCACGCAGGTTGTGCACTTACCCCCGGCGACGGCCAGGAGGACGGCCACGATGCCGGTCAGGAGGGAGAGGACCATGAGGGCGCGGGCGGCCTGCATGCTCTGGCTGAGGGCCAGCATGGAGTCGTAGATCTTGCACTGCATCTGTCCCGTGCTCTGCGACACACAAGTCATCCAGATGCCCTCCCACGTGCTCTGGGCGGTCACGATGTTCTGGCCAACGAAAGCCGTCACCTTCCACTGGGGCAGGACGCAGGCGACGATGACCCCGACCCAACCGATGACGCCTAGGGCAGCGCCCACCATCTGAAGCCCAGCCGACACCATGATGTCTTCTGTATAAAGGTTCTGGTTATGTCGTCCAAATAAGTGGGGTTCCAAAAATATACGTGAAAGCAGGTGAGGTATATCTATTCTCAAAATCACTTGAGAGATCCCGAAGTGTAAATGTTTGGGTCAGATTTGGAGCGGGCCTTTTATATTCTTTGCTCAGGAGGGGCCTGACTCATGCACTCATGACACTCATGTGTCTGACGTGCCAGTCACCCAACTCCACCCCTAACGGGCATGTAGCATCATGTCAAGTTCTCAGCTCCTCTCCAAATCGCTCCAGGTGGGGACCACATTTAGTCATTGAGGTATTTAAAGATTTAACTTTAAAAAAGACCATAGAGACAACACCCTCTAAATTACAGCATTGAACCTAAGCTACATATCTTTCCTGTTCTTTTTTTTCTCCTTTGTGGGTAGTCCTGGGACAAACAGTAAAAGAAAGCTCAGACATGGGCTTCATAAGGGAAACAAAAGAAGGAATTTACGAGAATAAGACTAAGTTACCAGGGATGAGGTTCAAACCATTATACCACAACACTGTTTCTACACTATAATCTTTCCTGTGTTAAATACTTCATAACAGCTTGCATAATGTGATGTCAACCTAGGAGGATATGACGGATCATGGGAGAACAGAAGGTAGAATAGAATGTATCTGGCCACTTATTTTCAGAATCCTGTCATTTTTGGTTTGGACAAACCAAATAATGTCTCACAGCTTAGTTTAAGTACTATTGTCAAAGTATTTTTGCATGTCAGGATATAACTATTTTTTTTTTGGCTGTTGATGCGTTAAATTGTTAATTATTTGCTGTCTGATATCTGTATTTGTGGAAAAAAATGGAATACACAAAATGCTCCACAGTCCAGGGGTGCCCACTCATGAGAGCTACTTTCAAAATGACCAGCTCAACAAGATCTACTCAGTGAAAACATTATAATACCACCTGAAAATGGCTTTGGAATAGCGCAGCACTGGCATTACATTTAAGACAAATGCACCTGGAATGGGAAAGGGGAGAAATGGAATAGGTAGGTTTTTTTGTATTTCATTTGTAATCTACCGACATTTGTGCGCAGCAACACTCTTGAAAACAAAGTAGGCCTATTGCATTATGGGTTTGAGCTGACAGGCACTTTTTTATGTCAATCAATCAATCAAGTCAACTTAATTCATGTGGCAGATGCCAAAAATTGTTTTTATATTTAAATTAAATATTCTTTAGGGGCCTACCTGCACAGCCTTTGTGATCTACTGGTACTGTAGATCGCGATCTACCTTTTTGGCACCCCTGCTCCACACATTACATGTTCCCAAATGAGCCAAACACAAAGATTGAATACAGTGTGGGACCACATTGTGAAACAGAATTCTATAATATCAGTAAATAATTAGTTAGTACATTTTGTTATAATCTGATCGCCCATGGCTGTGTACTTGTACGTGAGATCACAGTGTACTTGATATGTATTGTGTACTGCCTGAACTGTAGCATAGTTTATAGTTAGGCTACGAGAGACATCTCAGACAGCAAGGTCAGCTTTGCTGCAGTTAGCGGTTATTATGATATCTTGTGGTCACGTGACTCGCGTCAGTTGGGATCCAGCACTATATATGTTCCTGTGTGTGTAATACATTTTGTGAACCTTTAGCGTGATACTGTCTCGTGTCGCATTATTGTTCTCCCGGGCCCGTCACCGCTGTCGCCGTACCAAAGGTATACTTCAACCGGATTATCACACACCACCCAGCCGGCACACACTACCTGTCTGTCAAACCAGACGAGGGTCCAGTACTTAGAGTTTACAACACATTTAAACAAAAGTATTTTGTGGCTACCGTTAAAACAATGTTATATTTGTAATTGTTGATGTCAAAGTCTGAGTCCTTTTTGTGAAATTTACTTGATTCTTTCTTAGTGTGCCAATGAGTACACCATAGGAGTACATTTACTAAATTCTATCCCAATTGATCAGTTTCGTGTTGGATTTTTCAAGTTCATAGTATATCATAGTATATCATCATATTAAATACAGTACAATTAAATATGTCTCTTCCTACTTCATGTGAGTCTCTTTAAAGATTACAGCAGTGGTTCTCAACTAGTGGTCCGGGGACCATCAGTGGTCCTTGAGGGTTCCAGGTGGTCCCCAGATAATAACCAAATGGACCATTATTATATCTTTAACTCTTGAGTGTAAAATTCATTTGACGCTCTCAAGAGTTAATTTACAGAAAGTCTACACAATTAGAGAATTTAGAAGAATTGTTATTTTGATCTACGTTTTGCCTGCAGTTATCGCTCCTTTCACGTACCACATCAATACAGCATGGAATTGTGGACAAACAATCTTATCTTGTAACAATCTCATCTTATCCAACAACAACAATATTCAAAGCTTTGTGTCTGAGAGACAACATCTCAAATCAAATGGTGGTCCTTGGCTCAAATGACCAAATAAATAATGGACCTTGAATATATAAACAGGTTGAAAACCACTGGCTTACATCAAATAAAATCAGTGCTGACCTTGGCTTGCAGTGGATGCTAGCCCTTTAGGCTTGGAGGGCTGGAGCGTGGCGCGCTATGAGCTTGTAGATCTGCTATCTTCTCTTGTAGTTTGCCAGGTAACGTGTGTTGCTTTCCAGGGGTCTTGCTGTAGCTCTCTATAGGCTGGGGTCTGCAACAACGCAACGACACCAATAAGGAGACATGGCGGTAACGTAACGACAAACTAAAAACTAAGTGATTGTTGGACTGTCGCAAAAAAACAGGGGATGGTGGAGAGTGGGTCTGAAGAGAGGTAGAAAGAGAATCAGATTGTCGCAGGTAAATGAATGGAGGCACTGTGTGTTAGCCAAAACTGCCGTTAGGGACTATAATGCCTCCATTTTACCCCCACGGTAAGATCATTAAAGCCACACAGCCCAGTGCTGGAGATTGGGTTCCAACAAACGGCTATAGCAAAAAGGAGGAATTTCCACAATTAAGGGCTTCGAGGAGAGATGGTTTCAGAACATATTGGCTTCCTTTCTGGGATTAGGCCTATGCGTGGTGCTAATCGTTTTAGGATCATATATCTTTCACGAAAATACAGAAAATACATGATGGTCAAACACAAAGCACAACAACGCACTACAAGAATCACTGTATCTGTTTGGTTATGATTATATAGCAATACCATGCCATTATAAATGTAGATGCTCTCACAATTACACCATATAATAAACAACAGCAGGGAACATAATCAAAACCATACAGTAATTACAGTAATTTCTATTCTGTGTCCTGGATAATGAATAGAAATCACACCCATGTGAAGTGAGCGGTGCCTTTTATCACGATGATGATGTATTTTGATGATGTATTGCCCCCATAGACTGTAAAAAATATGGACAAAGCGTTCCCCGGGTCTAACATGGACGTAAAATGAAGCCTGTTATTCCTGCACTGTAAGTCGCCATCTTTCTAGATCCGTTTTGGACCAGCTGGCCATTGGCTGGCTCCGTTTGGGTCCAGCTGGCCATTGGCTGCCCAGACAACGAGGCGGGACTTCCCCCCTTCTTCTCCGTTGGTTCTTATTTTGACTCGAGTGGGAGGAGTAGACTCTTGAGTGGGAGGGGAATCCCGATCATAGACGGTAACGGTAGCCACGCCCCTCAGAACATACGCGACTTTATGGTCATTATTTTAATTAATGGGACCATAATTTTCCAAAAAGAATATTATGACATTAGAAATGAGACTTTAAACTAGTGACTGGAAGAAGAAAGTATTCATGACCATGTTTATTAAGGTAATACAGTCTAGGTGAAGTTGGGCCAAAATACATGGGCCTCTATGGAGCTATGGGGCTTTTTGGGTCCAGTCCAGCGCCACAACAGGCCATTATATGAACTACCGATTTCAAATGAGGCTTCACGAAATATCTGGCTGACTGCCCCCCTGGTATTGCCCCACATGATCTCACATGACGGTAACCACAGTAACCGTGCTGCTACCAACTAATACATGCAGACACACAAAGTCACAATTCAAAAATAAATAAGACAGAGTACGTTCCAAATGACAGAACTTGAGAATAACACTTGACAGCAAAAAACATGAAACAGCCAGCAACTTAAAGAAACTAGAACAAGGAAAACCCTGGTAGCTCTCCCATGGATCACGCTAGCCTCAAGCAAGCCTGCCCTTTCTCCTGTAGAATGCCTTTTGGTAACTCTTATAACTTAACCAAGGCTAACCAAGTTATTTTAGACAATTACACCAGGGGGTATTGATGGTGTTGATTGAATATATTCAATAATGTTTCATTCACAGACAGTAATAAAGCCAAAACCTGATACCAAGACGACACACACCCCTCCTCTTCTACAGTGCTTGGCCCTTTCCAATCAACAGGTTTGCCAGCACTGCAGAGGAGAGACAGGTGACCCCACAAAAAGGTCCATTTCCCCACACAGTGTCAATTAATAAACATTTAAAACTCTTTCAGTTCCTCCTGTTGAGAATGTCTTCAGATATACACCTCTATGGAAAACATACACCAACACCACACTATTAAAACCCCCAGCTGTGCAGTGTGCGTGCGTGCAAAGTTCCTCCTTTACTGTCTATAGTAGGGGTAGGCAACAGGCCAAAACTTCCCCCCCAGAAGTAACATATGGCACGTGAGATAATTTGGAGAATAAGATTTCGTCTTTACTTTTTACCTTTTTTGGGGGGAGGGGGATATGTCCGTAACAATTATAGAGGGTATGTGCATCTATAAAGTGAGTTTAACGTTGTTTAATGCAACCGGTTGGGACTCTGTCAAGGCCAGAAAGTGGTTTTTCCTCAGTAGGCGCTCCCGCATAACTTCCGGATATGATGGCCTTCTTTAACATCAATTTAGACGTTTTCGGGCCACCGCCAGTGGACAATCTTAGTTGCTTACCCCAGTGGTCTGTCTATAGGGCACGGGTTGCCAGAGACTTGCCAGAGACTCTTAGGACCACATAGAAGGTAACAGTTTAATAATACATCCATGGTAAATGGTGATGTCTAGTTAGTCCACTGCTTGTACTGTAACTGTGAATCAGTGAGATCTATGGCATCAATGGTGCAGCATTGACATCAAGCTGTCTGCAGCAGGAAACTATTGTTGTTGTTGACCACAAAAGACCCGTGAGAAGTTGCCACCAACAGTGAGCATGACATGACTCTGGCAGGCAGCTGAGGAAAAGGCTTGAGGGAGGTGAAGTGACAAGTGTCAGCAGGCAAAGAAAAACGTCTCCTAGCTCGGCCCTAGTAGTTAAACTGGCTGGCTCACTATGCTGAAATGGCAAGAAGAGAGCGGAAGTGTGTTTAACACTTCAATCACAAGAACCTGTATAAAAGGGGAATTCAGATAAGAACGTGTGTGTGTGTGTGTGTGTGTGTGTGTGTGTGTGTGTGTGTGTGTGTGCGCGCTCACACGTGCGCGTGCGTGTCACTGTGTGGGTGGCAGGCAGTAGAGTCTGTATTTGTTGTGAATGTGTGATGTCATTATTCCCAGCCCTCCAGTCATTGTGAAGGGATCGTCGCTGTCAGAGTTTCAGTGGGCAGTGTAAGAATGCGAGCCAGTGCTCTTGTGGGATGGACGGTTGACTCACGCATGACACAATACGTCCCATGACACAACAAAACACTGGCATTTTCCGAGGTTCAGACGAGTGATAAGATAATATAAGATCTCTATTTGTCACTGTATGAGACATACAGCGAAACTTTGTTTAGTGCATCCATATAAACAAACAGTATAGTATCAACAAACACTGATGGCGCAACATCCATGTCAAAAACTGTTTGTCCATCATAGTCAAGTCAAGTCATCAATCTATTAATAAAAACATATCTGATGCATCATTAAAAGTACAGAATTAATAAATCAATATAGGAGTTGTGATGAAAGAAGGATAAGTTCTAGGGCAGTGGTTCCCAAAGTGGGGTCCAGGAACCCACAGGGGTCCTTGATAGTCCTAAATGATAGTTTGGAACCAAATAGACCGTTATGGGTCTTAACTCTGTAACTCTGAGAATTGTAGGCCTACAAGTGGAACCAAATGGACCCGTTGGACCCTAATGGGTCCATTTGGTTGCACTTGTACACTCCCAGTTAAATTAAACATTGATTTTACAATATAGATTGAGGTCTCAGAGATAGAAATACCATTAAATGGGGGTCTGTGTAGCCTATTGCATATCAAACTGGGAGTCATTGAAATTAAACTGGAGAATCACTGCTAGAGCAGTAAAAACCTTCTCTTATGGGGGTCCCTGGCACATCTTTACACATGGGGGGTCCGCGGGCTAATAAGTGTCAATTTGGGGGTCCTTGACATGAACAAGTTTGGGAACCACTGTTCTAATCTAGGGCACATAATATTTCTCAGATGAAATAGCCAATTTAATGACTCTGCTGTTGATGATGTATAGTAATATATAGGGTGAAAAATATAAAAAACTATCAAATCCAATTTTAATATGTCTGATTAGGTTCAGCTAAGCGGTGATGGAAATGTTGTATAGCCTACTGTATTACCATGTTAAGATAATATCTACTAAATCTATATAATTCTAAATATAATTATTGCACACAGCAGATAAATAAATAATCAAAGAAATAATGGACCTATGAAGACAATTGTTAGTTACATACAGTACATAAATAAATATTACGTAGGGCATACAATTGTACTGCCATGTTGATGGCGAGGGATGATGAAACAGGAAAAAATAAAAAATAAAATACCATGAGGGTCATTTCAATGTCTCTGACTCATTTGTGTAGTGTCTGTGTGTGTGTCAACTGTCAAGGGAATTTGTTTCTGGCTTCAAGCCAATGTTTCGGTTTCTGTATTTTACAAACCTAGTTGTGTCTATTTTTGAACAGTGTAACAGCGTAAATTAAATGCATTATTTTTCATTATATCCAATAAGTGAGGAGGTCTATGCACTCTAACACTGTACAGTCATGTTAGGTTTAGATTTTAATGAATTTTAAAATAAAGAGATATATAGAAATACATACATTTAAGGTTCATAAGGTAAACAGAATATGTTGAGTGAATGTACACAGCTAGACAAATCATAAAATAATATAAAATATACAGTATGTGTTCCCTTTCCAATATGAACCCCCCCTCTCTCTTTCTCACACACACTCTCCCCCTCTCTCCCCCTCTCCCTCCACGAGGCAAGTCTCCACTTGTTAGTTATAATTGGCCCAACTGTCCTCCATGCCCAGCTAGGACTGACAAGCTGAGAGAGAGAGAGAGAGAGAGAGAGAGAGAGAGAGAGAGAGAGAGAGAGAGAGAGAGAGAGAGAGAGAGAGAGAGAGAGAGAGAGAGAGAGAGAGAGAGAGCGAGAGAGAGAGCGAGAGAGCGAGAGAGAGAGGCAGCCAAGGTACCTGTATCCTATCACCCTAACCTTATATAAACCGGTCTGGCTGGTTCCCACTCCCATGACAAGTGCACTGCACACCGTAGGCAAGGAAGTGCTCTTCAAGTGGCAACAGGTGTACCTTTACAGGTTAAAAAGGTTCCGTGAAATACCTGCACCTGCTGCTTGTCAGTTGTCACTGACTATGCTGATTTGTAGGTTGGTGAAAGGTATGAGAAAGTAAGTGAAATGGCCCTGGTACATCCTACTACTATCATAGATGTACAGTATTTTATCTGTCTGACTTTTACTTCCATAATATGAAAATGTCAGAATCGATAAACTACCACTAAATGTGACTATTATTTCCATGATATATTTGGTTATACAGTATTTTCATTTGCCAGCAGTATACATTTGATTTTGACTTGATGTTGATAATGATAAAAATGTAAATCAGGGTTCTTCTAATATTACAGTAATGATAATCTGAGAACCCATCGTCAAAAAATAAAAGGAAAAACAGCACCCTCCTTTCCATTGAGTCTGTTTTGAGAGACTACTGTAATGTAGGTCAGCTCCACATGCTTTTTCATCTTCTACCACAGGGAGGCGTTGTTCAATAGACTTTAAATCTATCACAAAGGCTGTCTAAACCAATGACCTCAGTTGTTTTGATTCAAAACATCAGCTCAGAGATGCTCTCTGTGGTGTGTGTGTGTGTGTGTGTGTGTGTGTGTGTGTGTGTGTGTGTGTGTGTGTGTGTGTGTGTGTGTGTGTGTGTGTGTGTGTGTGTGTGTGTGTGTGTGTGCGTGTGTTCGAGACATGGAAGTGAAACATTGGGAGCATTGGGAAACACACCCTAAGCTGTCCTCGAATGGTACGAGGTTTTACAGCCCACTGGATCCATTCCATTGAATAAGGGTTCAGTCTTCAACTGAAACTGATCAACAATAATGTTATAATCTGATCGCCCATGGCTGTGTACTTGTACGTGAGATCACAGTGTACTTGATATGTATTGTGTACTGCCTGAACTGTAGCATACGAGGGACATCTCAGACAGCAAGGTCAGCTTTGCTGCAGTTAGCGGTTATTATGTCTGATATATTGTGGTCACGTCAGTTGGGATCCAGCTCTATACACCATGTATATGTTCCTGTTGTGTGTAATAAACTTTGTGAACCTTTAGCGTGATACTGTCTCCTGTCGCGTTATTGTTCTCCCGGGCCCGCCACCGCTGTCGCCGTACCAAAGGTATACTTCAAACGGATTGTCACACACACCACCCAGCCGGCACGCACTACCTGTCTGTCAAACCAGACGAGGGTCCAGTACTTAGAGTTTACAACAAATAATAATGTCTACTCTCATCTCTGGTCATCCAGAAATACAGTACCAAAAGATAACAATTTTAATATTGTTGCAAAATGATCAAAAGGGTCATCATGTCAGATAGTGTTCATCATCAGTGGTATATTTACTTCAGAGAAGAAACCTCCGGAGAATTCTTTAAAGTTGAACTGACTGGCAAAGTAACTGCTAATAAAGTATTCAATCAATCAAAAATCAATCACTCATTTATTATGAGTTGATACAATACAAGACAGGCACAGAACAAACCTGGGATGCAGCAATGGCTCCCCCTGGCTGTAAAAGTGTGAAAAGGTAGCAGAGAGAGCGTGAGCCTCTTGTTGATGTTTGTCAGACTGTGGGAGGTCTAAAGATGTGAGGTGGTTGGCATCTTTATGGAGTTCATCATACTGTACCAACAATGTGAGTTATGTCTGAGCGTTTATACATTACAACTTAAACCAAATGACTACCTGTGGGTGAAAGAAGCCCAGATAAAGAAAACCTTGAACTTTTGAAATGGTCACTCACTACATGTATGTCCTTGCACAGGCCAAATCTATCATTGAAACACAAATAAAAGATACTGTCAAAGAGAAGGATTTACGACCGTCACAGGAGCAATCAGTTTATTAATTACGGATACCCTTATGGGTCCATTTGGTTTCATTTTACGCTCTCAAGAGTTATATTATTGTTAAACATCTGCATTACTCAATTTACAAGACGTTTACACAATTAGAGAATGTAGAAGAACTGATATTTTGATTGTTTCGCTTGTCTGTTATCTCTCCTAATGGTACCACATTACAATACAGCATTACATGGAATTGTGGACAAAATATTCTTTTTGGGTCTGAGAGGCTAAATCTCATCAAATGGATGACGGTCCGTGGCTCAAATGTCAATTATACAACAGGTCGTTTCGAGGAAGCAATCTGATTGGTTGAAACAGCCTTCTAGCCATGGTTCAAACGAGCACCACTCCACACTTAATCAAAACAAAGAATTCAGCTGTTCTGTTTTCCCAGAGCGCAGCAAACTCGGTGGCTAGGCTAGCTAGTTTCTTGGGACATTTGTGGTCGTAGTGACTATACATTTGTCATTAAAAGAATATGTTTTGTGATGCTTGCGGACTGTCGTGGCAATAATCACGTTAAACCACACCCTCTCGCGTAATATTGCTTAAATAAATAATGGTCCTTGATATGAAAAGGGTTGAAAAACACTGATTCATTTATATAATAAAAATGTCCCTCGTTGTTTTACAAGATCTTTTTTCCGTATCTGGATGTTGATTTCCCTGGTGTGTGAGGGCGGTATACGAGATAGCACTGATCTTTACCCTAAACCAGTGAAACCGCTGACCCCAAATGACCCTTGTTAATGAATGATGACCTTTAATGACACAGATAACTCGCTAACCAACCTTGACGTCGTCACTGCCAAAAAGGCTGTTGTCTGGCCAACCAGACGGTTAGGGCACGTACCACCAAATGCCAGTGAGTCCCTGTTTCGATTCCCCCCACCCAGACCAACAGCTGCATGTTATTCCTACTCTGTCTCTCGCTCTCCCCCTCTGTGTTTCGCGTCTCTCTCTCCACTGTACCTGTACAAATAAAGGCTAAAATCATTGTTTGAAGAGAATTTACCACCATAGATGCAATAAATTGGTTTTGCAGGCATAACGCAATTTACTAATGTGTTTAAATTTAATTTGTCAGGGAATCACAGAGTGTCAGGCTTGTCAGCCAACAACAATGCTAGGTAATGTTAACTTATTTTCATTCTGCTGTCCAGAGTTTGTGTGAGATAAATTCCTACACAGCGTAAACGTACTGTGAATGACGGCACTACTAAATGAAACCCCAAAGGGAATGCTTTGTCAGAACAGCTAGAGGTTGAGCAGTTTGGTCTTCCATGGAGCAAAGCAATTGAACCCCATTCCACATTTTGTACCGAAACAGCATCACGCTCAGTTACCAGGAGTCAAGTTATTAAGTCAAATTGAACTGAATGGAATATAAAACATGTATTACTACACATGTTGGTGTGTGCATTGTCAGTCTAGTAGTAATGTAATTCTTTATATCAGTCTTTTTTCTTTTTTTTTAGGATGCAAAAACCGACTTCCTCGGTGCCTACCGGCTTTTTTCCTGCCAGGAGGGATTATGTACCTGACTAACACAGAAAACAAGGCCTGTCGTTGTTCGCCTTTACCTTACCTGAAAATCTCATTCAGAAGGTGATTCAGCATTTTTCCACCAAGGTTAACATTACCGATATGTCACAGATATGTTTGTTTTTTCTCTCTCTCTCAAATAGTAGAGGTTTTAAAGGTGCACTGGTATGCTTATGTCTGGCTTGTACTCAAAATTGATTTAAGAGATTTTAATGCTCAACATTCTCATATGGAAATGTCATTCTATATGTGTATGTGGTTTGGATTGGACACATCTGTCTCTGACCAAAATTATGGTCTTTACATATTTTTTTTTACAGGACTTTGCTTAAATATAAGAACAAAAAAGCTAAATGAGAAAATGCTAACAATGGAAAACGTCTTTCCTCTGAGTGTCGCTTGGCGACAGGACCAGTACCCGTCGTTCAGAGTGCTGTTAACAACATTGGACATGTCTCTGACTAAAAGGCAAGTAGAGTTTTTTGAAAGTAAACATGATGCCACCTTAAGCTGACTCCACCTTCAGTCTTCTAAGCAGTATAAAGAAGCTAGAATCTGTTTCTCCCTCTCTCTCTCTCTCTCTCTCTCTCTCACTAAAAGCCTTATCCAGGACTTGGGGGCCAGCGAGATCCGATATCGCCTTCATCTTAAGAGGGTTGAGCCAGCCAGCACACAGAGGGGCTTCTATCTCACAGCGCCGGGGCAGACAACAGTCTTGTCCGGCCCCAACTCCTCCAGGACCATCTTCAGCCTCATCATCATCATCCCGCTCCAGCTCCCTCCGACCGCGCCGCTCTCCACCAGCCAGCCATGTACTCCGCGGGCCTGGAGATCCTGGGGATGATCCTGGCCGTGGCCGGCTGGCTCGGGGTGATGGTGGCCTGCGGCCTGCCCATGTGGCGCGTGGCCGCCTACATCGGCCAGAACATCGTCATCTCCCAGGTGATCTGGGAGGGCCTGTGGATGGACTGCTCGGTGCAGAGCACGGGCCAGATGCACTGCAAGGTGCACGACTCCATGCTGGGGCTGCCAGTGGAGCTGCAGGCGGCCCGCGCCCTGGTGGTGGTCTCCCTGGTGCTGTGCGTGGCGGGCATCGGCCTGGCCACGGCCGGCGCCAAGTGCACCAACTGCAGCGCGGACGTGAGCAGCAAGCCGCGGATCGTGCTGGCCGCCGGGGTGACCTTCGCCGTCGCCGGCCTGCTGCTGCTGACCGCCGTGTCCTGGACGGCCCACGCCATCGTCCTGGACTTCTACGACCCGCTGCTGGAGGAGACCGGGAAGAGGGAATTTGGGAACTCGCTGTACTTTGGCTGGGCCGCTTCCTGCCTGCTCCTCCTGGGGGGAGCGTTGCTCTGCTGCTCCTGCCCCCCCAGGCCGCCCAGGACAGCTGCTGCGGCGGCGGCGGCGAGCGGGGGCGGCTCCGCGCCGCCGCCCAGGGTGGACTATTCGGCCGTCAAGAGCATGTCGGTCAACGGATACACCAGGAGAGACTATGTGTGACCATGTGACACAACATGATGCGGTAATCAGTGTTATCAAACTTATCTCCTGATTGGTCAGTGGTTGAATAAAGAATGACGTGGAGGTTACACCTGCTCCGTGGGTTTGGACTTTCTTCAGTGGTCTGTGAAGCAGTACTGGTGGGTCTAATTCTAGAGAACACATGTCTGTATTTGATTTGAAATCAGAATAGTTTTACTTAAGAGACATCTTTTCCTTTATTGTGTGACATTTTGAAGCGAACTGACATAATCATTTGTGATCGAAGCAAATTCTACAAGAAACCAAATAAAACCTTTCCGCAGTGTCTTTGATTGATGTATGAAAGATAGTTATACTACATTGTATTTATTTTATACTAAAATGATTAAGAGGTCAGATGAGAACAAACTCAGCTTATGGTGATGCCAAATGCTAACTGCTGACTCAGTTGTGGACAATTTGGTCCATGTGGGAAGAATCTGTTGCTTTAACGTTATTTTTAAACAAAAAAGCCTGGGCACAAAGGCTACTGTAACATTTACATTGGGTTGTTTGTTGGACTGCAGCCCACACAAGTGAGTATCTTTTCATTTCATTACAAATAAGTGGCAGTAATGGTCAGCTTGTTTCACAGGAATACCGTCTGCTCTAGTATGTCCTATTATGTCCTCTCCAACGGAGTGAAACCGAGTCGACGATAAGGAATAAAGCTACTCTGAGCGGGGATACTAATAACAGAGACTACTAGCTACTTCCACAAAGGCCCCATTGATCTGTTCCTTTTTGCTACTATCATGTTGACATTCTTGCCCACAGACATTCAGTGGTGTGTTAATAAAGTTCTTCTCGGTTTTGGGAATATGATGAAATCATAATGAAATGGAATTGGAAGTGTTCCAGCGAGTTCAGTGGGGGGGGGACCGCACAATACAATTAGTATTTAAGTAATCAAAAAATAAAATACTTTGAGCATGGCAGACAGAGATACAGCAACAGCAATTCCTCCAGTCCAAAGTTTAGGAGCTTGTGAAGTGATGAACACGATAGGCGTCTACGCAGTGCAGGAAAGTAACCAAGTACACTTACTTAAGTACTGTACTTACTTTTAAGTACAATTTTGAGGTAATTTGTACTTTACTTGAGTATTTTCCAATACTTGTACTCCACTACATTTCAGAGGCAAATATTGTACTTTTACTCCACTGCAATTATTTGAAAACTTTGTAGATTTGCATTATTACAAAACATACATTAAGCCCTATAATACATTTCAGTCATTTGAAAATAGACGATCTACAAGCTCACACAATATATCGCTATGCAACACATATGAGCTTGTAGATCTGCTATCTTCAAAATATTTTATATACATTTGAAAACTTTAAATGAGACATTCTGCACAATGAGTACTTTCTATTTTTGGTACTTTAAGTACATTTTGATACCGATACTTTTGTACTTTTACTCTTTCAATTCAGGACTTCTACTTGTAACAGAGTAGTTGCAGTATTGATACTTTTATTATGTCTTCAAATGGGGGTCCGCATGCTAATCAGTGTCAATTTGGGGGTCCTTGGCCCGACATGAAAAGGTTTGAGAAACCACTGCTGTACGTCATCTAGGCTTTCATACCGTTTGCTCCACTAGAGAATACATGCCAATACAAGGGGACAGAACTTATTACTTTACTTTTGTGCAAAATAAAGAGTATATTCAATACAAGTCCTGACCCTTCCACCCTCCCTGTCACAGGGGCTTTGTTGCTGACCCTTCCACCCTCCCTGTCCCAGGGGGGGGGGGGGGGGGGGGGAGGAGTCCTCTGTTATCTGTCCCAACAATAGTCACATTGAGAGATGAATACAAAGCAATATGTATTAGAGCAAAAGCAGTGGTATGTATTTAACCCATTCTGACCTAAGATCAGATTAAAAAAATGTCTTCTACATCCTGACACTTTTCTGAAAAAGCTATGTTTCTATGTCACTCGTTTCTTCGATTTTTCAAAAATAGCAGACCTACAAGCTCGTATGAGCTTGTAGATCTACTATTTTTCAATAGCTAAAGCATAACATAATGCTAACACCAAAAGGGGTTCCCGCCCAACATGGGTTTATTAGACATTCTTGGCCACCCCGATGTCTAGATCAAATAGATGTTGAAAATCTGGGCGAGTATATGTACAGTATGTAGTAGGCATTCAATCAATCACGATACAAATCACAATACTAGGTATATATTATATTATATTCTGATATAATCATTGCTATAGAGTGTTTGTTCAGTAACAGGTCTCCCTGTCTCTTATAGGAAATGATTTATATCTGAATGTATCTATGTATCTGATGTTTTATATTGTATGTACCAAATATCCCAGAAGAGGATGCGTCTTGTGGTTGACCTATGTGTTGTCAAATATAGAATCGGCCTTGTGCATGTATAATTCACTTACTAGGATGTACACATTATTATAACTCAATTAACCATAGTGACGCAAACATGTCAGACTAATTGGCCACACACACACACACACACACACACACACACACACACACACACACACACACACGCACCCAGGGGCAGCGGTGGCCGAACGGATCTATATATGATCAATGCAAACAGACGAGAGCCAGTCATACGAGCCACAACGAGACACCGTCATCCAGTTAGAATGAGAAGCTGAGCTACTGTTCAAACTCTGTTCAACTCTACCAACTCTGTTTAACTCTGTGACTCCTTAGCAACTAATAAAATACTCGCAGAATAATACTACAACATCCTCAAGCCTCGTCTTTTCAACCTGCTGGCCATACAATTAACCAATACTCTCCAGCTCTTTAATAAACTGAAAATACATTTTCAGGTAGGTGACAAAATGTCAGCCAATCAGGAGAGAGTAGCCATTTATCATTTCTAATTTTTTATAGTGTTCCAGTTCCAATTCATTTTGTCTGCTCATTTCTTTGCGTCATCACTTACAATTCCACTTGTTTAATCTGCATCTTGACTGCGTTCTTTATGCTGATTGGATCAAATTGGTATCTCGAAAGCTGGAGACACATGTTACCAACGCTCTTCCTCTATAGCAATGACTACTATCACAATATAGAGATTTTTAACACTATTTTAACCCCCAAAAAAAATCACTTACCCTACCTTTAAATAAAAACGTCCTCAACCAATACCATGATACGTTACAGTAGGCCTATGTGAGTTGTACTAATAAGAGTCTAGGGAATAGGGAGAGGGATTAAGTGGGGATGTCTGAAGCTTAGTTTTTAGTGCCATTTCAATGTCACCTCCACCTAATTCCAGCCCAGTCCACTTTGTCGAACAGACAGTGGCCTTGTGGTTAGAGTGCCCGCCCTGAAACTGAGAGGTCATACCAAAGACTGTAAAAATGGGACCCAATGCCTCCCTGCTTGGCACTCAGCATCAATGGGTTGGATTGGGAAACTAATGATTCCCGAGTGCGGCGCACGCTGCGGCTCACCGCTCCAAGAGATGGGTCAAATGCGGAGAACATATTTCACAGCGGTAACGTGTGTGACTAATCGTTTGACTTTTTAGGCTGGGATGGCTCGGGGTAGAAGAAATTAAAAATGGGATTCGTTTTTAAAATAGTCAAAGGAGCAGTGCCCTCAATAGTAATTATCTCATACCTGACTAACTTACAGTAAGTAGCAGGGCTTGTCACGACTGTATACCACGTTTAGAATTTTTGACTAATTAAAGTATTCAATCAATGAATCAATTAGAGTTTTAGTGTGTTCAAATTGCATGACAGGGCGTACGGTGGCACAGTCGGTAGTGCTGTCGCCTCACAGCTAGAAGGGTTCGATTCCCGCTGGGGATGCTGTGGGCGCTGGGGGACATGTTCTCTCCTTGCTGTGGGCGTGTTCTCTCCATGCTGTGGGCGCTGGGGGGACGTGTTCTCTCCTTGCTGTGGGCGTGTTCTCTCCATGCTGTGGGCGCTGGGGGGACGTGTTCTCTCCTTGCTGTGGGCGCTGGGGGGACGTGTTCTCTCCTTGCTGTGGGCGTGTTCTGTCCTTGCTGTGGGCGCTGGGGGCGTGTTCTCTCCTCCGTGTCGTCAGTGCCCATACCCGCATGTTCTCCCCGTGTCCCCTAGGGTAGGTACTAGGGATGCACCGTATGGGAAATTCTTGGCCGAAACCGAATACCGAATATAAGAAACAACCGAATATATTTAATATTATATATATTTTTGCCTACCATTGCTGTCATTGCCGTACCTTAAAGCTACCTGATTTATGGTTATGGCAAAACTTAACTTCAATAATAATCACTGTTATGGGTCCATAAAACATTTATTCAGCTCATTTGAATGCATTAATTGCATACACTATTCGGTGATATATTTTCTGCCTATTCAGGCCAAAACCGAATAGGCCGAAAATGCTTTTTTAGCTATTTTCTGCCGAATATTTTCTGCGGCCGAATATTCGGTGCATCACTAGTAGGTACCCTCACAAAAAACATGCTGTAATCCTGGTCTCTAAACTACCTCCCCCTAGCCAACCGGGGCGCCTGATGGAGGGGAAAGGAACTGGTCGGAATAACGTGTTCCTTCTACGCACTACGTCCGGCCGGGGAAACTCCCCCCTGTCAGGTGAAAAGAAACAGCATGGACTCACAGTAGGAAGCATGCGGTCAGTCTGCCCTCTCAGGTTGACAGAGGTGTAGCTCCCAGGATTACAGTATATAATTGACAGACTTGAATAAAAAACATAACTTGATCTTCCCTAATATCCAATTAGTGATTTAGGGACTTCGTCCATCCATCTTCAATCGCTTATCCGTACTCGGGTCGTGGAGGCAAAAGCTCCACCAGAGAGCTTCCCTCTCCAGAGAAACATTAGTAACTTCCTCCTGGGGGATCCTGAGGCGATCCAAGGCCAGTGAGTCGATGTGATCTCTCCATCTAGCCTTGGTCTGCCCCGGGGTCTCCTCCCAGTGGGACATGCCTCGAGCACCTCAGTCCCTAGGGAGATGCCCAAGAGGCATCCTAACCAAATGCCCGAACCACCTAAGCTAACCCTAAGCTAAGAGAGTGATAGGGATTTAACTGTTAATAATGACAGAGCTAAAAAAAAAAGCAGTACAGCAGATAAATTAGAGTGAGAAAACAACAGCCCAAATCTCCCTAAATTTAAGAACTAATGTGTTAGACTCCAACTGTTTAACTAAATGCTCAGCCTTATACTGATAACCCTGGGAAGGGACTAACTTGGACCACATGCTTTGAACTACAATACAAACACTACTGCTAGCAGCTTCTCAAATACAACTCTGTGAATACAATGTCAGTTCATGAAATGCCTGTGCTGCTCAGATGTTTGCTATCTTTTTTCTTCAGAATCCGTTTCTTCCATACGCGTGACTTTGTGTGTCTGTCATGATGAAGTGTCATACTGTTTAGATGTGTGTGTGTGTGTGCGTCACTTCCAGGAAGAGATGTAAATATAACTTCTGTGACAGAAGTTAGTTCTGTCTGTCTCATCTAATTCTCATGACTCAAAACACTGACTGAAGAAAGAAACCCCCAAGACAAACATGATCTATCATTGTATTGAGAGAGAGCCTATCTATAGGGTTCCTGTAATGATTCCAGTGAACAAACACAGGGCAAAGGAGAGAGAGAAAGAGTCTAGGTTTGACACAGTGAGAGGGAGTTGTCTTATCAGTGTCCTTGCTCTGAAAGTGACGCTGCATCTGGGTTTCTCCCTCATTTCAACCTGCATGCCACACGGCAATCTTAACCATTAAGACCATTGACGCCCAAATTCTAAAATAATATGTCTTCTAAATCATGACAGTTTTCTGAAAAACCCGTTTCTATATCAGTAGTCTCTCTCGGGACAGACTTTTGAGGTAAAGAGGGCACTGTTTTTCCCTTTCTTTTTTGACGATGGGTTCTCAGATTGCTATATCAATGTACTGGTTCTTAAACTTTTTCATGTCAAGGAGCCCCACAATTATATATATTTGGCCGTCGACCCCCATCTCATCTCAAATATGTTGTTTATCCCATTCTGACCTGAGATCAGATTCATACGAGGTTTCCGCCGGACACACACTGGTCTGATGAACCCATTCTGACCTGAGATCAGATTCTAAAAATGTCAGTCGCTCTTCGATTTTTCAAAAATAGCAGACCTACAAGCTCGTATCGCGCCACTCGGTGGCGCGATATGAGCTTGTAGATCTGCTATTTTTAAATAGCTAAAGCATAACATGATGCTGACACCAAAATGGGTGCCCGGTCAGAATGGGTTATACTAGGCCCCCTACATTTTTCCCTCTACACAAGCTCTAAACGCATCATATTATATGCTTGCTGAAGCTTGTAGATAATCTGTTTTCGCCAAATGTGCGCCCCAGAATAGTAATGCTAGGGTACATGAGGTTAAAAAATAGCCTCAGGTTAAGGGTTATGGTTAAAGAAGAAGACATTTTTGATGCAGTCATTAAAACCAGTAGGGGCAAATCTGAGTTTCATATTTTCAAAGACATTCTGTAATAGGCCAGTTTTACCATCTTGGCTAATTTTCAACCATGGTCCCCATTGTATCATTAATTGTGACAGCCAGGACATTCAGTCCTCATTGTGTCATTATGATAGGACATTCAGTCCCTATTGTGACAGGATATTCAGAATACAGCAGGTCTAAAATGGATTGAAGTATTAAAAATAAGCATGTGGACTTGTGAAACTGGCTCAATATAATTATAACTACCTCACCCCAAACAGTTGGGAGAGAGAGCTACTGGGGCCGACGGTGGTTGAATGATTAAGCTAATGTCGTTTGACAAGGCTGGGGTTTTGCTTGGATTTGAAAAGCTCCCTGACCAATCCCCAGGTGACTCCACCTTCTGCCTGCTGTGGACAATGATATCCCCGGCTGTGGGAATTCCACAGCACACACTCAGCTGGGACTCACGCTGTGTGAGGAGAGGACCCCCGTGTGCACCACCGCTACAACAGAAACAACAAAGCTTATACCAAAAAATGGCCGCCGCCGGACTGGAGATACTCGGAGTCATTCTGGCCGTCTTGGGATGGATTTCCGGGATCGTGTCCTGTGCCTTGCCCATGTGGAGAGTGTCCGCTTTCATCGGGGTGAACATCGTCACGGCCCAGACCATCTGGGAGGGCATCTGGATGAGCTGCGTGGTCCAGAGCACCGGCCAGATGCAGTGCAAGGTCTACGACAGCATGCTGGCGCTGAGCGCCGACCTCCAGGCGGCCCGCGCTCTCACCATCATCTCCATCCTGGTGGGCATCGTCGGGGTGATGGTGGCCGTCATGGGCGCCAAGTGCACCAACTGCGTGGAGGAGGAGGCGGCCAAGGCGCGCGTCATGATAGCCGCCGGGGTGGCCTTCATCGTGGCCGCGCTGACCCAGCTGATCCCCGTGTCGTGGTCGGCGCACAGCATCATCCAGGAGTTCTACAGCCCCATCATCCCGGAGGGTCAGAAGAGGGAGATAGGAGCGGCTCTGTACCTGGGCTGGGCGGCCGCCGCCTTTCTGCTCATAGGAGGGTCCATACTCTGCAACAGCTGCCCGCCGGCACCCGACAAGAGATACGGCCCCCCTTCCAGGATGATGTACTCCCAACAGGCCAGGTCTGTAGTGCCCAGTGGCTACGATAAGAGGGACTATGTCTGACTCCACTCCACACACCTGCCGTCTTCTCAAGAGTTTCCCCACAACAACAGAGGGAAGGACTGCTCAACGAGAAATGTTCTTTGTACAATCCATCTTTGACTGTGATTATATTGAGATGAGGGAAATACTTTTCTGATCTACAAGACAGACAGACCTCCAAGCACGATATTTTTCACTGTTCCCTGTTGGACAGGGAGCACGTCGAAGAGGACTTCCAAATATTCAGTGTGTGATGTTGAGGCTGTTTGTTTGAAGCACTGAAACTAATCAGAATAACTGTTGTTTGCTAATCATTTCGAAACAGTTGATTTATATTATTGACCCTTTTTTTACTGATTGTTTTACTGAATTGACTGATTGTTTTTGCATACATTTTGTCTCAGGACCATTGTAAATGACAGTGCAGAAAGTTCATTTGACACAAAATAAATAAAGTTGAATTACATGTATCTAGTAAATAATTACACAATTTTGTCAGGAAATCGTAGAACCAAAGAATATCGTTTCATTTTTTTGTGTGTTTGTAACTCTTACAATAAAATACCATGTTGTTTTTTAAATTTGCATTCATCTTTATTGATTGAATACAAGAACATTTTGACCCTGAAAATGTATTTAAATTGCGATTGTTTTTGTTAAATAGATCAATAGATCAATTTAAGGTAATTCAGTTAAATAAGTAATTTGGATACATTTGTTTGATTGTTCATGGGAAAACACCATGAGCATTATGATAAGTAAACTCTTTTTTTCCAGTGCCTACCTGAAACGGACTAATGGCCTGTTTACCGCCATACATAAATTATTGGCTAAACAATAACTAGAACCTTTACTTTGTCAGCTCCCTAATGTTTAACCATCCCAGCAGCCTCCCCTCCCTCCCAAACAATAAACTGGTTCATTCTAGAGGTAGAGGAGGAGGAGTCCAGGGTGGCTTGTCAACACTGGCTCACGGAATGTCAAGGGGCGCGAGGAGGGTACGTCTATTATCCCAATTTCTGGGGCATATCTAGGGGGAGATCATCCTACGCAGCGGAATCTCAAGGGCATTCCAGACAGACAGACAGACAGGCAGGCAGACAGGCAGGCAGACAGACAGAGCCGTGCATCATACAAAGAGAGGAGAGCTCACTTTTATCCTCAATATGTACTTTGCTCAGCCAATCAAATCATCGCTATAGGGTGATCAGCCAATCATCAGCCAATGTTTATGTTCACACAAACCCACAAAGCTGGGCATATAGGAGGGGCTAGCGCCCCTCAAAAATAAAATTATTGTTTAAGAAAAAGTCTGCCTAACGATGACGTCACTGGAAGACGTGTTTCCGAGCTGCCCACAACCCTCATATGAGACACAGAACGAGTAGGAATGTGGTATTTTTTGACCGAAGATAGGCTGAAAAGTGGTGAAGTGGTCCTTTAAGTCAGTGGTACAACCCTTTTCATATCCATAATTTAGAGGGGATTTGAGCCACGGACCACCATTTGATGACATTTAGCCTCTCAGACCCAAAACAAACGAATATTTTGTTGTACACTATTCCATTCTGTATTGATGTTGGTACCATAGGAGCGATAACAGGCAAACATTGGTCAAAATAACAATTATTTTACATTCTGTAACTGTGTTGACTTCTTGTAAATTGAGTAATGCAGATGTTTAACATTCATTTAAACCTTGAGAGCATAGATTGAAACCAAATGAACCCTTAAATAGAGTCCATTTGGTTTAATTTTACACAAAGATCTATAAGGGGCCATTTACCAAAATATGTTACGACCCTTAGTGTCTAGGGGCAAAGACCCGTAACATATTGAAATGAGAAGCAGCAGCTTGTGCAAAATGATAATTTATTAACAAAAAAGTGAATAGTTAAAGGTTACATGAATTAATTAAATAAATAAAAGCGGTCAAGAATGCAAAACTCAAATCAGGCTAACAGAAATATACACTACAACTTAACCAAAAGGGATCCTTTCCAAAGGGATCTTTAACTTTTATAATCAAAAGTCACTGAACGTTACCAACTCTCCATTTAGCTGGGGACCGCATGGAAACCCCACTGGTTGAAAACCAGTGCTTTAAGTGGATCAAGAGAAGGTTGTACACAATCTACACGTGGTTCTAGACGCAGATAAAAGAGGTCTGTGTTTATCTCTTTGTCTTTTTGAGGGTTTTATTAAAGGGTCACTTCACCCCTTTTGCAACCAGATCTTGCGTGTATTTTTAGATATTTTTGTCATGACGCCATGTTCATGACCAAAGGTTGTCATGAAAATGTGGTCTCACTTCCTTCCTGGACTACAAGTCACATCTCCACGAAGCCTCCCCCCTCTCCACAGGGAGGGGCAGTGCACCAAGGCATTATGGTCATTGTAGGAATTCAGCAATCCAGTCAAACCCTACACAGACTTCATTATTTTTCTGGCCATAGGGTGCAAATTTTAAATTATGCCTGATGGAGGGGAAAGGAACTGTTTGGAATAAGGTGTTATTCCACATGCTACGTCGTCCAACCGAGGAGACCCCCCCCCCCCCCCCCCCAGCTCGGACTCCTCATTGGAGGAAGCATGAGGTCAGTCTGTTGCTCTCCCCAGGTTGGCAGAGGGAGTGCAGCGCCCAGGATATAGACAATTGACACTGGGTGAAAAAAAATGGGTTAGAAAAGTCGTGGGATAAAAATTTAAGAGGCAGACATGGTGCCATTTGCTTTGATTTAATTGAAAATAATGTATGAATTGGACACTACTAAGTCAGAAAATACAGAATGTACACTATATATATATATAGTTACCGCATATGCCATTGTATTTTTTTGTGCATTGTTTACAACCAACACTTGCATGTCTGTTCAACTGTAAAAGGCCTCCTTTGTGGCAGGTACCATTACCATTATGTAAGCCGATAGCAGACAGAGCTGAGAGTACCCAGCAGGTCCTTCCTCCCCTCTCGGTGCCGTCGGCTCCTCCAAGGAGGGACTCCTCCCCTCCACCTGATCTGCCTTATAAAAGGTTACTTGTGGAGGAGTGGAGGTACCAGATCATCACTCCCTCGCTCACACATGCACGGACCAAGATTAACCTAATTGCTAGCTGGCCTCTCTCCTCTCCGAGTCGAGTCATTCCCCACGCAGCAGGCATTAATTCCCTCATCTGATCCTCTCTCAGGCGTGACTAGACATTCAACAGCAAGCAGCAGGAGAATCGCTGGCATGTCCATCGGCTTGGAGTTGATCGGGATCTCCCTGTGCATCCTGGGATGGATCATCGCCATCGTGGCGTGCGCGCTGCCCATGTGGAGGGTGACGGCGTTCATCGGCAGCAACATCGTGACGGCGCAGATCATCTGGGAGGGCCTGTGGATGACGTGCGTGGTCCAGAGCACGGGCCAGATGCAGTGCAAGGTCTACGACAGCATGCTGGCGCTCTCCCAGGACCTCCAGGCGGCCCGCGCCCTCACCGTGGTCTCCATCCTGCTGGCCATCCTGGCCGTGCTGATCGCCATCGCCGGCGCCAAGTGCACCAACTGCATCGACGACGAGGGCTCGAAGGCCCGCATCATGATCATCTCCGGGGTGTTCTTCATCGTGGCCGGGGTCATGCAGCTCATCCCCGTCTCCTGGTCGGCCAACAGCGTCATCAGGGACTTCTATAACCCTCTGCTGACCGACGCCCAGCGGAGGGAGCTGGGCGCCGCGCTCTACATCGGCTGGGCCGCCGCCGCGCTCCTCATCATGGGAGGCTCGCTCCTCTGCTGCTCCTGTCCGCCGCGCGACGAGAAGAGGTACAACCCGTCACGGATGGCCTACTCCGCTCCGCGCTCCCACGCAGCGGGCGGGCCGGGATTCGAGCGCAAAGACTACGTATGATTGAGCAAAAAAGTGTTACAAAATAAAAGACTATTTTGAATCCCAAATACTGCTCTCTCTACACCACAATGCATGGTGTGACTGTCGAAGAAAGGGCTTAGTGAGTGGATGCTTTGCCCAAAAAGACTCCAAAATGAAGGATGTATGATTCTTTGTCTTTCCTGTTACGTATCTTTGTAACAGCTCCTATGCTTTTCACAGAGTAACAGCAAGCAAAGGTCATTTATTATGGATTTTTATGTTTATTATGTGGCTTTTTGATAAGACTATATTCACACAATGATATACAACAAAAAACAGATTTGCTTCAGTTGTTGTACTTTTTATAATGTTTACCATGTATTAATTTACTGAAACTGCCATCTCTTTCTACCATTCATGTCGCCCGATCAGCAAACTTTAGGAATCATGGCAACAGATATATGAACAAACGTCTGACATCTCAGATCGTGAGAACAGAAGTGAAGATACTATACTTTTGAGCCTTTTCTCTGTATCCACCATTCTTCCCGATTTTCATTTGTATAAATATCACAATCAAGATATGAATAACTGCCTGTCAACAGTCCAGAAGGATAATTACGTGGTTTAGTCAACTTGATATCTGTAGTCTAGTGGGGGGGGGGGGGGGGGGGGGGCAGATAATGTCCTCCACTGTATGCACTGAGACAGTACAGTACAGACAGAAGCACCTGTGTCCAATCCTAATGGGACAATACTGTGTATATACTGAAGAAGTAATTGCATTTTGCTTTTTATTATTATAATTTCTTTTTTTAAATGAAGATAAATAAAGATTGTTGTTTTTAAGATGCCTTTTGTTCGCCTCACTTCTCCCGTTTGGTTTACAAAAACACTGTTTTGTCTTACTGTACCTTAGTCACCCGCCAGTCAGACCTGACCTTAGAAAGGTGACAAATATGAGGAGACCAGGAAGGAACCGTGTCTTTGTAAGAGAAGCCAGATATGCAATCCTGGGGACTGTGTTACCGTCAACTGGGAACTTAACCACACATGCTCTAAACTATTAGCCTCACAGGATCACTTCACAGGCAGAGGTGATATGTCACTGCCAGGCAGAGAAACAGTAGGCCGTTACAGGATGTGAGAGTCGGAGATATAACATTTATTTAAGGATAAAATACAATTTAAATCTAGAGAGCTAATAAGAGGTCAACCATCCAACCATCCAATGGCTTGTCTTGTCACTGGGTGTGACCAAAACCTAACTTAGGCTTGTGTTTCGGGTGTACAACACTGAAAATGTCAGTTGAAAATGTGTCATTTTCGACCAGCAACACGGTCGGTCGTACAACAAAATATACTTAGCCATAGGCCTCACAGTCTTGTGCCTGATCCATTCCAGTCGCACACCTTAACAAAGGCAGCCACTTGAAATATTAATGAGCATTTTATAGTAAATATGGGAGAGGTCCTATTTGAGGCTATATCGCCTTACCAGCCAACTGTTGCCGTCTCCTCCTCCCCATATCGGTGTCACTTCTAATACTGTCAAACTGCCTAACATGCTCATTAGATCTCTATCCAGATCCTTATGAGCACTACTCCCAACACTGAAAAAGTCAGTGGGGGGGAATTATTTGTATTATTTATTATTAGTAATATTATTATTATTTTACATTACATTTTATGAAAGCAGAACAAATTATAAAATCTGCAAACTTGTAGAGTGTGATTGAGCTTGTAGATGAAATGTATAGGTTAACACCCTGAGCGCAAAGGACGAAGTTCTCCGCCCTTTCAATTAGTAACACCCAGCGCCCAGGACAGAGATTGATCAAAAGGACGGATATTATTGATTGATCAAAACCGATCGCATCGCTCCACAGGCTGGGAGCGTCTGTTGCGCAACATTCGATGTTGCGCAATAGTGGGACGTCATTGAAATGTCCCCCCCCTGTTTAGCCGACGAGACCGAAAATCTTAAAACGGTAATAACTCTTATGATCAGTACTTTATTTTAGATTCTTTACAAACACATAAAACAGAAAACCTACAATACAAACACAAGCAACAACAGCAGAGTACGTATTCATGGATAGACAATTAAGATAGATAAGATAAACAAATAAAAATAAAAAAAGGAAAAATCAAATTAAAATGTGAAAATTGTTTACATTATTTACACGACCAAACGCAGCATCATCAACCGTATCATAATGTGTAGTAATACAATAAACAATCAAGAGGGCATTGCCTGACCATGGATCACACCAAGGGACCTGCAACATGACTGAGGAACACGTCCCACTTCAGATCATATTTATCCAACTGATTATTCATTTTAAAGGATAACCTCTCCAAAGCAGCCACAATACCGAGCTGAGTGAACCATACATGTGCTGGAGGTAAAACCTCAGACTTCCATTCCTTAACAATGATCTGCCCACCATTAATGCTGTTTGAATCCAGTCAGATGGAGAGGTGCAGGGAGGTGTTTTAGTGGCGATGGATCACCCAGAATAAAGAGAGCCGGTGTATAAGGAATATCCTGGTTTGTGATTTGCATTATATTCTCATGAATAGCACACCATAGCGTCTATACCCTATAGGGCACTCCCATAATACATGAATAAGTGTACCGAGGTCCTCATCACACCTCCAGCAAACCGGACTATCTCTGAGCTTAGCCTTGAACAATCTTCTCGGAGTCCAGTAGACTCTATTCATTATTTTAAATTGAATCTGGTTCACAGGACATCTTCTTTGAGTTCCGTAGAATCATCTTCCATTCACCGTCAACGTCGTCAAGGATTGATTTAAATCAACCTCCCAAACACTCTTTACGCTTGAGGGCTGACCTTGGTGTGCTATCATAATTGAATAATATGTTGACGCCTCATGCCCAGTTAAAACGGTAATAACTCTTGATCTAAATCATTCCGTCCAATTCTAAGCAAGGATTATGTGTTAGACGGCCCACCACGGTCCCGTCGCTAGTCGTGGTAGAACTAATGACACCTCCCGTTGTTGTCGATCGCCTCTAGTGTTTTGGCTACTATGATTTAATGGATTAAATAACCCCCGGGTGTTCGGGTGTTGTGTGTTTCGCAAAAATAATCAAAATCTACAAAGTAACTATAGTAACTAAAGTTTTCAAATGAATGTAGTGGAGTAAAAGTACAATATTTGCCTCTGAGATGCAGTTGTGGAGTCTATTTATTGCGACCGAAGGTCGCATTTACTATGAAATCCTGCATCTCGCATCTGACCTCACTGACACCAGTTTTTAACTCCTGCTTCTCTTAACTGTGCCGTTTTAAGCAGCTGCTTTTTCAGCGCGACCTCTTACTGGTATATTATGAAAACTTGCTCACAGATTGTCATGAATGTCAAAATACATACCTCAGTCCATTAGCTTGAGACTTCCCGCCCAGGTGCTCCAGCAGGCATCATTTCTTGTTGAAATGTCCTTGGGAAACACACAGAATTGGCAGCATATGAGTGACAACTTCAGATATTTACATACATACTAGTCCATCCATATTTAGAAAACAAAATATCTTCATTGAAAGGTTATATGGATGGAAATGACTGAAATTTTGAAATGTTCCGCATAGCTGTTGAAAAAGAAGCCTAGTCCTAGTATGAAGAATCGTGCCATTATGAGGAAGTATTGACTGTACTTGGTATGGTCTATTAAGGGTATATTGTAGTCGTCTAGCATTCAAAACCAGCTTATTTGCAATGCTCTGCAACCCTTTCTACTGTTAAATAATAATAACATTATTTTTCTGTTATTTGTTTATTTATGGAGCTTGGGTGGGATGGACTGTTTGCATGTGAGATGGACTGTTTGCACATCTTGTGTTTTATGGTGGAGATAAAACAGTAACCACGTCAAAGTGTTGACAGTTCATACAGCCTCCTCCATGAGTTGAAACATAGTTCACGTCAAAATGATTTACAATGCAGCAGCCTGTACTGTATTTTCCCAAAAGCTGTAATGAGAATCTATATCAACATTTAATTTAGACTATTGATGGTTGCCTTTTAGTTTAATTTGTATAAGAGATCAAAGTGTTTACCATTTATTGTCTTTCTTCTTTGGACCACAAGTTCATGGGTTCGATCCCGGGCACAGCCAAATCAGCATATGAGCAGCACATCTTGGGTGCGGCAAGTCGTGCGGGAAGTACTGGGCGCTGATGGTACGTAGGTGTGGCGCTCCACATCACCTCCCAGGGGCCTAGAACGTGTTACCGGCTGATACAGACAATGAGCCACTCCCGACATGCCTTCGTCTTTTTTAAGATGTGCAGGGAGAAAGGGAATCTATAGAGAGGAGGGGAGACGTGGAGTTATGAGGTCGAACTCGGGTCTTGATAAGGAACATAGTCACTGCAGTGCTGAGTCACCAGGCAAAATATGCATAACATTTCTGAGTCAGAACGCATCACACCTTTATGAACCTTCTTGTATTAACTATAATACTTTTATAGTGTACGACTACGGTAGACTGGTGGTGGTTTGCTTGGAATTCCGGAGCCCATCACATAAACTGGATGAAAACGTATAGAGGCCACACAATGTTAGGTTTGTTCCCAATATTTGTTTTTGCATGGAGATCAACATTCTTATTGCGACGGTAGGTCGCGTTTACTAGGAAAACCTGCATCTCCCATCCGTCCGATAGTCATCCATATATGGTCATGCCTCGTGACATCACGTCTCCATATGGTCACGCCTCGTTACATTACGCCTCCATATATGGCAATGCCTCGTGAAATCTCGTGACATCACGTAACATTATGGAGACCCTTAGATCTCCATATATGATCTCAAACCTCAAACCCTAATAGATCTTCACATATGGAGCTGACCTGTTCTGAATCCGAAATTCCATATGTTGATCCCTCCCCACCCGTCCTTCCTGTTCTGACATTCCATATGTTGATCTGACCTCATCAAACCCTGTATACACTCAAGACACGCTCCATATATGGCCAGTACAGAATTCATTCCATATGTTGATCTGACCCCCCCCCCCCCATGCTAAAGCACCAGCGCTCGCCCAGCAGTCTGCCTGCCGTCTGCCGTCACCCAGGCGGATGTGTGCAAGCGACCTCAGCGCTTTTCAATCCACTTCTCAAGCCACTGTGCAGTTAGTTTTCATACTGTGCTTCTATTTGTCCTGTAGCTGGTTACCAGTTTGTAATGTGCACGCTCTAAGTACAGGTGCTCCGGTCAGGGTTTCTTGGGACCGATCCTAATCACTGAATGTTTTTCTCCTAATCGGCCGACACCGATCTTGTGTGTAAGGGGAAGGGGAATACTGTATGTCCAAACCCAAGTCAAAATTGTTCCCTGTGTGTGTGTGTGTGTGTGTGTGTGTGTGTGTGTGTGTGTGTGTGTGTGTGTGTGTGTGTGTGTGTGTGTGTGTGTGTGTGCGTGCGTGTGTGTGTGTTCGAGAACATTCCAGTAGAATCTTCACTCTTCTGTGAAATGATTCCACAGGAATTATTCCACACAAGTGTACTGATTGAGCCTGGTTGAGTCATCATTATTTTCAAATATACCTCATGTGTGTGTGCTCGATGCTCATACAATCAGTATTGTGAGTTTAATATGGAAGGTTGGATAAATAAGAGAACGGACGGAATTAGGTTAACCGTGAGATAAGAATAGATCAGTGGTTCTATAGCATATTTCAGTTAAATTATGAACGAATAAGGGCTTGATATCATTTGCGTGTACTGTACTACACAAATTGTTATTTTCAAGCTAAACAAAGGTATTTAATTCATTTCCATTTTAAAACATTTCCCCATTAACCACCTGCAGACGTAATTATACCATGGACTACTAGTAGTCTGTGGATTATTGGTTGAGAAACAGTGGGTTAGCCCCCCCAAAAAGAACTAATGTTAGCCCATAACCCCACCCAACACAACAGTGGTCCCCAGATTGATTCTTAGTCAGGGTGGTGGTGGTCCCTGGTTTACAATCAGTAGAAAACCCCTGGTATAAAAGATCGATTTCTCCAGATCGGGTAAATTGCCGATCACAGATCGAGTCATTTGGGGTGAAAAACCGGCTGATCAAACTTTCATAAATATACATATTACATAACATACAACCTAACATACTGTAAACTAGATCCTTGATGATTAGTAAACAAAAATCACACCTGTGTGAAGTGAGGGGCGCTAGATATACATATCTTATGACGTAATTATCAGACAAAACAAACATTAAACTCTGTCCATGTCAACGGCGTTTTCTATGTTTGTTTGAGGAAAAACAAACGTTAAACCTGTATATAGGAGGGGCTAGCGCCCCTCAACAACATGTACAGACCATGACACATTCGAGGGCTCTGTGTGCTCATAAGCCTGTGAAGTCAGAAAGACTAAATCATGTCCACAGAGGAAGCATGTCAACAAGCACGGTCATCAGTGCACACGAGCTGAGCAGTCAGGGTCAAGTCAGGCTTTATCTGTGTGGCACATTTTGAGGAACGGAACAATGTTCCAACAAAACAACATAACAAAACATACAAAAAATATAGAGAACAAAAACGTCCACACTAATAAAAGAATACGTGTTAAGAGAAGAAGTAGCACTTCTATAACTCGTATTATATGTGTGTGGATCACAATCTTCTGTCTCACTATTGTTTGCATACAAAGTAACTAACTATGGGTAGTTTTGGTTTTCCGAGTGAATCATTAATTACTACTTGCATACATCACAAGGAGTTCACATTCAGCGCCCAGCGGGGACTGGAGAAGGCTTCATGAATGCCTCATAAACCACAAGCTTTTGGCTTGTGGTCATGTTACAGTGCACGGTCTGGCAACAGGCGGACATGTTGAGGAGTAAGAGTCAAGCATTCAGTTGAGGTTAACACGTGCATGTGAATCATGTTGTGTGTGTGAGAACACATCACAATATTGCCTGAACCGATCTAGCCTACATCGTACACAGTGAAATTATTACTGCTTTTTTGTTTGATAGACAAATGTAAGAATAAATGGTTTGAACTTTATTTTAGTTGTAAAAATGTAACCATATTATTAAACCCTACATTGTTGTTGTGTCAAATAGCGTAAATACCGGTAGTATATTGTATCTATACTGTACTAGTTCACAGCGTGTACACTGCAATGCATTATAATAAGCTTGTAGATCTGCTATTGACAAAGCATTGCCTGTTTTCACCGAATGTTCCGTTAGTATGATTATGAATATGGTTAAGGCTACACTTCATCATGACAGTAAACATGCATATGTTCCATATATTATTAGAACAAGTGCAAGTAAATGTGTATGTAATGTTTTATGAAATAAAACAGCCTCTTAAACATGCATTTCCTAAGCCACGGTGAAGCTGAGTAAACCCATTAAGGACGCTGAAATAAAATAAAAACGCCTGGGTTTCCGAGGCTACCGTATGGCTTTTAACCACATTAACCACATTGACCACATTAAACTTTAGCTGTTGGAAAATAGCAGATCTACAAGCTCAATTCTTGGAATATATATTCTATTTCACAGCAAACTTTTTGAACTCATACATTTGCTTCTGGGGGTGGGGGGCCCTGGAACAACATATTTTCAGATGGGGGTCGGCGGCCAATTACATATAATTTCTGGGGTCCTTGACATGAAATAGTTTGAGAACGACTGATAATAGAAACATAGGTTTTTCAGAAAATATTTTGTAGAATCTGGTCTCACCATAAGTCCTAAATGGGTTAAACCACTCAAATAGCAAAATGATGTTTGTGAAAAAGGAAAAAACAAATAAAATAAAAAAGGTTGAAATTCAGTGGGTCAAGCCTCATCATCATGCCTCATCATGCTCTGCTGACTCAGTCAACACCCCCCCCCACCGGTCACATGACCGATACTGGGAATGTGAAGGGCAGACAGGTTGCTATGGCACCTGGAGTCATCAGAGAGAGAAAGGGCCTTCCTTTATTCCCCCCCCCCGCCCCCACCGTCCATGAAAAGAACACAGCCTCACTGTGTCCACTCACTGGGAACTGAAACTTCCCGGAGTTTTTCTTACAAGATATCTGAATCTCGATCTAAAAGCTTTGCTACCGCAAGAGCCGCCGCATGACCCACAGGCCACAGACGGAGCTGCTACAAAAACAAAACAGCCTCGCTGAGGCTTCAAGTCACCATCTCTCATCATGTGTGCATTGAAAAATGGGCTTTAAATGTTGTCTGCAAAGGATGCATTTGTCTTTCTCCAGTTAAAGCACAACGTATTCATTAGTAATATTGTAATATTTTCTATATTATTATGTTTTTTCTTGTTTTCTCGACTTAGAACTGGAGCTACAACCTTTCAAAGAAAGCCACATATACCGGTATACGTATACATTGCAGTCACATTGTACATAAGCAAAAAATATTAAAAGAAACGCAATGAAACATTATCTAGCAAAACCAAAAGTCACAGTGAGGCCTTAATTCAACAGCAGTGGGCTGTGGGCAGACTTATTAAGAGATCCATTTACTATGTTAAATAATTCAACAGTGTCTTTACTACAACTTATGTGCACTTATAGGGGATTGTCCTCCAAGCAGACCATCTGTCAGGAGTAAATTGTCTTGGAGAATAAGGTAGAAATTAAGTACTTGTCATCCTGCTTTCAGCTATATAGGTTTTACTGACTCCGGGCCAAGTAGTTTTGATTAAAAGAGACCGTTTGTCTAGAATCAGAGGGCCAAAAAAAACATTCAGATGATTAGTTCATAGTTTAGGCACTATATGAGCTAATACACCTGCTGATAAACTTCCTGGGTAATTTTGAAAGTGGACTCCTCCCAGGGTGGGTGCATTCCACTGTTGGAATGTGGCCCACTGGTCTGCTTTCCAGCTCAGCAGACTTACGGAATGCTCCATTTCCAACATTGTCTGGCAGACAAAATGACCAAACACCTGATAATGCCACTCCCTCCCGTTGAATATTATAGTGATAAAGAGAGGGGAAAAATCTAAAGCTTCCACTGACTACACTCAGACCAACATTCAACAATTTTACCTACCAAGCTATGTGTGTAAAGTGGGGTCCACGGACCCCGCAAAATAATTCAGATTTGTATTTATTTTTTGCCAGTGAATTATGGTATGTGTGATATGTGAGCTTACCACAAGTGCCACGATTTTTTCCACCCTAAAACATGGTCATCAGGTCTTATTATAATAAGGGGGAAGAACTTTTTCCAAAAAGTGTACAGTATTTGTTAAAATCATGCTTTTATGTGGACACGCCCACCAGTTCATTAAGTATGCCTGGTCTGCCTGGTGGGTGGTGATCCACCTGAACTGAAGCCACACCCACAGCTGTAGTTGTATGATAAAGGCTGATAGTGTGGTGTCACTATATTGCCGTTTATTTCATTGGCCCGTTTGACTGTCAAGGGTTCAGCCTCCAGGAAGAAACCCTAAATGCAAAGTTAATACACCATTGCACATAAAAACGACTCCAGGATGTCTAATGAAGTACTGTCACCTCATAGACACATGAAAAACTGGGAAAATCATCATATTCCCGTCACTTTCAGAGTGCTGCAGAGGCTGAGTGTCTGTGACCAGCTGATGGTCGTTGACACTTAATTGATGCATCAAGGAAGGCAATGTTTCTGCACTGTCAAATAGGTCTACATCTATTCTAAGATAGCATTTTAAATTAAGTTTTAATACAAATAGTTCCAATGGCATCTAAATGTAAGGTTGCAAATATGCTTATCTGTTTTGCGAGGGGGAGGGGGTACGTGGAAAAATTTCTTCCATCCAAAGGGTACCTGCCTGGGCCAAAAAAGTTTGGGAACCCCTCCTTTAATACTCTATGGAACCCCTTCACAAAAAAACTAGCTCTCTCTCTCTCTCTCTCTCTGGTTCTCAACAAGTGGTCCGGGGACCACCAGTGGTCCTTGAGGGGGGGTTCCAGGTGGTCCCCATACTAAATGATGATGCATCGTTGGAACCAAATGGACCCTTATAAGATCTTTAAGACTTTAACTCTTGAGAGGGTAAAATTAAACCAAATAGGTCCATTTGGTTTCATTTTACACTCTCGAGAGTTCAATTGTTGTTAAACATCTGCACATGCTTAGTTAATTTACAGTTAAGTCTACACAATTAGAGAATGTAGAATACTTGTTATTTTGAACAACGTGTTTGCCTGTCATCTCTCTCCTATGCTATCACATCAATCAATACAGCATGGAATTGTGCACAAAATCGATACAAGGACAACAAAATAGTGCACGTTTTGCGAGAGGCTCTCATCAAATGGTAGTCCGTGGCTCAAATGCAGAATTATAAATAATGGACCTTGATATGAAACAGGTTGAAAAGCACTGTTCTACCAGTACCAGCAGCAGTAGGCTAACAATAACAGAATAACAGCATGCAGCACGACTACCCCCCCCCCCCCCCCCCACCCCACACCCCACACACACACACACACACGTCAGATATGTAAATATGTAAAGCCTGCAGTGACGTTCAGTTGTGTAGTGTAATTACTCACCACTGTATCATTCTTTAGTTTAGTCATGGTATATAATATTTTCGTGCTGTGATGGAGTCTGTGACCCTGCTGACCCAACATGCACCCTGGCCTGCTGCTGACTCGTGCTGAGGTGATAAAGAGCCAAATATTCTGGCGCACTCTACTGGTCATTTTGGGAACTGCTTGAAGCTGTTTTTTTTGGCTAGACATGGATTTCCTCTCCTATAATGCATAACTGTGAGCCAATTTATATTGATGGCTTCCAGTTCTGTTACAGTAGGCAATATAAACATTCCTTCCACTCCTTCCTGTCATTCACTAACCCTGAATGAGGTTAATTCATTGTCCGGATCTTTTTGCATAAATCAGTCAATGCTATTGAATACCCTTTATGTTTGTGTTGGTTAAAAAAATATATTGAAATAATGAAAAGTATTAAAAATCGCTTCGACAAAAACCTGTTAACTCTACTTGGGGATCGATGTTTTCTCCTGAAACATTTTGGAGTCTTCCAGAGAGCAGAGATATGTTAGTTTTAATTTCTAAATAAATCTATATGTTGTATGTGAGCTACTATCTGAACCTTTTTGACAAACCAGCACCTCTACATTTTCAACAACGACCTTCTTTATGAATATACCAATAAAAAGTATGGTATGACCGTCTTGAGGAAAAGGGATTCTCTACAAATATAACAAAACAAAATAATTAAAACGCATGAAGCAAATGACATTCTGAATGATGTATAAATATAATAAATATCATGAAAAGTCAGTCTCACACGCTGGAGGGCCTTTAGGTTTTTGTTGCAACATATGAAACAAAATTGACAACAACAAAACAATTCATGGTACACTTTAAGAGGATTATTGGTAACTTAGTTCTCAGAAAGTAGTTAACAAATTGATGTCTTTTGCAGGATAGATCATACTTTAGCATGAATGGCATAGGCTGATTTCAGTTCAGACGCCAACAACACCCCCTCCCAAAAAATAAAAAATAAAGTAAAGGATACCGGTATGCGGTGTTCAGGGCAATCTTCAGCTGAAAAACACTGCATTCTGCCCATTTTGTATGTTTTGTAATATTGAACCATTTAGGATTTCAGTGCAGTGAAAATACAATCACATTTCTTTTGTTAACCTGTTTTTTTTGTAATCATTTCTCCTGGGCAACGTAAGCTTATGCGAAACACTGGCCACGCACGGGCACTGATGCCATTAGAACTATGAGAAGCCCATTCCAAATGCAGCGGCATTCTGTCACATGCAGTTGACATGTTTAACTTTTAGTGCTTAACATTTAGTGCTCCGTGAGTACTAAAAAAAAACATGCTAGGCTCTCAGTGATGTGGGGATCACAAGAGAAATAACCCAGCACTGCAAAGAGAGGTTCCTAGTGGGTAGCCTTACTGCACAGAAGCCAGGCAAAACATGGACATATAAATTGAACTTACTCAAGATTTTCAGAGCATTGAAAAGCTTTCACCCTTTTTGTTCAGAGGATCAGTACTTTAAAAACAATCGTTCCTGCACCCTTAGAGGCAATTTCATTTTACACTAACTTTCAGAGTTGAATTAAGGGGATATTTCACTTTCAAATTTTCACTTTCAAGTGTTTAGAAAGTGTAATAAACACTGCAGATTTTATTGTCACACCAATGAGAAACAGGTGAACAAAAATAGTATAGCGACAGTCTCTAGAAACATGTTTTGCTTGCCGAGGACTAAACTCAGGACAGGGATATACAGATGCCGTACAAAACTCACAGGCCAATACAGATTGCTTTAAAGAGACTGAAATTAGTGAAAGTGTAAACTAATTTCAGTTTGAACAAACTTGCTTCTAGAACACAATCTGGTTAAAAAATGTTGACTTGAATCTAGAGTGCAACAAACAAAACAAAATGACCGAAGAGGTTAAAACAGAAACCAAACCAGTGTAAATATACTTATGTTTGACAGATTTGAGTCCCCGGCGTAACTAGTCTGACTAGTATTTCTGCCTCGTTATCTGCTTCCGTTTCATTTAGCTTGACATCTTTCTCTACGCTTGTTAGAAACCAGCTTGACCTTAACCCGTGGTGCTTATTTGGGACCCTGACTACTTTTCATTTTGTTTTCTATGAGGTAGGAAAAAACTAAACAAAAAACCTTCACATGGTGTCCAAGATGTGAATTTGACGGTGAAAATGAACACAAGGTTTTGAAACAATGACCTAGAGCGGTGGTTCCCAGAACTTTCCCAAATTGTCACTAATTAGCCCACAGACGCCCATTTGAAAAGATATGCCAGGGACCCCCATAAGAGAAGATTTTTATGGACCCGTTAGGATTAGGGTCCATTTGTACACTCTCAAGAGTTACAGACCCATAAGTGTCCATTTGGTTACAAACTATCATTTAGCTGGGGACCCCCTGGAACTCCCTCAAGAAACCCTGGGGGGCCCCGGACCCTTTGGGAACCACTGACCTAGAGTACTTTCATCTCATCTTGTGCTCGAATACCCATTATGAAAATGATACTGTAAATACAAACAAAACAATGTAATATGTCACAAATAGTTTTTTGTTGGCCAAAAACAGCAATAAAGACTTGTATTCTCCAGAGTCCAGTATGAAAATAAAACAAAACTCATGGAAAGACATTTTGCCTTAGGGCGGAGGATTTCTTTGTCTAGGGGTTGATTCATGAGCAATTTGGCAACATCCTCTCATCATCTGCATCTTCCTTTAGCTCCCTCAACAATGACGAGAAACATCAGGTATTTTTATGGGACACATTGAGCTCAGGCCAACGTCAGAATATTGCACCAGCCTTTATATATTTCATAACAATGTAGTCACACAAAGTGCTGCTGCAACCGACAGCCTGACCAGGAAGCAAAAGTTATTCAAGAGAAAACCTTGTGTAAATTATTGTTCATCCTACAGTATATAAGAAAAAAAAGAAAGAAAAAAAGTGCATGTTATCATATTACTTTAGCCCTAACAGTACAGTAATACAACAACCTTGTCAGGTACTGTACTCTGACCACATACACTAGCACATGTCTGGTGTTGAATAGATTGTTTGAGAGACATTGCATCAATCTAATGAACTTTGGAGCATAGAGAGTGGGGTCGTTTGTACAAAAGCCCGACCAATGGGTCCGAGACCTAGACCAAAATAAATTCAAAATTAATTAGAAAAACTATTTTAGGACATTTATCTTTATAAACAAATGTTTGATAAAAAACCCCCGAAAAAAACAGCTGAACTTTATTTAACCACTTAAGCCCCATTCAAAAAACATTTCAAACAGCCAGTCTACCAAGCTCACAGCGCATCGCCATGTGTTGCGATTGTGTAGCTCAGCTACTTTTGTATTGTATACTTTTGAACATTGCCTATGACATGCTAAAAGTAGGGACACCAAGTTTAACGTGGTAACAAGACTTGCAGAATTGCCGATAACATAAAAAAAACATTAAGTAAAATAATGACTGATATGTTGTCCAGACTGATGTATTGGTCGGGCTCTAGATGGTAAAAGGTTCTGTTGAGTCATCATCACGGGTCCAATTCACAGACACACCGGTGACGGGAGAGGTCTGCAGTACGACACCAATTTGATAGCTTCTCTCAGTATAGCCCTTTTGGGGCATTTCATTTGTAATGACGACCTTTTAGTAATGCAAAAGAGTGCACTGTCAGACTGTACTGTACGTACGTTATAGTTCAATTACTTGTAATGCAGTGTGAATTACACAACACAATTATCTGCATAAGCTCATATCTTTAGGGGACTTTCTTCTTTTTTATTTGATATGTACGGTGTGTTCTGACTTTGAGTTGGTGCGTTTACTGGAATTGAAATTCACACAAAGTTAATGCTTCTTTAGTTCTTTACTGAGGTGAATAAATTGTCACAGGAGGATTACTTCAGTGTGTACTGTGTAGGTAATTTGTTCCATTTCATTGTCTAGGCGTTTTTTTCTACAAGGATTCTTTCTGTCCACCCAGCCGTGGTCGTTACATTTAAAAACTCGCCAAACTTAACTATTAGCAGCCTAAACTAAACTGCAAATCATGGCTGGTTGCCTGCCATACGAGCCACAGCTTACCAGGATTTGTCCAGGGGGGGGGGGGGGGGGGGTAACATCTTGTACTATTATGACCTTCAAGACACAACCATTACTGAACTGAACAGAACAGATCCTCCAATGAATGCACACATTTCAGAGAGCAGCATGCTGTTGAGATGGACACACACGTCGCAGACACACACACACACACACACACACAGAAAATGCCAGCCCCACACCATGCGCGCGCGCACACGCACAGTCACACACACACACACACCAAACACACACACACACACACACACACACACACACACACATTTGGCAAAATACTCCTCGGTAGTATGAATTTAGTCAGCCTTTGTTCATATCCTCCTCATGGGCCTCCGCTTGCCCAACGTTACTGTACATCCCTAAACAAATTCAATCCTCAGTGGGAGGGATGCAGAATAGTGGACGTAACGTGGCCAGTGGCCTTCACACAAAATGGCCACAGATTAGACCTGTGACATCAAGTGATTGACGTCTACTGGTCAGTTTCTCCTCCGTTCCGTCCGTCCTCCCCGGCTTCTCTTCTGCAGCCTGTTTATAAAGGAAACGTAAGGCAGGAAGTATTTAATTCAATCATGTCATTAATTGATTTCCGCTCGGAGCAGTGAGTGGGCCGTCACACCGTGCTCAGCTGCCACCCCCTGCCGTCAACAACACAAGAAGGCGGTAGAGGCGTACAGCCAGCCAGGCAAGTCTGGCTGGTCAGCCTCGACTCGACTCCATGTCACACACGACAATCTGATCAACTGGTGGAACGCTCTCACTAGAACACAAGGAAAAAACACTCCACCGGCCGGCAGAAAACCTCATCTTTATCCACCGTCATCGTCGCTTGTTGTCAGTAAAAACCCACCTGCCCGTCCAAACCATCTCCAAACACAACGTCCCCTCCTTTATATGGATCTGTCTTTACAATCCTCTTTGCTCTTCTGTCAGTTGTTTAAATCGTTCGGTCGCAGCAGGCCGCGGTCGTGCACAAAAACAGAGCTAGAGAAAAGCGGTCTCCCTCCCCGTCTCTCTCTCAGTACAGTACAGTACAGTGTGTTCTCCTCCTCCTCTAGGCCATGTAGATGAACGTGTTGATGTCGGTCTCGTCTCGCTTGATGTACTTGTGCTCGATGAGCCACTCGATCTGCTCCTTGATCATCTTCTTCTGTGGCAGGAACATGTTCTTGAGGATCTCCACCAGCTCCGTCTGCAGCTGGGCATTACTGATCCTCTTGCGCATCTTCATGATCTGTATTATGGCCTCCTGAGAGAGAGAGAGAGAGAGAGAGAGAGAGAGAAAGGGTGAGGTGGTTTGCAGGGTGGGGATAAGGAGAGATGGGAAGGGAGCAGACAGGGTGATGAAGAGGAAGGGGAGAGAAAGCTTTTTATAAAGCTCTAATTGCACCTTCCTACCTCCACGACTGCCTGCCTAGATATGTCCCAAACCGCCCTCTTAGGTCCTCAAATATTGGCCTGCCTAAAAAGATGGTTATGGTTTGCTGCCAGTTTTATGCTCTTTGCTATCGTTTTACCCCTTATTGCCACCCCGAATGGCTGCTTTTCAGTGCTTTCTGCCAGCTCTAGTTGACATATTTGAATGCCATAATTTTTTATTATTATTTTATTTGTATTTTTCTTTGCATTATGTCAATTACGTCAACGGTAGTGGGGGATTTTTCGATTAATTAGGTCAATAACGTCAAGGGCAATACGGGGGTTAAGGTTATTCTGTTTTTGCTTGAAAATTATACCTCCTTATATAACAACAAGAACTGATGATCATGTTTTAGGGTGGAAAAGAATCACGGCACTGTGAATGCTCTGTAAAGCACTTTGCACTGCATTTCGATGTCATGAAAGGTGCTATACAAATAAAGTGTATTATTATTATTTTCTACTGTATTCAATAGGCTGCATTTTATGAAAGCATGTGACAAAAGAAGATTAGAATCATCACCAATTCAATTAACTGAAAGTAAGTCAAACTAAATTCAACACTCTGCCGATTCAGTGATTTCCAGCATCTGAGTATTCTCATCATACCTGAGTTCTGAGTATTCTCATCATACCTGAGTTCTGAGTATTCTCATCATACTTGAGTTCTGAGTATTCTCATCATACCTGAGTTCTGAGTATTCTCATCATACCTGAGTTCTGAGTATTCTCATCATACCTGAGTTCTGAGTATTCTCATCATACCAGAGTTCTGAGTATTCTCATCATACCTGAGTTCTGAGTATTCTCATCATACCTGAGTTCTGAGTATTCTCATCATACCAGAGTTCTGAGTATTCTCATCATACCAGAGTTCTGAGTATTCTCATCATACCTGAGTTCTGAGTATTCTCATCATACCTGAGTTCTGAGTATTCTCATCATACCAGAGTTCTGAGTATTCTCATCATACCAGAGTTCTGAGTATTCTCATCATACCAGAGTTCTGAGTATTCTCATCATACCTGAGTTCTGAGTATTCTCATCATACCTGAGTTCTGAGTATTCTCATCATACCAGAGTTCTGAGTATTCTCATCATACCAGAGTTCTGAGTATTCTCATCATACCTGAGTTCTGAGTATTCTCAGCTGAACGATTCCTTCGTTCTCCTCCTCCCTCATCCTCTCCGTTGTGAGCTGCAGGCGACCAATGAGGTTGATCTTTCCGCGCTTCTGGACTTTGGAGTTTTTGCTGAGTCGGAAAGTGAAATTATATGAATATTTCCATGGAGCGTCAATTCATAATTTGACAACGAGGTTCAAAACATTAAAACTTTCATTCCATCTACACACTAAATTGTCTCCCTACATGTCTGAGATTCCCTAAGAATGGTACATATTCCTGATATGAAAACAAACCTTATGTTTGATTACTTTGTCTAACTTACTATTCGTTTATTCGTTTATTATAATATATCATTCTGTCCACTGTCCAATACTACCACAGCCACGCCTAGACTATAAACACAAATAACAGACATATAAATGGACTTGAACTTACATGAGAGAGAATTCCTGGTTGACGTAGAAGAGTGTGCTGTCGGTGAAGTCTTTGGGCGATGTAACCGACGGTTCGTAGGACAAAACCTGTCTCTTCAGTTTAGGGAAGGCTACCAGGGACTGTGGACAGATAGGGGACAAAGACATGACTGATGACTGTGCACGCGTTGGTGTGAAGCTTACCAGGGACTGCAAGCAAAGGAGTAAAACAAACGAAGGATGTAAAAGTTAATGGTAAAATGATAAAATGGTCTGTGTGTGCAATCTACAATTGGCTTTGCATGGCTGCCACCACTATCAGTGCACATGTACTGTATGTGAGAGAAGGGTGTGGGGGATTTGAACGTGTGGGAGCTTGTGTCCGTCACCTCTGTCAGGTTGTGTGCGTGTACTGTATATGAATCTGCTGCTCATCAATTTACTATTTAGGCATTTAGCAGACGCTCTTAATCCAGAGTGATTTACAGTAAGCGAGAACAACACATGTTAATCAAATACATATAAATACATCAAATACATACATTAAATAAATAGCAAGCCAAGAACCTGATATCTGTCTAATGTACAGATTATCTGTACAGAGAGGCTATGAGTATAGTACATTAAAGAGTGATATGTGCTATGTCTACATAAAATGCTAAATTAAATATCTAATAAAATGCTAAATTATAAATCTAAACTACATAAATGTAGCTTGTGCTACGGGCCAAGATGGAGTCTGAAGAGGTGAGTTTTCAGACTACGGCGGAAGATTGGGAGTGAGTCGGCAGTTCTGATAGCAATGAGCAGTGTGTTCCATAGTGCGTTCTGGTCTGTCCTCTCACCCAGAGTGTGCGGCGCAGCTCGGCGTCAGGCAGCTCTGTGGCCAGTTTGAGGTTCTCGAAGCTGATCCTCTCACGGGGTCTCTGGTTCCATGCAAACAACACAGCCAGCTGGAAGGTGGTGACCTCCAGGTCATACTGACCCACCTCGTTCTTAAAGGTAATCTGATGAGGAGGAGAATTTGTCAGAATGTTATTGAGAGGATGGAACCCTTGAGATGCAGCGTCTCGTTACAGTGCAAGTACACAGAGGAGGGGAGGAGAGGATGTTAGGAGGGTTGGAAAAAAAGGCAGAGAAGGAGATTAAGTGTAACCACTTAAACCCTCTAGACTCCGAAAAGACAGTCCTGCACATTTTAACTGAGGCTTTTTTCCAGTAAGTGTATGTGTAGTTACTAGTTAGTAGTGTTCGTGTATGCATCTGTTGCCTGTATTTCAGCATCCATGTATATTTATTTTTTATCCCACGATTTTGTAACCCATTTTCACCCCTGTGTCAATTATCTAATGTGATCCTGGGCTCTACACACCCTCCGCCAACCTAGTCCCCATATATGGGGGACATGGGGAGAGCAACAGACTTGAGTGTCCAAGTTGCTCCTTTACACCTGACAGGGGGGAGTTTCCCTGATTGGACGTAGCGCGTGGAAGGAACACATTGTTCCAACCAGTTCCTTTCCCCTCCATCAGGCGCCCCGGCTGGCCAGGGGGAAGCAGTATAGAGACCAGGACTACTGGATGTTTTTTGTGAGGGTACCTACGCTAGGGCACACGGGGAGAACATGCAAACTCCACACAGAAAAGGCCCTTTTGGCAGCCCCACCTAGGGTATGGGCACTGATGACGCGGAGGAGAGAACACGCCCCCCCATCGCCGACACCATCCCCAGCGGGAATCGAACCCAGGACCTTCGAGCTGTGAGTTGAGAGCGCTACTGACTGCTAACGACTGCGCCACCGTGCCTCTACTCAATCCATGTGTATTGAGTACATGTGTCCAGTCCACTCACAATGCCGTGGGACATGAGGTGGTGCCAGTGCAGTGTACATGTGTCCACTCACAATGCCGTTGGACATGAGGTGGTGTCAGTGCAGTGTACATGTGTCCACTCACAATGCTGTTGGACATGAGGTGATGTCAGTGCAGTGTACATGTGTCCACTCACAATGCCGTTGGACATGAGGTGGTGCCAGTGCAGTGTACATGTGTCCACTCACAATGCTGTTGGACATGAGGTGGTGCCAGTGCAGTGTACATGTGTCCACTCACAATGCTGTTGGACATGAGGTGGTGCCAGTGCAGTGTACATGTGTCCACTCACAATGCTGTTGGACATGAGGTGGTGCCAGTGCAGTGTACATGTGTCCACTCACAATGCCGTTGGACATGAGGTGGTGCCAGTGCAGCTTGCGTCCGCTGTGGTTCCTCTTGTAGAAGTCCTCCACCTCTGGGATGAGGTCCTCCAACTCGGTGGGCAGCGACACAAACACCTTCTCGCTGCTCCGCGACCACGCGCCAGCATTCAGGATCTTTATGTTCACACTGTCCGCTACAAGGAGAGCCAAAAGAGACATGCATGCCTGGTTATTACAGCGGCTTATCTCATTCACACCAAAGTATAAAAAGTACATTATAAAATAATATGTAAGCCATGATAGTAGGTTGGTACCTGGCAGTGCCAACTTGTTGTGTTTATGCATCTCTTTGAAGACTTGGTTGAGGTCCTCCGACACCTTGATGTCTTGAAACATCCTGGCCAGTTTATTCACATAGTCCGCTGGCATCCCCACTTCCTACACAGGGCATTATGAACAAATAGGCAATATGAAGAAAGACAATGTATCCATTAAACATTAAAATACCAATGAAGGACAATTAAAACTAGTACAACAATAATATCAATAATATCCCAAAAGGGGTGGTCTTTAAGGGTGTACCTTGGAAGGACTCAAACCTTCATGTGTGTAACTTGTAGGGTGGGTTTGGGTTTTTTTAACGAACTCACCCTGAGCCATTCCACCATGTTCTCCTCTATCTCGCTGTCTGCCGAGATGTCCAGGATGAGACGCCGGGTCAGGTGGGCCTTGTGGTAGCGCATGAACACGTCTTTGTTCTGGACATACTTCAACACCAACAGCTGCAAAAACAATTGCATTTCTTTGTCATTTTAGCCGACACTCCAAAGCCAGTTTCTCAAAAATCAAGGAGTGCTACTGCTACCAGTGATTCTTAATTCTTACCGATTTTTGGGCGGGAATCCCTTTTGGTGTTATGTTATAATTTAGCTATTGAAAAATAGCAGATCTACAAGCTCATAGCGTGGCACTCTATGAACTTGTAGGTCTGCTATTTTTGAAAAATCGTGAAAATGTGCCTCAAATCTTTGAATATATATTATTACAGAGTGAACATACTCATTTAACTAAAATCTTTGCTTCTGGGGAGGTCCCTGGAACAACATATTTTCATATGGGGGTCGGCGGCATTTTAATTAAAGTTTTTGGGGTCCTTGACATGAAATATTGAGCACCACTGATACAGAAACATAAGGTTTTTCAGAAAACTGTCAGGATTTTGAAGACATTTTTTTAATATCGAGTCAGGCCTAAATGGGTTATACTCATTACTCTCCCATACTTATTCGTATAATTATACATGGTCTTTATGCATGCAAAAACTTTAGTCCTGTTCTAAATACGTGACATTATCCGCTCGTGTCAGATAGTATACTATGGGGCTTGTTGTATCGTAGTGGAAACCAGTCAGCCACTCACCACTTCTTTGAGTTTAAGCTCTATCTCCTCCGAGGTGAGTTTCTTGCTGAGAGGAGTCTTTCTCAGCAGCATGTCACAGTAGTTGGCCAGCAGCTCAGGGCACTTTGACTCTGGCTGAGTCTTGAGACCAACACTAAAATAAGACCTTTATTAAATCAGAGAGATGCAGAAGTACTTATACATGCTTTTATCACAAGCCGACTAGACTATTGCAACTCCCTTTTTACAGGATTACCCAAAAGATCTATAAAGAAATTACAAATAATCCAGAATGCGGCAGCTAGAATATTAACAAACACCAGAAGAAGAGATCACATTAGTCCAGTCCTGTCAACACTACATTGGTTACCAATAGCATTTAGAATAGATTTTAATTAAAGCACTTGTATTTGTATATAAAGCACTTAATAACCTAACACCTTCATATATCAAGGATTCCATACATTTTTATGTTCCCACTAGAACACTCAGGTCTTCATCCACTCTTCTTTTAAAATTACCAAAAGCTCAACATAGGAACACCGGTGAGGCCGCTTTCTGGGTCTATGTGGCCCCAACTTGGCATTTGTTTAGATTTATCTTGTTTTCATATTCTATGTTCTGGTACAAATTTCCTTACAATTTTTTTTTTTGTATAGCTATTTTTATTTGCTAATTTGTAAATATTGTGTCTTGTATTGTCCTGCTTTTTTCGGCATTTCGGCATGTGCTATATAAATAAAGTTTATTATTATTATTATTATTATTACAGATAAAGACGTATGATGGTAAGAGTGCCCATCACTTAACAGAAGTGTGATTTTATATATATATATTATATATATATATACTAAAGATGAAAAAATAAAGTTTACCAACCTGTTGGATGTCTTATTTCCTCCTCTATATTTTGAAAAAAACAAATCATAGGTGTAAACACAACTGTGCACTTACAATATAAAAGCAAAACACTCAATATTCTCAATATAGACATGGAGACTCCTGTTACTGGACAAACACTCTATAGCAATGACTACTATCACTATCACTATCAATATAGAGCTTTTTAACTTATTTTAACCAAAGAAAATCCCTTGCAGCAGCTGGTTAAAACCTAGCCCCTTTCGGGACCCTCCATAAAGCTTTTCTGAAGTTTGGACCTCGCTTTATGTAGGGTCCCTTATCAGTTCGTTCAGCAATCAATAGAATGCAGCTGTACATACGCTCCGTTCAGGCCGTGCTGCGCTCCGCTTAAGACCTTAAGTGGTCGTGAGATGTTTCAAAGATGCATAACGCTGCTATAGGCGACAACGGAAACGTGGAAGAATTTGTTTGACCGTTTTGGCTGCTCTGAAATTCTCTCTTCCTCACTTCCTTATTGACTTCCCATTGTACTCCAGCACCGACACTGGCTAGCTGTGCGTCCCTACGTTCCTGCCTCTGATCTGCTCTGTCTCAGGTAGCCACTCTCGGTGCGGGAGGCGGTACAATGGGAAGTCAATAAGTAAGTCAAGGAATACTTAACGGCATCTGCTCCAAATGAAAATTCTTCCACGTTTCCGTTGTCTCACGACCACTTAAGCGGAGCGTAGCACGGCCTGAGCGGAGCGTATGTACAGCTGCGTTCTATTGACTGCTTACGAACTGATTAGGGACCCTACATAACGCGAGGTACAAACTTCAGAAAAGCTTTATGGAGGGTCCCGAAAGGGGCTAGTTAAAACCTGACATGTCTCATTCACCAAATAATTCAAAACATAGTGTTTCTCTCACCCCTTCTGCTTCAATGGCAGCTCCAGCTTGAATATTGTTGCATCGTTGACAACAGCTTTGTATGCCTATTGAAATGGAGAACAAACAACAAACAAGTTATAAAGAAATATATATAGTATCTCTCCGCAGACCATAATGGAGCAGTTAATACTATAGTAATACAGATGCCTCTTTTCCACCAAAATAACTTTGGTTCTAGAACTGGTTCCGTTCTAGATTCTTGGAACCGTGGGTGCTTTTTCACAGAACCGGTGGACATTTTGTTGGTTCCAGTTCTGAATCAACTTTTATGGTTCTGAACCAATTCATCTTCAGTGGAAACACTCTGAACTGGTTCAATATCAGGCAGGAAAATAATAACTGAAGCGGTTCAACCACGGTGGAAAAGAGGCCTGGGAGAGTTGTGGATGTACGTTAAGTTAGGGTGGAATGGGAGAGTTGTGGATGTACGTTAAGTTAGGGTGGAATGGGAGAGTTGTGGATGTACGTTAAGTTAGACGACTGACCTTATCCCTGGCTGTGAGGAAGCGGGGATCGTCCTGAAAGGCTTCCTTCACTAGCTTACTGAAGCGGTTAAACAGAGTCAGCAGCTGCTCCACATACTTCTCAGAGTCCTGGACAGAGAGAGAGAGAGACACACACGAAAACATGATAACCCTTTCCTCAAATAACCCCATGAGGTTGCTGACTGTAGGAGCCAGGAGCTGTAGTTGTTGTGTGTGCGTGCGTGCTTGTGCCATTCAAGGTTTAGCTCCTCGCAGCTTATTTTGACTAGATACAGCCGCAAAAGTTGCCATTTTCCGGCGCTGAGATACTGTGCATCAGTATGCCGGATCCTAGGTATTGATGGGATTTCATATCAGGATTGCGTGTCTACATAATTTACGGTAATGTGTGTCAATGCCGTCAATACTGCCTCTCCACATGGAATAGGAGAGTTGAGTTCAGCACCACGGAGAGCGACTGCCACACAGTGCCTCTGAGTCAGGGGCCCCCTCCTCATGTATTTGTGGCGTAGACGACATCGCGAGGGGCCCTTCCCCATATATGGGAATGTCAATATATGGCCATATCACGCCTGACATGTGACATCATGGAGACCCTTAATCTTGTGATTGTTTTGGTCAAAGACACTGACCTCATCTAACCCTGCATAACTATACATGAAGAACATGAATACACAGATCACCTAGATCTGTGTATGGAGCCGGCCAGCAATCTGACCTCAAACCCTCTTCATATATGGAGCTGACCAGTTCTGACATTACATAATGTTGATCCTTTCCCACCGGTCCTTCCTGTTCTGTTCTGTTGATCTGACCTCATGGGGCGGCGGTGGCTCAGGGGTAGAGTCGCTGGATGAGAACCGCAAGGTTGCCAGTTCGAACCCAGGCATCCCCAGAGTTAGTGTCGAAGTGTCCTTGAGCAAGACTCTGAACCCCCAAAAATGTGCAGGTTGGTACCTTGCATGGTTTCCTCCAGCATCGGTGTATGAATGTGTGTGTGAATGGGTGAATGTAATGCACAATCTATGTAAAGCACCTTGGATAAAGGCGCTATATAAATGCACCATTTACCATTTATCATTTATCAACGCTCAAGACACACTCCATATGGCCAGTAAAGAATTCATTCCATATGTTGGTCAAAGCACCAGCTCTCGCTCAGCAGTCTGCCGTCACCCAGACGGATGCGTGCTGCAGGCGAGGTCCCTTCTCGCCCTCAGGGCGTCTTAATACTGGTTAGTTTGAGCTCAAGTACAGTATACCTTTATTATTCAAGCCTCTACGTGTACTTACAGTAGTGATAGTCTCAGCGGCAGCCACCATGTCTGCCAGTCCAGCGTTGATGATGTGGTCCTCCAGGTCTTTGAGCATTGGCTCGATACCGTTGGGAACCTTGTCCATCAGTGAAAACATCAAGTGCAGCTCTACACGGGGAGAGAGGAGGGTGGGCTCGGAAATGAGCACTACACAAATACAGTGAACAGAGAATTATTGTGGCCCACAGGATCTCTTTGAATAGGGGTGTTGTAAGAACAGAGACGTTTCCTTTGAATGACGTCCTACACTGTGATTTGCTTTGCTTCGTTACTAGCAGGTAAAGGAGTGTTGCACTACTCACTGTCTGTCTCATTCCGCTTGATCATCCCCGGGCATTCTGCTAGGATGGTCTCTTTGAATGACGTCACCAGGGCATTAACACAACATTCCATAAGCTAGGACACAAGGGGCCGAACATCACAAAGACAAGAATCGAAACATTAACACAACAATTTGTTATGTTATGTCTCCTCTCCTGACAAAGAGAGACACATGTACCACATATAGCAAGAGAAAACATATTGCGGTGAGGGAGTTTCTCAAGGCTGACGTTTAAGGTACGTGGAACCTTGTTCAGGGGATGTGCAATTTTGGACAGTTTGGACATTTATTATGGGATTAAGAATGCGATTAAGAACATTTTAGAAATTCAGAAGGCACTGACGAAGGTCTGAGGACCGAAACGTTTGCTTTTTAATTGCACCATGAGCACAGAGCACCATGAGCACAGCATGATAAAATAAAAGAAAATATATTTTTCTAAGTCTCAGTCTAAGGAGTTTTACTTCTTTTTCTATACGGTGAGCGAGTCTTTTCCAGTCAAAGTTTTCCTTATGTTTTTGAGACCACCGCTACCGTAGTTAAGTTTGAAGAGGAAAAAAGGACGAAGAAAGGCGCAACAGTTTTCTCAGTGCTTCAGAAATTCAGAAGGAACATAAACTAAACTAAACAAAAAACTCAGTATTTGGGAAGCCTGTGGAAATACTCACTGCTTGGACAGAATTACATTCACGGCGCGTTTCTAGATATCTAAGTGCTCTCTTCTCCTCTTCCCTCAACTTGGCATCTGCCTGCAGAGAACAAAGGGGTAGTCCAGTCAGTAAACCTGTATAAAATCAGTGGAAGTGTCTTTTGGCGCTAGTTGAGTGCCATCTTTTTACTGTCTTGAATATACATACTGTATAGTATACGAGATACATGCATTTAACATGTATGGATATCGTTACTTTTGTATTGTATCAAAAATACTGAGCTGCCATGTAGCCTGGGCACCATTTAATTTAGGGTATATGATCCTGTCGGGAGCGGATGATAGTCGACAGGCAGGAACAACGGGGCGGCAACTTCCTTTTCCCTCAAAAAAAAATTCTCAATAAAAGCTCAGCCTGTAGCTTTTGAGAAGAATCGGTTTTAGGGAAAAGGAAGTTGCTGCGCCGTTTTTCCTGCCTGTCGACTACTAAACAATACTACAACATGACGTAACGATATCATCCGCTCCCGACAGGATCATACAGACTTTTGAAACAGAGACCAGGCTTTCCTCCGAGGTGGTGGAAAGCCTGGTGAGGCGAGGTTAGCTGCCATGTAATGGTTTTAAATTCTGCTAAATATCAGTGTTTGTTGTTCCCTACATATTTCATATAGTTCTGGACTCCGTTCTGTTGCAGGTAGGACGGGGCTTGTGTTCTGTAGAAACGTTCCGTGGAGTCCAGATAGGCCTTCTCAAAGTTCTCTCTGTAGATCTGTAGCTTGTCCTCGGGGTTGGAGCACAGGTTGACTAAATGGATACGATAGAGGAAAAGGTTGCAGGGAAAAACAGTGTTATCTTCTGTACTGTATATTAATTTGTAAGCATTTTTGTGCATGTATGTGTTTTTAGATGGGCATCTCTGTTTAATCTGAGTGTAAGTGTAACTGCATTTGCTTGAGTGCATGTATTAGTGGTACCACTGTACATAGAGTTTATTTGAGCGTGTTTAGGTTTCCATGTTTTGCAGAGCGAGTACATACAGTATGGCTAGTATACACAGTATATAATGTACTATACTGTATATTTTTAGTATATTTCCTCATCAGTGCCTTACGCCTCATCCCTAAACCTCTTTTCCTTTTTTGCCATTTTGAAAAACATTTTAAAATTGTTCAACTACTAGCCGATCTACATCGACACATTGTGAGCTTGTAGATCAGCTATTTGAACTATGTTTTTCAAAATAGTAAAAAAGAAAGAAAAGAAAATAAGGCAAAGAAGTGCCAAACATAGGGCCCTATATCTATTTTTATTTCTGTTTTGCTTTTGAATTTAGTCAGTTGTTTCTCTGCATGGATTCCCTCAGATCTCACCGTAGGACTCCCGTACACCGATGACCAGCTGGGAGTCAAAGGCCTCTCCCAGCCTCTCGGCATGGACCAACTTCATGGCGCTGTCCTGCAAACGGCTCTTGATGTTGGAGAAAATTGATTCATTCCATGTGTCCAGCATCAACTAAAGAGAGGAAGGAGGGAGGTAGAGAAAGGAATTTAGGAGCAAAAGACAGATAGGGTTAGGTCGGTTAAATGCGGTTCAAATTATCAATTTGCGGCTTTCAGTATAAACGAGTGCCCTAACTTTGACGTGCATCAGTGACGCTCACGTTAATGATGCTTTCAATCTGTTGTGGTCAATAGTGTTTGCTAATCCAACAGTGACCGATATGCTTCCCGCTTACAGAATTCTCCTGACGCACATTAATGTGACTCCTTCCTTTGTTTGGACGTACATGGACACTATCAGGGAGCCGGAGCATCACCAAGGATATTACACACAGACCCCTGAAATGGCTGGGACACGTGCTGAGGATGGACAGGACCACATCACAAAGGTGGTCTTAAGATGGACACCACCAGGCAAAAGACAGGCCCAAACCCACCTGGTGCAGAACTGTGACACAAGAGCTGGAACAGATGAACGCGCCATTGGGAGAGAGGCGCAACATGCTGCCAGGGAACGAATACAATGGAGAGCACTCATTGAAGCTACGTACACATTTTCTTGTATGTAATTGTAAATAATATATTACACATAATTTCTCTCGGCTCTAAGTACGCCCGGCTCCCCTCCACCCTCTGGTCCTTCACCATACGTAACAGGATGCAACGCACTTTTTACCATGCACCTTCATCTTTCACCCGCTTCGAATGTTATCAACCGATAATCACCAATATGATCCTTATCAGACCATGCAATGAAGCAATATGGACATTGCCCACATACTGCCTACAGGGAGTAGCCGACTAGGAAGCGCAGAAGTTAAATTACTGCTGCCGACATCACTGGTGCATTTGCGGCATCCTATCCCAGAGCGAATCACAGCCTCCGTTCCAAGTTCACCATCATCACAAGGAGACAATTCAATTCATCAGTAAATGTATGGCTCCTTTCTCCTTCCCTCTTCCGCCTCCTCCTCCTCCAATGTCTCACCTTGCGTACGATGCTGTCCTCCACATTGGTCTTCTTGTTGCTGCCCTGTTTGCCCATCAGGGTGATCTCTAGCTGGCAGAACGGCTTGGGCAAGATGTCGCATTGTGTGAAGAACTTCCGCCACTCCACGATGTAGGCCTTCAACAGTGCTGTGTCGTCCTGGTGACTCAGCACCCTCTGCCGGGTCACGAATCCACACGCACACACACACATGCACACGCACACACACATGCACACGCACACGCACACGCATGCACACACACACACACACACAGTCTAAGTACTTATGGAGGCCAGAGTATAGTGTAATAAAAAAAATTCTCCTTTTGACAATTTCACATGCCTGATGAAACGTTGCTCAATAAAATGCTGTAAGTGAAAACAGTGTGCGGGATTCAATTTTTTTTCTACTTCTCCAGTTCCAGTTCTAGACAATATTCTCACGTAGTGCTGCACAATTAATTGAACAAATATCGAGATCTAGATTCAGACACCTGTGCAATCTCACTTTGTGAAGAACCGTGAAGAATAGTGCTGTCCAGTTCATCTTAGTTACTCTTATGTTTTTTTCATGAATATTTTCATGGAAAAAAATAGAATCGTGAGATAATCGTGATCTCAATTCTTGTTGAGGAAAATCGAGATTCACATTTGAACAAGAACTGTGCATCTCACGCACACATTTTCAAAACATGCCAATGCCACTACTATGGGAAACACTTGTACAGTACAGACACAAACAAACTCACAGCCTGGGCTTGTTTGATGAAGTCTAGGATGTCTTCTTTGAGAGCCTGGTGAATCTTGGCCGGGCCTTTATCGTCCCAAAGACACACCGCATGAACATCACTGGAAGACACAAAGCCATAAGCCATTATTAATATGAACTGGAGTGGACAGCAGCAGACTAAAGGTCCTTTGAGACGGGGAGCGAGTGACGCAGGCGTTCGTTGTCGCCTGGATCAGCGACAGGTCTGCTCATGCGGGTCGCGTAGTGATAAAACAAAAGTCCAGGTCTAGTAGCCGCGGTGTGTGCAGTCGCTGCCTAAAATGACCATTAATCAGCTGCCTTTATATTTAACACCTGGCCACCCACAGTACTACCCTGCTAAATCAGTCTTTTGGGTTAGTAGCCATTGGTACATTCAATTATGTTTTATTTATCAGTGCATTCTAATATACTTTCACAAAAACAATGTAATGCAATATATTTCACATATTGTCCATTAGGTTTTTCTGCCGTGGTCAGCTATATCTCTACAACACCGTTATAAATAATCCCCATGCTTTCCTACATATCTATTATGTGTGGTGTTCTATGTAAATCGTCCAAAGCTTATCTATTCCGTGTGTGTGTGTGGATACAATACACTAAAACAGCATGTGGTCATTGTGGTGAGTGGTGACTTGATTGTTCTGGCATTTAATGCACTAAAGATATATCCGACAGAATGACCTGGGTTATAGTGATGAGCCAGACAACTATCAACCAATAATGTTATATCAGTGCAAACAGAGAACTTGGACTATTATATAGAGTACTTTGCAATGAGCATCTCAGTGGCCTTGTGTTGTGGTTAGAGTCAGTGTCCACCCTGAGACTGAGAGGTCGGGGTTTGATCCCCAGCAGGGTCATACCAAAGACTCTGGAAAATGGGACCCAGTGCCTCCCTGCTTGGCACTCAGCATCGAGGGTTGTATTGGGGGTTAGTCAGTCCCTGTGACATACTAGCGTTATGGAGGCCTCATGGTTCAGCAAGGCTTACTTACTTAGCAATACTTCATGCACTTCGATTTACTGACTGAGATTCACAATACAGATGTGTAAATGTGTAGAAACCCTTTCCCCAAGTTTAACAAGGGATTTTCGTAATACACTACAGTATGAACTATGACGTAAAAGCCTCGGGTAAGGCAACAGCAATACATTTTATTTTGTTTATACTTGTGGTTTTCAACTGGTGTTGCACTGCAATACAAAAAGCGTCCCTTATATAAAATTACAGTATTCCTGTAAGTGGTACTTTGTTTGCAATCCTTTCCTGTGACCCAAACAACCCAATGGTTGAGAAACAACACAGACATGCCACTGTGTGAAAACACAAGAGATTGATAAATAGCAGCAACCACTGCTATTAAAGGAGAATTCCATACTAAAACGCTTTCTTACCTTTCTTTGTAGTTGTTACGTCCCCACCAAAGAGGTCCAGGTGTTATTTCGTGCAAAAGCTCCTTATTGTCTGTTTCCCCTACCATAAGCCCTAAATGAATTCCATTGAATTGAATGGGAATTGAATGGGGCTATGGGGTAATTCGCTTATTTCCATCGCTCAAAATTATAATTTCTTTGTATATATCCTCTCTTCATAATGTAAATAATATCCCAAGCGGCACACTTTACTACTTCTTTCGATGGAAATAAGCGAACTAGCATAACACCCCATAGCCCCATTCAATTCCCATTCAATGCAATGCAATTCATTGAGGGCTTATGGTAGGGAAAATAGCCAATAAGGAGTTTGTGCACAAAAAAACACCTGGACCTCTTTGGTGGGGACGTAACAACTACAAAGAAAGGTAAGAAAGATAAGAAAGCATTCGAGCATGGAATTCTCCTTTAAGTGTGAGCACTTACGAGAACAAGTCAAACCACTGTTGCTTAGTTACGGCCTCCTGTCTGAGCAGCTTGAGAACGATGGGACGCATCAGGTCCCACTTATCCTCAAACTGCAGGGACCCCTTGTTCTGGAGGAGAGAGGCAGAAGAGAGAGAGACATCATGAGGAGAGAGGAAGAGGAAGTGGCAAAACAAGAGGGAGACAAAGAAAGGCAAGGAGATAAAGCATAAAGGACGGTCAGGGATAAATTGAAGGAGGGAGAAAGGCAGGCAGGGAGAGAGAGAGAGACAAAGAGAATGTTGGGGAGTAAGACGACCAGAGGATGAGAGGGCGGGATGTAGAGGAAGATATGAAGGTGCACAGCCACAGAAAGGAAGAGAAGAGAGGTGGGTAAAGACAGAAAGAGAGACAGATGGGAGAAATGTGTTTACATTTGTTAAAGAGGCATAATGGATTGTGAGAGATAATCATGGGGAGACGAGGGGGGGGGGGAAGAAAGCGGCAGAAGGTGGAGAGGAGCAGAGTGAGAGTTTTCACATCATAATGCGTCAGAGATAAAGATCTACACTTAAAACCAGGTTATTAAAATATACTCCAACCCTGAGCAAGTTAGCTAATTCAAAACAATCACTGTCATTCTCTTAATTTATCAGTGATCTGATCTGTGTATCCCTTGCCTGAACACTTCTCAGTGATTGATTGTATTCAGTTTGTAGAATGAGTACAGTTCAAACGAAAAGTACAGGGTCTCAATACAAACTCTGCTAAGAGGATAAAATCAGAAAAAGCAATATAGGCTACTTGTCTACATCAGGGTCCTCCATTTTCAATTCATCTCATCTATAGTTTGTTGTGGAACGTACAGTCTGTAACACCAGGTTCTCCTGACGTTGCCAGAACAGTTGTCCAGCCAAGTTATCCGAGCTGTCAAGTGGGACGGGAGGAGGGAGGGAGGGGGCTGACCTGGGCTGTCACAGCTGAGTCCCACTGCACTGTTAGCATGTCCCGCTATCTATCCAGCTAATAACTTGCCCATAATAACTCATCGTTTGTATTACCTTGTGCAACCATTCGACTATAGCGGATAGAAACACACAACGTCAGTTATCACACACGTATCAAACCCGGGGGGGGGGGGGTTTGTTTATTTGTTTGGCTCGTTTGTTTACTTTCCACAGGGGATAATATATGCGTTTGCCGGCTCACACGGTTAGCTGCGACGTTAGCGCACTGGGCTAGCAGCAGCAAAGGCTAAAAAGAGACACCTTTCTGCATCTGTTCTGTAGCTCTGTAGACAATGCTCGCGCCGAAAGATTGTTCCAAATGTATTCGTGTGCTCGGTTAAAGTGGACATGTTGGCCAGTGAAGAGTTGAAATGCGTACACGAACGTGAAAAGACTGTGGTACGTTTGAGTGTTTCTTACCTTTAATAAATTAGACGTCGCCATGTTTCCTCAACTTATCCAACCCCCCCACGCGTATTCTCGCGAGATGCTGCCTGCCTGCTACAAGTCTGGAGCCCATAGCCCAGAGGGACGGCCGGGTCGCACTGTGATTGGCTATTTGGTTGTCCTCGGCAACCGAGGGTGTTATAGCCTCGAGCAGTGATTCAAAGAATCTCAACTCTCTCAACCATTATAAGTTCAGGCAAGGTTAATGTGAATCCCTAGACTCCTTTAGGGACTCCTTAGGCTGCAATTATAAACTGGGCCCTGTCTTCCCACCCCTCTTTATATCTATAGGCTACTGTACAAGTTTTCACTTTTTATTGCTTTCTTTAAAGGAACATTTCACCGCTGGAAGAAACTGCAGTCACTGAATGTTAATATTTATAGTAGATATACAGTATAGCACAATTAGAAATTTGCACCCTATGGCCAGAAAAAAAGTCTGTGTGTGACCACTAACCATGGTCCAAAAAATGTAATGCGGAGAGGTCCCAACAGTTTTAAGAACATGTTTCAGACAGGTAAACGAGGTACACAACCATTTCACCAGAGCCAGTATTGCAGATGTGGTGCTCCCTGCTTTTAAAAGTGAAGTGGGCAAAGGCTCATTCGTGTATATTGGCGCTACAACAGGCCAAGTTGTGTCTCTCTCTCTCACTCACACACACACACACACACACACACACACACACACCACACACACACACCACACCCACACACAGTCACACACACACACTGCACACACACAAACCCAAACAAACATGTTTAAATTACTCCTAAACATTTTGCCAAACATCACACACTCTCCTATCCTCCTGGTGGAGACCTGTGCCCAGAAGGGCACTTTTTCTAGTTAATTTCTGCATCTCTGTTATGGCCCATTTAACCAATGAAATAATGCATTTGGGTGGCAAAAATAGCAGATCTGCAAGTTCAGTGTCTTGAGATGTGCTGTGAGTTTGAAAATCTGCTATTTTCCAGCATATAGGACCGTTAGTACAGCAGCTAACAGCCATATTGTGAGAGAACCTTTCACTTGGTGATACAAGCGTGAAATTTGGCATGAACATGCCTCTGGGTCACCTCTTTAACTTTTTTAACCGAGCCAGCGAAAAATCCAATATGGCGGTCATTTTTCAAGATGGCCGCCAAATAAAAAAGGCCTTTTGTGGCGGTTCTGGACAACCATGGGTGCGGCAGACTCGAGACCGGGCACTGCACTCCCTGTGGGTGTGTGGAACGTGTGTGTCGAATTTGAAGTCGGTGGGGCGAACAGTTCTCGGGTTACGTGGATTACAGATGTACACACGCACACAAAATTCGTGCAATATAGCAGATCATTGGAACGGTTGTTCGCTTGGTAATACAAGCGTGAAATTTGGCATGAACATGCCTCTGGGTCACCTATTTAACTTTTTTAACAGAGCCATCCAAGAATCCAATATGGCGGTGCTATTTCAAGATGGCCGCCACATCTAAATGTTAGCCTATGTCTACATTTCTTACAAATTTTAGGAAAATTTTCACCATTATAGATAGGGATGGATGCAGTGGAATTAGGAGTCCTAATAGCCGGAGACCAATATTGGAAAATGGTCACAGGAAAAATGGAGAGACTGAATGAAGGACTAGTTGCACTGGAAAGTGTATTTGTATGGCTGGTGCAAGGAGAAGTCACCACGCTAAATATCATAACTGAAGTTGTGGACATTGAAGTGATGCACATCAGCGTCGGAGAGGAACAGGCACTGTCAGATCAGTTACGCAACTTTTGGGAAATCGAATCCCTTGGAGTTGGAATCCACATGAAATAAATCCATTCTGAGAAGGAAGACATGGCAGTGTATCCCAAGCCGTGCATGCCTATTCCCACTATAGGCTGAGGAAGAAATGCCACTTGACAGTTTTCAAATCAGCCTCAATAGGAGCCACACAGTGGAACAGCCTGGAAACCAGTGTTTGAGGACATTTAAACAGAAGACTAAACAATGTCTACTGGAAAAGGTTCCCCTATAAAGGGTCATCTTATAGAGGGATGGATATAGGGACGTACTTGTGTTGTGTATTGTAATGTACTGTTATGTGTTTGTGATGTATTTTAAAGTATTGTTCCATTCAGTGTGAGAGGACCTCAGTGGAAATAAGTCTTCAGACTTTACTGTGAAATGCTTGAATCGCTGATTATAATGTATTATGATTGCTTTTCTAAATAAATCAAATAAAAATGATTATGGCGTATACAGCTCATGAAAATCAAAAAACCCTATCTCAACAAATTAGGATATTTTATGTAACACATGATGCATGAACCCCCACCAGTATTGTTCAGTCAGGTGGGTCTATATGATGGACTCACCCGACACAATAGTGGTGGTCCCCAGGCCCAGGTTGCTCTTAATCAGATTCTGAATGGTGGTCCCTGGGTCAAAATCAGGTGAAAACCACTGTACTACTTTATCAAGTCAGTGCCACGTGAGGTCAAGTCCTTGAACGTAGATGTGTTCCCTGAGGGGATTAATGATACGAGGGAGTATTATTTTGTATGTGTTGCTTTGATAGCAGAGGGAACTTCCCTGTGCCATCAACAAACACTCCCTGGTATCATTATATCACAGTTATATTACAGACAGATGTGGGCAGAGGTTCTTGCGAGTACCAGGTCGCTCAGTTACCACTTAAGATATGATTATGAGGTACAAAGGTCATATAATCGAAGATACGGCCAGATTTACATCAAAAGGGGGAGTAACTACCTGTCAGTGGGGAGTGTTGGCTGGGAGGAGTAGGACTCAGGCCCTATACGTCCTCTCTGGGGGGGGGGGGGGGGGGGGGTACTACCTGTCAGTGGGGAGTGTTGGCTGATGAATAAATATCAACATCTTAATACATCCTAATACAGGGGGGTCTAATTATGACAGGCAATTCCTCCTGTCAAAATATGGCCCCCCAGTCAAAAAACACTTTGTTTGAAATAGACGCTCATGCTTTCCAAGGTGTGATTTGGGGTCCTAAGGATGAATACAAAATTAATATCAACATCTTAAAACCAAAATGTTGAATTGTGGGTTTGAGCTCACATGCCCTTTTGATGTAAATCAAAGGGGGGGGGGGATTTTCATGATTCTGAATCCTTTGCAAGCATTAGTTTTGCACGAAAAACACTCCTTGGACTTAAACTTGAACATTTTCGAAGTCCTTAAATTGACCAATTATTCAAGTTTTATTCATAAAAAAAGACATGCCTAGATATAATAATCAAATAATTACATCATAAGTGGAATGACGGGCATAATACGTAGTAGTGTGAAGAATCCAATACACTTAGTCTAAGCAAATTCATAAGGCAGTTTTTAAAAGGCACAGGGTACATTTAAAAAGATTCTCTGAAGGGAATTTTTAACTCCACAAACTATTAAGTCAAAAGAAATTAATGGTGAATGCAATTATAACATAATCAAACGTTCGACATGGTTGAGCAGTGACATCAGCATCCACAGTGGTGCATATATAATTGTACAATGTAAAAGATAACATACATACATAACACACAGAAGTAGCCCCGAAAGGTCTCACTTTACAGTAAATTCTAGGTTTACACAATAAACCCATCTTGTCTTCTGTTGTCAGATGCAAATCAAACAATGACAAATGCTGACCCTTTCCATTGTTATGTACATTTAAAATCAAAAAAATAGTAGATACCTTCAAATTAATTATATATTGTTATTATTTTTAGATTAAAAAGTCAGATAAAACCGTTAATCTTCCCTACACGACTTCAGAATTGCATCATGACATTCTGTGCCTCTGAACGAGTAATTAGAGCAATTGACTTAATGAACAACTTCTGCATAAAAGGTGATATCCCTTGTTGCATTTTCCTTTCTTTTTTTACAACTTAAGTTTAAAACGTTTAATGAATGTATTTTGAATACACTTTACTATTGCTACATCAAACCCTAAAGACTGGTTTATTTTGAGAGTTCTCCAATCAAGCTTTGCTCTGAATGTTCCAACTGCAGTGTCTATGTGGTATATGCTATGCAGTATATACACTCTACCGGCAAAAACACAACCTCAAAGTGTGCCAACAGTTTTTAAATGTCTGCATCCATGTTTTTATGGCTTTCCATCGGCTTTCTGATCGCATATTCGGAATGCTTACCAAAAGACTTGCAGTATGAGCTTTCAGAGACAGCAGACACCTTCATTTGCATGGATGAAGGACATTGTAAAGTACAGCATATACTGTACAGCCACAGGGTGGCGTTAGCAAACCGTTCTTTTCCAAGCAAACAAACGGACACAATTCACATTCAGAGACAAAAACGGAATGGGCTCGACATGCGAGTGAAAGCCTGGTGGTCAAGAAATGCACCATACACCAGGAGAGGAGGATGGTGACTGAATTGTGCTGCACCTGAGCACCACTATCGGTCTTTCTATACTGTAAGGAAGCAACTGTTGTGTTCAAAATATATTCTTCTAAGGAAACAGCTGCTAATAATTATGTTCGAATCAGAGACTCATGAACATATTTTCTTTTGGTCCTAAACTAACCCATTGTGAAGCTGACCCATTCTTCAGAACCTGACAACATGGAAATGACAAGAAGCCAGATACTCTAGTAGCCATCAATGACGTAACCCTTTAAGTTAAGTGGTCAATCCTTTGCACATCCAAAAACAGCATTCTATGTTTTGATCCAGAAATACTGATATGTGAAATTTGCAAAATGGTCACTCATTGAACTATAGGCTAGTAGGGCTTTCCAAAGACCAAAATCTGATCATTCTCAGCCCTCAAAGACCAGGGTGAGTAATAACAATCTAATTCGTTGATGTCTAGTCCTTTAAAAAACAAAAAAAACCAATAACCAGGACAGTAGAGGTGATTGGGGTGTTGTGTGTTTTAACTCCACACGTCCTGTGAGTACCGTCCCTTGGTCATCAGTTTCTTTACGTAGTCAGTGGCCTGGGTCCGCGTCATTCCTCCAATTTCTACCGCAATATCGTGAAAAGCTGTCTGCACGTCTTTGGCCATGTTTCTCGCGTCCCTGTAAAGAGAAAACACAATTAGATGCCGTCATGCCATCCATCACAGGTTTTGCCCGTCTGTCCAAACAATAGTAGTAGATCTATCACAGTTTGTGCCAGTACAAGCGAGATGTCATGAAACCAAAGTGTGACATTCCGAGGAGCCCTTTATAAGTGACACCCTTGTCTATACAGTATTTGTCATTCAAGCTGAGGAAGGCCTATGGGCCGAAAGATCTGTTTGTTGCTGCTATGCTGGGGGGGAGAACTCCTAAATGGATAAAGAGTGAGTGTTGGTATTCCTTTCTATTGGTATTTCCTTTCTATTCCTGTTTGCGGATGACTCTGCACTGCTGGTCTCAGACAAGAACTAGAAATAGTGCCCCTCGGGGCACAGGTCTCCACCAGGGCAGGTCAGGACAGTCCTGCAAACTTTGAAAGCCAATATTAGCAATTAGGATGGAATATAAAATATTGGACAGATCCGTCTTGAGCACATGACTATAGAGATACTGTGAAACGATTTGCAGACAGTATCTGGAGGAGTACTAGCAAAAAATGTGTTTACAAAAAGAGGTTCATTGTTTGCATCTAGGGAGTGTGTGCGAACTCGGTAGAATCTGCACCTGGCTCGCTGATAATAAACTATCTTTACAGCTTGGAAAAACTGAATCCATTCTCTTTGGATGAAATAGTAATCTCAGCAAGGCAGGCATCTTCTCGTGAAAAGATGAAATAACCTACCTAGGTTCCATCCTGTAGGCAAATCTTTCTGGTGATAAAATGGCCACCAACATAATCAAAAATGTCAACCAAAGAACAAGATTCCTGTACAGGATCACCTCACTGGTCAACAAAAACACCTTGAAGACCCTAACAGGAGCCCTTTTACAAGGTTTCTTCGATTATGCATGCACCTCGTGGTACCACAGCACCTCAAAGGCCCTTAAAACAAGGCTCCAGACTTGCCAAAAAACTTGTCCTCACTCCCCATTTTCAGAGGCTGCCAGGCTGGAATGGCTTAAGGTTGACGACTTACAATACCCTGCACTATAATTCAATTATGCTGCAAGGAGAAACATCTCTCACAGAAACATGCCGTTTAACAAGCTTAAAGCTAATTAGCCGGGGATGGTACTTACCCACAAATATAGATGTGAGCATTGTCTGTGTGGATCTGCCTCCAGAGTTCTTCCTTATTGTTTTTCAACAGGTGCTGCACGTACACCTTAAGTTTTGACAAAAGCAAAACAAAATGACCGTGTGCTACATTGCAGAGCCCTGGACATCGTCCCAACAGAAACACAATTACAAGAAGCCCCTAATTATATCTGTATAGAGAAGCCATCGTTCAGTAACGATAAGTAACGATCAGTAACGATTATTATATCCATATGTACCCACTTGATATTGATGTATTGATTTTATTTGATTGTATTACTGTTGCTATACGTTTTGACTTGTACAGCACATTGGTCGATGACAGTCGTTTTTCAATGTGCTTTATAAATAAAGTTTGATTTGATTTGATAATCAACATGTTTTTAACTCAACATTCCTTTGCAGGAAAGGTTGGCCAGTAGCGGTGTAACGATACATTTGAACAGCGATACGATGTATCACGATATATGGATGTTGGTTCATTATGGCAATACGATACAATGATTAAAAATCGATACAGTAACTATTTAGCAAATAAATGCACTCTGTGTGAAACATGTGGATAGTGCAGGTTTTCAAGGAAGATTTCATACGGATACAAATAAGTAAACACTGAGTGATTCTCTGGCAAATACATACAGTAGACATTATATTTTGAACACACAAACCCGTACCTTGACATGAACACAGAGAACACACACATTTATCGATAGACCAAGTGTAGCGATATTGAATGGAAAAGTAATTAAAACCCCTTTTTTTCTTTCTTAAAATTGTTGCCTTTTACATTTTGATGTTCTTCAATTCTTAAAATAGATTTGTGGATCGTTACACCTCCAGTAATACCTTCTGTTCTTGGTCTCTGGAGAAGGCCACACTAAGCTTGGTTAGAACTCCTTTTGTCTCTGCCTCCTCCAGCTCCTCCTGGTAGATGTAGTCCTCTTCCTTATGTCTGCAGCCAAAATACATCACCGTCTCTCCAACCACCTTTCCTGTAGTGGAGAAGATGAAAACCACAAGCAGACACACTGCTTACTGCACCTACTGTAGGAGGACATCGGCTGGGTATTGCACCTACTGTAGGAGGACTAGGTGGGTATTGCCAGCAACAACCTCACGATGCGATGTATGCGATTATGTGTTGATTTTTAATAATGCAGAGTCCTAGACCAGTGGTTCAGTTGTCCGGGGACCACCAGTGGTCCTTGAGGGGGTTCCAGGTGGTCCCTTGAGCTAAATGCAGCTAAATGATGGAGAGTTGGTAACCAAATGGACCCTTATAAGATGTTTAACTACAGGTCCATTTGGTTTAATTTTACGCTCTCAAGAGTTAAATAAATGATTCTATTGTTGTGCATTACTTAATTTACAAGTCTATACAATTTGAGGATGTAAAATAATTGTTATTTTGATCAACGTTTGCCCGTTATATCTCCTAATGGTACCAACATCAGTACAGCATGGAATGGTGGACAAAATCTTATCCAACGACAACAAATTATTCCTTTGTTTTGGGTCATCAAATGGTGGTCCGTGGCTCAAATGCCGGACTACCTAGGACTTGCCGATAATGATTACTGTGCCACTAAGGCATCCTTTAACTGTTAATTAAAAGTCTTCATTATGTGCACACATGGAAAGACCTTTAGTGATTAATATACTTTTGAGAACGTCATTTTGTTTCATACCCAACTGTCTCACGGTATATTATGTATTGTGTACCTGGTTGCTCTTTGAGCCATCCTCTCTCCTGGATGAAGCCCATGAAGGGGGCGATGCCGGTCCCGGGCCCGATCATGATCACGGGGTTGGTGGCCTTGAAGGGCAGGCGGAACTGGGACTTGCGGATGTACATGGGAACGGTGGCCTTGTGGCCGTTCTGGGCCACGGGCGTCTTGTTCTTCAGCCAGTTGGTGGCCACGCCCAGGTTGGAGCGTCCCGTCTTGGTCTCGTACTCTACCACCACGGCACAGATGTGGATGCTGTTGGGGTGAACCTACGAGAGGAAGGACCACAATGGAGAACTGAATAAACACACCTTTTACAAATTGATGGGAGCTTATTAACCCATTTAGGCCTGACCTCAAAAAACAAAAAAAAAATCTTCTAAATCCTCCAGTTTTCTGAAATAAATATTTATAGCAGACCTACATGCTCATAGCGCGCCACTCGGTGGCGCATTATGAGCATGTACAGGTTTGAGAACCACTGACTGGCATAAAAACAATAGATTTTTCAGAAAACTGTTCTCAATCTGGTCTCAAGTCTCAAAGAGGTGGTGTGTTCGGCGCTCACCTTGGAGGAGGATGCGATGGAGTAATAGCGAGACTGAAGCCGGGGCAGCAGTTCACACAGGTGGTCAACGGGGGGTCTGAGAGAGGGCAGATCTTCCAGGATGGCCAAGATGTTTCTACTGGAGTCCAACACCCAGTTCTGATACAACGCCTGAGGAGAAGAGAGACCGCTTTAAGGCACTTACAGACAAATATCTAATCATTTCTTCAACAGAGAAGAAATAAGTTGACTTTACAAAAAAACAACAAGAAAATATTATATGTTTCTCAAAAGGACTCAGAATATGAACATAAAAGTCCAAATTAATATCATCTTTCAAGGCATTTTGTGTTTTTCTTTTGATCATGTTAACCGAAACATTAACATCGAACTTATTTGGGCAGACCAGTGTAAAATGTATTTGCATAGATTTTCAATATCTAAAAAACATAAAGCTCTCCGTTAGACCTTGCCCTCGGGAGAGGAGGAAGCCATCTTGCGCATGTTCTCCTGGTCTTTGGGGTCTGAAGCGTACTGTGCCAGCTCATAGAGGACGTTTGTGCGAGGAGGGTGTGTGATGTCCAGGTAGTGAGTCAAAGCAGTCCGGTAAGTGGTTGGGCAAGGGAAAGGGTGCTTCTTGTTTGACTCCTCTGGAAAAGGCAAAACAAAAGCAAACAACTTGCATAAGCAACGGCACTTCGTTTTTTTTTAAGATTTTTTTTTTTTTGCGGCTTACGCCTTTTATTGATTTTTGAAGGGACAGACAGTAGGCTGACAGGAAACGGGAGAGAGATGGGGGGATGACATGCAGTAAAGGCCGTGTCGGGTCCGGGAGTCGAACCCGCGGCACACTGCGACTGGATTACCAGTCCGGTGCCCAGACCGTTACGCTACGGCCTGGGCCAAGCAACGGCACTTCTAATTAAATTAAAAAATGCTGCTGAAGCATTTGGCGAGTCTGTCCCTCAAAAGCTATAAACATTTACAAATGAAAAGTGCAATTTTGCTTGAAAGATTATCATTTGTATTATTTCCATTATATTATATTTCCATTAAGATTAAAGGGGCAAAGTCTATTGTTTTCTCAGTTATATCATTGCATCTACACAATCAATTTAAACAAGATACTACCGTCATGCTTAAAATTTCACTTATGTAAATAAGGGAACCCAAATAGCATCAAGACAAACCAAAGGAAACTGAATAATTAACTACGGTGTTTAGCGTTGTCATAAAGTCTCTAACACATGTGAAGGAAACTCATGTGAATAATTAACTACAGTGTTTAGCATTGTCATAAATTCTCTAACACATGTGAAGTGTGTAGTGACACAGCTGATTCTAGGCAAACTAATGAACGAACCGGTGAGTTGAGATAAGTCTGAGGGATAACATTATTGAGTCACAGTGCAGAGTCAATCAATGCCATACCATCAAGGTTGTTCAGAGAGATAACGGCATCAAGGTCTGCTTCAAGGACTTGGCCCAACCGATTCACCAAGGCTGCCTCGTTCGTAGGGAACACCGCAACGTGGTCACCGGACTCGTACCTGCACACAAGTAACGCAACCAACCATCAAACCTTCAAAAAATAATCAATCAATCACAGAAATGTTTTAGGGCAATAATTTAAATACTATTGATGACCAGTGGTGGGAAGCAACTACTGTAGTTCTTAAGCACAATTTTCAGGTAGTTTTAGTATGGACTTTTTAAAGTAGTACTTTAACCGTCAAGTATTGGTCCTCACTAATGTTCATGTTAAAAATACCACAATTGTTTTTCTACTCAGTCTGTGTCTCATATCTCTGTGGGCAGGCAGTTCAGAAACCTGTCCATCAGTGACATCATTGTTGGGCAGATTTGGTTTTAAACAAATATATTTAGATTTGTATTATCGTGAGAACGATGGCTTTCATTTTCATATTGCAAGTTTTCAGGAATAGAAAGCCTGTGTATTCTATTAGCTTGGATTCCCCATCGATGATGTCACTGCTGGACAGGTTTCTAAACTGCCCACAGCCCTTTAATACAGTACTTAAGTAAATATACTGTGGTGGGACACCACCAGTGGTGGAAAGGAACTGTCTTTTACTATGTTATCTGCAGAGGTCACCACTCACTAGCTGTTGTACACTAACAATTTCAGCTCTGACGGTTGTACAGTAACTCATGATCTAGTCCAGGGGTTTCAACCCTTTTCATATCAAGGCTCATTATTTATTCAGCATTTGAGCCACGGACCACCATTTGATGAGACTTTGCCTCTCAGACACAAAACTAAAGAATATTCTGTCGTCGTTGGATAAGATCTTGTCCACATTAATTCCATGCTGTATTGATGTTGGTAACATTAGGAGAGATAACAGGCAAACGTTGATCCAAATAACAATTATTCTACATTCTCTAGAACCAGATGGACCCCGTGAGGGTCCATCTGGTTTCATTTTACGCTCTCAAGAGTTAACCCATTCAGGACAGGAACGAGGAACCCCTTTTGGGGTATTCTTGTTGCCATCTACAGTATATAGCAACATTCGGCCAGCCCCAGTCCTAAATGGGTTTTAAAGATCTATAAGGTTCGATTTGGTTACCAACTCTCCATCATTTAGCTCGGGACCACCTGGAACCCCCTCAAGGACCACTGCTTGAAAACCACTGATCTAGTAGTAATAAGAATGTCACAGAGTACAGAACACATCATCATGTTTCTACTTGGTCTTACCTGATTTTGGAGCCCGTTATATCAATTTCGAGGTGCATAAGATGCCTGTTGCCACCTTTGTTGAGTTTGCGGTTTACAGTGACTGGGGCCAGGAAAGGATTCTTGGAATCATACGGTCTGTAATAAAAGAAACATGTGAAATGTCAGAAAATAACAAAAGGCCAGATTCAATGACCATACAATCTCTCTCTCTCTCTCTCTCTCTCTCGCCATTTCCATGTCAGTCTACTGAGCCTGTCAATAAAGGCCCGAAATCTTGCACCCAGTGCAAAGCGACACAAATACAGAACACAGGCGCCTTTGCAAGACAGTTTTCACAGTCCAAATGTGTTTTGTGCTCATGTGCATGCCCATGGGCGCATTGATCTAAAAATGTGTGTTTTGGTTCATACAAACCACACAGTATACTCTGCATCCTAATAAATAATCGGCACTTTGGCTAGCAGTGTGTGCAGCCTTAGCCTCTCTTGTCTTTTTAAGACTTGACTCTTCAGTTGTAAAACTGACCATCCTTAAAATCTGAGGCCTCATATTTTGTTAACTTCCTATAGACTATAGGAAATAGGTAAAGGGTTCTCACTGGCTGATCGATAATCAATATTCAAACCAATAATGTAGGAGAACAGGTGGTGAGTGTGTGTCTTGTGGTTCTTACGGTTTCTGGGTCTCGAAACTCTTCAAGCGGCCGATCTCTCCCGTGAACACTTTGTTCATGTTCATGTCGGTGTGCTCCTTCAACTCGTACTGACGGATGCTGTGGAGGCAGAAGGCTTGTGGTCATCATAAATTGCACACCGATATAGTCAAACTAATTTAACAAGGGGAAGGAGTGGTGATCTACAATGCATCCAGTCAATGAAAAGGGTTTCTATTTTAAAGTTGCAACCATATTTTAAAATAAAAATAAAGTGACATGATGGATAAGAACCTGGAATCATCTCCCGAAGCCTCGACTCCAAAGTGTTCGCACATGGCTGGCCAGAACTGCTCCCTCCATGAGATGAAGTCCTCTTCCAGGCTGAAAAAACAATCTGATTTAACCTTTACTTCAATTAAAAAATCAAAGGATCAAATGGCGCACACACACACACACACACACACACACACACACACACACAGTGTGTGACTCACTTTGCATCGTCGTCTCCCATGCCCAGGTCAAAGATTCTCTTAGCCCCTAGCTCTTCCAGTCTCGTGTCAACATATTTCCCCATGGCGTTGAAATGTTCATACGTTTTATTACCCAGGGCAAATACCTACACACAGAACGGGACACAAAAATTAACTGTCAGCCACTGCCAAGCAGTGCTATAGCCTCGACAACCTCACAGGCGTATGTAAAGCCTTAACGCATGTCATTTAGATTTATAATTTAGCATTTTATGTAGACGCAGCACTCTATAATGTATACTCATAGCCTCACAGATAATCTACTGTTAAGACAGATATTAGGTTCTTAGAAAGTCATCAAGAATCATAAGCAGGCTATGTATTTGATGCATTACCTTGTATTGTTCTTGCTTACTGTAAATCGCTCTGGATTAAGAGCGTCTGCTATGCCCAAATTGTTTTCTCTCGGCTTGATTATTAATGCAATGCTTTTTTCTGGCATGCTAAAGAAAACTGACAGATTTACAACTAGTTAAAATTAAACGTTGCAGCCAGAGTTTTAACTAAATCTTAAGATGAGAACATACAACTCCAGTTTTAGCTTCACTACATTGGCTCCCGGACGTTTTTAGGACTATCTTTTTTTTTACTTGTTTCTAAAGCTCTCAGTGGTCTGGCACCTTCCTACCTCTATGACTGTCTGTGCCTAAAGTGCATACAATGGCATATAAAAATTACACCCGTGTGAAGTGAGTGGTGCAACTCCGTGTGGGGTCCCCAGGGTGCCGACCCGGTTCCAGCGAGCCGCCCCGCGTCCGAAATGGTCGAGAAATGACAGAGTTACCGTGTGGGGGTCCCTCTACTGTACGGTACTGTAACACCCCAAATCATCATATATACTGTTACTGTGTGTGTGTGTGTGTGTGTGTGTGTGTGTGTGTGTTAGGCTGCACAACAGTGATAGCCTACTTGGTTGTGAAAACCAACCAAAAGCCATTTTCGTGCTCGGACACACCCAGGGACACAGCCAGCCAGCCAGGGACACACATAGCTATCTATAGGAGTGGTTGCACCACTCAAAAACCGCACGGTGAGGCAGCATTCTGCTTCTACGGCATAAACTCCCATTAAACCTATGACTGTAGATAGGTTTAAAGCCCATTTCTTCACTCTTGCTAATTTGGTGTCATTATTCATGCCTGATTCACTGCCGTTTTTGCCATGTTGTTTTATGCTTTTTGCTCTGTGAAGCACTTTAAGCTGCATTTAATGTCTTGAAAGGGGCTATACAAAATCAAGTTTATTATTATCATCATTAAACCAGTCCCTAACAGACAAACACAATCAGGATGGCAGATCAATTACGTTCCAAGCACTCATCAGATATGTTAACACGTTATCTCCCAGCCATCCAGGCCAGAGCTTGAAATCTACGTTATAAGCTTACAAGACGGGTCACTTCCGCCCGCCCCGGAAGTGATAGCCCTCCATATTTGAGGCGCATCGTCATTCTACTTTTTACGTTCTGGCACAGGTGGGGTGTGGAGTTTAAAACGGAATCCCGTGTTCTTGGCATACTTTGTGTTAAATTATGCTAGTCTGGCTAAGCAGATGAATTATGAGTATCCGTTGAATTTGATCATTATTTTTGATTTAAACATGAACAGAAAAACTGTTCATTGTGTACATTTACAGTTAAGCAATACTATGTGGCTAAATTATCACGCTAACGTTTGCATGCATGTTAAATTACAACCCCCACCGCAAACTGGAAGCAAATGAACTTCCTGTTCATTACTCAACTATGTACAGCAATGACATTTGTGGTCTTTCAAACAGTTGTTCGGTCATTGACTAATTAGAGCAGTCATTCCAATGCAACACAGACAATATAAATATAGGGGATGAAAGGCAAGAGGAAGGATGTGAGTGAGCCAGAGAATAAGCCCAGATTTCACATAGTCGGAAGTGAAAGTTCTTCACTCAAAATGAGGGCATGGCTAGAGAAAAACGCAACAAAATCAAGTCTATTCTTTTTTCCCCCACACATCCAAACCCTATAATACAGATCATGCAGGCTCATTTTACCATTGCACACAGACTTCTGATTCAGGGTGTTGTTATCCCCGTAATAAAAGACAGGCATGCCTTATTACACCACATGGGCTCAAATGCTCAACAGCAAGTCCCCGGTTCAATTACCGGCCAGCAAGTTACTCCCTTACTCTGCGTATTTCCCCATCTCTCTCCACATATACCTATCAAATAAAGGCTCAGCTAAAGTCTTCTCTTGTAGACTTGCCGTGTAGTTGAGTCCAGATAGGTCTTCATCGTCGTTCTCTTGTAGCCAGTCATAGAAGTCCTGGGCGTTGTCCGTGGGGTCTCCTTCGCCGTACGTGGCCACGCAGAATATGGCGATTGAGTTTTCAATCTCAGACATGCGGGATAACTCACCCTGGAGCATAGAAGGACATGAGGAAAGAATTAGCATCATAGGCAATATACACAGTTAAATCCTCATTGAGATTGGACCACAGAGAAATGACTTTTTTCCTCATGAAAGTATCATATTTTTTATCATGAGAAATTAATATTGCCGCCTTCACAGACTTCGCACGGGCAGATGCAAAGATACAAACATTCACAGCATAGTTGTCGCTTTGCATCACTGTTGCTCAACACGGTCGTTGACGCCATCAAGTGTGCATCTGCCATCGGAGCCACAGTTGTAGTTTTGTATCTTTGCATCTGAAAGTTGAACGCAGCTCAACTTCAATTTGTATCTTTGTATATTTTGTAGCAGCTACAAATGTCAGATTTGCTTTGTAGCTTCACGTCACTGGCTTCCATTGAAAATTAATTGTAGACTGTATCTTTGCATCTGCCCGTGTGAACGCAGCATATCAGAGGGGAAGCAGTTTCTACAAAAATAATCTGCCAGTCCACTAACAAACTTTGTTGCAGATTAATTAATGGTAATTACCTTTGTTGTGTAAGAATACTTTTAAGACTCATGTACTGTAAATCTGACTGCTACTGAAATGTTTGGTATTGGTAACAAAATGCATTTATGGTAACATCAAGTTTATGATTCGCAAGCACTGCAGTAATCCCCCCATGACAATATAAAACGTTCTCTGCGCGTTCCAGCCAAATGTCCATACAATGTTTATTTGAAGGAGAATTCCTCTAGTCTAGTATGACAATTATAATTCTTCCATAGATGTAAATTACCATGTCATATTCTTCTGGGTCGGCAGACATCCCCTTCATGCCGTAGCGCTGAGAATCTTTGGACAGTCTATTTGCAAACTCCTCCGCCGTGCCCGTTTGAGAACCGTAGAATACCACAATGTTCTTGCCCTGGCCAAGGTTAAAACAAACAGGTCGTCAGTGGGTCGTCCTTAACGTTCTCCAGCCAAACAAACATCCTCTCAACAACTCAACGCTAATGTGGCAAACATTAGCATTTCGTTCTTTATCCGGACCCGATAGTCTCCATGTGCAAGATTATAAGTGAAATTTTGATTAACCCATTTAATCATCATCATAACTCTTATTTAAACTCAGAGTACAATTGAGGGGCAGGCCCTACTGTACATTTTACAACAGCAATCTTAAATATACGAATCAGAAAACATAAAATACCAAAACTAAAGAACTATAAGAGATACAGAGAATTAATTAAAACAATTACAATGTTTGAGCAAAAGTGCTGGAAATCATTTCCCTGAATTGTCCCAAGGGACGGCAGTGTTTTAACACTAGGAAGTCTGAGCAGCCGTTCTGACCGAATTTGAAATTTCAACGTTTATTTTCTTAGCCCATGGAGTCCAGAGAAAGTTCCCCTTGCATGACTTTGTCTAAATATTCGGTTGAAATCATCTCTGTTTTTTTTTTCCATTTGAAACATTTTGTAAATATGATTTTAGGCATATATCTCTTACTCAGTCTGACTATAATCGGCCCAATCGACCGCCGTCACCCTTTCTCCCCCTCTCGTCTTTTGTTTGCGCTGCTTGATAATGGTGTTAATGGTGATTCCCCGACATTTACTTTTCACTTGATATCGTTTCGTAGAGAGCGCCTACACAACCGATTTATATACCAAATGAAAGCCCCAATTCCATAGTTTACATGGTATTTTGATTTTTTTTAAATGAGCAAAAAATGAGCGAGTTATGGTGGTTATGGTGGTAGGGGTGGAGGAAAAAAAAGAACACACAAAAGACAGCTGGAGACGGCATTGTTGTTGTTCAAGCCTGCATTCCATGTCCAACGAATTAAATCATATACGTTTGGCTGGTTAATTAACTTGGAATTTGTTTATTATTTTGATAAGATAATAGGAATATGAATACAATGATTATTATCATTGTTATTATTATTATTATTATTATTGAATGCTCGGTTAGACTCGACCCGACATTTACTTTCCATGAAGCGAGAACGCTTGCCGATGCGCGATACAAAATAAAAAGTGTTTGAATAATTCCAACCAGATAGACCTCCCGAACCGCTAAATGTTTTGTCAGTCAAAAGAACAGTTCTTTCTGCAAGCGACGTGGAACTTATGTAGGCATGCTGCTGTGGATTAATTTGTTCTGGCATATAGGCTCAATATCGCCAGCTCTTTGTCAGTCAAAAGAGTTCAGCCTCTGTCCGTCCTTCTTTATCTGTAAACTTTTTCTCTCTCTCTCCCTCTCAGGGAAGCATGCAAATGTTCATGAATTCAATAACTGCACGATGTTTTATAAACAGCAGCTGAGCTGGTGTTTCTCCTCAACATGCAGTGCATTTCACGTGTGGAGTTTATTTTTTGTATCACCAGGCTGCAGGCTTTCTATTTAGTGTCTATTTAGTGTGCAAGGCTTACATCCGGTAAGCCACTGTATGCGCTGAGTTCCATACACAACACATACACGAACCGTATCCTCTCCTCACCGGATGTTGAATTCACAGTGCTAACGGCCGTATTCTGAACGATGTTTTTTTATTAATTAAACTGATATAACAACATAACGTGGCTAATAATTGTTTATTTGGAATGTACTTTGGCTGGTAATTTAGGTAAATATAACGCGACTCACTTGTATAAGTAATTTACCGCGGACAGGCCGCATTTAATGCAATACATTGGCTTTAGTAATGTTGTTAGCTTATAATATTAGCAACTGTAAGCTAACGGCTGGAGGACTACGGACAATCCGGTCAATAACATCATTACACTTAAACATTAATACAATTATGTCATGTTTACATGCCTAGTCAAGCAGTCTGTACATCGCGTGGGGTGACATATATTAATTACATCGATAACACACAAGAAAAGACAAGTGATCTTGCTCTTTTGGAAGGAAAAAAACAACAACAGAAGGCAGCAACGCGACACTCTTCCATGGCTATGTTGCAATATAGTACTAACGGGCAACGGCAAAATATATATTTTTCACATGTATTATTAGTTTTATACATTTTAGGAGTGAAAACATGTGTTAAGAAACATATTATGATTTAATTCGTTGGAAATGGGATGCAGGCTTGAACAATGTCTTCTCCAGCTGGAGAGGGACGTGTGGGGGAGAGAGTGGCCAATCAAATCGCACCAAAAACACGGTCCCCCTGACCCCCAGCCGACTGAGTAGTAGTGATTTTTTTTCAGACTTCGTAGTGTTAAAGACTTCTGGAGCTCATTCCAACCAAAAGGAGCACCGACAGAGTGCTAGCTTTGTGTTAGCAAATGGAACCTTTAGACCTGGTGCTACCTATACGTTGTTTTACATTTAATGCCGGCTGCGCCCTCTGTATCACATACACCTCTGCGTCTAATTTCTTTTTTTTAATCTTTTTAGTAAGAATTTGAAGGTTAGGTTATGTTTTAGGAGGCGTTTTTAGAATGGCCTCAGGTCTAAATGGATTAAGCAAAACCGATCCAACCAGTCACTGAATATCTTGTATTCCCATAACAATTTATAAAAAACAAAAACAAAATCAAATAGCCCAACTCTGCCAATTGCCTTTACTTTCCCTTTTTTTTACCACCCATGAGTGAACAATTGAGAGCCTTGGGTAAAAACTCAGTTTTTCCTTGAACCTGAGGTCTATCAAAATCTTAATGCTCTTTTGAAACCTACAGTATTATATGCCTAGATGCAATATAGCTAAATCAGAAGGGAAGTCCATTTTATAGTTGGCATACTCATTCCCGCAGACTGAGGCATAAGGAATAAAGAATGTTAGTGTTTTAGGCTTGTGTCTGGAACCTCTCAACTGTGGGCACCAGTTTGTTTTGTTGCCAGAGGCCATGACTCAAACTATGAAAATGTTAACAAGATTTGAATGCTTTTGAAGTAGCACAGATATGAGTGACTAACCCCTTTTATGCAATATTATGATTACTCACCGTTTTTTTCATCTTCTCAATGAAACTAGTCTCTCTTGTGGTGGGTGCTCTGAAAAAAAAGAAAATATTTTTCTCAGTTCAAGACAATGATTGAACTAACTAGTTCGTTCAAACACAAGTCTTTTCAGAGTTTTCCAGTTCAGTGTGACTAAACTATAGTTTATTGCCCAATACAATGAATGGTGGGCATCATGTTCAGGCAGCACTTCAAACTTGAAAAGTAGTAGATGACAAAAATCCATTTGCCATCATGTTTTATTACTAGGATTCTGGTGATCCGTTTCTTCACACAGCTAATGTTTAAACATGTCAATGGGCTGTTGGGCTGATAATAGGCAGAAAGTATCCTTTATCTCCTAGGTAAACAATGGCTAGCGGAAGCCAGGGTGGTCATGTTTTGGTTTAGCAAGTACACTGAAAGGCTATAATGAAAGGCATAATGGAAGACAGTGACTGAATGTTCAAAATGGTGGAAGGGGGTTAATTTAACGGAGGGATTAAGGCACAACTATTTTATTGCTTTTTATTTATGTATACTACCATGTGTTGTCAATTGTTACAACCATTGTCTTTTTTTTTTTATTCCAATATTTCTCAATGGCCTGATTGTAGAGAATAAAGCTGTGTGTGTCACCAGTCATCTTTTTCTAATAGCTAGCAAACTTTGCTACAGAAGTTAAAAGTAATACTAATCAGGTCAAATATTAAATTGTGATGCCCCATACCATAAGAATAGAATACAACTGCAGAAACATCAAAAGCTACATTAATACTACATTAGAGGCAAATGTGTTAATGTGAGCAGGTTTAATGTCATGTCTTGAACCACATAATATTTAGGCGCAATTCAGTTTTTGTCTCACAAGTAATTAATGGATGGGCACAGATCAAACAACAAATGAAAACAAAAAAGGATGCCAGACAGCATCTATTTACCGGCCAAAATAGAAAGGCAATGCCGCTGTGCTGATTGTGGTAGGACAGACAACAAAAACAGCTATGGTTACAAAAATAGCTTGTTCACATTACCATATGGCAATAGGGCGCCAACATGGCTAAGTGAAATGTAAAGTCTACACACAGTAAAATCCAGATTTGTCTCTCTCATGCTCCCTCTCTCGCTCTGTCAAAATGCATGCAATACGCAACAATGACATCACGTGACTCATACTACTTAAAGATTGACCCTTTCCTCATTGGATTCCAAATTACTTTACTTCCTCATTTCTCGCCCATGTGAAGCTTGAGCAGAGTCTGCAGAAACTTGTTGCAGTTAGAAACGGATAATTGAACACAGGATTTTACTGTGTGAGGAGCATCCAAGTCATTTTTCATTTACCGCAACAACTGAAGAAAAAAATAACTAAATCTACAACACTAGGTTCTGGAGGAATAATTCCAGAAAGCTTGGACGTGGGGTGTGTAGACTGTAGACATGTGGAAATCTGTGCTGAACATGCCATAAAAATGGGGCCCTCGTGGTTAATAACGAACTGCACTCACAAGAGCAGCGTGAATTCCTGATAGAAATCTGAAACAAGCTTTTTTTTTGCCTCCAAGCCTCAGCATTCCATAAAGACTAAACAAGGACTGTTATCAATGAGCTCTGTCTGTCTTCCTGGCACTGGTGTGGAGGGTTCTGCTAACATAACGTCAACAGAGCAAATCTGTCAGGATGAGCCCAAGTAAAATTATTAAGTAATTATGCTCCACCTCCTAGGAGACTAACATATTGGAGTTTCAAAATAAGACATACAAATGTTGTTTAAAACCTCTCTTTTACTGAGGCAGAGAAAAAGACCAGATGTTTCAGCCATAGGCTATTTCGTCAGTGTTTCAGTCCGTTCTCGGACTCAGTAAAATACATTTAAAAAACGCATATGCCATTGTTGTAGCAGTGGAGTCAAAGGTTGCCGATCCCCCATAAGAAATTAAGAACCAATCTGAAAATAAGAGCCTTTAAGCATTTTCCCTATGATGATTGGGATATTCTCTACATTTCAGAAATGCCGTGTTGAAAATAGCCCCTCTACAAGCTCACAATGTAGTTTCGACAAACGTTTGGCTATTTTGCAGAATGTTGACCTATCGGAACATGACCAGAACAGGGTTGCTAGGTTTCGTTAAAGTGGTTAGAAAGACACCAATGGGAGCAAATGCAGTCTTGTTGTAATTTGAGGCCAGGCTTATTCAAACATTCATGACTACTCTGCAACTCTTGTCATGTGGGAACCCCACCAATAACAAAAGCTATGTGACCCATTTTGTGTCCCGACCCATTGTTTAAAAAGACCCCACAGAGCAACAGAGCTCCATTCATGACAAGTGACTTTGATGGAAATATGGATGAGAGTTTGCCAGCTAAAACAACCAATGATGATTACCAACTACGTCGCTGTATGGAAAGGTGCCGACAGTGATGAAAGAACGAAGCAGCAATAAAGAAGGAATATCATATTTGTATGGGATATCATGCTTCCTGGAACACTGTATGCTTTTCAAAATTAATATCTGATAACCTGCGGTAGAGGCAAATGAACTGCGGCAAGTACATGTTGCTAGTGCTGCACGATTCTTGCTCTAGATTTTCCTCCACAAGAATTGAGATCACGGTTCACACTCGATTCTCATGTTTTTCCATGAAAATATTTATCGTCTTTAGTCTGTAGTTGCTGAACATTACTACATTCAAAATGAGGCACCTGGAGCCAACTACTGTGGCTTTAAACAGACAACATTAAAGTGCTTGTCTTTGAACCTCTCTTATATCAAAAACATAAGAGTAACTAAAATGAATTGGACAGCAAACTGCACGATTCTTGCTCAAATTTTAGAAATGAGATCGCATAGGTGTCTGAATCTAGACTACATGTTGCCTTAGAAATAAACGAGGCACCACAGCAACTCAACACTGCTCTATGATGTCAATAAATGTCTCTCCCCCCCCCCCACCCCCCCCCCCCCCTTCCCAGAGTGCATCATACTTAGAGAGGCAGACAGTACAGGGCTTCACGTGGTGTGCTCAGAACCAAGTAGGAATTAAAAGATGTTACTGCCTCTATACCTCGTCTGTGAGTGAAAAAACTCGCCAGCTGGTTTCTACTGACCTTTCGGCAGCATCTCTCCTGTCCTGTGGCAAGGAAAAGACACAGCCCATGACACGGGCAGAGCCACCCCAGACTCAGCCCCTCTCACTCGCTCAGACTCAAGAGCAGGAAGACAATACTTCAGAGACACCACAGGACCCCAAAAAGTAAATAGTCCGTCAGTCCGGAGAGAGACAACAGAACTCCTTGGCTGCTTGGTCCAAAGCGCTGCCTGCCGTCACCTCGAAAGACGTGCCTTCAGAACGAACTCTGCCTTTCCTTCACTGAATCCGCCAGCTTCACAGAGGGGAGAACTACACCAAACACACACGGCAGGCAGCAGCCCCTGCTACAAGCCCTGTCAACGCCTGGGCAAGCTCCCGCAGACACAATGGTGGGAAACTGACTTTCCCATAAAAATGCAGCCGAGCTGCAGATCCGCACTTTTGAGTCGGACAAACGCAGACTGAAAACACCCGAGGGTTGAAAATGCCTTCCTCTTCATCCCCGCCCCTTTTCCTCTCCGATCTGAAAGGTGTTAGGAACACGAAGAAAGTCTCCCCGGTCCATTCTGAGGAGCTCTGCTTGGCAAGTTATCAGAGCAACTCCTCTGTGGACCCTTGAGGAAGTGGGGGGTTTTACTGAAGGGTCCCCCACCCCCATCCCACACTGGAGGAGAGAGGGGAATGTCATTACTATAGCAACCTCATTTATCATAAAGGGATTCCATTTGTGACATGGTCGTACCCCAATGGCAGAGCAGCTTTAGCTTGCTCACAGGAAGAAAAGAAAAAAAGAATGAAAAGAAAGAGTGGGAGAGAAGAAGACGAAGAAGAAGAAGAAGAAGAAGAAGAAGAAGAAGGGGGGAAAAATAAAGTAACTCGGGGCAAAGAAAGGGCTGCTTGTCTTGCCTCAACTTTCCACCTTTGGAGAAGGACTCACAAAAGACGCTTGCTTGGCTGGGTCCTCCTCACTCCCTCTCCAGGGAACTTTCTAAATGGGTTTGAGGCCAAAAACAAAAGCTTGCACAGGAAAGGACATGGAAGCCCACGCCCCCTTCATAACAACGTTAGGTAACCAATGCGCCGATCGAGGGGAGGGGAGTCTAGCTCAGTGTTATGCATTCCCTTCCTATATTCCCGCCCTCTTCCGACAAACCCCTCTCTTCCCAGAGCTGAACACGTTCTCCACGAGTCCGTCCGTCTCCCCCGCCCCTCCCCTTCCCAAGCCAATCTCCTCCTGTTTTCACACATGGTCAGGGTCTCCCCCTTTACACAGACTCCAGCGAGCGCTCAGCCTTGCAGGCAGCCCTCCCCAACAATGTCTCCATTCACACAGAGGACAGCAGCGAACGGGACTGTTCCCTTCCCAGACCATTGGCAAAAAGCCCAGCGCTCAAACAAATCAGAGCGCCTTGTGTTGTAGGCTGGGGAGGGACTTGGCTGTGAGTCTATTGAAATTTAATATCAACTGATAAGATAAGGGATGGTGAGCAGATCAGGGCCCTGTCCATCTGGGGGGTCTATGTGGGTAATTACTCAGATTTAGGGTAAATGCTGTCCACAAACGCAATTGACTTCACTCTAAGGGTTGAAAACAATACAAATACGGCATACATCTTAAATGTATTGCATGCAAAAACACAATAATAATAATAAATAATAATAATTAAATATCAGTGTGGATAACTATTAGCTATTGTTTTCATCCACCTTATCAATCCTTCCTTATTGATTCCAAATCATCCCACTGTTCACAATGAAAATGTGCTGCCGTTTAGTCCATCTAGTGTGTAAATGCCCACAGGTCAGCATGCTCTGCTCTCTGAGCCGCCCTCAGCCAGGAATCAAACCTTGCTTTCTGTGATCCCGTTAATTACATGAGCAAAGTTAATATCTTGTAGAAAGTAGGTAAACAAACATGACAACCTCTCCCTGAGTCTCCATGTGCCTCATACACCACATCCACATGCTTATCATATGTGATTATTTGTTTGTTGATACACCCAAAACTCACGTATTCTGTGAGAAATATTGTACAAATGCGCCAGGAAACGTGTGAAGATGTTTAGAATGTCTTATTGTTTGTCCAAAATCAACTACAATAGTGCCAAATCTCCAACAAAATGTTTTCAGTGCCCAACATTTGTCAAATCAAAATAAGACATTGGCATGTTCAATGATCCATCGCTCATTTTTTAATAAACATACAAATTCAAACTATTAATTATATTTTAGTTAAAAGCATTCAGAGCTAAATATAATTATGTCCCAGACCCTCTGAATATTTGCCGTTTCTGCCAATGTGGTCACAATTTGGCCAGGTGTTTAAACAATTAATTTACCCATGAGACATAATTTAATTTTCACTCACAAAAGTTATGTTTATCATCCATCACTGGCCAAAAACAACAGACGAGCGAGACACTGTAGTTAATTTAGGGTTTCCATTCATATATACAATATACGAATGAGGCTTTTATTGCGAATGCACTGAGCACTAACTATGAGACCCTGCAGATCGTGTCTGTCTGTGTGTCTGTGTCTGTCTGTCCCGCTGTGACACCGCCCGCCCGCCACCAGAGGGCGCAGCTGTAGCACACACACACAGCTGCGTTCGCGCAACTTACTTGTCTTTAATACCTATGTATACACACAAACCAAGTCTGTATACACAGTAGTACTACACAGTACACACCCATTCATGGATCTGATATGGGTCTTTACTTAGGAGCAGGTATGACAGGTTGCGCTCTCCCTTCTAATCTGACTCTGACCTCATTTCTTGGTGGTGTTTGGTTAGTGACCAAAGTAAAATTACAATAAAAAGACCACAATTACCAGTACATTCAAAGAAAAGGTTTTGTAAGCATCTGGCTAGCTCGTTTTCAACTTTGGCATGATTGTTCTGCAATGCTACATGTCTGTAAATGTTCATAATTTATTTTACATTATTAATCTGCTTGTATTGTTCAAGGAAGCATGTCGAATTTTACTTAATTAATTCCCTCTCTGACAATGAAAATAATCAACTACGATATTGCAGCAAAAACTGGTATCCCCAAAGTCAAATTCAAGTCAAAGTCGTACGATTTGTCACACACGTTATCGCAGTGAAATTTGTTCTCCGCATTTGACCCATCTCTTGGAGCGGTGACTGTGAGCCGCAGCCAGGGAGCGGTGAGCTGCAGCCGTGCCACGCTCGGTTATCATTTGATTAGCTGATTTGACCCCCACTCCAACCCTTTGATACCGAGTGCCAAGTAGGGAGGCATTGGGTACAATTTTTACAGTCTTTGGTATGACCCGGCAAGGGATCGAACCCCGACCTTTCAGGACATTCTAACCAATAGCCACAACAAGGCCACTGTCTGGTCAAGTGAATGTAAAGCTGACTTTTTTACAACATTTGAACTGTGTTTGTAAGATGAGCAGAGAGTATTCTGTGTCTCTGAATGTGTCTGACCTGTAAGGGGATAAGCTACAAGCTGTATGACTACAGTATATCACAGTCAACATGGATGGAGCAAATTCATTTATTTTATTTTGTGTTACAAATTAAATGTATTATTATTATTTTTATTTTATTTTTAGTAACCATTGGCAAACCCTTGGCTTGACATGAAGAATACACTTACGGCGTGTCGAGCCTCTTGAACTCAGGGATGGGGTCTGGTTTCTTGCGAGACATGTACCAATAGACGAGGAGGCCGATGATGAGGGTGAAGAGGAAGAGGTCCAGGTTACTGATGAGAGGCTCTTCCTCCTCAACCATGGGCTCTGGCGGAGTGGTGGCCTCGGGTTCGACATCCGCCATGGTTACACTCTGCCAGGGCAAAAAGGTAGAGATAGAGAACAACCACCAATCATTTAGACGAGTATATCAAGTAGAAAAGCAATAAGAAATGCAAAAAAAACTAGATGACGTGCCCCTCGGAGCACAGGTCTCCACCAGGGCAGGTCAGGTTGTGGCCTCCTGGTGGCGCTATAATAGGCCAATGTGAAAAGGGTGCCATTTCTTCTTAAGCCTTGGATAGCAATTGGATGATTTGAGACATTTTGTTCCAAAAATGTGTTTTGCACAATTCCACCTGTTGGTGGTGCTATAACAGGCCAATGTGAAAAGGGTGGGATATATTCCTCTGTCTAGTAGAAGTCTGTGAAAGATTTCACATAAATTGCATGCTGCATTCATGATTTGAGGCGTTTTCTTCCAAAAATGTGTTTTGCAACAAATCCACCTGTTGGTGTTTTTTTGCATTGAACAATTAAATAGTACAATTTGTATTTAAGTTTGATTTTAGGCTTCCTAATCGTAATCACAAATTGTACAGGGTGGGTATGACAAATAAAATGTCATTTCTAATATTCTTTTCTTTCCAAAAAATTTGCAGAAATGCTTGATCTACAAGCTCACAAGACGTCACAGTGTTGTCCGTTACTTGGTATATTGAAATGAAATGAACTAAAGTGACGTGAAAGCCAATTTAATGAGCTATTTCAGACAGATGTATATCAGACCATTTTTTTCTCAAAAACGCTAGAGGAACAACGTTTTTTTGTGAATGTGATAATGATGCACAACCTCTTGTAAAGCATTAGTATTCCACAATATTATCACCACGATACATTTTTGGTCATGCACTATACTGTACAGGCTATGCTGCAGCAGCTCATAAGAAAACAATTTTTAGTTCTCAGGTTACATTTTGACCTGGCAGTGATTAGGTGTGATCAGGTTTCTGATTAGTGATTAGGCCATTTGATTTCTGAATTTTGATCCAATCAAATCTTTGCTTCTGGGGCCTGGGGGTCCCTGGAACTAAATATTTTCAGATGGAGGTCAGCGCACAATACATATAATTCTAGGGGTTCTTGACATGAAATAGTTTGAGCACCACTGATTCTGGATTTTCAGAAATTTGTATAATCAGGTAACCCTAGTGTGGGAACAGTCAACAGTGTTGACTGTTGACAACAAGTTAGAAATTGAATAAACAACAAAGCACTAGGGCTTCACCCTAAATTTGCAGCTGCTAGCCCCAATTAACTGGAGTATTTAATTAAAAATTGTGTGTCATCAGATTGCTATGGACTGTGTACAGACGGCTGGCAAATTACAAAAACCCTGAATAAATGAGTGGAGAAATAAATGCATTGTGCTTAATTAACCACAGCATTTTACAATTAAGTAAACATTAATAACGTTCAGTGATTCCATTATGTGGGGGAAGGGTCATTGCTGTGCAAATCAATACAAGATGATAGGAGTTATATCCTATGATGATAACATTTATATCCTGACGGAAGTGGTCCCATCAAGGATGACATGCCTTATGGCCATTCACAGGGAAGGGGGGGGGGTGTCACTGAATGGTTTGATAATGTTTTGTTTCTTTGTCCGTGCATAAATGTATACAAAAGAGAGAAAATAATAATTGTGTACTGTATTTTTCCCTGCTCAAAATCCCCTTCTATGCTCAATAAAATAGAAATTTCAATAATGTTATGCTAGTTCAGTCATCAAATGAGATATCTATGGTAAAACCTGGCTTTCTCCACCACCATCATCATCATAACAGCAAATTAATCATCTCTTTTTAGAATGGTGTTCCATACCACCATTAGAAATACATAATACAGTTTAAAAAGGACTTGTCAGCACACCGATCTCAAGCTCCCATGCTCTTTATTAATAAACAAACAGGCACAACGTTTTCAACCATAATACATTTATGTATTAATAATGAGCATGGGTGCGGACTTCTAAACCATCCCTCCATTACCATTCTAGAGACTTGTAGAATCTATGCCAAGACTTCCTTATTTTTCCTTTAACTTGTCACCCATCTGTACAGTTGTCATACTTGTCAGCGGACAGGAAAACTGTATATCTCAACCTTTTTTTCCATCATAATTCTCAGGCGTATGCCACATATAGGATCTGGCCTGCCAGCGCATTGCGTGTTCGAGTCCCGTTCATGCGTGTCTCTCCCTCCCGCTTTCCTGTCCATCTTCACTTGTAATTAAATAAAAGGCAGAAAGAACAAAAACAAAAAAGAGCTACAGTATCCAGTGGCTTTTGAAGTGGTGCCATAGACCCTGAGATTGTTGAAACGTCTCATGTAAGTTCAATGAAATGACCCTACATTTGGAGATTAAACAGTTTAACTGGATTGGCTGTATCGTAGTCTATCAACCTCTCTTTATTGAACTGCAGCCATTCAGACCAGGGGTATTCAACGGATTGTGAACCAGGGACCACCTCCCTGACTTAGAATCAACCTGGGGACCACTGTTGTGTTGGGTGGGGACATGGGCTAAGATTTGTGCTTTTGTAACACTTGCTGCTATGCATCCCACTGTTTCTCAACCAATGGTCCATTGACTACTAATAATTTCCTAATAATAATGACTCAACCAGACAATCCAGTGCACTTCCCCCTCTTGAGATTGTAACTCCCTTTTTCTGTTTAATTTCTTGACCAACTTGTCAGTAAATGACTACATGGACAGTCATCATAGGTCACCAGAAAAAATAAATCAACAAATCCTACATTACTACGGTGGCAAATGCATGGTCAGGGACCACCTGTTGAAAACCCCTGATGTAGACTTATACAGAACAGCACAGAAGTTTTGGAATATGTATACATGATGTGACAAATTTCAAATTGTTATAATTCTTGAATTCAAAGCAATCCTATACTAAAGATACTCGTTAGACAAGTTTATATTAGCAGTGTCAAGTTCAACTGACAAAAATGAACACAAATTAAATGTTTGACATGTTTGTCAGTTTACACACCGTCAGTGTTGACATACATAATTGTCTCTATAAACATCCTTAAAGCGACACATTAGCTCACACACATTTACATGTCTTGTTTGTGTTGCAGAATGGTATCTATGCCAACTACTCTCTGTGGGGTAATTAGCATCCTTAACTGAACCAGCTGCAAGTTTGAGGTTCTGAGGTTGTGGTTAATCAAACTATTATCATTTAGTCAAATAGAAGTCATTATATTATTATTTTCGCATCAATTCATGAATTTCCTTGTGCGACAGTCACAATTCCAATAAAATAGCCTCATATCTAAAATACCTGAGTGCATAACTTACAGTGTCAGACTCATCAACATACTCATAGTCAAGTGTCATTGTTGACAAGGACAGCACTGTTACTCACTTACTATTCATTAATCTACTGATGGATTGAATGAAGTCTGCCATTTCCAACCAGCACTGCACATCATCGTGGCTTTTCTTTCATTAATAATGTATAATGTTTGTTACGTAAATATATTGACATATGCTTGTTCCAGACAAACGAAGCGAAACATGGGTACAATATCAAAAATCAAACGCATGTCATCATGGTGTCATTTTAACCAAAGACGTTTAAGGTTAAGTGAAATGTCAGTGTCACTCACCTATCTGCACTCTGCCCTCAATTAAGGTAGGTAACCTACAGTAGCCCCGTTTGGAACCTCTCCCTCCGCTATATTAAATTACGGCTTCCGAATGGACTCAATGGAGCTCAGCTATAGTAAGTTATTTGAGAGGCTATACAGTATAGAAGTAAACTGAACTTGTACCATTCGTGGGCCCTATGGCTGCATGGTTAAAGAATAATAAATGACACCTCCTGGCTCCTAAACAAAGCCTGGTAAACAAATATACCTGAAACAGATCCCAGACAGTGCACATGCAGTACCGCCGCGACGCGAAAGCTGGACAACAGTCTGAACTTCAAAGTATTGTGCAATAATCAGAAAATTGATACCGAGATAAGAAGACCGCTAATAGTACACTCTGCGTGTGTACTTTCTGGCTAACAACAACAATATTGAAGATCAGTGAAACAGTCCAGACAGTCGTATTGGAATTTTAGTAATGAATCACTCTAGTCACTGATTGATTAACTATGGTCATTTTGATGGATCGAGGAGGGGAAAAGGTAAACTTTCCATTAAATAAAAGTGTCCGTGGTGGCTTACCTTCCCTTGCTTCACTCTGACAAGCACAAGCTGTGCGTGCACAATGCGGAAGGAAACTTTACGCCATGCACGACCGATCCATCACGATTTTTACGAGGGGGGGTGTTTGTTTCACACTTCAGGAGTTCAATGTTAAAGCCAAACGCATGATGTAAGGAATATTCTCATGCCAAAATAGCAGGCGTGGCACATATTTATTTTTTAAATGGAAATGATTTAGATTAAAATAAAATAAAACAGCAGCACGGGGGATTTAATTGTGTTTATAACGGACGTACGTTTTTTTTACCCTCCCCCAACATGGTCTGATCTAAAATGCATTACCTAATGACGCTGCCTTGTGCCTTCCTTCGCGTGCCGTACTACCCACCGTATACGTGACGAGGAGCAATAATACACGAGTGGTAAAGTGCAGCGTGCCAGAGTTCATGCCATGGTTATGTAATCCCAGCCAACAGAACAGCCTGCCTTGTCTGCATGTTCCATGGTGACTCTGCAGTCACTATCTCTACACCTTCACTTATTATACCAAAGGGGGTTTCAACCCTTTGCATACCAAGGTCGATTAATTAAAGGCATTTGATCAGCCACGGACGGAACACCAAGTAAAGGATATGTCCACAATTCCATGTTGTATTGATGTTATTTGAGAGATAACAGGCAAACGTTGATCAAAATAACAATTCTTATATACATTCTTGTAAATTAATTTATTAAAGTAATCAGGGCCGGGCTAGACCAAAAGTCAGGGCCCTCATTGGGCTGCGCCAAGTGGCACAAACATTTGACCGAAATACCCCCAAACTATTTGGGCATTTTGGGGTATTCATTTTGTTTTCATTTTGCTGTAATTTTGGGGCACCTAGCCCCAAAAAGAGAGGCCGGCAGGCAGACAGACAGACAGACAGACAGACTATAGTCCCTGGCCTGAATGAATGCAGCCACTATAGTAGCCAGTACACGGAACACTGTCCCCTCCCCTCCCAGTGAGCTGTGGTGTCCCACAAGGAAGCATACTAGGGCCTTTACTGTTCCTAATTTATGTTAACGACATGACTTCAGCTTGTGACTGCAACTTGTTCCTGTTCGCAGATGACTCAGCACTGCTGGTCTCGGACAGGAACAAACTGCAGGTTGAAAAGACCCTCAGCTCTGAACTCGGTAGAATCTGCACCTGGCTCGCTGATAACAAACTATCCTTACACCTGGGAAAAACTGAATCCATCCTCTTCGGATCAAATAGTAAACTCAGCAAGGCAGATGGCTTCTTGGTTAGAGTGGGTGACAATATTATCACACGAAAAGATCAAATTACCTACCTAGGTTCCATCCTGGAGGCTAATCTTTCCGGTGATAAAATGGCCACCAACGTAATCAAAAAAGTCAATCAAAGAACAAGATTCCTTTACAGGATCTCCTCACTGGTCAGCAAAAACACCTTGAAGACCTTAACAGGAGCCCTCGTACAAGGTTTCTTTGACTATGCATCCACCTCTTGGTACCACAGCACCTCAAAGGCCCTTAAAACAAGGCTCCAGACCTCCCAAAACAAACTGGTCAGGCTCCTACTTGGCCTCACCCCCCGAACCCACCTCACCCCTGCCCACTTTGACAGGCTGGGATGGCTTAGGGTCGTCGACAGAGTACAGCATCTTGCAATGGGTCTGGTCCACAAGATTCGATACACCACCAAGATACCCATGTACCTGTCTAAATACTTCCTTAATGTAAACGAAGTCCACACCCACAACACCAGAGGGAGTGCAACAAACCATGTACAACCCAGATTCGGCACAAACAAGGGACTAAATTCTTTTCGCTCCTATGCCACCAAAATGTGGAACGCCCTACCAACAGTCATTAAGACATGTGAATCCCTTGACTCCTTCAAAACCGCTCTCAAAGGGCACCTACGGATGGCTGCAATTCGAAACTGGCCTCTGTAAAATCTGAATCCCCCCCACCCCCCCACCCCATTTCCCTCACTGTATATTGTATATTGTATATTTTCCCAGTGCTTGTATATTTTCCCTTTTTTGCTTCCCATATGATGAATTCCTGTTCTGTTCTACATAGAAATGTCTATTTGTATGTCTCTAAATGGTTGTATGTCTTTAAATGTTTTGATGAATTGAACAATGTGGACCCTGTTGTAAACAAGTGTAATGCTTAATTGGGTCGTCCACTCACAGTTGACAGTCTTTGTATTGAGTTTGTGCTTAAAATGTACTGTAAATTCTACAAACTGTTAATAAATATTTCAATCAATCAATCAATCAGTAGTGCAATAATGCAGTTTTACAGCAAAAGTAAGAGAGATGAGCAATAAAGAAAGAGTACAGCCATGCAGTTGCCAATTTTACAGCAAAATATTGGGGTTATTTTGGTGTAATTTTGGGGTACGTACGTTTTGGGGTAAATGTGGAACGCCCTACCAACAGCCATTAAGACATGCGAATCCCTTGACTCCTTCAAAACCGCTCTCAAAGGGCACCTACGGACGGCTGCAATTCGAAACTGGCCCCGTGAAATCTGAATCCCCCCCCACCGCCCACCCGTTTTTCCCCCTCACTGTATATGTTTCTTTTCCCTTTTTACCTCCTTTATGATGAATTACTGTTCTGTTCTTTGACTACCGGTATATAGAAGTGTCTATTTGTACGTCTCTAAATGTTTTGATGAATTGAACAAGGTGGACCCTCTTGCAAACAAGTGTAATGCTTAATTGGGTCGTCCACTCACAGTTAACAGTCTTTGTATTGAGTTTGTGCTTGAAATGTACTGTAATTCTGCAAACTGTTAATACATATTTCAATCAATCAATCAAAGTACCCAGCCCCAGAGACAGACAGACAGACAGACAGACAGACAGACAGACAGACAGACAGATGCATGACTTTAGGGCTTGCAGTGCGCACTGCAGACAGGGAATTGGCTCTCAATGTTTTAACCATAATACTAAATATACAACAACTAAACATAAATCTCACTTGAATTGAATTGCAAAACTCAAAAAAAAATGATGAAATTGTAATGAAGGCCCCCAGTGGGGGGTCCCCGGGCTGCAGCCCACCCTAGCCCAACGGTCTGAAAGTAATGCAGATGTTTACCAATAATTTAACTTAAAGATCTACAGTATAAGGATTAAGGGTCCATTTGGTTACCAACTCTCCATCATTTAGCATGGGGACCACCTGGAACCTCCTCAAGGACCACTAGTTGAAAACCACTCCTCCTCGAAACCCTGATCAAAGACTGTTTATGTTAATAGTGTCAAGGACGCAAGATAGATTTATTTTTTTCTTTTAGTTATTCTAACCCTATGGTCCTAACCTTCTGTCCCTCAGTCTGCAACTCTGCATGCATTCACTCACACTGTCACGCACACACACACACACCCATGCACGCACGCACACAGCCACGCACGCACACACCCTCAGTCTACAGTAGGATAAATGTCTTGGGATCACTTTTTATGTTTTATTGTACAACTTTACGAAGGTTTAATGCCAAGCCTGACCTTAGTGAAGGCATAGTCATATGATTGTCTTTCCATAATAAGAGTAGCTTTTTATATTTTGGGGACATTTTATTACTACACTGTATTTTCAGTATTTCCAAAAAGCACACAAACAGCCAACAATAGCAGAAGTTATGTAATCTTGAACCTAAAGCAATTAACATTTATAAATGTTTGCTGTAGTAAACGTGTTTCAAATGTGATTCAAATGCGTTTGAATCTGCATACACATTTTGTTGTTTTGTTGTCCCTGTCCTACTGTAATTCTTCCTCCACAGCCGGTAAACACTGAATGGGTACTTGAAATAAAAAGGTTTCCCTTCACAATTCGTGCTCAAACTTGAATCTCGATTTTGAGAATTGAGATTGCGATTCTCACACGATTCTCTTCATTTTTTTTAATGACATCAAAGTGCTTAATTGACTTGTAGCAAAAATGAATTGGACAGCCAACTAGTGCTGCACGATTCTGAGATCTCATAGGTGTCTTAATCTAGATTGCGATCTTTTTTTGATTAATTGTGCAGCACAAGGTCCCAGGTTCAATTCCCAGCCCTGGCAATGTTTTGAGGTGTCCCTGATCAAGGCACGTAACACCTCAGGTACTTCATACTTTTTTAAAGTGAGTGACACCCACAGGCACAACACTAGAGCCCACGATTTGGCATGGCCAGACTAATATAATTTGTCTGGTTTCCAGGCTACCAAATTGAGCACAAACATGGGAAAATATTCCTTCTACTACTCTGCCACCATAATGTGGAATACCCTGACATCATCCATTATTAGAGCAGTGGTTTTCAACGCTTTTCATGTCAAGGACCAATATTTATTCATCATTTGAGCCACGGACCACCATTTGATGACATTTAGCCTCTCAGACCCCACAATTCCATGCTGTATTCAATTCTACATTCTCTAATAGTGTAGACTAAATTAAGTATTAAACATAATGTAACACTTGAGAGAGTAAGGGTCCATTTGGTTTCTTTTTTTTTAAAGTACACAATTTTTCCTTTTTTAATAATTATTGTACCTCCGTGCCGCTTACAATTTTGACGACTACGAAGTATTCAAAGAAAATTCAGCAATCAGTTGCGTGAAGCTGAAAGCTAGGACTTCTAGCTGGACCTCCAGCCCCTGAATCACTAGTGAAACAAATTAACTCAGGCAGTGTCAGGGTACTGATCCCTGTGGGATCAAGTAGGTCTAATGTTTTTAAGGCATGGGGTTAACTCAAATCATGTGCAATGCTTGTGTGGTTAATGTAATACATTATATACGGTACAGATGCTTCTCAAAACATTTGACTATCGTGGTGAAAATATAATATATGCTAAAATAGATTCATTGCACATAAAGTGAATTATTTAAAACATTTTGTTTTAATCTTGATTATGGCATGCATCTCATGGAAATAAAAAAAATCCCATCTCAAAATATTAGAATATTTTATGAGACCGCTAAACAAACATTTATAATAAAGTAATGTTGACCATCTGAAAAGTATGTTAATTTATGCACTCAATACATGGTCTGGGTTACTTTTAAACAAATTATTTCATCAATGGGGCGTGGCATGGGGGTGATAGCAGCTTTAAACTCATTTTGTATTGTTGAGTGTCTCACACCTTCCTATCTTGACAATACAACCTAGATTATCTGTGAGGTTCAGGTCAGTTCAGGCCAGTTGAGTAATACCATGGTCATATACACCAATTACTTAATTAATTTTGGCACTGTGGGCAGGTTTTAAATATTTATGCACAATTAATCTAGAATATATGAAAGTTTCACTTTTCGAATTATATTACGGAAGAAAATGAACTTTTCCACGATATTCTCATCCTCATCAAGTAAAGCAGCCTTCTGCAAAAGGCTTCACTCTGCCCACCCTGTGGAAAGTGTTCTGTGCACTCATGTTAGATGATCATGTTTAGCTACTTATTTAATTATGAAAATTAAAAACCTGATTAATTCCTCCCTCTTTCTACGCCATGTCTATTGAGATTGCAGTAATAACTATTTGTACAATTTGTAGTGGTATTTTTATTTGCTGTGTGTGCCGTGTATGAATTTGATGAGTAAGTATAAGTAAGTAGTCTTGCAGAGCCATGAGGCCCACAGGGCCTGTTTCTGTAGTGTGAGGCAGCTTGATGTACAACTAAGTACACCCCCTGGACATGACGCTAGTAGGTCGCAGGGATTTACCCCCAATCCAACCCTTGATGCCGAGTACCAAGCAGGGAGGCACTGGTCCCATTTTTAGAGTCTTTGGTATCACCCGGCCAAGGATTGAACCCCCGACCTCCCAGTCAGAGCTCTGGTATTTGATGAGTACTGGGACGTAAACGGTAACTTATTGAGGGACACTATAAATTGCAATGAATGTGGCCTAAATTGTTAAATGCTGTGTCAATATGACCGCCTTACACTCGTACCCCGACTGAACCCGATTAGCTGTTACTAGCCTGCCTGTTTGCCTGGATGATGTTGTGAGCATGAGCTGGTTTATTTAGTAACTCCTATTTCATACAACAGAAAAAGGGAAAAAAACAGATCCATCAGTATCCATCCACTGCACATGGTGTGTACAAACAAATAAGGCAAGTCTGCAAAAGATAAAGTACACAATGAGCTTTGAGCTACCGTTCTGCTCTTTGTAGAAGCTGCCCACCTTCACAAGTGAATATTTTATTTCATATGAGATAAAAGGTGTCGTCAAACAAAGTATGATTTCTCATGATGCACTACCTTATTGGTTTATTTATGAGTTCTAATAACCGACAAATGCTTAAACTTAACCAGCAAAGATATTTATGGCAGAGTTAAAACAGCTGAGACAGAGAGAATTACATCCATACTAACATTAGGTGAACTATGAGAAAGTGATAAGCCTTGACCTGGGACAAAGTCATGACTCATGTGTGAATGACGTTTTGCTTAGTTTGGACATCCTGCTCCTCGTCACTGACTCTTTGGTTTCTCCTCACTTTTGTTCTTAACCTTGTGACGAACAACAGCAACAGTGGTGAAGAAGTTTCCCATGAACAGCATAAGGAAGCAGAGACCAGACACCAGAACCTGCAAAAAGTGTGTGTGTGTGTGTGTGTGTGTGTGTGTGTGTGTGTGTTGGGGTGGGGGGAGATACAATAGATTAAAACTGTGGTTCCCAAACTTTTCACTCCCATGACATAACAGAAATTAAGACATTCTCCCGGGACCCAAACTAGTGAAAATAACAGATACTGATCGGCTATTTTCACTACATCTTAAATATTTGTTCTGGAATTTTGATTTTTCCTTTCATTTGTTCACGACATTACTGGAAAAAAAACCTTTGGATTTTTTGGGAATGTTTTGAAATAATGATTAAAAACCTAATGTAGGAAACAAAAACTAAGGGGACCCATGACAATGTGTAACCTGGGTTCCAGCACGATTTGCAGCGATTCAGGCTGGAACCCAGGCTAGACAATGTGTCTGCGCGGCCGCAGACACATTGTCTTGGGGCGCAAGATTGCGCCCCATGGTCCCGACCCACTGTCACTGGGAAACAGTGGATTAAAAGTTACAGTGAATTTTCACCCATTATGTTTTCACTGTAATATTCTAGCACTGGTGAATGCATAGGGGAAATAAACAGTGAAAGACAGACCTGCCACTCTGGGCATTCTGGGAGTTGGGCCATTTTGTAGAGGGTCAGGCCAATGGAAAGTTGCCAGAACTGCAAGAAAAAACAAACAAAAAAAACCCACAATTGACCATAGAGAAGATGGTCAAAGACAGATGCTAGTGGAGAAACTTTATTTCTGGCCTATGCGCCAGCCGGCGTAATGGGGATAAGTAAGTACCAGTAATTCAATTGCTTTGATGTACAAATTAAACTTAAAACTTAATTAAAGCTCTGGGTCCTATATTCTATGCATGACAATGCATTATTATTCCCCACTGACATAGCACTTTCTAGGGAAGAAGCCATACAATAGTGATTCAACAGATTTGAATACATGACTTGACAGAAAGAGGAAAAAACAGCACGAGTAAAGCCGAGACTCATGACAGGACCACATCACATACTCACATGACAAAAAAACAGGAAGGGTAAAAGGAAAGTCAGCCCTCGCCACATCCAGGACTGAAATCCCTCTGAAAAACAAAATGAAAAGCAGCTGAATGTTCGTCCCAGAATAGAAATGGTAGGGTATACTATATTGTCTGAGGGACCCCGGCCTCAGGGCCCTACTAGGTCCGCTAGTATTTCCCTCTACACCAAATCTTTTCAGAAATAGATTTACAAGCTTGTGAGCATGTACGGTAGGGTTCTTGAGGTTACGTTTAAAGAAGAGGCTACAAAAGGAAGAGATTAAAACTCACTATTGTTCAATTTACATGAACAAAAGGAAAACAAATCAGTCTCTCAATTTGACAGTGTACACTGTACAGTACTCACCCACTGTCAGGTCCATGTTGTGTCTCTCTCCAAGGGCTCGTAGTCTGTACAGGCAGCCACTCTGATAATAACACTGCAGACACTGGACAAAACCTGTGTTTCAAAATAAAAACACATGAAAACCCTACTAAAAAAAACAACGCAAAGTGTGTATGCAAAGAGGCAACTGGAAGAAGAATGATCTTTTAAGACTTTATTTTGAGGATAGGCACATTAAAGCATTATTCCAATTGACTTTACTTTGGTACAAAGAGTAGGCAAGGAACTGGTTCCTGAAAATCTTGTATGAGGACCCATCAGGCCTAGGAGGGGAAAAAAATGTTTTAATCCTTAGATAGCATTTCCGTAGACTTAGATAGCATTTGATACAGACTTATAGCATGTTATGTAGACAGCACTATAATTGCATTGTATATAGTCATAGCACGCCATAGTACATGTATAGCATAGTAGTATACATGTATAGTTTATATGTATAGTTTCATTATAAAGATATTCCACTGTTACTTTCTTAGCTTATGCATGTTTCATGTTTCAATGCTTTTATGTGATGTATTCCCATGCTTTTTGTTCTTGCTTAATGTAAATCGCTCTGGATTAAGAGCGTCTGCTAAATGCCTAAATTGTAAATTGTAATTGTAATCCAGTAGCAAGCGTAAAATTCAAACAGTCTGCCATTGTTTTGTAATAAAAACACACTTAATACAGAGCATGACTCTTCAAGGGGTCTTCAACAATAGCTGAAGCAGGGGCTCTTAAACTTATTTCCTTTTTTAGAAAGCCTTCCAAACAACTTAATAGGAGGCTTTCAAAATCAGCTCCTCATATTGAGCCAATTGTCTCATGTATGCATGTCTGTTGACAGATTTGAAACTTGAAATATTAAGGCCTTTACGGGGACTGTGCATTAGTCCGACTTCCCCTTAGTTCCGACTACGGTGTGGCCGGTTAAGACTCACTCCATGGCCGGTTAAAGGCCTATTCATAGTCTGGATTTTCGGTGGTGAGGTGACCACCGCTCCGGTGGTGAGCGGACCACCGGAGCTGAAATAACGTTGAGCGGTGGTGAGTAAAAACAGAGAGAAGGGCTGGAGCGGTGGCGGTGGTTTGCTCTTCACCGCGGCTCGTGACGTCATGTTGTAGTTCGGTGGTCACCTAACCACCGAAAATCCAGACTATATATGAGCCTTAAGACTCACCCCGTGGCATCCACATGCGGTCATGGTTAGGAGTCGGACTAATGAGTGTCGGACCAGTGCCACGTTTTCCTATGGGTTGAACCATTATGTTTTAATGTCTTTCATTTTGTTGCGATGCTGGCTTCATAGATTTGTTTGACCGCACCGTGTGGTGTACACAGTGATGTGTAAATTAAACATATGTTTACAATACTTGTAGGCCTATAGTGAAAGTGAACTGCTTTTAATCTTACCATGTTAGCATTACTCCAGACAAAAAAGCTGAAATGTAGTGATGGGCGACCCACCAGCCTTTGATTCTATAAGACAAAACATGTCCCATTAAAATATAATATATTATTCTTTCTTACATTCTATGCATTTAACTGATGACAGTGCCAATAAAAATGGAAAACATACTGTACTGCAGTTAATGTACATGGAAAGCGTTTAGTGTAAGATGTAATGAACTGGTAGTTATGAACAATTGTCCCTTATACATGCAAAGTGCTTTAAGCGGATTTATTATACTTTGTCATACGACTGTCAATAGTTGCAGTTGAATTAGAATAGTGGTTGAGCTGACCTGGACCCATTGGTGATGAGGATGCTTTCTCGGATCGTCAGAGTGCAATAGTACCACACGAGGAGAAAATTTAGGATCGAATCAACAGACCTATCATTAGGAAACACAGTGACTGATAAGTATGGAGGAACTGTTAAGACATTAAAAGCATAATTGTATTATTCTTACCTGTAGCTCACAAAGAAATAGCATATGAATGAGACGAGAAGCAGTAGAATAGTGAGGCACAGCTTGAATTTCTCATATTCATCTTTGTAGGCAAATCTGAGGACGTACAAATTTCTATTAACCAAAGAAATTCTGATAAAATAAACAATGTTTTATGGAGCTTTTACCATTATGCCACTTACTTTGACGACTGGCTGAGAAGAGTTACATTTACATTTCCAAGGACAAGATTAAGATACAGCCTGTAATTTAAGATATTAGATTTAAGACAAAGGCCACATCACACTCAGTTAATAGAAGATTTTGCAAACTTAAGACAAAGCAAAACAAAACAATTCTTCGTGTCAGTCTTTCCAATGAATTTGAAATCAGCACCCATTATTCTTGCAGGGAAGGAAAGCCTCCATTTCAAAGAAAACATTCGGTCGTGTCTTCATGTTCTTCTTTATTTCTTCTACGGTTTTGGATTCTTCTTCGGCAAGCCCTTTACTGCATCTGCATTTTTAATGAAAGAGCACACACAGAGTATGTTGATAACAGAAAGGCCGATGTTATGGTGTGTGTGCGTTTCAGACACCTACGCCATCTTCACCAACGCAGACATATCCTGCAGTCTTCTGCGTTGACGTGCAATAGTTGAAGAGCAACTCTTCTGCAGCTTGGAGATTTCATCCAATTTCTGCAGATACACCCTGTGGCTCTCCTGGATAACAGAAATGTTAAGAGATTACCTGCAAATCCCAATCAATGTTTAGCTTACAGGGCATATTTCATTTGTAGGCATCATAACATGGCAACAGGAGTATATTATTAGTCAGAGAGTACAGAGTATTACAACAGTACACACACACACAGAGACTTGGTGGCACATTTATGGTAACTAAATATATTGCATCGTGGATTAGTCCTGACCTAGTCTGAACCCGGTTGCATTCTAAGCATACCAACCAAGTTCATATCATCTCAAAGTTAGCTGCATTTGATGTTATAGCATTTTGACAAGCAATTGTCATGTTGTCAAGACGTTCTGAAAATAAGATCAGATAAACCTTTATTGATTGAGTGTCATAGCAGAAAATCACACCCGTGTGAACTGAGTGGTGCAATTCCCCCCCACCCTTCTCTCTCTCTCTCTCTCATTAGCAGGCTGCAGCACCATCCCTCTCCATTTATGGCAAAACAGCGCCCCTACTGGTAGTCAGAGTCATATACTCGTGCTCATTAACCAACACAGTAGGTGAACACGGACATTGTTGTTCCTTGGAGTGGTTGCACCACTAAAAAATGTAAAGAGTGAAACACAGGTAGAGGTAAGAGTAGATCAGGGCCGGAGTTACCCTGCCAAGGGCCCCCGGGCTAGACAACATCTCAGGGCCCCCCTGGGATGCGCGGTGCGTTTGTCACACGGAAAAGCTGTGAGACTGGGGTATTTTGTTTTAATTTTGCTGTACTTTTGGGGTACCCAGCCCTCAGCCCCCCAACCCCCCCCAAGAGGCAGACAGACAGACTAGTCGCTGAATGAATGCAGCCACTAGTAGCCAGTAGTGCACTCATTTACAGCAAAAATATTCCACAATGTGCTCTATAAAAATCACAGTAAGAGAGATGAACAATAAAGTGTAAAGCCACTAATAGTGCACTAATGCAGTTGCCAGAATGCCAGTTTTACAGCAAAATATTGGGGGTATTTTGGGGTACCCAGCCCCCCAAAACAGAGAGACAGGTCGCTGTGCATGGCAGACTTTAGGGCTTTCCACAGCTACCACACAACACAGCATCATTCTGCAGTGCAGACAGCAGAGCAGAAGCAATGTTTTAACCATAATACTAAATATACAATAACTAAACGTGAATCTCACTTGAATTGGATTGCAATACTTTACAATTTAAAAATCATACTGTAAATATATTTACAGTATATGAGGGGGCTGGTCAAGATCCAAACCAAGATACAAAGTCATGGTCAGAGTAATAATTGTATATTTTGTCTGTGAGCCAGGAAAATAAATTCTGCAAACCACTCATATTTTTGTATCCTTCAGGACTTCTGTTTGGATGTATGGGTTGTCAAAGTGTTGCAACTCTAGATTGAACATATTTTAAAAAGAAATCTAGTGTTGCAACAGTTGCATCTAGCAGTCCTCAATGCTTTGTAATTGTTCCTGTTTCAAAGAATTCACATACCCTAGTTTGTTTAATGGTCTTGAAGTTGAACCTATCCTCCTTTAATAGTTTTATATTTCTGAACTACTAAACATTAGGTAACCAACAATAAAAACAGCATATTACTGCCTGTCTAATGAAACCATTCTTACCTGAAGGTCATGATACTCTTCTTCGACACTTTTCCATTCCTCCAGGATGTTTGCTAAACCTCCAGACATGTTTCCAATTCCTCAATTGAAAAAGCAATTTTATTTTATTTTCTCCAGTGTCAGGTCCAATAACTTGCCTATACTTCTTTGTAATGCTAGAACGGTTCTTAAAAACACTAGAGACAATCAGTGCTATGGTGAAATATCAGTTATCAGCTGGGTGGTTCCATTTTAGCCTAGCTACCAATGGTTTATGACTGAGTGACCTTTGTACAAATGTGTCTGATTTTGACAGACTTGGACACATTGTTCTGGCCTATAACTGCATCTGATGTTCTAGCTCATAGACTACGGTGAAAGCCGATCATAATCTTAATGTTACACAGATTAATCGTAAAAATGTAACATCATCACATCACCTTTGGCCTGTAGGCCTACCCCACACACACACACACACACAGTCACACACACACACACAGACACACACAGGTGAAGCCAAGACAACATTAGTTGTGGGTGTGTATCATTTAGGTATTCAGCTCTAGTCCGTGTAAACTCCTACAAATAAACCACACCTATATTTAATGTTATTATCACGTTCAGCTGTGTGTGTTTAGTTACCTGTCACAATGAACTCTGTTGCATATAGTTCCACTGCGTGTATAATAGCACACTCTAGTGGCACTATGGGAGTGGAACACTGGAACTAAATGCCTTTCGGGGGCCGGCTATCCTTTTGCAGTTTGCAGTTTGCAGTTAAATAATAATACGGCTATGCAGATTTACACTGACTAGAGTTTAGAGTCTGTCTGTTATTTAGTGTGAATAACAGTGAGACAGACAAGCAGGATGATGCCATAATGCCAAATCATGCCATTATTATTCTGTTCATTTTGTAATTGGCGCATGCGCACACCGGTTTGACAGTTTGTGCTGTCATCCGGCTGTCATGGAGGGCGCTGCATGGTGCAGCCGATGATGATCTACAAGCTCACAACGCGTCGTAGCGGAGAAGCGCGACCGCGTCGTGAGCTTGTGGATCGTCTCTTTTCGGTGCACTGGGCTCAGTGGGCTGCACCCGGCGCTTGCGCGTAGCTTGCTGGCGCTGCTGTGCGTCTGTCAATCTTATCAATATCAGTAACATTGATCTCATCTCATAAGCGAACCTGGACACTGTGATCTCATATGGAACCGAAAGTAAAACAAAAAAAGAAGTCTGAGGAGGACTCCTCGAGCAGACCTCTCAGGCTTCGCTCATTTCCTGTAGCCAGGTTAGCTCGCTAAACGTCAAATAATAGTTTGCTGCTGTACAGTAATTGTACATTAATTGCTAGCCTCTCTCTGCCTGGGTCGTTTTGAGTCAAGTTCAGGTAAGATATATTATAAGCTATATTATATATATATTATAATATAATATTAATTCATGGTGTTTCAAGACGTGATCGTGTGTTCCTTCATTTCACCTGTCATCGTCATGTCAGGATCCATAGAGTTATATTGTCACTGGTCAAGACAGCTGTAGCCTACTGTAGGTCAATCGTGGAGAATGATACTCGATCCATTTACTAGTGGTCACCATCATGTCCAGACAGTGTACTGTACCCGGTATATATAATGTTAAAGACCACTTCAATGTGACATCGTGAACAAACCCTTTCTTTCGCGTATAGTCTCCAGACCTGATTGACATACAGTAGCCTACTAGGACTCGGAGCTAAAGCCTATATTGCTTTTACTCCTTGAAACTGTATTTTGCCTGAATGCGTTATATTTTATATTTTCAATTGCTCTCATAACATTGTTTAATAATAATAATAATAATAATAATAATTAGTATTATTATCATCATCAGATTAAAGTCTTCATGTTATTGTTTTAACTTTCAAGGTTGGCAGTTTTTTGACCCCAGGGGTTAACTGGGGACAGGGAGGAACTCCTTATATGGTCAACTCAGCACACTCTATAGTAGGGAGGATTATCACAACAAAACAGAAAAATAAGTGATATTTGAATTAAGTGAAATCACTGAACAGTTTGCAGAATGGTACAGTTCAATGAAAGTACAGGTCAATACAAAATCTGCTAATAAGATAAAACCAGAAACTTGTCTTAGTCCTCCATTTTCAATTAATCAGAAGCACAATAATTGTATTGATTGTATTTGATGTTCTTTCTTATTTCCAGAGGTGGCCAGTGGATTAATTTACCACTTAACAGTTAATTGTTGACTGTTTGTTGTTTTTCAGTTAAATTCCAGATAGGGATAGGAATTATCGATTATAGCATTAATAGTTAATTGATAAGTTTTGATAAGCCTATCGATCGATTAGCCGTTAGTTGATAAGCGGCGTTTTTGTAAAAAAAAAATCTGAGAATCTTAATTTTGATCTAAATCTACTGCTCTAACATAAAAATCTACATTTTTCTGATATACAGAAATAATACAAAAGGCATATTATATTCCTTCATCAAATAGTCCGGCAGTCGAGGTGGACGGGTGGAAAATTTGGTATTATAGTATTTTTTACTGGCCTAAAATATTCTCTATATACTGTCTGTACATATATTCATGAATCCACTTGCTGACCGGCTGTCGGTATTGGGCAATTCTTTTTATAGGGGTTTCTTGTGACCCTACCATTAACATCCTATGGCAGGCAAAATGTCAAACTTTCCTTTTGCTTTAAGTAGCATGTAAACATGTGAAACTAGGGGGTTTTCATGATTCTGAATCCATTCCAAGCATTAGTTTTGCACAAAATACACTCCTTGGGCTAAAAACAGCCATAGCCACTTCCCCATAATGTTTGACATGTCACATGCTACTTAAAGCATAAGGAAAGTTTGACATTTTTGACAATTTTGCCTGCCATAGGATGTTAATAAAAATAAAAATAAAAGCCTAATACTAACAGCCGGTCCAGCAAGTGAATTCATGAATGTTTGTATATAGACAATATTTTAGGCCAATAAAAAAGACTACATACCAAATTTCCCACTTTAAACAAAAGAAGCCTGTCGGCTGCCGGCACTAAAATATTTATTTGACCATTGACGATACACGGCCAGGCAATGGCATCTTTGTATGTGCGAGCCGCTCCTCGGCCACACGCGCGCAGACAGCATTACATTCACAGAAAACCACCCAATGATGGAACCGCAACATTTTCGATTAATTTAACCGACTAATTTCTTAACGGTCGATTAATCAATGAACTATTAACATCCCTAATTCCAGATCATGTGTGCTGCGCTGTACGTGTTCTCCACGCTGACGGGCTATGTGCTCACCTCTGCCCTGCTGCTCAAATACCCTTCTCTTCTACACCGGAAGAAGCAAGCGGCGTTCCGCAGCAAGCATATTTCACACCGAGGAGGTCAGTTCGGCCGTATTAAATATTAAAACATTTAAAAGTTATGTTAAGACAGCATGTTAAAGGACAACTTTGGGGTTTTTTTTAAATCACGGTTCAGGGGGATGCCATACTGTGTGTCATAGGCTCAATCTTCAGTTTGTCACCTTCACATTCAGTAGATCATGTCATATTTTGGCCATTTGTAATTACCTGTGGTCCTATAGTAAATAATAATAAAAGGAAATCACAGTTTTGTAAAAAAAAAAAAAAAAACTTATTTAGTCACTTGTTTGAATGCCCCCGCCCCCTATCAAAACTGGCTAAAATCGCTAAAACTCATCGTTTACTTTCTATAATAACAACCTAAATCACGAACCTTGGTTGACAAAACCAAAGTTGTGGATTATGGGGAGATTAACGATTACTTTATTTCAAAAGGGGCAGGAGAAAATCTGGAGAACACCATGGCAGCTTTCAAGCAGTGAGTACAATCTTGTGTTTTACACTGTGTGAGGTCTGTGTGGTCATCAACAGGCGGGACAAGGTATTGCAGCACTTTCAAACGCTGTTTATTTAAGAGCAGTAATTAATAACAGCAGAAAATCATATATAAGAGGCAAACAGGTTGGAGAAACCCCACGTAGGTTTCTCCTAAATTATATTCCAATACAGTATTATCTGCTTCACAGGCGTCTCTTCCCGGCCTGGAGAGGGATGAGAATAGAATTAGCTTCAATTCAGTTTATACAGTCTTTCATAGCTCTTCTCCTCACTGGAGGGCTTGGGTTACTGATAAACGATACACAGTCTCTTATAGCTCTTCTCCTCCCTGGAGGGCTTCGGTTACTAATAAACGATATATAGTCTCTTATAGCTCTTCTCCTCACTGGAGGGCTTTGGTTAACAGACAAACGATATACAGTCTCTTGTAGCTCTTCTCCTCACTGGAGGGCTTTGGTTAACCGATAAGAGGTGACGTCGATGCCTTGCTTCGTGATGTCATCAGTCTTTATCTTTAACTGTAGCGGGGTTTAGCTCCAAAAGAGCGCAGCCTTCAAGCCGCTCCGGCGTCTATAATGAGCGCCTGTTTGCTAGACAGGCCTCAATGCAATGTCTCAGAATTATATAAAGAATAATAAGTTTCTTTCCGACCTTATTATCTGTAGTTTCCTCGTCCTCGTCGCTGTGGCGGGGTAGCCTCCTTCCTGCAGCGCGGTCCGTGGAAACTGGAATTCCTGTTCTGTATGCCAGACAGAACTCAATGTTATAGAAAGAATTATAGGCTTCTTCCTGACCTGGTTATCTGTAGTTCTCACATCGCCGTCGTTGGCGGGCTGGCTTTGTCCCGGAGCCCGATACATGAGAACTCGATCCTCCGTCCTGTATGCCTGACAGAACTCAATGTTATATAAAGAATTAATAGGTTTCCTTCCGACCTTATTATCTGTGGTTCTCACGTCGCCGTCGTTGGCGGGGCTGGCTTCGTCCCGGAGCCCGATACATGAGAACTCGAACTCAATGTTATAGAAAGAATTAATATGTTTCTTTCCGACCTTATTCTCTGTGGTTCTCACGTCGCCGTCGCTGGCGGGGCTGCCTTCCTCCCGCAGCCCGATACGTGAGAACCGGAACGCCTGTTCCTATATTTCCTTGATACAGTCCCGTGGATTCTGTCCCGCGGACATAACCCTGGACTGATCCTGTATGTCCTTCATCCAGTCCCGTGGATTGTGTCCCTCGGACATAATCCTAGACGGATCCTATAAAGCCTGTGACGAGAGGAGAGTGACAGTTTAAGACATGCAGAGCCATACACATGAGTGTGTGTGTTTGGTGGAAGTGTGTGTGTGTCTGCTTACCCCCCGACGGCGTGCTTGTGCGTGCCTCCTTGAGCGTGTGTGTGAACCAGCCGCTGCCAGACGCAGACTGATTCTGCCTTTTATATGACGTGTGTAGCCGCTAGCTGATTTGGGTGCGGTCCGTCAATCAGCTCAATCTGGCGGAGGAGGGCGTTCCTAACGGCCCGAGGCGTCTTCTGTCTGACAGCGTGCCTGGTTGCCCTGGCAACGCACTTACCATCGCGGGGGTCGCTCACCAGACCCCACAACTGCCTATGCATTAAGAAAGTATAGTTATAGACAGTTATGTGTACAGTATGTGTGTACGTATGGGTTTGTGTCAAGCATACAGTACAAATGCAGAATCTCTGATTACAGTATGGACTATGAACTATAACTCTTTACCTGATCTATGAACTGTAACTTATCACTTATTATCATCATCATTATTGCAGACAATTTCCTAGACGTCATCCAAGGTGGTGTGATCTTCTTATAGTTCTATGTTAATTTATTCCAATCATTGTTGGATTGAGTGTTTGTTCAGAAAAGGGGATATCTCTAGCTATTTACTAGAAAGAAAAAATACATTTTCAGGGAGAGATGCCAATTTTATTCAATTATGAGAAAGAACTGGCCTGGGCCGTGGCTCAGCGGTATTCCAAGTCTGGCAGTGTGCCGCGGGTTCGACTCTCAATCCCGACAGCCTTTACTGCATGTCACTCCCCCATCTCTCTCCCCCATTTCCTGTCAGCCTACTGTCTGTCCCTCTATAAAAAATATAAAATAAAGGCGAAAGCCGCAAAAAAAAGAAGAAGAATATGAGAGAACTCACGCAGGATACAGGATAAAGAAGTGAAATTGAAGTGATGAAACACAAATGTAAAATGAGCACTGAGCAGACAAAATTTCATCTATAAAGTTGAAGCTGATACCTGATATACTGACTCAAACACAAAATAATGTCTGTATATTAAAGAGCTGGAGAGACAGAAAGACCCCTGGCTGTTACTGAAGAGATGCTCTACACAGCAACGATTGGAATATAGAGCTTTTAACGTTTTACTTTTAACAAAACCAAAAAGTAACTTTAATACATTACATCCCCTGATGCTGTACCACAATGGAATGGAATCACAAAAATGTTGATACAAAGTGTGTGTGTGTGTGTGTGTGTGTGTGTGTGTGTGTGTGTGTGTGTGTGTGTGTGTGTGTGTGTGTGTGTGTGTGTGTGTGTGTGTGCGTGTGCGTGTGCGTGTGCGTGTGCGTGTGCGTGTGCGTGTGCGTGCATGCTGATTCATGCAGTGCAGTGGGTCTTGGCACAGAGATGCTAGAGTTGGACTGTCACCTGACCAAGGATGGACACGTGGTGGTGTCACATGACGCCAGCCTAACGAGGTCCACGGGCATCAGTTCCTACATCTCTGACGTGGCCTACGCTGTGAGTATAAGGAACCAAGAGTGTGTCCTACGACAGAGGTGGGCAACTTTGATGATGGAGAACAATAGCCGATCTACAAGCTCAAAATGCGTCGCACTGCGATGGGTTTTGAGCTTGTAGATCCTGATTATTATTATTTTTTAAATTTCAAATGCCTTTCAAAGGCCTTTAATTACAGTTATGGTAACTTTATGAACTAAATACAAATACATTGGACATAATAATACAATTTGTTTAAATAAGTCTAAACACAAACGAGTCACATGGAGGCCGATTTAGGTCAGGTTACTGCGTTCAGACTGAGGCGGATTTCCTGAAATCAGATTTGAAACCACCTCTGAATGTGGCTCAAGTTGCATTTGTAAAAATCGGATTCCACGTTTGTGCTTATTACTTATTTAAACAAATCAGATTCCAATCTGAATGTGGCACAGATCTGACTCAGGCTGGATTTGGCTGCCAGTGTACATGAGGCCTTAGTGTACATGAGGCCTTAGTGCACATGAGGCCTTAGTGTACATGAGGCCTTAGTGTACATGAGGCCTTAGTGCACATGAGGCCTTAGTGCACATGAGGCCTTAGTGTACATGAGGCCTTAGTGTACATGAGGCCTTAGTGCACATGAGGCCTTAGTGCACATGAGGCCTTAGTGTACATGAGGCCTTAGTGTACATGAGGCCTTAGTGCACATGAGGCCTTAGTGCACATGAGGCCTTAGTGCACATGAGGCCTTAGTGTACATGAGGCCTTAGTGTACATGAGGCCTTAGTGTACATGAGGCCTTAGTGCACATGAGGCCTTAGTGCACATGAGGCCTTAGTGCACATGAGGCCTTAGTGTACATGAGGCCTTAGTGCACATGAGGCCTTAGTGCACATGAGGCCTTAGTGCACATGAGGCCTTAGTGTACATGAGGCCTTAGTGCACATGAGGCCTTAGTGCACATGAGGCCTTAGTGTACATGAGGCCTTAGTGTACATGAGGCCTTAGTGTACATGAGGCCTTAGTGTACATGAGGCCTTAGTGCACATGAGGCCTTAGTGCACATGAGGCCTTAGTGTACATGAGGCCTTAGTGTACATGAGGCCTTAGTGCACATGAGGCCTTAGTGCACATGAGGCCTTAGTGTACATGAGGCCTTAGTGTACATGAGGCCTTAGTACTCTGCTTACATTGTTGTACTGTGTGCTGTTCACAGGAGCTGCCCCCTTACCTTTGCAAGCTGGGTGTAACTTTCCAGAGGGGTGAGAATACTAATGGCTATGCAGCCTGGCTCACAATAATAACATATAATACAAAGTGTTGTTGCCTACATCTTGATTTATGATGCATGCAAAAAAGTGTGAAACAGGCAGTCAGTAATGGGGAAACCGATTAAACTAGCTATATTTATCCTGCCAGATAAGTGATGTGAAATTATGTATGAGATTTTGAGTGTACGCAATGTTCATAAAATAATGACAGAGAAAGAAAACATTATGTTACCTGACTATAGCAATAGTAAAAACAATAATCATAATGTGAGTCACTATAACTTTGTATTTATGACATGTAACATGGAATGCACTTCCCATTTAATCAGAACTGCAGCCTCACTCCCAATCTTCCGCCGTAGTCTGATAACTCACCATTTCAGGCTCCATCATGGCCCGTAGCACTTACCCTAGCCCCTTAGATAGAACTTTATGTAGACTTAGATAGCATTTTATACAGACTTATAGCATGCTACGTACTGTAGACAGCACTAGAATTGCATTTTATGTAGTCATAGCACTTTATAGTATAGTATAGTATAGTATAGTATGTATAGTTTCATTATATAGATATTCCACTGTTACGTTCTTAGCTTACGCATGTTTCAACTACTTTTTATGTATGTGATGTATTGCCATGCTTTCTGTTCTTGCTTATTGTAAATCGCTCTGGATTAAGAGCGTCTGCTAAATGCCTACATTTTAAATTGTAACATTGTAATGTAATCCAGAAGAATTTGAGTAAAATGATGTAATTATTCTTTGTGTGACCTTGCCCCTGCAGAGTGTTATTGTGAGGGTGGAGAGGACAAACACATGCCTCTGCTGAGTGATGTGTTTGAGGCCTTCCCCAACACCCCTGTCAACATTGACATCAAGGTCAACAATGACACACTCATAAAGAAGGTGCGTGTGAGTGTGCGTGCGTGCGCTGTGTGTTCTCTCTCTCTCTCTCTCTCTCTCTCTCTCTCTCTCTCTCTGGTAGAAATAGATCAACAATACAAATGACTCCACAAAATCCACAGTCACCGCCAACAAATGCCCAGAACTACTTAATATTCAACAAACCAGACCAGAACTCCCACCACAGGACCCAGGGAATCAATTTATACCACTATTAACCACTACTATATTAATATATTAATAATATATTAATATATTAATTACAGCTTTATGTCCAAAAATCTGGACTAACCCTTAAAGTAACCTATACGCACAAGCTGTGATGCAGCAGGCTACATCTTGTGGTAGTGAGCGATAATGTTAAGTAACTAAAAAAAAGTTAAAATAGCCGATCTACAAGCTCACAACGTGTCGATGTAGATTGGCTATTTTAACTATTCAAAAATGTTTTTTCAAAATAGTAAAAAAAAAAGCAAATTAGTTTAGGGATAAGGGGTTTAGCATGGATGAAGATGGAGACCTACGTCTTGTGGTAGGGAGCGATAATGGCAAAGGAGTGGTGTCTGTAATGAAGCTGCTGTACTAAATAATATGTGCTGTGTATTTGCAGGTCTCTGACCTGGTCACTCAGTATAACCGAGAGCATCTGACTGTATGGGGAAATGTCAGCAACCAGGTTGTCAAGAAGTGTTACAAAGAGGTAAATGAATGTACTGTAATGTGTAATGTGCCCTTACCCATATAGCATTTTGGGGAGAGACGTTTCCCCATCCGTATCCTGTATCTGAACATGCATTTATTAGTAGCCGGTGGTTCTCAGACAAAAACAAAGAAAGAACCCAAATGGACCCATAGCGGTCCATTTGGTTCAACCCCTAAGCCTAGTGAACAAAACAGCGTTGGGAGAGAGTTGGCTCAGAACAAGGAAACTAGCGTGTAGCTGGCCTATTGGTATAGTATTCTGCAGCCACATACAGCCATGTTTGGTGACCAAGATTAGTCTATGTTTCACATAGTGAGGTGTTTAAACAGAGAGGTCACTCGTGGCTAACTTACGGGGGGCTACACTGGGGACGGAACGGAACCATACGCAGCTATAGGTGGCTGTACCGACAATTCGTCCGTCCTGCGGGGAGTTCCGTATTTACAGTTTTTCTCCTCTCAAGGCGAGGTGAAGGGCTGCGTAACCCCTGCGGACACATGGACAAATAGAGCCACAAAGATTCACAAGCAGAGCTTACGCACTTGAAGCACACCACAGCCGGGTTCCATTGATTGTAGTGGCAGAGTTGGTCAGCTGCTGTTTCAACCCTTGTTGTGTTACTGGGTTCATGGCTCTAATGTGTCTAACTTCATGGAAATTGGATAATATCATCTCACATTATGTGTGTGTGTGTGTGTGTGTGTGTGTGTGTGTGTGTGTGTGTGTGTGTGTGTGTGTGTGTGTGTGTGTGTGTGTGTGTGTGTGTGTGTGTGTGTGTGTGTGTGTGTGTGTGTGTGTGTGTGTGTGTGTGTGTGTGTGTGTGTGTGTGTGTGTGTGTGTGTGTGCGTGCGTGCGCGCGTTGTAGAATCCTCGTATCCCATTGTTGTTCAGCTTTACAAGAGTACTACAGCTATTAGGCCTCTTCTACACCGGCCTTCTACCCTTCGTCCCCCTCAAGGAGCAGTTTCTGGAGATCCCCATGCCTTCTATTTTCACCAAGTAAAGACACACTGTCCTCTTTTCATATGAAGCAAATATTATCATACAGTTTTCGCCTGGTCGTTTAAATCAATCCACACCTTTAAGATGCAACAATAATGTAACTTGACAAAGAACTAATTCTTTTAAATTTAAAATGACCTGTCTCAAGCAAGTTTCAAGTCTATCTATCATACTGACATGAATAGATAACCTTGGCTTCCAATCTAAAATGAACTACCACATGCTTTGCGATTTATTTTTACATACATTTCTAAGTGGTCCCTACTGTGCCTTTGAGAAAAACTATTGGATTTGGATGCTGAACTAATATTCCAGTATTTACAATAGCCTGTATATAGACTACGTCCCTACAAAGTACGGTAACTATGCAAAGCAACAAACTGATAGAAATGGCTTTACTGTTTGAACTGTAGCCAAATAGGTTATAGGTAGTAAGTGATATTTCACAAATTGTACTGTACCTGTATTTATGAGGTTATTGTCGCCGTATATCTTAGGGGAAAAAAAGTTGTTACTGAACTTCATGGTTCTAGACTAGTGTAATAGTGGGCTACAGTGGGTAACGCAACACTCCACCAAGGCTAATCGGGAGATTATGGGCTGTATGTAACTCGGCAAGTAGTCTGCATGTGAAAACAGTTGGATAAAGGTCAGGGACTGTGTTACAAGGAGACCCATAGACCCAGGGTCACTCACACACACACACACACACACACACACACACATACCCAACACTGATTATTATGTTATGTGTGGCAAGTTGGCAACCGAATATGGGTCACTCACTAGGCGTATTTCAAGAGGGGCTAAACATACACAACAGGAATAGCCTGGAATTTACCTCCAAGTAAATTGCTGTAGTGGACACAATACAATATTTAAATGCGTACTACTCCTTCAAGCTGATTTCATAAAACAATTAAATGATTACAACATGCCCAATTGCCCATATTAAAGTTCAAAAGGATAGTATGCACAGTACCAGACAGTGGATCACAAGGATCAGATAGCCGATTATGCATGCTGCACTTTTGATAAAGATTAACCAATTTTGTTGCACTTGAGTTGCACTTGTTGTTTGGAATAATTGCTTCATAACAACCAAGCATTTACATCTGCATTGGCGCTTGAGGTACAATCATGCTCTGTAAATCTGTAAATCCCTGCGACAACAACGTTTTCCTTTTCCATGTGGAGCGATTTTCCTACTGTAGTAATTTCCCTACTGTATGTGACAGATTGAAGGATCCTGAAGCGATGGGCAAGAGTCAGCGAATCATCATCTGGTTAGCAGATGGGTAAGACACACACAGACGCTCGCACACACACACACACACACACACACACACAGTCACGCACACACACACATACACACGCACACCTGGCATCCCCATTTTGGGCATATCATTATTGGTGTAAATTGTTAGCATTCCTTATTCCTCAGACCTCTGTAGCTGCACCATTACAGTGGGACATACCTAAGCCATATTACACAAGAGGGTGTGCTTTACCGTGATTATTGGCACGATAGTATTACTGCAGGAACGAGGCTTTAGTAGAGTTCCCGTAAGCAACGCCGAAGTGCCAATAATCTTGGTAAAGTACAGCCTCGAGTGTAATACTGTGATTATACAGTTACGGCAACCCAGTTTCATTGTAATTAAGTTATTCAATAGGAATCCATATTTGATGCCAGATTTAGCCAATACAACCCCAAGTCAAAGTCCTAGTGTTTGTCACGCACGTCAGGTGTGCTGATTTGAAGCACGGGCTACGTCAACTAATCAGATTCCTTCCTCGAAACGACCTGCTGTATAATCTACTGAACTCACTGCAGACTCCTTGCTAATTAATCTTTTTCAATTGCAGCCTGCTGATGAGGAAAGCTCTGTTTAACCATTTAACTGCCCGGGGAATCCAGGTAAGGCTGCTTTCATGACCTGTAGCCACCCTCACAATAATATAAAAACAAGATCAAGTATACGCGGCGAGTCGGACAAACACACCGTCGGAACAATGACCCGCCGCCCATAATGACACATGTTGCGTGTATCTCGTTTCAGGTATACATCTGGGTGCTGAACGACGAGGAGGACTTTCAGAGGGCATTTGACTTGGGAGCCACGGGGGTTATGACAGATTTCCCCACCAAGCTGAAAGACTTCCTAGAGAAGAATCCTATTTCTAAGCCTCAGTGACCTGCCAGTGCCAAACCAACCACCCCCTGGCCTTGACCTGCAATCCATTCTCCTGTGTGTCCACCTCACCACATGCATTCCAGCTAGGGTATTTCCGTTGGCCCCTTTTCCGCCAAAAATAACTTTGGTTCTAGAACTGGTTCTGTTATAGATTCTTGGAACCTTGGTGATTCACGGAACCGGCGACCATTTTTTTGGTTCCAGTTCTGAACCAACTTTTATGCTTCTGTCAGTGGAAACACTCTGAACTGGTTCAATATTAGGCAGGAAAAAAGAAACCGAACCGGTTCTACCCCGGTGGAAAATGGGCCAAAAGCAGTAGGGATCACCGCTGCCCACACCCCACTGTGCTTTTTTTTCTCTCGTGGAAACCTACCTACAGTATGGTGCAGCACTGGCAAAACAACATTCAGTATTTTGAAACCTATGAATTCCCCATATACTAGTTTACATGATCTGCTGCCTGTTTCATGTGATACGCAGGTAGCAGGGATTGAACCCCAGTCTCCCACATTCACCAGACCGACGCAACAGCCTGCCGTGCCAATAGGGCTGAGCCCGATTGACAGGGCTGTTGTGGGCCGGTGCCGGGTGCAGTATGTAGCTCAGACAAGTCATTGGTCCGACAAATGACAACCCACCTCATCTCCTAACCTAACCATAACCGCAAGCACAGGAGCAGACGCTAGTCCGACATGCAGATGAATGTCGGACTAATGCCCTGTCTGAAAAGCGTCCACCTCCCCCGGTGCCACAATCACCCCCCTAGTCTTTGGAGCGCGCCCTCACTCTTCACGCCGTGGACTGCCGCACACGTCGTCCCTCATGAACCTCACGTGAGAATCTCACGCTCCACGCCCTGCCGACTACGCCAGATTATATTGATTCGCAGGGAGTGGGGATTGAACCCCAGTCTCCCACTCGCCAGACCGACGCACAATCTGTGTTGATGGATTTGCTGTTGGCTGGTAGTATGCTCAGAGGAATGGACGCCCATCCCTCACCCGCACCAAACACTTGGTGTCCGTCCCACATGGACACAGCACGGTCACGCCTGGGGTGAGTGGGTCAGCTGGAATTCATTCATGCAATATAATGTAATAATACATGACCTTGTTCCACGGTACTGTTTTGACTAGTAAAGTGACGACAAGTGTAGACATTTTTATTGCCATTTCAAGATCACATGAGGATTATCAGATATGGTGTCTTGTATTTCATGTAGTGACTGATGCATGGCTTATTGTTGTTGTTATTGTACTGCCATGAAGATATTGTTTAAACGTTTTGTTGCCTTTAATTAAAAACGAATTCAATATCACAGGGCTGGTGGCTCACCTAAAGGCCTATATATTGTGGTGTTCACCTTATGAGGTGACCTTATGAGGTGACCACCGAAAAGGTGGTCACAACAAAACTGCCTCTATGCCGCATGTCATAACCTCTCCCTCCTTTCCTGTATCTCTCTCACCGTCACTATCAGAAATAAAGCCGAATTATCTCAATTTCTTTAAGTAATAAATCCAATATCAGTGTATTTTCGTCTTGAGTGTTATGACGATAGTATACTTTATAATATCACTTCCAATTCCTAGTCCAAACACCATGTGGAGAGGCGGCTACAACAGAGGCATATTTACTACTACAGTCAAGTAACATGTTAAGTAGCAAAGTCTACAGTTCTGTTTTGTTGAACGTACAGTATTGACAGTCTACAGTTCTGTTTTGTTGAACGTACAGTATTGACAGTCTACAGTTCTGTTTTGTTGAACGTACAGTATTGACAGTCTACAGTTCTGTTTTGTTGAACGTACAGTATTGACATTTTACTACTTGATGTATAATGATGATATACTTTTCCTGCCTTTAACCACTTGAACCCTTAGCATCACGATCGGTGATGGAAGGCTGCATTCCAGCCACACAGAGGCCCCTTTTCCACCAAATAAGAACTTTGCTTCTATAACCGGTTCCGTTCTAGATTATTGGAACCTCTGGTGCTTTCACAGAACCGGTGGGTTCCAGTTCCGAACCAACTTGTATGGTTCTGAACTGATTCATCTTCAGTGGAAACGCTCTGAACTGGTTCAATATTTAGGCAGGAAAAAAAATAACTGAAGCGGTTCGACCGCGGTGGAAAAGGGGCCTGAGAGAGTAGCTCCAGTGGGAGCCGGTATTATCTTTTTTTTTTAATGTTTGTTTCCGTTTTGTTCTAAATAAAAGCCCCTGGCCATTGTCCTGAGGGGGACTGCACTTGCCTGCCTGACTGGGTTTGGTCTTTCTTTGTGCATGCCACACTGTTCTTCCCACCAACCTCTTCCTGTTGCCTTTATATAGGCAGTAGGCCTATGTCGCACACACACACACACACACACACACACACAATGTGCGTAGTTGTGAGCAAAAGTTGTACATACGTTTGTAAAGAACATGCATGTCATGGCAGTTTTGACTTTCCAATAACTAATAATTTATTATGGGTGGATGGTGCTACCTTTTGGACATAGTGTTTGTTCAGTAACAGGAGTCTCCCTGTCTCTCCAGCTCTTTAATAAAACAGAAAATACATTTTCAGGTAGGTGACAAAATTTCAGCCAATCTTGAGAGAGTAGCCATTTATCAGCTTAATTTCTATAGTGTTCCAGTTCCAATTGTGTTTGCTCATTTATTTATGTCATCACTTACAATTCCACTTGTTTAATCTGTATCCTGACACCTGACTGTTCCCTATCCCGATTGGATAAAGTTGGTATGGCTGGAGAGACAACCATAGAGAGACAACATGGAGACTCCTGTCTTCTGTTACTGAACACAAGCATTCTATAGCAACTCGATCACAATAATAGAACTTAGTCTTTCAGTATACAAAATTGTCAGGAGGTGGCGCTGTTGACTGGATGGTTTTCTTTAGTAAACCGAGATGATAAACAGGCACGTTTTGTGTCATGGAAATGATCTACGCCGATGACAGCTTTTACCATTATAAATAAGCCACATTGCAGCATCTGACTGCATCTCTCTTTGTCTGAACTTGAACTTGACGCTGTGTCCATTGCGTGGTACGTGCTCTCTTGATCTTGTCTTACTGAAAAGCTTTTGGTAAACTCATAATATTTCTTTCAGGTATTTACTGTCTGGAGAGAGCTCTTAAAAAAAAGGGAAAAAAAGAAAAATCTAAGCCAACAGTTTGATTATTGGTCACTCGTGTCTACGCACGGCCAATAGGCTGAGTGTTGCTATGCCTTATCGCTTTGTTGGTTGGACTAGGCGCCTGTCAGTTATTCTTCTCTTCATCTAGTCGAGGTACAGTACAGTACAGTAACGGTGTGATTGTGAAACAACTCTGTTGGGTACTTACCTACCGCTGCTGCTGCTGCGCGCTGCCTGGGGCTGGCTGGCTGGCGCGTCAAAACATTACTGCATTTGTCTGCACGACTATATAGCCGAGGCTGGGGGGAGACTATACAGACAGGCTAGAGGAAATTTGCCACGAAAAAGGAATGCGAAAGAAGGAGGTTTAGCAGGGCGAATTTTGGGCATTACCGCGAGAAAGACCCTAGGAAGACTTTTTCTACGTGGCGACTATACATTTTTCTTCCCTTCAAAGGTAAATAGTGTTTTTCTCTCCAGTTTGTTTGCTCGCAACTTATTAGTGTATTGGTTGTTGTTATACTTAAATTGTATGACAGTGAAGCAAGCGTATATTCTTAAATAAATGCATGAACACAGCCTATTTATTTAGAGCCTATATTATGTATGTATTTATATATTATAGCCTACTTTTGTTTGGAGTTATAACATTTATGACTTGTGCTGCTAGAACAGTGCATGGTTTTCAACCAGTGGTCCGGGGACCACCACCAGTGGTCCTTGAGGGGGTTCCAAGTGCGGTCCCCAGCTAAATGAGTTGGTAACCAATTAAATGGTCCCTCATTATAGATCTTTAACTATTGGATCTTTAACCAAATGGAACCTTTTTCATTTTACGCTAAGAGTTAAATTATTGTTAAACATCTGCAAATTAGGCCTACTTATAATTTACAAGTCTACACACTTACAGGGGATGTAGAAGAATTGTTATTTTGAACGTGTGCCATGTTATCTCTCCCTAATGTTAACATCAATACAGCATGGAATTGTGGACAGTCAAAATCTTATCCAACAACAACATATATAGTCATATAGTCCACAACGGTGTTCCGTGGCTCAAATGCAGAATAAACAATGGTCCGTGATATGAAAAAGGGTTGAAAACCCCCCTGTGCTAGAATGATGATGCATGGTCATGGAGGTTGTTATTGTTGTGGATAGGATGGGGAGCTCTCTCTCTCTCTCTGCAGTGGAGGAGCTGTCTAGTGGGGCTATAATTAGGCTGCTGCACACGCGCACGCTGCGCCTGCATGTAGCCGTGCCCGTGCTTATGTCCTGTATGTGACTGTGTGTGTGTATGCGCCATCGACAGCTCCCTATCTAGGGGGGGGGGGGGGGGGGCGCAGTGAGTGAGGGTGCGTGCGTCAACAACGTCAACAACACCACAGCAATCAATCAATACATCAGCTAGTGTGAACAGACAGACAGTCATGTGCTCGTGAATGAACCAAACATCTGATCAGTGATCAATCATAACCTCTGACGTCGTCAGATGGTTTTCATGTTGTTTTCAAAGGCACTACACACTTCATTGGACATTGATTGATTGATTGATTGATTGATTGATTGATTGATTGATTGATTGATTGATTGATTGATTGATTGATTGATTGAACGAACATTGTATTAACAGTTTGTAGAATGGGTACAGTTCAAGGAAAGTACAAGTCAATACAAAATCTTTTAAGAAGATTACTTAAGGGTCCTCCATTTTCAATTCATCAGAACATTTAAACACAGCCTACAGGCAAAAAATAAATGAATCATTATAAAAAAGAAGAAGAAAAAAAGTGGGAAAACGTGTATAGAGTATAGAAAAACAAATGTCTACTGCCAGTAGAAAGTAGATGCGCGCCCAGTGTTTGGGTCCAGTGTTTGGGTCCAGGTAATGGCCTCAGGGCCAGGGTCTCCGAGGCTAGGCTATGGTCCAGGGCCAGGGTCTCCGAGGCTAGGCTATGGTCCAGGGCCAGGGTCTCCGAGGCTAGGCTATGGTCCAGGGCTATAGGGCAGGCACTGCATTGCTTAGCCGATGAGGGGAGGCATCCCCACCATCTGTGCTGCTGGTGGCTGTCACGCTGTGGTGGCTGACTGACTGTGTAGTTCTGCCCTAGAAAAGGTGAACCACTACTGCCTGACTGTGTGACCTGATTCGTCTTATAGCCACCACAGCACTTACATTTTTACTCAGAGTAAGAACCCACCCCCACCCCACACACACACACACACACACCCTCACTTGACTTCACTGCAGTCAGTGTGTCCATGATGTAGTTAGTTTATTGATCATGTGAGGGCTAGAGTCAATATGCAGTGACTGAGTTGGGGTAAGAGAGAGTTGTTGTGGGCCTTGAAAGATGATCTGTCCGTGGGGCCCCATGGTGGGGCCCCTCTCCGTCTCCACAGCACTTACGCAAACGAAGGCACTGCGACTCAACAGAAACTGCTACTACTACTAATCACTTTCTCTCTACCATCTTCCCTGACTGTCTCTCTCTATCTGGGTTGCTGATTAAGTATGTAAGCCTATATAAATGCTTTGGATTTATTTGTGCTGACTGCCATCCTAATCTCCCATCAAACTTCTATTCTGTACACATCAATTAAATGATAGGCAAATAGCCACAATAAGAAACATCACCAAAACAAGGCATTAAGGGACTCCCTTAAATGCCTTGTTTTTCCCTTAAAGGGAGACAAATGACAAAATGAGGAATGTATGTAGTGCATTTTTGGAATAGAGAATCATGCTGCCATTAAAGGCCTCTGCATCATGTACATCTGATATGGGGCAGAGTGAAGAGTATTTATGTACGGCCAATGATGTCATTCTTTTTCTTTCTGCTCCGTGCTGCTGACTGAGCAGAGCAGCGATTAAGTACCTGTACTGTACCGTTGATCTTCAGGGGGCTGCGACGGACACAAGATACTGTATGACAAAACATGACCACACAAGGAAAGGATGGAGGGAGCACACTCACTCTCTTCCTTTTCTCCCTTTACCTCTCTCTCCTTCCTCCCTCCCTCCCTCCTTCCCTCGCTCCTTATCAGTCATTCTGTTTTGTTTGCTTTCTCTTCCCCTTCCTGATTAATTGAAAATGGCAGACCCTTATGTAAACAAGTCTTAACAGTGCTTTTTCTGGTTTTATCCTCTTAGCAGATTCTGTATTGACCTGTAACTTCCCTTGAACTGTTACTGTACCCATTCTACAAAATTAAATTATTCAAACAATCAATTCTCCCCACCAACCACCCCCGCTTGCTCAACTCTCTCTATTCTCTTCCCTCCATCTCTTTCGCAGACTTCTCTTTCTTATGCTCTCTCCGTCATTGTCAAGCACAGCACCACTGTCCCCAGTAGCAGCAGCAGTAGCAGCAGCAGCCCTACCTTACATAATAAAGGTTGTTCATGGGATATACGAGGGGCCTGCCTGCGGGCTTGGTGAAGATTCTAGCACGTTAGCATTTTATGGTGACACACAGTACACTTAAATGACCTGCTGTAGACGCTGACAGACATGAAGGGTGACCGGAGTAGACAAAGCATCCATACAAGTCAAACAGGAGGCAGACAGCTGGATGGATGGACACACTAGAAGACATATATTGCACACACTCACGCACACACGCACGCACACACGCACATGCACATGCACATGCACATGCACATGCACGCACACACACACACACACACACACACACACACACACACACACAAACAAATGGAAGCAAATGGAATTATATCCATTGCGTTGTTGACTTCTGGACAAATGGCCGAAGAAGATATGCCTTATTTATGCTCTGTCGTGATACAACATCGTAGTGCACAAAAAAGTGCAGACCCAGAAGTTCACAACGCATCACAACTGCGACTACACACTGTAGCATGGCTATAGATTATGACAGAGATAGGCATGCAGATACTAGCGAATGGGAGAAAGCTGACACTTGTGTTGTGTGACTGATTGTCATGTCTGATAAACTGCCTCTGTCGACATCACTTGTGTCTGTACAGTCTTCTCTTTTGATCAAAGAGCGTCTTATTTCTCAATAGCATTGTCTCTGCATCAGCATTTCGTTACAAACAAACAGCTTGTCCTCTCTCCGAGCAGGCTGAGAACAAGCATTGTCTTGGATTTGAACAATCACCTAATTATTGTATTGTATTGTAAATGCTAATGTTGTCCAAGTGAGTTTAAATTACAATTATTCTGCAGAGATGACACTGACGTGATACTGACATGATACTTACCATGATACTGACCATGATACTGACCATGATACTGACCATGATACTGACATGATACTGACCATGATACTGACCATGATACTGACATGCTACTGACCATGATACTGACCATGATACTGACATGATACTGACCATGATACTGACCATGATACTGACCATGATACTGACATGATACTGACCATGATACTGACCATGATATTGACCATGATACTGACCATGCTACTGACCATGATACTGACCATGATACTTACCATGATACTGACCATGATACTGACCATGATACTGACCATGATACTGACCATGATACTGACATGATACTGACCATGATACTGACCATGATACTGACCATGATACTGACCATGCTACTGACCATGCTACTGACCATGTTACTGACCATGATACTGACCATGATGCTGACATGATACTGACAATGATACTGACCATGATACTGACATGATACTGACCATGATACTGACCATGCTACTGACCATGATACTGACTATGATATTGACCATGATACTGACTATGATATTGACCATGATACTGACCATGATACTGACCATGATACTGACAATGATACTGACCATGATACTGACATGATACTGACCATGATACTGACCATGCTACTGACCATGATACTGACCATGATATTGACCATGATACTGACATGATACTGACCATGATACTGACCATGATGCTGACATGATACTTACCTCTTATGAGACACAGACTCAGTAGAAAACAATGGTGTCATTTTACCATGATCATTAGTGAGGACCAATTATGTGAACATACGTTGAAAAGTGGTGAAGTGGTCATTTAACAGTATTTGGATGAGAATGACTAATCGCCAATAAAGAGAGGCTATATTAATTCACAATGTGATGCTGAAAATCAGAATGTAGATACCGGTAGATTAAAAATACAGACTTGTTGTCAGACATCCTTAGCAGACAAAGGTAATCAGAACTCCCATCGCTGCAGCTAAATGTAAATCCATTAGGGCCATATTTGTCTCAAGCAGTAAATCTGACTGACAGTAATAACTAACAACGGGTACTAAAATTCCACAGAGATTGTTCTTGTTCCACATTTCAAGTGCTTGCCTTGCCCTGGCCTTTCTGATGGAAAAGACAACTTCGGCCATGTCTTTCACCGTACGAATGAACTGGAATATGATAGTGTGCCATTGTATGTTTCTGGACTTTACTTTATCCTCAAATGTTGTTTCATAAAACATGAGGGGAAAGTTATCTAATGAAAAGAGAGAGTGTTGGTGTGTACTGTGTGTGCATGCGTACATGTGTGTGTGGCTGTGTACATGGCTGCATTTAAGGAGGTGTGTGTGTACGCAGTATGTGTACAGTATGTATCCATAGTGTGTCTGTATATGATACAAGGTGTATCCCAGGGGTCCTCAGTCAGTGACAACTGTACTGAGGACACTGTTGCCTGAGAGTCACAGTTGAGAAAACAAGGCCATGTCTTATTTATATCCCACACTACAGCCGTTCCCATTGGCACTGCAGCCTTTATCAGGCTTTTGTCCAACACTAAAAATGTACCTAGCCTATTCCATATTGGTCCTGGCTGTATAGCCACTGGGACACGCACACTATACAGTATACACCCTCATTCAGAGTTTTATTTTTATGTACTTATTTATGTAGTTCAGAGATGGCACAGTTCACAGACTGGGAAAGATCTGTGAGAAAACGGGGACAGCCCGCCATCATGAACCAGATTCAGTGTAGCATGTGCTTAGAAACTATACAGTACCTCATACTGAGGTTGTGTGTGTGTGTGTGTGTGTGTGTGTGTGTGTGTGTGTGTGTGTGTGTGTGTGTGTGTGTGTGTGTGTGTGTGTGTGTGTGTGTGTGTGTGTGTGTGTGTGTGTGTGAGGGTGTGTGTGTGTGTGTGTGACTGTGTGTGTGTGCGCGTGCGTGCATGTGTGCGTGCGATGAATGATTAATTGATTAATTACATGATCCAGTTTCCAGTACCAAAACTGGAACCATGGCTGAAATTGCATTAAACATATACTGTAAAACCATAGAGATTTGAAGTGGACTTGACTGGAGGGGCCCCAGAAGTATGTCGGCTCTCATGTAAAGTTAGTCAAAAGTAAAACATACACACTCTGCTGTTGGCTCCAGCCTCCATGCCTGCAGGCTGCCTGTGTTCCAGCCATGCAGGCCAGCTTGCTAATCTACTCAGTTACCGGGGCACCCCATCAGAAGTATTTTAAGGCCTGGGTTTATTTGGATATCAAGGACGGAGCCTGGCTGGATCCTCACAGTTGTGCTGCTAGGCTAAGTAGATTATCTCCCAAACTTCACAGAATGTGAGGTGGTGTTACTTGATAACCATGTGTACTGAAAGGCCTGAGTTAGTACAACATTACGACTGGCTAGTCTATTAGAACTTGAATGTGAGAGAATGGCATTATAAGTACAAGAAGCACACAAATCTGTCTCGACCAGAGAATTGCACAGTGTGCTTTCTTGTTAGCCTAAGCCTTAACCTTTTGGTGTCATAACAAGAATTCCTAAAATTAGAGATTTTGTTTTTTTGAAGGGACACCACACTCGATAATATAAGTCTATGACTGTCGTTATATCAACCTTTGCTGGAAACACAAAGCTTTAAACAAGGACAATGTCACATCCACCAAGGGTATAGCAGCTAAAAGCCATGAACTAAGGTGTTCACAAGACATTTAGTTTTACTGTTGGCTGGAGTCCACTTTTTAGTGCATCTTTGGTTGCATTTCCGATACGCACAGAAGACTGCTCAGTTTTATCACTGCTAATGGAACAATTGGCCGTACAAGCTTGGACATACAGTATAGGTTACAGAGTCTAGAGATAATGTTGAATAATGTAACCATGCTGGCTGTGGCTCAGGACTTAGAGCAGGTCGTCCAATGATCCGTGGGCCGGCGGTTCGAATCCCGGATGTTCCTGTCTGAACCCCACATTGCCTCCAATGAGTCGGTCGGTGTGAGCTCGCCACCATTGGTGTGTGAACGTGGGAAGTGAAGACACCGGCGTCGACTGTTCGCCTGCTTCACCTCCCAATGAATGAACCAAAGCGCTTTGAGCACTTGGAAAAGCCCTAAAACGATGCCATTATTTCCTCTAACCATTATCCCTCTTCCAACACCCCCTCCTTCTCTTCCCCAGGTGTGTGCCTCCCTCCCCGCCGGCCACCACGGCCCTCACCTGTGTGCTGCGGTGCTTCCCCTGCGAGCCCACCTGGGCCGGCAGCCCCTTCCTGCACCGCCCGCCGACCCCGCCCATGGTCAGGATGACGCGCTCCAAGACCTTCCAGGCCTACCTGCCCAGCTGCCACCGCACCTACAGCTGCATCCACTGCAGAGCGCACCTGGCCAACCACGACGAGCTCATCTCCAAGGTATAAGAAAACCCATTCTGACCTGAGATCAGATTCTAAAAAGGTCTTCTGAATCCTGACAGTTTTCTGAAAAAGCCATGTTTCTATGTCAGTCGTCAGTCATTTTTCAAAAATAGCAGACCTGCAAGCTCGTAGCGCGCCACTCGGTGGCGCGCTATGAGCTTGTAGATCTGCTATTTTTCCCTTGAGATGAACCATCTCATTTTCAAAGGGGTTTCCGCAAATTACAAAATACATTACATAAATACAAAAGATATTTTACAGACAATTTAACCAGACAAAACAAAACATACGAAGAAAAGAAAACAACTGCAACAAAATGACAATTGGCCGAAATGTATATATAGGGCTGAAGTGTTTGATGTTATGTATGTTTCGTAGGCCAAATAATAATCAAAGTAACTATTGTAGTGCCCAATTAAAGCCCTATAGTTCTGGCACTATATGGTTACTGGCGGTTAGGAGGTTGTTCAGACGTGTGTAGAAGAACTGAAGTCCAAAACGTTCCCATTCAGTTGGTATTAAATCATATTTATTCAAAGTCCAAAGCCCTATACTTCAGTCTAGAAATTAAATACAATGAAATAAACGTAAACTGACATTAACGCATACAGAGACCATCAGCCTAACAAACAGTTTAAAACAGTGTGCCTCTGCCTGTCAGCAACACCTGTGCTCAATCAGGGACTATAGGCTTAAATACCCTGGGTAACCATGGCAACTTTGGCCTCGCCCATGCCCTGCTGTGATGTCATCAATATATATACCATTTAAAATCAGTAGACATGTCTCTCAATTCAATTCAATTCAAAGGGCTTTATTGGCATGAGAAAACATACGTTTACATTGCCAAAGCAGAAAGAACAATACAACAATACAGCAATACAATCAAAGCGAAAATGATGTACATTTGAAGGTCAGAATCTTCAATAGATCAAATTCTATGTACCAAGGTCACTCGATGCAGGTATAGTGCAGGAATATACACAATGATTAGTCTTTAGGGTGGTTGTGTTCCATTTGATATCCTTCTCCTATCACAGCAACTCACAAATCTTGCTGCTGCGTTTGCACATTGTTGTACTTCGCCCAGCAGATATGGGAGTTTTTTGTCATTGGTCATGTTTTCAAAATCTCTGTGTGTCTCTCATGGCTCTTACAACTATAGTAACTCAAGTTTTTAAATAATTGCAGTGGAGTAAATGTACAATATCTTCCCTCTGAGATGTAGTGAAGTAGAAGAAGTAATAGTATTGGGGATTGGAAATACTCAAGTAAAGTACAGATACCTAACAAATGCACTTGAGTACAGTACTTATGTAAAAATGTTACTTCCCTCCAGTGCCCGCCACCGTGGCGGCGTGGCGTGGCGTGCATGTCTCCCATGACTCCACTCATCTCACCAGCAGCAGCAACGAGCGCTTCGGTTGCCCCTGGAAACAGAACGATATTTTTATTCTGGAAGCTAATCGTTACGCAACCTGGAAAGTGAAGCAGACAAGAGGTCTAGTGCTGTAGTCTGTAGTGTACACGGTGTTTGATGGCTTTGTAATTGAATCCATGCATGGTTGAGGTTGGGGCTTTTTTTGTGTCAACACATATACAGTATACTATAGTTGTTTTTCATGTCCACGATATTTCAGTTTAACCCATTTAGGATCTGAAAGAATACATATTCAAAGATTTGTGCCGCATTTTTACGATTTTTCAAAAATGGCAGACCTACAAGCTCGTAGCTTGTAGATCTGCTATTTTTCAATAGCTAAAGTATAACATAGTGCTTAGTTGAAATACCAAAAGAGGTTCCCGTCCAGAATGGGTTAAATTGCATATTTCAAAATTCTGGATACCTTTGTCTTACTTTACATTCAAGGGATAAAAGCAAAAGTGATCCATTAAATATACAAATAGAGAGTGAAAGTAAAAAAAAAATAAAGTAAGAAGAAGAAAGAGTGCACCTTTGTGCATATTATCAGATAGTTATGATATCATGTTATCAGCCACGCCATGAAAAATAAGATGAGTCCGCACAACAGCTGCTGCTCCGAAACGGTTTATGTGCAAAGTTCACGTTCACGTTATGGCCAACCAGGTGAAGATAATTATCTACCTACTCTTTCTGTTTTGTATGTGTCTACGGAGTTAACATTACTCTAATAGACCTCCATGTGTGGTTAGAATAATGAAATATGTCTTCCCTGTGTATGTTTGGTATCTCAAAAGGTCCAATCGAGGCCCAATCGAAATTACAGTGATATAGTGACATCACAATATCATCCCCTCCCCTAGCCCATGGTTAGGGGGGGGGGGTGGGCACTCCATCTTTAAGTAGTTACCAGTACCCATCATCACGTAGACACTGGGTACAACTACAGACTACGATGAGTCAAGTCAAGTTTATTTATATAAATATTTCACACGACAAGCGCAGACTCAATGTACTTCAATGAAATGCAATACATATAAGAATAAGAAAATACAAAATCAATAAAAAATAATAAACTGAGTTATTTCACAATCTAGCTGAAAGCTAGTGAAAATAGGTAGGAACAAAGACAATATGACAACAACTAACCTTACAGTAGATCAATTGTCAGAGAATTCCACAGAGTTGGACCATAATGATTAAAAGCACCATGCACCTGATTTAGAGTTTTCCTTTTTCCTTTTGAGACCTTAATTAGATTAAATAGATTAGAAAATCAATGAGAAGCACTTTAAAATCAATTCTTTGTTTCACTGGGAGCCAGTGAAGTGTCCTCTATCCTCTATAAAACAGGATCTAGTTTTATCCTCTCTTTAAAACTCTGGCAGCAGCAATCTGAACAAGCTGGAGTTTATGGAGCACCTGCTTTGTCAATCCATCATTCCAGATATTAAACCATTGCCTTTATTCTTTATTTGGATCCACATTAGCTTCCGCTGTGCCGCGGTTGCTATAATCTTCCACGGGGTCCACACGTTGCCTGAGAGAATGGATTGAGAGAGATAAGCCGGTTAGTGAACTGGATGATAGGCAGACTATCATATTATTCCATATGCAATCATTAAACATTTATTCAAATAATACAGTACACACTCTCTGTCAGAAGACATCGAAAAGGAAACTCAAATCAAAATGCAGTTGACTCAACAACTAATCTTACCATTTCTTGCAGTCTTCATTTTTAAATAAAGCTGTAGGTATGCACAATATATGCCAGTCCCAAAAAAGTGCATTGCTTGTGTTAAAACTGCATATTGCATCAATCAGTGATGCCATTATCACTGTACAGTAGTTGTGTATTATTGTGGAGTGCATTATTAGGAGGATACATTGACACAAGGGAATGATTTAAACTGGTTAGTTGTGGGTTTCAAATCAACATGTGGTTGTCTGTTGAAGCTAATGAACTGGAATTGCTGGAAGCATGATGGTATCTAATCTAATTATGTGTATAATTCTATTATATAATGTCCATTTTACTGTATTTGATGATGCTGTTTCTGATTATCATTAATTACACTTTATTTTCTCCTCTCCTCTCCTCTCCTCTCCTCTCCTCTCCTCTCCTCTCCTCTCCTCTCCTCTCCTCTCCTCTCCTCTCCTCTCCTCTCCTCTCCTCTCCCCTCCCCTCCCCCAATCTCCAGTCATTCCAGGGGAGCCAAGGGAGAGCTTACCTGTTCAACGCAGTGTGAGTATCTGTCTGGCATGCTTGTGTTTCCAATGACCCGTTAGTGAAAAGCGTGAGTCTGAATGAACCTCAGTCTAAAGCTTATATATTATATATATTCAGCGTGTGTCTGAATGACCCTCAGTCTAAAGCTTATATATTATATATATTCAGAGAGTGTGTCTGAATGACCCTCAGTCTAAAGCTTATATATTATATATATTCAGAGAGTGTGTCTGAATGACCCTCAGTCTAAAGCTTATATATATTATATATATTCAGCGTGTGTCTTAATGAACCTCATTCTGAAGCTTTGTCAGGGGAACACTCAAATGCACTGTATAGGAGTTGAATTCATATTATTATAATAGTGTAGCGGCCAGCTATGGCTGCAGCCAATAGGACCGTCTTGGGGGCGGGACTTACTGGGGAGTGATTGACGGGGGCTTTTGGGTACACTGTGTGTATAGTTGGGTTGAGAGAGCAAACCAGTCTAGGAGGAACTAGCCTGACCTAAGCAGAGACATTTCTGGTCTAGAGGGGCGGGTCGCGCCTCAGAAATGCGCGCACCCTGATTGGATCTCATCGATCTGTCCGTCACCCCCGGCCCCTCCTCTCCCCCCTAGTGCAGCGCTACGTCACATCATTTAGAGCGACGCCCACCCGGAAGGGTTGACTCCCACTTTTAGACTGGTTCAGCCCACGGCTTTTTCCAGGCTTTCATCTTTCGCGCAGACGAAATGAAAGCCTGGGTATCGAGGCTAAGGAGGAACAGACAAATGCTGTTGTTATACTGATGATTATTGAAGTAATAAAGAGGGATCTTTATCATTGGAACTATACGTCTCTGCCTCCAGTTCCTGGGATCGTTACAATACTATGCAGTCTGCTAAATATGACATATTACTTTGATGGCCACTGAATTGGTATTTAAGTATGCCTACTGTATGTAAAGGCACTGTAAAAGCATAATGCCCTGGAGTTCAGGCAAATCAAATGTGAAAATGAGCTGGCTGTAGGAATCTCTGTGCTGCCGCGTGGCCCTGTGCCCTGTCTGGGTCTGCCTGTAGTACCGTAGTTTGCACAATGCAAATGGTTGTGAGGCAGTCAGTCATTATGGCAAGGCCATACATGGAGCTGAACAAGTTGATGCTGAACCACTTGCATTGCTCTTTATTTACTTTACCTCTCTCTCTCCTCTCCTCCACTCACTGCATGCCCCACCCCTCCCTCTGTCCGTCTCTCTCTCTCTCTCTCTCTCTCTCTCTCTCTCTCTCTCTCCCCCTCCCTCCCTCCCTCTCTCTCTCTCTCTCTCTCTCTCTCTCTCTCCTCTCTCTCTCTCTCTCTCATCTCTCTCTCTCTCTCTCTCTCTCTCTCTCTCTCTCTCTCTCTCACTCTCTCTCTCTCGGCAGTGTGAATGTCGGGTGTGGCCCTGCAGAGGAGCGGGTTCTGCTCACAGGCCTGCATGCCGTGGCAGACATCTATTGTGAGAACTGCAAGACTACTCTCGGCTGGAAATACGTAAGCATGCTTGGCCAGAATCATCGGGAGTGTATACTTGTAAAAACATACACAAGTGCAGAAACTGCATCCACATTTAGTTGAGAGGGTGTGGGGGGGGGGGCTCTTATTATTATAGCACACCCTATTTGTTTTTAGACCCTAATTCAGCTTGAACCTATTTGAACCGTTCATAATGTGGATGTAGTGCTACGGCTGTAAAGTCTAGTAGGTATACCGGTAGGTAACTGTACTAGTGCAGTGCCCGTTCGGGCGTGGCCGCTATTTATTGGAATGTGTGTCCGGACCCACTTTTCTGCACCACAAAGGGAGGGTCTGGAAGGAGCACCGGGGATTGTCATTGGATGATACGGGCCATCAGTCAAGTCAGGTAGGAGTGTCCTCCGCTGTGTTCGTTGTAAGGGGGGGGGGGATTTACGATTCTCTGCCTATCGGAGTCGCTACTCGAACGGGGGGCCGAGTCGGTTCAAGCGAACTTCGCAACGTTCGACACGTTCGTCTCTCTCGCTTTAGCTTGCTCGTGGCGCATCTCGTGGCTCAAGTTCGCTTGAGACGAGCGTCACTCTGTCGCGGTCTAAAGCGAAGGTCCCTCACTTTGTGGGTGAAAGTCCCTCCCTCTGTGGTGCAAAGGAATGTGTTGGTTCCTGGAGAACCGTCCGATCAGTGATCGACTTAACATTAAAAAGTAAACAGTGCACTTCCTTGGGTCCTCAGAAATACCCCCGCAGTCATTCAGGTGAGTGCACAATGAACAGCAAGATGTGTGAACAGCAGACTGATAGATGAACAACACCTATGTTTTTTACAAGTTGAGGTTACAATGAAAAGACACAACTATTTATATATAAAAAAATTAAAAAAAGAAATGGTGCATTTATTATAGCGCCTTTATCCAAGGCGCTTTACAGAGATTGTGCATTACATTCACCCATTCACACACACATTCATACACCGATGGCAGCGGAAACCATGCAAGGCACCAACTAGCACATCAGGAGCAATTAGGGGTTCAGTGTCTTGCTCAAGGACACTTCGACAGTAACTCTGGGGGAGCCCGGGTTCGAACTGGCAACCTACGGTTACCATCCAGGCACTCTACCCTGAGCCACCGCCGCCGCCGCAGTACCGTAGTTTGCACAATGCAAATGGTTGTGAGGCAGTCAGTCATTCTGGCAAGGCCATACATGGAGCTGAACAAGTTGATGCTGAACACTTGCATTGCTCTTTCTTTACTTTACCTCTCTCTATACACACACACACACACCTATTACGATGAATTAAATACTTATTTTACATTGCCTAGTTGCCGTAACGACCAAGTGTAACCCATATTAGAGTTACCCTCCCATAGTGGCCAGACACGAACCTGCCGGTGCAAAATAAAAATAAAACCCAAAAAAAACAATTGCCCTCGGCGGACAGTGTGATATTAGCATATAGCCAAGCCAGGCTATATTAGAGTCGCGGCAGCTATCTGGACTCCAACGTTGTGATATTGAACGCCACCCGCCACGCGCTGCCGTGCATGTACTTAGTAGAGGTGGTATTTTAGGACTCGGAGTTTATTTGATCTGCACTAGGGGTCCTCGGATGGTCGCTGCCCCATATATCACTGCAGAGTATGTGCAGCTGTCACTGCCAGGTCCCATAAACATGGAGGTGAGAATATAACAGGGTCTTCTTGTGGCTCTGTCTCTGTCTGTATGCCAAACACACGCGCATACATACGTACATGGCTGCACACCCTCCCTCGTGCTGCTGACATACACTATGCAAACATTCCATTGACTTGCATTATTCCCCAGTAGCACCTTACCTTAACCTTAACCTCCACCCTAACATGTCTATCTATAAAAAAAAAAAAGTGTGTGATTCATAACCTCGATAAGACCTCACCCAAATCCTTCCCTTTAAAAATAACTCCCCTCTAATGCGGTCTGGCAAACAGGCCAAACAAAACAGAAGTATACCACACGAGATCGTTATAGTGCACAGCCATGTGGACATGTGGACATGCGCGTACGTACGTGCACATGTGCAGTACACAACCCACAGAGACACCAAATATGACTGAGTGGAGTGTGCAGCCGTTATTAATATCGGTTTTCAGGCCCCGGCTTGTTTTTCTGTCGTCAAAGTTCTGCGGAGAAGCTTGACCCACTGCCCTCCTCAAGCAACATATCTGATAACACGCTGAAAGTAGCTCAATACGACACCAGATAGAGAGGCTTCATCACAAAACATGAAGTAATTTACTGGATATATTCAGGTTCAAGGCATGTATTTATGCAGATCTGCTTGAGTACTATTGGTAATATGGAATACACTGCTTAGCTGTGTATTCTTTAAAGGACAACTTTAGTTTTTTCAACCAAGGTTCATGTTTTAGGTTGTTATTAGAGAAACTAAAAGGTGAGTGTTAATTTTCTTTCATTTGCTGCTTTCTTTCGTTTTGGGGATTTTAGCAGTTTTTGACAGGGGGGCGGGGGCATTCGAGCATGGGGCTAAATATGTATTTTTTCACAAAATATTATGGGGATTTATTATTTTATTATTTACTATAGTCCTAATAAACCCCAAGAAATTACATCTGGCCACAAAAGATCACAGGATCTATTGAATGTGACAAACTGACATATTGAGCCTATACACACACACAGTATAAGCCTTCCCCAGTAGGCTACCTTCACATTCAGTAGATCCTGTGATCTTCTGTGGCCAGATGTAATTTCCTGAGGTTTATTAGGACTATAGTAAATAATAAATAAATAAATCACCATCAAATTTGGTAAAGAAATACATATTTAGCCCCATGCTCAAATGCCCCCGCCCCCTGTCAAAAAGAGCTAAAATCCCTAAAACGAAAGAAAGCAGCAAATGAAATTAACACTCACCTTTTAGTTTCTCTAATAACAACCTAAAACATGAACCTTGGTTGAAAAAAACTAAAGTTGTCCTTTAACTGAAACAGGTTCAATACAATGTCTACGCATCCAGTGTTAATGTTTTCATAATACTTTTATTTAGTCTTAGTCCTATTTAGTCTTCTGGAAAAGCCAATTTTACGTGTTAGTCAACTAATTAACACTGCACGCCTCATCTACGCATCATACAGATAGATGTCTTTATCTTATCAATTATCTTATCTTATCTTATCACACACACACACACACACACACCCTCACACACACACACACACACACACACACACACACACACACACACACACACACACACACACACACACACACACACACACACACACACACACACACACACACACACACACACACAGAGCTGCAGTCAGTGCCCCCACAGGGCAGGGGAGTTCAGTGTTCCTACTGACAGTTTGAGGATCAAATGGAGTAGCGCTTTTTGATACTTTCCATTGGTGCAATATGTCCATAACAACACACAGACATAAAGGGTGTTCAGTAACATCGATTTTGTTCTAACTTCTGACCTCTCTATCCGTCTACAGGAGCATGCCTTCGAGAGCAGTCAGAAATACAAGGAGGGCAAGTTCATCATCGAACTGGCCCACATGATCAAGGACAACGGCTGGGACTGAGGGACGAGCGGAGTGACCACATGAAGCATGAAGGACAGCAGGCAGCGGACTGGCTGGCTGGACGGATGGATGGACGGATGGATAGACAGTCTGTTCGGGAAAAGGGGTGGGGGGGGGGGGGGGGGGTGGGAGGGAGCCGGGCATGGTGATGGCGGATGAGTGTGTGACTTTGGTATGGTTGATTTACCATTAACCTCTGTAAACCCCTACCCCCCCCCCCCCCTCACTCCCCTCTCCTGCCGCTGCTGATAACCACACACACACACACACACACACACACACACACACACACACACACACACAGCTGTATACAGAACAGACGGAGCACAGGCAGGCTGACACTTAGAAGATCATTGTATGAAACTAGCAGAGCTAGATGACCGTCCGTCCAGCAGTGGCAGAAGAAGACAAAACAACGAGAAGAAAGCCTTGTTGTATCTGCATTGTTATATTTTTTACTGCAGCAGTCATGATTTAATGATCGTAATTCAAACACCCGAAGCAATACAGTCAATGCTGGTCCTTTTTTTGTATAACAGGGGCAATTACTACTAACTGCTAACTTGACATTTTTAGTTGCAGAAGAGAAATGCCTTCCGAATGGAAATGTCGTCAGAGAGAGAGAGAGGGCCAGTGTCCTGGTTTGACAGGGTTCACTCACTGGCCCCGGTTTTAAACAGCTGACAGGCATTCCCAGGGCATCCCCCTGATGCCCTGGGAACAGCTTGAATGAGACGTACGCCCCGAGATGGTTAATGTCAAATCCAGCTGATCTGGGCCATGATGATGCCAGCTGGGTCAGTAAGGCTTGGCAGGAAGGCTCACAGGCATGCTGTCTGCCAGGCCAGGCTGGCCTGACCCTGACCCTGGGTGGGCTGGGATGGGATGGGGCAGGGGAGAGTGGAAGACCCTAATCCACTTCTGTGCTGCTTGCTTGCGTGGGGGTTTTACGGAGGCAGCTGGCCAGAGTAGTCTGCATGCACCAGGTCTTAGCAGCAGCTACGTAGCGACGAGGCTTAGTTAGAAGAGCCAGGGTGGTGGGATGACAGTGACAGGGATTCAAACAGACATCAGCTTGTCCTAAAAACCCTCTGAGGAATTTGACCTCGCTCGCAGCAGCAGTGAACTGAAGTGAAGTGAAGCAGCTACGAGGACCTTTGGGTTTTTTCCAGTTCATCCGTTCGTTGATGCGCAGTCACTGTACTGTAAGGTGAACCGTCGCTTTTCCTTCTGTGTACGTACGTCTAGTGCCGGTAATACAGCTCTGGGTCTACCTTTTGTCACTGGTTTGAATTACACGGCGTAAGCGTGTCTCAGGTGAACCACTTGGGCTGGGTTTCCCAAAAAGTGTCGTTCATCATAACGCAAGCTCTCCTCCTCCTCCTCCTCCTCCTGCCTATTTTAAGTGAATACACATACTATACAATATTATGCACAGTGGTGGAAAAGTATCAATACCGGAATTCAAAATGTACTCGGGTAACAGTTTAAAAGTATTTGAGTCAAAATGTACCAAAGTACTCATTATGTAGAATGTCCCATTTGAAGTTTTCAAATGTATGAAAACTCTTTTGAAAAAAATAGCCGATCTACAAGCTCACAAATTACAATGGGCATTTTGAAATGGCCAAAATGTATATAGGGCTGAAGTGAGCGATGTTTTGTACCGGTTATAATAATCCAAATCTACAAAGTAGTAACTGAAGCCGTCAAATAAATGTAGGCTAGTTGAGTAAAAGTACAACATTTGGATCTACCATAACCACCCATGACCAAAATTAGCATTTTAAAAACAAAATTTGAGACACCAGAGGGGTTTAATAACAAAATTAGACAATAGTAGGCCTATGGTCGAATATTACATCAAGACATTTAATTGCAACTTAGTTGCTATAACCCTGCAGCCCCGAACCCCCATCCCCCGCGAGCGATAAATCAAATCAACAGTTTGGATCTGGTCACATTTGAGGCAACACACTAGATAGATAGATAGATAGATAGATAGATAGATACACAGCGCTAGCCGAAAACACATTTTCCAAAAGGGAAAGGGACTGTAAACAGCCCTTAACACTTCACGCTCGTGTTGTTACATGGTCTCCTATTATAGTAACTTTCTTCAACTGCTTTAAAAGCTGCACACACAGTAAAATCATGAAAATGGTCCCATATATTACCAAACAACCCTTAAATTAAGGGTTGTTTGGTTACATTTGACCATGCACACTCTCAGAGTTACAATGGATACATTAACACTGAGGATCATACCGCCTAATTCGCGTGACGGTGCCGCTTGCCAGAAATATCAGATTTTTTGTTGAGTGAGCCCATTGTGTGGCCAATATAAACTAGGCGTTAGAGTTATTATGAGGGATAACACCAGAGAAGGCCAGACATCAACACATCCTCACTGGGCATTTAGTCTCGCGTAGCCAGACAACTATTCCACAAATCTCCAAATGCTATGTAGAGTCTGGAACTACAACTAGAGTCGAGTTCTTCGGCCGAGTAACGGAAGCTGTCTCTGCTGCTCAGACCGGAAAGATATGGAAATGTAGTGCCACTGGAAACACACCCGAGACGGGAGCATAGAGTCATAATACGAGCGGGAGATTCATTTTATTTTATGTATTAATTTTATTTGTTGCACGGATAGTTGAACACAGAAAAGTATCATGTAATTAACACCGACAAAACTAGTGAAAGAAGAAACAATGCCAAAAACGAACTAGCCATCTTTTAGCTTCAACAATCGACATGCTGTTTTGCTTCGAGTAGGACTTGTTTTGGCACCAAGTTAACATCATTGGAAAGAGCCTCTGTTCTCCAGACTGTATGACGGAAGCATTTGAAAATGACGAGAGGCAACAGTCTGGCCACGCGACACTTAGAGAAGGCCAGACCTCAGCACATTCACACTGGGCATTGGGGTTACACAGCCAGGTATTCTCCGTTGCTAGGAATGAAACCCGTTGCTCTGTGGGTCACTACAGTATGTGTCATGTTGTTATCAGCATTGCCCTTAAAGTTACTCAGTGTATTACAAGCTTAACTCCATATAATCTAACTAGAACCATGGGCCTGAACAGAATACAGTGGTCATTTATATTACATCTAGCGGAAGTTAGTATGAAGTGAATCTTCATGGTTCCCTCTGCAAAAAGGCTGTGGGATTGGATCTTTCCATTATTGCCGTACATAATCTCTGTCGAAAATGAAAGTTAGGCTAGTTAGGCCACAAACGAACTAGTAGACCTCAGTTGACCTCAAGGTCACCACAATGAATGCTAGTGTGTTCGACATGATGATGTGTAATGTTACTTGATGAAATAAGCTTAGAAATTCACAAGTGGGATATTCACTGATGTATTGTATTAACTGCAGACATTATTTCAGGCATAAAAACAAAACATAGACTTTGAGACAAAGTGCAAGAATGCTAACTCATTTTCGGAATTTAAGACTGCAAACTCTGGCAGGCAGCCCATAATCTCTTCTGTAACGACAGCACCTATAGGGTTCGGACACGGAACCGGTTCTATTTCAGACCCGGTTCTGAGATTGAAGAACCGGAATAGGTTCCATCGAATTTTGGAACCATTTCTGGAACCATTTTTTCATCACACTGTCAGAGCTGGTACTGGTACTGGTACTATGTGGACTTGATGTCTGCTATTACAATTAGAGTACTATCATACCAGTGGTTCTCAAACGTTTTCATTTCACTCTGAGAGGATAAAAATGGTTCCATTTGTACTCTCTCTGCGTTACAGTCCTGTAAGGATCCAATTGGAGTCCCCTATAGTAATCATTTAAGGGAAGTTTATCGGAGTGTTAAGAGGGAATCTCGTTAAGGAACCGGAATGGTTAAAATCCTAAAGGTTCCCATTCCCAACCACGTGCTCCGAAACCCTAGCCGTGTTGTGCAAGGACGCGCTGTGATTGGCCAGTAGCCACTTTGAGTGGCAGTCGGGGCAAATGCTCTCGCCAGAACATGACTTACTATTCTGTCCTCAGGTCGGGTCGCAACTCGCACGGCCCTCAGTCGGCTAAGCGAACTTTGCAACACTCGTGTCTCACGTGGCTCAAGTTCGCTTGAGACGGCGGTCTAGTCCATAGAGTCATATATTTAGGTCTAGTCCGCAGTTGTTGGAGAGGCTGAGAGGCTGAGAGGCTGAGAGGCTGAGAGGCGAGAGGCGAGAGGCACTTCTGCATTGGCCACAGAAGCGGGGCGTGGTTATAAGCACAACCCGGGTCGGATTTCGAATGTCGCTTCCCAACCCTACGCCTGACTGACGAGTTGGTCCAGGCCACCAATCAGAGCGTGTGAAAGTATGACCACGGCACAACCAAAGAACCCGCCCATCAACAATAAATTGACCAAACAAAAGATCTTTGTTTTTGCTTTGGGCAAAGTGTTCATGGGAGTTATTATTGTGAATAGCTGGAAGCCAAGTTTGTGGATAGCCTTTCTCTGTGATAAATATATATATATATTATATAATATATATATATGCATTATGATTTTGTAAATGGCAGATCTTAATATATGAATATATATTCTATTTACTGTATTCACCGTGAGTTACAATTTGTGTCAACCTCTGTGTTACAAACTGTAAATAGTGTCAATGTATTGTATTTTATTTACAATTTTGTCAGATGACGGATGCTCTGTCTCTCTCTCTTACTCTCTCTATCTCTCTCTCTCTCTCTCTCTCTGGTACCCCAGGTTGGCTGTATGTATGATACTTACTACTTTTTTACTGAAAAAATGTTTCAATTTTAATGTCTTTTGTAAAGGATGATGATGATGATGATGATGATGATGCGGACTATATCATTGGATCTTCAACAATTAAAATGCACCTTGATATCTACATTATGGAATGTGCCTTAATAGTTTCTTTTAACAGTAGGCCTCAGTCTTGTCTTATTAGTTTTGTTCACTGTGTGTGTGTGTGTGTGTGTGTGTGTGTGTGTGTGTGTGTGTGTGTGTGTGTGTGTGTGTGTGTGTGTGTGTGTGTGTGTGTGTATGTGTGTGTGTGTGTGTGTGTGTGTGTGGGGGGGGGGGGGGTAAAGACATGCAGTAAAGGCCGTCAGGATCGGGAGTGGAACCCCTTCGACACTAATTAGCCCCGCAGACCCCCATTTGTAAAGACGGCTCTAGCAGTGATTCTCGACCAGTTTAATTTCAAGATATGATATTATGATATTATGTCATGCATGGGACCCAAACTAGTGAAACTAGTAGAACTACAAAAGTAGTAACTAACGAGCTGTGCCTATTTACCGGCTGCACTCTCTGATCATAACCCAGTTAAATTATCATGGAAAATGGAGTCTGTACTCCCCTCCTCACCTCAATGGCGATTTAAATCATTTCTGCTGAAGGATCCCCAGTTCACTTCTTCTATGAACTCCCAAATTGAACAATTTCTTGTGGCTAATGTAAATTCAGCGCACGCTAATATATGGGAGGCTCTAAAGGCATACATGAGGGGGCATATTTTGTCATATAGTGCTCACAAAACAAAAGAAAAAAGACAAACCCTATTGAAGTTGGAAGAGGAGATAAGACAGATATTTTTAATTGATTATTGGAAGTTCATCTTGTCTACTGTCTCTGATATCATAGAGGTTGAAATACCACATGATCCAAGAATTTGGTTACTGGGTGACGTTACATTGATCAACACAAATTTCAACAAAGCATACTTTGTGTTACTCGCCAGTACAGCTGCGAAGAAAATCATCTTGGTTAATTGGAAATCTGAAAAATCACCTTCACAGAGACACTGGCTGAATGAGCTTTCATCATACTGTACCCCTGAAAAGATACTGTACAATGTAAGAAGAAGGCCTGCTACTTTTGAAAAAAATTGGGGCAGGTTCTTTGAGGTTCTACCTTCAATATCTCCTCTGGGTTGATTTAGTTTTAGTTTTTATTTATTTATATTGTTATTTTCATGTATTTATCCGAGTTGTTGCTGTCAAGAGGTGTTGTGTACAATACAGAGCAATGAGAGCTGTGTAGTTTTCCTTTCTGGGGTTGGGGTGGGGGGTGGGTGGGGGGGGTTTGTTTTTACTGTTTTTTGTCTTTTCTTTTTTGAGTTTGTCTTGTCTTGTTTTAAAAAAAAAAGAAAGAAATCATGATTCTGTAACTCATTGTGGTAAATATCTGCATTATCAATAAATACATCTTAAAAAAAAAGAAGAAGTAGTAACTACAAAGTAGAACTACAAAGTAGTAGTTCTACTTTGTAGTTCGTAGTAGTTGTAGGCTACTTTGTAGAACTACAATGTAGATCGGCTACTTTCACTACTTCTTAAACATTTGTTTCTATCCATCCATCCATCTTCAACTGCGGATAAAACATAATATCCGTTTGTACACTCAGAGTTTGTGAATTTGTGAAAAAAGAATTGAATGCACTCATGTTATGTCAAAACAAATTCCTATGTGTGTATACACAAATGGCAAATAAAGGTATCTGAATCTGAAAGAGTTACAGACCCATAAGGGTCCATATGGTTACAAACTATCATTTTGCTGGGGACCCCCTGGAACTCCCTCAAGGACTTCTGGGAACCACTGCTATAAGTCACTGTTTCCCAAACACTGGGTCGGGACCCATTTGTGGGTCGCGGACACATTTTAATGGGTCCCTTTATTGTTTGTTTCCTACATTTTGTTTTTAAATATTATTTCAAAACAAAAAAAAACGTTCCCAAAAAAAAGCAAAATAAATCAGAGAAATTCCATGAATTAGAATTGCAGTCGCTGTACTGCACTGTTGTGATGAAAAGAGCTGAACCAGAAGGCAAAGCTCTCTGTCTACCGAGCAATCTTCGTTCCTAGTTCTACTCTCACCAGCTATGGTCATGAAGTGTGGGTCATGATCGAAAGAATAAGGTCGCGAATACAAGCGGCCGAAATGAGCTTTCTTCGACGGGTGGCTGGCATCTCCCTTAAGGTGGCCTTACACTAGCCGATTTCTTTCAATCTGAAATCTGATAGCACCACACACTACAAGATAATCGGGCCTGATTCTTTTTTACAGCACACACTACACAAGTTTAAAACTCGGGCGAACCACGGGCGCAAATATCAAACATTCTTGATGTTGATCGGGCTGATTCCGATCACGCTGTGAGTGGCCCCGAGCAGATCGGAGGGATTACGATTGGATCTTTTATACACTCACACTAGACGATAATATATGCCTGAGAATCGCTCCCGATTGAGTCGGGCACCCCCCGAGCGTCAAAAATGGCCGATTATTGGCTAGTGTAAGGCCACCTTTAGAAATAGGGTGAGAAGTTCAGTCACGCGGGAGAGACTCTGGAAAGGAGCCAGCTTAGGTGGTTCTGGCATCTGGTTAGGATGCCTCTCGGGTGTCTCCCTAGGGAGGTCCTCGAGGCACGTCCCACTGGGAGGAGACCCCGGGGCAGACCAAGGTGCCGATGGAGGGATTACATCGACTCACTGGCCTTGGAACATCTCGGGATCCCCCAGGAGGAAGTTACTAATGTTGCTCTGGAGAGGGAAGTCTGGAGCTCTCTGGTGCTCCCGCGACCCGACTACGGATAAGCGGTTGAAGATGGATTGATGGATGGCTGGAAAACAAATGTTTAAGAAGTAGTGAAATTAGCCGATCTACAAGCCTTGTAGACTGCGAATGAAAAAACAAAATGGCTGGCTGCTCTGTGCGTTTATCACCAATATTGCCTTGAACCAAAGATGAATGAGTCTCTGCGTTAGCTTGTGTGTGTGTGTGTGTGTGTGTGTGTGTGTGTGTGTGTGTGTGTGCAAATAACAGGTGCCATATGCCTGTTATTCGCACCTGTGAGTCATGCTAATTAGTTACTATTATCTGTAGTCTCGTCCTAATGTCCTCCATTACTGCTCTGACATCAGACCCTTCCCTTGCTCCCTGTTCTCCCCCTTCTCTCCTCCTAGCTGTGTCCCTTGACTCCCTTCCTTCGTCTCTGCTCGTCCTCTATAGCTGTCCTCATGCGACCCCCCCTCCATGTCCCTCGTCCTGGGATGTTGTCTCTGTCTCTCTCTTTGTGTCTGTTTCTACATCAGTCTCTCTTGATCTGCGTCTCTCTCTCCCTCGTCCTCCTCTCACCATTCAGCCACTGATTTATGTTTCTCTCTTCTTTTTCCGTCACTCTCTCTCTCTCTCTCTCCCCCCGTCTGCATGTCTCTATTCCCTCTCTGTCTCTGCCTCTCGCCCACCTTCTCTCTCTCCCTCTCTCCCTCTCTCTCTCTTTCTGCCCAACTCAGCTAAAACCAACCCACTCCAAATATCACTGCAGCAGATGGCAGCTTGTTTGCATTGGGCCGGGTCTCCTAGCAACCCGGCTCTCCCGTTTCCTAAAGCAGAGCAGTGGAGGAGTCGGTGTCACGCTCTGTCTGGAACGACCCCCCCCCCCCCACACCCCCCACCCCCCTCCCACACAACCATTCCCCCCCGACTGACCTAAGGCAACACAGGACTGATTGAACTACACAAATTATAACCCGGAAGATGATCTACATTCAAAGATAACTATTATTGTCCCAACTAAGTAACAGAAAATATCTGTTGTCAAGGCTTATCTTATATGCACATTTAAAAAAAACATGTGCACCAGTTGGACGTACATTGACCTGATGGCAGTAACTGGAAGCATTGGTGGAAGGGGTGAGAGGCGTAGGCTACTGCTTGATCAGAGTTCTTCCCTGACTGGGTGTACAGTTCAGATAGGGGAGTTTGGGAGGTGTACAGTTCAGATAGGGGAGTTTGGGAGGTGTACAGTTCAGATAGGGGAGTTTGGGAGGTGTACAATTCAGATAGGGGAGTTTGGGAGGTGTACAGTTCAGATAGGGGAGTTTTGGAGGTGTACAGTTCAGATAGGGGAGTTTGGGAGGTGTACAGTTCAGATAGGGGAGTTTGAACAGAGTTCTTCCCTGACTGGGTGTACAGTTCAGATAGGGGAGTTTGGGAGGTGTACAGTTCAGATAGGGGAGTTTGGGAGGTGTACAGTTCAGATAGGGGAGTTTGGGAGGAGTACAGTTCAGATAGGGGAGTTTGGGAGGTGTACAGTTCAGATAGGGGAGTTTGGGAGGTGTACAGTTCAGATAGGGGAGTTTGGGAGGAGTACAGTTCAGATAGGGGAGTTTGGGAGGTGTACAGTTCAGATAAGGGAGTTTGATCAGAGTTCTTCCCTGACTGGGTGTACAGTTCAGATAGGGGAGTTTGATCAGAGTTCTTCCCTGACTGGGTGTACAGTTCAGATAGGGGAGTTTGGGGAGGATCCGTTTACTTTGCTGGCATGAGGATGAATGTGTAATTGTTTGCATGCGGTTCAAATCTGTGTTGAAGAACATTGGCATGACATTCTTGTTAATGAAATCAGCATTCTGCAACATGCAGTCTCATAACTTAATACAGTGGTTCTCAAAGTGAGCTCCAGGGACCCTTTGTCCTTGAGGGGGCTCCAAACAGACCCTCACAGGTGTGTGTATAATTCAGGATCATGATGGACTTGTTGGGGCCTACCTGCCAGAATCCTGTCTATATATACTTTGTGAAACCCTTGGTTGGTTTTATTGTATGACGGTGTTGCTTTTGACCCGACAGCTTGTCTGTGCCCTCAGCAGAGGCCTCAGCTAACCCATAGGAACTAGGAAGATACAAGGGAGGGGGGGGGGGGGGGAGTGGGATGGGGGGGGCAGATGCCTCAGTTAACCCATAGGAACTAGGAAGATACAAGGGAGGGGGGGGGGGAGTGGGATGGGGGGGGGGGGGCAGAGGCCTCAGCTAACCCATAGGAACTAGGAAGATACAAGGGGGGGGGGGGGGGGGAGTGGGATGGGGGGGGGCAGAGGCCTCAGTTAACCCATAGGAACTAGGAAGATACAAGGGGGGGGGGGGGGGGGGGAGTGGGATGGGGGGGGGGGGGCAGAGGCCTCAGTTAACCCATAGGAACTAGGAAGATACAAGGGGGGGGGGGGGGGGAGTGGGATGGGGGGGGCAGAGGCCTCAGTTAACCCATTGGAAGTTACAACAGGGGGGGGGGGGAGGCAGAGGCCTCAGTTAACCCAGATATACAGATACAACAAGGACGACAACAAAGACTTGCATCTCGACATGTCAGTGGTTCTTCTGTTCTCTGTTGCCCTTGGCTTGAGGACACATACACGTGTGGGCACTCGTCTTGTGCGTGTACACACACACACAGTCACACACACACACGGTTCAATATCATGTAAAAACATGCAGACATGCACACAGCCAAGTCACTAATGGCTCACAGTCTCAAGCACACGCACACGCGCACGCACACACACACACACACACACACACACACACACACAGAGCAATTTATATAACTCCCATGCTTGATATATTGCCTCAATCTATTTCTTCAACAAAACCCATTTTGTCCCATCCCACCCCCATTGAAGCTTGTCGACTCACAGTACAAAACAAACCAAAACAACAACAGCAAACAAATCTAAGCCATGAGAGAGCTGTGAAGAATGTTTCTGTTGCAACGTCACTTGACAAGTTGACAAAAATGTGTCCACTAGCCTCTTAAAAACGTTCCATTAAATAAGCATCAGCAATAATGATAAATATTAAGATGATAGGTCATAAAAATCTCACAATGGGACAGTGTCTCAAGCTAAAGGCTCCCTTTGTGAACGAGAGCTGTTCATCTGATGTTGTTTTTTTGGGGGTGGGGGGGGGGGGATGCCCCTGAGGAAAACAACGTGCTGGCTACTTGTTTGTTTACTTGGTAATTTAGAGTCACTGACAGGCAGGCCTCTGCGGGACTCCCCTTTTTGCTGAGCCTGGGAGTCGATGGGCGCTGATGGAGTTATATATAACTCTATGGACTAGACGGCGACGGAGGCCCGCCGTCTCCAGCGAACTTGAGCCACGTGAGACAGACACCCCACCGAGAGAGCTAAAGCGAGCACGCTGCCATGGCCAACGTTGCGAAGTTCGCTTTATAGCCGACTCGGGGGGCCGTTGGAGTTGCGACCCGATAGGCAGAGAATAGTACGTCATGTTCTGGCGAGAGCGTTTTCCCCATAAACCCGCCCTGCTAGGAGTACCCGGCACTGTAAAACAAGCGTCCCATCAGCGCCCATCGACTCCCAGGCTCCGCAAATAAGGGAGTCCCAGGCCTCCGCAGAGGCCTTCTTCTCATCTTTGACCTTATGTCTATGTTGCAATTCAACCAGTGGTCCCTGGGGGTTCCAGCTAAATGATGGAGAGCTGGTAACCAAATGGACCTTTATAGAACTTTAACTCTTGAGAGTGTAAAATGAAACCAAATAGACCCTTATGGGTCATTTTACGCTCTCGAGAGTTATATTATTGTTAAACATCTGCATTACTTGATTTACAAGAAGTCTACACAATTAGAGAATGTAGAATAATTGATATTTTGATCAATTTTAATAATTTGATCAATGTTTGCCTGTTATCTCTCCACCATCAGTAGGCTATACGCTACAGCATGGACTTGTGGACAGAATCCTATCACAACAAAATATTCGTAGGTTTTGGGTCTGAGAGGCTAAATGTCATCCAATGGTGGTCCGTGGCTGAAATGCAGAATAAATAATGGGCCTTGTCGTGAAAAGGGTTGAAAACCACTGCTGTTTCGGACACTCAAAGATGACCTCATGTCTGTATCGGACACTCAAAGATGACCTCATGTCTGTATCGGACACTCAAAGATGACCTCATGTCTGTATCGGACACTCAAAGGTGACCTCATGTCTGTATCGGACACTCAAAGATGACCTCATGTCTGTATCGGACACTCAAAGATGACGTCATGTCTGTATCGGACACTCAAAGATGACAGCGGGGCCATCCTGGGTGGAGCATGTGCAGGCCAAGCACAAAGCAGCAGTGGTGGAAAACGTACTAAAAACATGTTTTACTTAAGTATCAATAATGCAATGTAGAACTTACTCTGTTACAAGTTTTGGTATTCAAAATGTGCTGACAGTATTGACGTCAAAATGTAAAGCACCAAAAGTAGAAAGTACTTATTATGCATTCCCAAATGTATAAAACAATATTTAGAAAATAGCACATCTACAAGCTCACAATGTGTCGCAATGGAATTGGAATGCCTCGGTATATCCCCCCAGGAGGAAGTTACTAATGTTGCTCTGGAAAGGGCACTCTGGAACACTCTGGTGGAGCTGTTGCCCCCGAGACCCGACTACAGATAAGCGGTTGAAGATGGATGGATAAGTGCCTACATTTCTAGCGTGTGTGTGTGTGTGTGTGTGTGTGTGTGTGTGTGTGTGTGTGAGTGACCCCGACAGGAAATTAACCACTAACCTAAAAGCCTGACTTATATTTAGCTGCAACGCCGGCACACCAAAAGTAGCAGATCTACAAGCTCACGACATGTTGCATTGCGATATGCATTGTGATCTTGTAGATCCAGGCCGAGTGGGCCATTTTTTCGGTGCACGATAACAGCAGCACTAGATGTCTGGGGGCAGCTATAGAGTCCGATAAGGAGACGGACGGGGGAGTGGTATAGAAGGTAAACAGATGGAGAGAGAGCGAGAGCGAGAGCGAGAGCGAGAGAGAGAGAGAGAGAGAGAGAGAGAGAGAGAGGCTGCTGTAGTTATGTAGCTGCCAGCTCCAAACTGCAGAAACTAAAAATAGCTCAGCCTGTCTTTGTCTCTCTCTCTCTCTCTCTCTCTCTCTCTCTCTCAGCCCCCTCTCTCTCTCCTCTTTGCCATGGAACCACCCACCACCCACCCTAGCCTGTGTGTCACAACAGCAGCAACTAAAAACTAAACAAAACACTGCACAGCGAGCGACGTGTTTATGACCAGTGGTGTAAAGTAACTAGTAAGTACAATTTACTCAAGTACTGTATACTTAAGTACCATTTTGAGGTATTTGTACTTTACTTGAGCATTTCCAATACTGTTACTTGTACTCCACTACATCTCAGAGGCAAATATTGCACTTATACGTACTCCGCTACAATGGGTATTGTAATTTTGTTGTAATATATTATTAGTATATATTCCTTTCTTGTACTTGATTGTTTTTTTTTTAAACGTGTTACTGTATTTCTAGAAGTCTCCTGTGGACAGGTGGTGAAAATTAGCACCTGTACAATTGTGCAATGAGAAATATGATTGTGATGTCCAATAGATAAACAAACATAAACATACAGTTATTTGACACCTTTAGTCACTTTGTAGATTTTGATCATTATTACTAAAACGTACAGTACAGTATTAAACCAGGGGGCAGAAGGATCCACATGCTGATGGATCTGTTTACTTCTTACTGATGCCAGAAAGACAGTGATGTAGCCAGGCTACAAACCCATTCTGACCGGGCACCCATTTTGGTGTTGGCATCATGTTATGCTTTATCTATTGAAAAATAGCAGATCTACAAGCTCATATCGCGCCACCGAGTGGCGCGATACGAGCTTGTAGGTCTGCTATTTTTTGAAAAATTGAAGAACGACTGACATTTTTAGAATCTGATCTCAGGTCAGAATGGGTTCGTCAGACCAGCGTGTGTCCGGCGGAAACCTCGTATGAATCTGATCTCAGGTCAGAATGGGTTAAGCAGTGAGTGGCGGTACATTTACAAGCAGTGAGTGGCGGTACTGTAGTACTCAAGTTAAAATTTTGAGATATTTGTACTTTACTGGAGTATTTCCAATTTCCTGTACATTTACTACTAATTTGTAGATTTTGTTAATATTAAAAAATGTACATTAACTACTTCAGCCCTATATACATTTCGACCATTTGAAAATAAGGCGATCTGCAAGCTCGCGATGAGACGCATTGTGAGCTTGTAGATCTGCTATTTTCAAAAGATTTTTAAACACATGAAAACATGAAATGAGACATTCTGCGTAACGAGTACATTTTGATGCCAATACTTTTGTACTTTTACTCTGTTACAAGTATCCAGACTTTAACTTGAAATGGAGTATTTCTAAATTGCAGTATTGATACTTTTACTTAAGTAAAACATTACTTCTTTTAGTACTTTTTCCACCACTGACATTAAAAAGAGGAATGTTGGGAACAGTACAGGTGGGGCCACTTTACTGCCTGATTAAAAGAAAAAAGTACAGGTGGGGCCACTTTACTGCCTGATTAAAAGAAAGATCTTCCTTCTTTCGCATTCATACATCCCACCATCTCATTACGATTCCCGACCTGTTCAGCAAGAATATACCAGAAAACAATAGGCCCGTCACATGCAGTTACTACATAATCGCCTGCTCGCAATTACAGTATTTGAGATTAATGATCGCAATTATTCTTTGCATAATCGTCACTCGTTTCCATGTTGAAAAAGAATGTCCATACATTTTCAAACATTTTTCTAAAAATAGCAGATCTAGGCTATAAGGTTACAACCCAAAGCTTTTACTGGAAAATTATTTATACGGCCCAAAATCTATTCAATGCATTAGGATTCTATCTGTACCCTGCACGTCCCCGATGCAACAGTTACATTATATCACCTGTCAACAAGACAAGCCCCATAATTTCAATATCCATTTCCCTAATTACGTTCATGAATATCAAAGCAGGCCATTAACCCATTCTGACCTGAGATCAGATTCTAAAAATGTCAGTCGCTCTTCGATTTTTCAAAAATAGCAGACCTACAAGCTCGTATCGCGCCACTCGGTGGCGCGATATGAGCTTGTAGATCTGCTATTTTTAAATAGCTAAAGCAAAACATGATGCCAACACCAAAATGGGTGCCCGGTCAGAATGGGTTAAGGATGAGATGCCGTGGCTTAGTTTTCTCCGCTTGCCAAAAATAACTTATTATAAATTATTTTCAAGTTCTATGACGGAGTAAGCGTATGACGCCTCAACCAGTGACCACCAAAAAAGACAAATCACACCCGTGTGAAGTGAGGGGTGCTCTTAATCATCGTACATCATCATAACGTCATTTAGACACTACGCCTATTTGCTCAGACACTATGGCGTAACATTCTCCATTCATTGTCAATGGGAAGTTCATGTTTGTGTATAGGTCAGGACAATGGTCGTGAACATACACCAAAAGCTGGATATAGGAGGGCCTAACGCCCCTCAAAAAATTACAGTCAGGCACAGGTGTGTATTAATGAGTTGAAATATTTATTTTTAAAAACTGTAAAAATAAAACAAACCCATCCAACATAGATTTAGTATTATATCATACAAAGATGTGTATTTCAATGTTACTTGAGTATTTAATTTCTCCTTTACTACAGTGTGAGGCAGTTGAAAGGCTGGCCGAGCTGGTAGAACTACAGTCACGAACCCAGTAGAGAAAGAGAGAGAGAGCGAGTGGTGCCTGATCTGTGTTTGGAACCCATTAGGACCTGGAACGCATCTGTGTCACAAAACATTTAGCCATAATTTTATACTTTATAGCTGTTGAAAAATAGCAGATCTACCACGCTGCGAGCTTGTAGATCTGCTATTTTTGAAAATGCGTGAAGACGTGTGCAAATATTTGAATATATATTATTGTAGCGTAATTGTAACTTTGCTTTTGGGGAGTCCCTGCTGAAGCAACATTTTCAGATGGGGATCGGCGGGCAATTGCGTATAATTCTTGGGGACCTTGACATGAAACAGTTTGAGAAGCGCTGACATAGACACAGGTTTTTCATAAAACTGATTTAGAAGACATTTTGTAGAACCTGGTCTCAGGTCCTAATGGGTTAGTTGCGTGCCGGTGTCGCGCACACCAAAAATATCGGTGCTGTGAGCATTTGTGAGCTTGTAGATCAGCTATGTTTAGAGTGCCACACGCCGACGTGCGACAGAGTAGGAGTCAGGCTTAAGTGAGTGAGAGAGACGGAGAGATAGAAAGAATGAAAGACAGAGAGAGACGTCAACAAGAAATGATTTGGGCAAACAAAATAGAACTGAATACGATTTTCAATTATGTTGAACCGATTCATCAAGCCCAAAGCGGTTTAGTTTTTCACCTTCTCTTTTTGTATAAGAAATTCGGGTGCTGTTTTTGCCCTGGTCTTATCAAATGGACAGAGCAAAGGGCTACAATTATAATTAAATACCTTCAATCGACAATATTTGCTAATTAATTCTTTGCATTTGTTGTCTACATGGAGATGGATTGAGTTTACCACACAGTTCAATCAATACAATAGCTGAAAATGTTAGCCAAAAACCCCTAGGAAAGTATTTGAACGTCAATTCAGTGTATACCGTCCTACTGTATGACTTGACATCTTACTTGGCAGTATAATTGTACACAGTAACACCCTCCATATCTCACGCTCAGAGTCAGTTACAGTAAAACCCGACACAAACAACATGATTTGCAAAGACAATCGGACAGAGATCTGTTAATTAAATACCCAGTGTCACAACTTTTCTTTTTTTTAAATACACAGCCGAAGCAGCGCGGTACAAACTAGTGTTAAGACACAGAGGAAGACACAATTCGTGAGTATTATACTCGTTATAATAGTCATTATTACACAGGAAGAAGGTACTGTGATGTTTATTTTTAGATTACTGCCTATACTCATCTCATGGTTTTCCCAACAACAACAACTTGTTGAGCATGTTGAGTCTTTTCACAAAAAGCCAAAGTCAAAAGCACTCATAGCATAACTGGAGAGCTTAGCCTTTCCCCCCACTGTGAAACACCGCCCTCTGTAGGCCAAAATCATTTACACAGGTTGCGAGACAAGGTAATGAAGGGCTTTCGTTTCATCACCAGCTGTATTTAATTGAATGGAAAAACTGGGAAGGATACATAATTACTGACAACCTAAAACAAAGGGGTAATAATATATCAAATAAAAAGGTCTTTGTGTCTTACAAAAACACAGCTACTTGGCCTTTGGGAAAGATACAGAAAGCTACGAACAGTGTTTGTGAGAATTATTTCAGCGGCCAATTCTGAATCATGGTCCAAGAAATGTAGTGCATATTTCACAGTGAATCAAGGGTCTATTGTTGTATGATCAAATAACACTCCGGTGAGGTATTTGAAGAAGCAGGTTCATGTGATTTTGTAATACCTAAATATGAGGGTCATGTCTTTAAAAAACATTAAAGTTTGAATTTTACAAAATATTTTGTAAAGTACTTGTTTAAGAAAGTCGCAACTTTTATTCATGAGCAGTCTTATTTCGTGGAATACGCCCACAGGGATTGTCACCATTATCAGGAGTGTTCTTCTAGCCTAGAGGTAACTGGAAGAGTGGCCACCTACACATTGTGAGCACCTCCTCAATGTTTAATCGGCCATGTTGGCTTTGCTTTGGCACTTTGTCATGCTGGTTAAGGTACCGTATTTCTTGTCAACGTCCATGTTGAAGAATTCAGGCAGAATGATTTCTGCACCACTCTGGTACCTGCTTCTACTTCCCGGCAGGCTACAGAAACAGCCACATTAACATCGAGGTGCCCACAATGTTTAGATGCCCACTCTCCCTGTATCTATTCCAACTACGTAGTCATCATTAGGACAATATGGCATTAGGAGTTCAGAATGTGAGAACCAAAGTGTCATAGGCGATGTTTTGCTCTGAGGGTCACGCTTCTTTTATATATTTTTTCACCCAGTGTCAATAATTATCTAATGTAATCCTGGGCACTACACTTCCTCTGCCAACCTGGGGAGAGCAACGGACTGACCTCATGCTTCCTTCAGTGCATGAGAGGAGTCCAAGCTGCTTCTTTTCACCTGACAGGGGGGAGTTTCCCCTGGTTGGACGTACAGTAGCGCGTGGAAGGAACACGTTATTCCAACCAGTTCCTTTCCCCTCCATCAGGCACTCTCCCGGGCTGGCCAGGGGGAGGCAGTATAGAGACCAGGATTACTGCATGTAATTTTCAGTTGGAAAACCATTATATTTTGCCAAGCGACATCGAATGACACTACCATATGTTCTAATCTTCACTACAGAGGAAGCTGCAGGACAATGAACCCATGTTAGTGTCTCTGAACAATGCTACTCTCTGCTAATGGGTCAGGAAGTGATTCATGTCCATCCATGATGCACTATACCTCAGTCTTGGATTCACAGGAATTAGTCTGCTCTTGGCCTAAAACGTTCTGAAACGACTCCAGAATGATTGGGTGCAGTGTCTTAAACCCTGCACAAACATGTATGAGCTTCTGTCAGCTCACAAAACAGTCATGGTCGTTAATAACTTCAACCCTGGCGTTTGGGCATGTCATTATTATAGGCAAATTTTCTAAAAACAATGACAAGAATAAAATGTTTTGAAAAACAACAGTTCTACAAGCAGTCGCATTGAAATAGCTCGTTGCAATGTCAAGCTTGACAAAATCATTTGAACATGTGTTATTTGTTTCCAAATAGGGCTTAAGTGGTTAAAATATACTGGAGGTGAAAGGCAGAGAGAGTCCAGTAACCCAGCTGGATTATATAGAGGTAAGAACTCACAGGTGAGGAAAGAAGAAAAGAAGCAAACGTAGCCCACTGGGGTTACTTGAAAATAAAACGTCTGGGTTTCCGAGGCTACTTGAAAGGGTGACGAGGGGATTATCTGGGAGGGGAACAGCGACAGGTCGGGCGGGGCTCACTATGGCACAGTGCACGACTTCACAACCCTACGAAACAACGTGGAACAAAAACACATTTTGTTAGTGCGAGAGAACGCATGCCGTCATCATCTATGTTTCACAGAGACACGTCTTCTGGAAGGGCAGAGAGAGAGAGAGAGAGAGAGAGAGAGAGAGAGAGGGGTGGATCGGAGGGAGGGAGGGGTCATTAATGGCAAACAGTCACTGATCCATCCATCCTTCCATTACTGAAGGGTTCGGGGCCCTTGTGCAATGCATCCTGGGATGCCTCATGTCGTAGAACGTTGTGCTCGTCGTATCTCCTCCATTGATGGTGCTCCGTTTTAAAGTAAAAACATTTAGGGGAACTGGGCGAAAAAGAAAAAGGTAAAATAAATTATCTGACATCGACGTGTCGGCTGCAATCACCAACAGTCCTTGGGGGGGGGGGGGGGGGGGGGGTAGGAAAGGAAAGGAACGGAAGGAGCTGATTAGTCCGTTCGTCCATCCATCCATCCATCGCCGTCCCTCCCTCCTCGTTTGCACAATCCTCGGTGCTGTCCTCGTTTTGTACACTGGAGGAGGAGGAGTTTTTTTTCTTTTTTTTCTAAACCGGTTTTTAGAAAAAGAAGCACCGTTTTATTTGGCTTGGATTTACAAACAAACAAACAAACGAAAAGAAAAGTAAAGAAAAGGAAGAAAAAGACTGAAGAGTGTGTATAAACGTGTGTGTACTGTAAACGGGGAGAGGCAGACAGAAGCCTGACGTCTTCTGGTTGAGGGCAGGGAGGCATGGGGAGCTGACTGGGCTCTCAGGGCAGGGAGGCATGGGGAGCTGACTGGGCTCTCAGCCGGTAGCTGTGGAGACAAGACACACCAGAGAGAGAGAGAGAGAGAGAGAGTTTAAGTGTTCACATGATCTCATAATACACAGACGCTACCGGCCACACTACCCCTGAGTCACTGCCGCCCGTTACTAACTAATAACCATTCAAATGTTTTACTTCAATTACTACATTATTCTCCTCTGCCTCACCTTCCTCCTCCTCACCCCAGCCCTCTGCCACCCAGCCCTCTACTGCCACCCAGCCCTCTGCCACCCAGCCCTCTGCCACCCAGCCCTCTGCCACCCAAGCCCTCTGCCACCCCAGCCCTCTGCCACCCAAGCCCTCTGCCACCCAGCCCTCTGCCACCCCAGCCCTCTGCCAACCCAGCCCTCTGCCACCCCAGCCTCCTCACCTTCCTCCTCATCACCCCAGCCCTCTGCCACCCAGCCCTCTGCCACCCAGCCCTCTGCCACCCCAGCCCTCTGCCACCCAGCCCTCTGCCACCCCAGCCCTCTGCCACCCCAGCCTCCTCACCTTCCTCCTCGTCGCCCCAGCCCTCTGCCGCCCCAGCCAGCTCGTAGTGCTTCTTCCTCAGCTCGCCCAGACGTTCCCGCTCCTTCTGCAGACGAGTCTCCAGCTCTAGAACCATAACCTGAAGACGGACAGAACAATCTCATTGCATGATGTGTATCATTCCTTCTATAAGGCAGTGGTTCTCAAACTTCTTCATGTCAAGGACTCTCACATTAACTTGTATTTCTCTGCAGACCCCCATCTGAAAATATTTTCTGCCAGGGTCATCTGGGTTATTGTGATCCTTACCTGTGAGTCCATCTCTTGTCGTTTGATCTGTGTGAGCGTCATACTGGAAAAGTCCATTACGTCTATAATGTAAACACAAAGCCAAAGAGAACACCACCGGTGAAGTCATGCATTTACACACTAATCATATTATTATGCTATATAACTTTTAGTAATGTCCTCAAAATTTGAGGCCCCTTTTAGACGAGAACGGCGTTCATAGAAAACGGCAAAATAAAGTATCGTTTGCTGGGGTCCCTTTAGACGAGAACGGCGTTCTCAGGAGGTGAAAACGCAACAAAGTGAAAACACCTTCCAGAGTGGAAATCTTTGAAAACCCGTTTCCTCCCGTCTCCATGTAAACGGGCAAAACGATGAATCCGCAAAACGTGTGACATCATGGCTCACAACGCATGTTTATTACATTGATGCAGAGCTGTAGGTGATATTTGGAGTTCCTCTAATGAGCAAGCACTCCGGACGGAATTGCCACCGATTGCCATGCTATGAGCGTGGCACTCGGTGCAGCTCAATCAGCCAACACATTATAATATCCATTCAGTTGAAGGGATCCGCTCACCTTTCTCCTCGATCTGGGACTTGGCAGACTTGGTGGAGGCCACGACGGCGGCGGTGGCCTGGGTCACCCCTTTGGAAGCCGTCCGTAGACGGGCCAGGTTGGCACTGTCTTTGTCCGCCTTTACCTGTGGGTAGAGCAGAGAAGGAGATGGACGGGAGGGAGGGAGGGAGAAGGGAGGGAGGGAGGGAGGGAGAAGGGAGGGAGGGAGGGAGGGAGAAGGGAGGGAGGCGAGCAGAGGACGAGTCAAGAGCGGTCTAGCAAATACAGTGTGAGAAATAGCGAGTGTGTGTCGGACATTACAACAATAACACTAACCCCAACTTCTCAACCCTAACCTCACAGAGGGAAGCCACAGGTGAGTCTTAACCCTAGTAAACATTTTTCTTTGTTTTGGGTCGGTCACAGTGCTCGGGTATTCTGCTACGGCGTATTCTCTGTTTCGGCCAAATAGCATTCTAGTTTGCTCTGCTTTTGGTGGTTTTGGGTTGCTGTTTTATAATTTGGTTTAGTCCAGTGAGTTTTCTATCTGGTGGCTCTGCTTGTGTTTGGCCACAGTGTTCCAGGGCCAGCTGGCTGAAGGGGCATCTCTCTAGAGCAGGGGTCTTCACAACAGGGGGTCCAGGACCCCTAGGGGGTCATCAGAGCTACTATCAGGGGTCTGCCAAACATGTGTTTGATAGGATTTCTTTTCCTGAGAGGAACATTAGCCAAAAACAGGGACAGATCATTTGAACAAAACTGGCAGACCCTTACGCACAAGATTGTTATTAAAAACAATCTGTGATCGCCCCCAAAAAACCTGATCGGGGTACGTCTAATTTGCATATCTACCTGCTCACGATGTGCCCCGCTGTGAGATTGTAGATCGGCCATTTTGACCGAACGTACGCCACAGAATGTCTTACCTTGGATGCAGCCACTAGTTGTGCTGTGCTGGCAGCGATTTCATGCGAACACACCATGAGCTCCTCAAACTTCCCTTTGCCTTGCACGACCAGATCTGCAGCGTCCCTGTTGGGTCACAACACAGCAGAGACTCACTCACTACTTTTACTTATTTTCTTTAGTGATGCACCGAATATTCGGCCACAGAAAATATTCGACAGAAAATGGCAAAAAATGCATTTTCGGCCTATTCGGTTTCGGCCCCAATAGGCAGAAAATATTACCGTGTATGCAATCAATGCATTCAAAAGAGCTGAATAAATGTTTTATGGACCCATAATAGTGATTATTATTTAAGTTAAGTTTTGCCATAACCATTTATTTTGCCATAAATCATGTAGCTTTAAGGTACGGCCATGACAGCAATGGTAGGAAAAAAGATATATAATATTAATCATATTAGGATATTCTGTCTTTGGTTTTCGGCCAACTGTTTCCTATTGGGTATTCGGTTTTCGGCTAAGAATTTCCCTTTCGGTGCATCCCTAATTTTCTTTATTTCAGATGTGTTTTTTAAACAAAGAGCACTTTGCGGCTATCTTTCATTTCATGCAACAAATGCAGCTGTATGCAACAGGGTTCCCACACAATTTTACCAGTGAATTTCCAAAACTTTTCCAGAATATTTAACCCAATTTCCCGTCCTATGTAACAATCATAAATCATTCAACGCCATAATGAGTCTCTTACTCCTATGTGCAATTCCCAAAGACAGGCAGTGTAGCAACAATAGAGCATAGAATATAGAATGCTATTCCAAATGTCTTGCCAAATGATAGATCCGATATTTTTGTCACATATTGGTACACAGTAGACTGCAATCAAACTGCCCGTTAGGTGAATAACGACTTATAATTAACTTAACTTAAAGTTAAATTAATAACTTATTCCGTATAATGTTTTGGAAAATGTTTTTTATTTACAAAATCAATAGCCAAAAACGAATTAATGCAAAGACAACTATTTTCCCATGACCCTTGATAAATTCCAGGACCCCTGGAAACCTTTTCCAGGACTGGAAAATGTTTTTTTAATTTCTAAATATTTCCAGGAATTTCATGGCCGTGGGAAACCCTGATGCAAAAATACTGAATATACAGTACAGTACACAGTCATAACAAATGCAAGACAGACAACTGGAGAGCAGAAGAAAGCATGCTTATACTTATTACTTGCACCATGACTGTGGCGCCCCACCCCACTGCTTTATAGGCAGAATCTGATCTCAGGTCAGAATGGGTTATACTTACACCATGATTGTGGCGCCCCACCCCACTGCTTTAGAGGCAGAATCTGATCTCAGGTCAGAATGGGTTATACTTACACCATGATTGTGGCGCCCCATCCCACTGCTTTAGAGGCAGAATCTGATCTCAGGTCAGAAGGGGTTATACTTACACCATGACGGTGGCGCCCCATCCCACTGCTTTAGAGGCAGAGATCAGGCCCTCGGTCCAACGGGAGTTCTTGGCATAGAATTCCTTCATGGAAGCTGCTCCCTGAAAGGACAAGAGAGAGAGACTCCATTTGAGTATCTCACTCAGTGCAACTCATAGTACGCTAAAGGGCGATGTGATATGACGATGCAGCAAAATACTCCAAATGTGTTGGAAACTTCTTCGCTTCTGCTCGTCTAAAAATCTTGGGGGAAAGTAACACGAAAAGAGGACACGAAGAAATGATCAAGGAAATATATATAAACATCAATATCAATATTCTTCACAATGGTGAATACTTTAACCATTCACATTTCTTACACCAGTCTGTATGGATATCAGGGAAGCACAACAAATTGGGGCCCCAAAATGTTATTTTACAACTCTTGCATTATGCTACTCACCCTGCCACTCTCAACAATGTCCCTTTGCAGATGTTTGGAAGACAACACCAACTCCTTAATAGCCTGCATCAGCTCTGTACACGAGGCCAGGATCCTGCAGGGGGCGCCAGAACACATTATTTCTTTCTTATTGCAAGGTCTGAGCCATAGACTTGTCTGAGCACAGATTTACTCGGTTATGTCCCTTAATTACATTCAGCCAAAGCCCTTGAGATTTTTACTGTCAAAAAGCATTATTTGGCCACACGTCCGCTCAGTGAGGGAAACGCTACAGTTAAACAAGCACAACGCACATCTAATCAAGTCAGAAAAAGATGGAATTTCCAATTAGGAAAAACAAAATCACACCTGTGTGAACTGAGTGGTGCAACACCCCCCCCCCCCCTCTCTCTCATTAGCAGGCAATAGTGCAGCACTCCCTCTCTCTGTTTCTGGCACAACAGCGCCCCTACTGGTACTAATAGTCATACTGGTGCTCATTAACGTCACACGGACACATAGGTGAACACATAGGTGAACACGGACATTGCTGTTCTTTGGAGTGGTTGCACCACTCAAAAGAAATTAGGCTTGTCGGTTTGTAAACGTTTTTAGTTCAAAGTAATTCTTTCTTCTTTAACACAGCTTATTCACACGGTAGTGGGTTAGGAAAAACATGTTCTTAATGTCTTTCCTAAATCACTTCCACTTCCAAGTACAGGGAATGAAGAAGAGCTTTTAGCATACCACAACATCATCAACAGGCAGTGCTTAATTTGTAAATTATTAGGTGCCCGAGCCAAGTTCTTCAACGTATTTAAAAGACGATTTCTGGATTCAGAGCATAGCAGTGAATAGAAAACAGATGTTATTGTCAATGAAAGTCTACAGTGTTTTGTTTTTTAACTGCTTCAGAAATGGTAGTAAAGAGTCCCTGTAATCATGGTGCATGGTGGTAAAAGTTTGTTTTTTTGTCCTTTTTTTGCGTTAGGACAATGTGGGGAAAGATAGTTCCAGTTTGTTCTGGAACTATCAAAGCCGTTTGTGACTTACCTCTCATTGACCTCCATCTTAATTCCTGTATCAACCGCACGCGAATTGTTGAGCATTTCCTGTTGAGGTAACGTAGAACACACAGAACCCAGATAAGAAACGACAACAACACACATTGTGCTGGAAAAAGCACAGACGCACACGCACGCACACGCGTCTACAAAGGGTTATTATTCTGTACACCGGTGGTTTTCAAACGTTTTGATTTCAAGGACCCACATAACTCATTTGGAACCCTGAAGGTCCTGTACCCATCTTTGAGAACCACTGCTGTACAGAACTGTCACAGTTGATTTCAACCCTTTTCATATCAAGGTTCATTATTTATTCAGCATTTGAGCCACAAGACCAACATTTGATGAGATTTAGCCTCAATATTTTGTTATCATTGGATAAGATTTTGTCCACAATTCCATGCTGTATTGATGTTGGTACCGAGAGAGAGAGATAACGTTGATCAAAATAACAATTATTCTACATTCTCTAATTGTGTACACTTGTAAATTAAGTAACGCAGATGTTTAACAATGATTGAACTCTTGAGAGTGTCAAATGAAACCAAATGGACCCACAAGGGTCCATTTGGTTTAATTCTACACTCTCAATAGTTAAAGATCAACAAGGGTCCATTTGGTTACCAACTTTCCATCATTTAGCTGGGGACCACCTGGAAACCCCTCAAGGACCACTGGTTGAAAACCACTGACGTACACAACTGAAGCAAGCGAAGACAGACACACACACACACACACACACACACACACACACACACACACACACACACACACACACACACACACACACACACACACACACACACACACACACACACACACACACACACACACACACACACACACACACACACACACACACACACCTCTATTCTGGCAGCAGCTGATTCAACAGCGGCAGAGGTGGCAGCCATTTCCTGTTCCACTAAATCTCCCAGCTCCCCTTGCTGCAGTTCCAACCCTCGAGGGCGCAGTTTCTAAAAGACATGAGACGGTACAAGGTGTGGTACATGATCAATTATCAATACAAGGTGTGGTACATGATCAATTATCAATACAAGGTGTGGTACATGATCAATTATCAATACAAGGTGTGGTACATGATCAATTATCAATACAAGGTGTGGTACATGATCAATTATCAATACAAGGTGTGTGGTACATGATCAATTATCAATACAAGGTGTGGTACATGATCAATTATCAATACAAGGTGTGGTACATGATCAATTATCAATACAAGGTGTGGTACATGATCAATTATCAATACAAGGTGTGGTACATGATCAATTATCAATACTGTACAAGGTGTGGATCAATTATCAATACATCACACATGAGTACAAGGTGTGGTACATGATCAATTATCAATACAAGGTGTGGTACATGATCAATTATCAATACTGTACAAGGTGTGGATCAATTATCAATACATCACACATGAGTACAAGGTGTGGTACATGATCAATTATCAATACATCACACGGTACAAGGTGTGGTACATGATCAATTATCAATACATCACACAATCCTGGTGCACTCCTACCATCTCTTTACTGCAGTGGTTTTCGATTTGATGAGATTTAGCCTCGCCATTTCTTAACAGAAAAAGCAACGCCTTCTCAGCTGAATATAATGATGTAATTTCTGTACAACTACCCTAAGCTTTCCAGCAGAGGACCCAATTACATTATTCTCACGCTGTGACCCTGGAGGCTTTTTAAAAATACACTCCGACTAAGGCGACTATTGTCTCATGTGGGAATGAAGTCAGGCGATGATAATAAGCCTGTGCCCCCATTTTGATATTTTCTGACCCTAAAAGGAACCCAATGTTAACAGAGCAAAGATAAACCCAGACCTCTGCGGTGGTGAGGATGTCTTCCAGAGCCATGCGGAGCTTGGAGCTGTCTGCCGTGGCCAGACTCTCCTGTTCCTTCATGGAACCTAGCAGAGACAGGGCCTCCGTTCCACATGCCTTCACACTGTCTGACAGGGCTGGCAGAGAGACACACACAACACAGCAGGCATTATGAGACATGTATTGTGAATAGAATGGACACACTGAAAGTAGGCTGCCTGTTAGTGTAAATTCATTTATGAACACGTTTAACATTTACAGGCTTGTTTTGGAAGTGCATATTTGTATATAATTGTATATGCTATGGATAGAGCATATGACACCAATAACTCCACACTAGAGGATGGCATTTTTTTCAGGATTCCCAGGGATTGAAATTTGTATTAATCCCGGGATTAAGTGAAAATCCACTCCTGTGTCAGTCTCTCAGACTCCACACCAAAGAGGTTTCCTTACCGTCTGCTTGCTCTACGGGCACCATGTGGGAGGTGGCACTGCCCTGGACGATGGCGTCTCCGACAAGGTGGCCACACTTAGTCACTGCTCGCACCAGCTCTGACACATCTGCAGGGAGGGTGGGGCGATATTTACCAGCTCTGGAGTCTCCAGCAATTTTAGTTGACACTTAATTTTTACCAGCTGCTGTGTAAACACAGCTGGTCAATGTTCTCTCTGCGGTAGTTGAGACTTATGTTTCTCATTGGCTGTACTGACAACCTATCGCCCTGATTGGCTGCCTCGTCTCTAGGCCAACCACACACTTTTTGCCTCTGGCCGACCTCTCAGCCATGGGATATAAGGCAGCATTGATGTCATCAATTATTATTATTTTTTGTTCTTTAAAATTTTTATCCCACGATTTTGCAACCCATTTTTTCACCCAGTGTCAATTATCGAATGTAATCCTGGGCGCTACACTTCCTCTGCCAACCAGCGGGGGGGGGGGGGGGGGTGCAGCGGACTTACCTCATGCTTCCTTCTATGCATGAGGAGTCCAAGCTGCTTCTTTTCACCTGACAGGGGAGAGTATCCCCGGCCGGATGTAGTGCGTGGAAGGAACACCGGTACCTTTCCCCTCCATCAGGCACCCCGGCTGGCTAGGGGGAAAATATACCACAAGTCTCTTACTTGTGGTGTCTGCTAGGAAGGCCTCTTTAGCAGCCTGGAGTCTGTCCATACAGTCCAAGGAGGCCTGGCACCGTGATACAAGATAATCTACAGACAGAAAGGGAGACAGACATAGTGAGAGAAGAGCAATATTGCAGCATTAAGCACTTTTCGTTCCAGTCGGGAGAAAACGTCATTTTTCATAAATTAATGCTATTGAACACCCTTTGCGTCTGTGTGTTGGTTAAAAAGATATTGAAAGTGAACCAATGGAAAAGTAGTCAAAAGCGCTTCGGACAAAACCCCTTAACTCCATTGGACCCTCAAACTGTCTGCTAAAACAGCTAACTCCACCACCTCTCCCCCTCTCATGCAAGTAATTGACAATATTTAAAGTCAAAATACCAACTTTGATGAGGCAGCATTGCATTGTTTGCATCTTTTTTACATTTTCTGAAAAATGTATATTTTTCATTTCCTGAAATGTTTTGGTGGTTAGGTGGTTTCAGCAGATGTTTGTGACCTGCAGAGCTGATGCAGCTGGTGTGTTTGTGTCCTGCAGAGCTGATGCAGCTGGTGTGTTTGTGGTGTTTGTGACCTGCAGAGCTGATGCAGCTGGTGTGTTTGTGACCTGCAGAGCTGATGCAGCTGGTGTGTTTGTGTCCTGCAGAGCTGGTGTGTTTGTGTCCTGCAGAGCTGGTGTGTTTGTGACCTGCAGAGCTGATGCAGCTGGTGTGTTTGTGTCCTGCAGAGCTGGTGTGTTTGTGACCTGCAGAGCTGATGCAGCTGGTGTGTTTGTGGTGTTTGTGACCTGCAGAGCTGGTGCAGCTGGTGTGTTTGTGGTGTTTGTGACCTGCAGAGCTGGTGCAGCTGGTGTGTTTGTGGTGTTTGTGACCTGCAGAGCTGATGCAGCTGGTGTGTTTGTGGTGTTTGTGACCTGCAGAGCTGATGCAGCTGGTGTGTTTGTGACCTGCAGAGCTGATGCAGCTGGTGTGTTTGTGACCTGCAGAGCTGATGCAGCTGGTGTGTTTGTGACCTGTAAAGCTGATGCAGCTGGTGTGTTTGTGACCTGTAAAGCTGATGCAGCTGGTGTGTTTGTGGTGTTTGTGACCTGCAGAGCTGATGCAGCTGGTGTGTTTGTGGTGTTTGTGACCTGCAGAGCTGGTGCAGCTGGTGTGTTTGTGGTGTTTGTGACCTGCAGAGCTGATGCAGCTGGTGTGTTTGTGGTGTTTGTGACCTGCAGAGCTGGTGCAGCTGGTGTGTGTGTGGTGTTTGTGACCTGCAGAGCTGGTGTGTTTGTGACCTGCAGAGCTGGTGCAGCTGGTGTGTTTGTGACCTGCAGAGCTGGTGTGTTTGTGACCTGCAGAGCTGGTGCAGCTGGTGTGTTTGTGACCTGCAGAGCTGGTGTGTTTGTGACCTGCAGAGCTGGTGCAGCTGGTGTGTTTGTGACCTGCAGAGCTGGTGTGTTTGTGACCTGCAGAGCTGGTGCAGCTGGTGTGTGTGTGGTGTTTGTGACCTGCAGAGCTGGTGTGTTTGTGACCTGCAGAGCTGGTGCAGCTGGTGTGTGTGTGGTGTTTGTGACCTGCAGAGCTGGTGCAGCTGGTGTGTGTGTGGTGTTTGTGACCTGCAGAGCTGGTGCAGCTGGTGTGTTTGTGACCTGCAGAGCTGGTGTGTTTGTGACCTGCAGAGCTGGTGCAGCTGGTGTGTGTGTGGTGTTTGTGACCTGCAGAGCTGGTGCAGCTGGTGTGTGTGTGGTGTTTGTGACCTGCAGAGCTGGTGCAGCTGGTGTGTGTGTGTGGTGTTTGTGACCTGCAGAGCTGGTGCAGCTGGTGTGTGCGGGGTCGTCTATCGTGGCCAGGGAGTCCTGCACTATCCTCTGAGCCTCCTCCAGCGCCCCCTGTAGGCTGGCCCAGCGCGCCGCGGCCAGCTGGCTCTCCAACGCCTGCTCTCGACTCTCCTGTGGACGCAGGATCAGAAGAGACCTGAACTTCATTCAATGTTCTTTTTTTTATGCTTTCGCCTTTATTTTATTTTATTTTTCCCAGAAACCTGTCAGAATGTAGAAGACATTTTTTAAATCTGATCTCAGGTCAAAATGGGTTAACCCATTCTGACCGGGCACCCATTTTGGTGTCAGCATCATGTTATGCTTTAGCTATTGAAAAATAGCAGATCTACAAGCTCATATCGCGCCACCGAGTGGCGCGATACGAGCTTGTAGGTCTGCTATTTTTTTTTTTTTTTTTCACTTAATTTTTATTGAAGGAAAAAACATACACAACTGACAAGACAATACGGAAAGAAAAAAGACAAAAAGTAAACGGAAAAAAAGGCTGCATTTCTCATATTACAAAAAACTTTCAATGAAATCCAATTGCAATATCGCTAGGCTGAGAGAAGAAATTCCACTTTTCCCACTTTTTATAGAATTTATCCTCTTGTAGTCTAAGTATGAATGTTAGTTTTTCCATAGAATACAGTTCCTCAATAGTGTCCATCCATTGATCTTTCGTTGGTGGGTCCTGCTGGCACCAGCGTCGTGTGATTGCTTTTTTACTTGCTGCTAAGAGGATCTTGATTAAATATTTATCATGTGTTAGAAACTCTTCAGGGATATTTCCCAACAGTAGAAAAGAAACAGACAGAGGTATCTCAAAACACAGAATGGTCTCCAAGGTGGAATGGATGTCCTGCCAGTATTTCTGAATTTTAGGACAAGACCAGAAAATATGAGCGTGGCCCGCTCCCTTGTGGCCACACTGTCTCCAGCAAGGCTGATCTGTTTTCAGTTGTCTCGATTTAATTTTGGGGGTAATAAAAAATCTCATGAGGTTCTTCCAACAGAATTCTCTCCACATTCTTGAATTGGTGGATGTAATTTGTGTATTGCACATGTTTGCCCATTCTTCTGATGTGATGGTAATCTCCAGCTCTTTTTCCCAATTAGTTTTAATGTACTCTGTGGAGTTAACCCTAGCTGAAACCAGGGCATTATAAATACTGGATACTACTCTTTTGGACTCATGCTTATATGCCTGAATAAAAACCTGTATGAGATCGTTTGAGGCCACCGGCTCGGATGCTTTCACCTCCCCCATGAAGTACTCTCGTATTTGGAGGTATCTAAAAAAGTCCTTGTTATCTATGCACATACACATATCTTTCAATTGTTCAAAGTTCAATAACACATTGCCTTTCATGGCAGTACTGTAAGAGGAAAAACCATACCGAGCCCATCGCCTGAAAGTTTGATCATACACACCAGGCTTAAAATCTGGATCGTAAGCGGGCCACCTCAACACCCTGATTGTCCTCTCCATTTTGAACTGTTTCACGACTTTGAACCAAGTATTTAAAGTAAATATTGTGAATGGGTCTAAAATGTCATAGTATGACTTAGCCTGGTCTTTGTTCCCAATTAAAGACTGAATAGGGATGTTGATTGATTTAATTTCCAAAGCTTTCCATTTTGCCTCGCATTTATCATCACACCAACATATTAAAGGTCTTAATTGTGACGCATAATAGTAATCCCTCAAATTTGGAAGGGATAGTCCCCCTCTTTCTTTAGGGAGTTGTAAAGTTTGGAATCTGATTCTCGGTTTTTTTCCGTTCCAGATAAATCTAGATATCATTTTGTCCCATTCACAAAACTGTTTGGCAGGCACCTCCACTGGTAGAGACTGAAAGAAATATAATATCCTAGGTATAACATTCATCTTGACTGCTTCTATTCTAGAACTTAAGTCCAAGGGTGACAGAGACCATCTCTCAATATCTTTTTTAATTTGTGTGATTATGGGTTGATAATTTGCTTCATAGAGTTTAGATAGGTCCTTAGTCAACCTTATTCCCAGATATTTAATTGATTTAGAGTTCCAATTGAAAGGGTAAAGCTCTTTTGTTTCCTTTGAGGGCTTATAATTATAAGAGAGTATCTGAGTTTTATCCACATTGAGTTCATAGCCTGAGAACCGACCATACATTTCCAAGGAGCTCATTAATTTGGGAAGGCATCTATCCGGATTTTTTAAATAAATTAACAAATCATCTGCATATAAAGCCAGCTTCTGCTCCTCATCATTTATAGGGATTCCTTGTATTTGAGGGTCTTCTCTGATTGCCTGGGCCAGGGGTTCTATAAAAATGGCGAACAGTCCTGGACTGCAGACGCAGCCTTGACGGACGCCACGTGACAGAGTGAATTGGTTCGATAGGTGTCCATTTATTTTAACTCTTGCTGTGGGTTTTGTGTACAAAGTTTTGAAACACTTAATTGATTCTTCAGTAAAGCCACATTTTTTAAGTATCAGGAACAGGAAGTCCCACGAAACAGTGTCGTATGCTTTAAAAGCATCGAGGCTTACTAAAATAGAGCTTATTTTATGTTGTTTTATGTGGTTCATGACATGTAAAGTCCGCCTTATATTGTCTTGTGTTTGGCGGCCACGTATGAAGCCAGTCTGGCAAGTTTCGATGATCTCTGACAAAAAGGTGTTCATGCGTTGGGCCATGATTGAGGCATATAATTTATAATCAACATTCAGAATAGATATTGGCCTATATGAGCCACATAGGGCCTTATCTTTGCCCTCCTTAGGAATCACTGTTATAATTGCTTCGCTCCATGAGGGAGGGATTACTCCCTCCTTAAGAGTAAAATTAAAAGATGTCAGGAGTAAAGGCAAGATCTCAATCCGAAAGGTTTTAAACCATTCTGCTGGTAGGCCATCACTGCCTGGAGATTTATTTGTTTTGAGATTAGAAATTGCCTTATCTATTTCCTCTATTGTTATTTTGGCAGTCATGATTTTGTTTTCGCCTTCTCCAATACAGGGGAGGTCTAAGGAATCCAGGAAAGATGTTGCTGCTTCCTTATTCACTTGAAATGGTTGCGTATACAGATTTTTATAATATGTCTCAAAGGCTCCCTCGATATCATCCAGATTACTATAAGTTTCTCCTGTTTGAGGATCTTTAATTTTATGGATTGCGTTATGAGTCTGTTGTTTACGTAGCCGCCTGGCCAATATTTTCGTAGCCTTTGGGCCTGATTCATAAAAAGTTTGTTTAATAAATCTGCATTTTTTCTCATAGTCATTCTTATAGACATCGTCAATTTCCTTTCTAATACCCTTAATCTGATGTAGTAACTGATTATCTTGCTTGTCCTTATGTTGTTGTTCCAATTGTTTTAATTTTGTGGTTAATTGTTGATGTTTGTAATCCTTTGCCTTCTTCAAAGTTGAAGCAATGGCAATCATCTTTCCTCTAAGTACTGCTTTAGCAGCATCCCATAGCATCACTGGGTTCACCTCACCATTATCATTGTCCTGTATATAAGTTTTAATATCGGATTTGATGCTCTCCGTGAGTAATTTGTTATTTAGAATACCTGTATTGAGTCTCCATAGTGTATTTCTTGGTCTACTGTCCAGATGTAAAGTCAAATAAACAGCAGCATGGTCAGATATATCAGTTGAACCCAATGAGCAATCTCTTATTCTATGTCTGTCACCCTTGAACATGAAAATATAGTCAATTCTCCTGTGTACAGAGTGAGGCACTGAAAAGTGTGTGTAGTCTCTCTCGGACGGATGGAATTCTCGCCACACATCAAACATACCTGATTCCTCCAGTAGAGCATTTATTGTTCTTGTTTGTGGAGATGTAGTTACCGTTTTATTTGTTGTGTCCAATTTACTAAGTATATTATTTGCATCTGTTGCACAAATCAATATTCCTTCTGACTCTGTTATTATCAAATCGAAAATATGTTTAAAAAAAAGCTTATTACTCCCTGGAGGGGCATAGATATTCAGTAAAGTTACTACACAGCCCTCAAGTTTACATTTCACCATGACATATCGTCCTTCTTTGTCATTATATTCTTTAATAATTTCTACATTTAAAGAGTTTGGGATTAATACAGCCACACCACGCCTATTTTCCGATTTAAAAGAGCTGTAGAAAGTATTTCTAAACCCAAACTTTTTCAGTTTCTCATGTTCCGTCCGAGAGAGATGTGTTTCCTGTAAAAATATTATTTGTGCCTTTTCACGTTTCATCTTACTGATGACTTTGCTCCGTTTAACTGGATTATTCAGCCCGTTTACATTGAGGGATATCACCTTAAAATTTCTATTAGCCATTGTACATTGTTTTCACAGTAATAATGATGTATACAGCCCACAAAAAACACATAAAAGCAACAAAAAAACCATATAGAAAAACACATAAAACACGACGCGCCAGGTGGCTTCCAAGAAAGGAAAAAAGCTCTTGCCACCTCATGATGTATCCCGATGGGAGGGTGGGGGGGAAAAAACTACACTCAAAGTGAAGGCCCCCGCTGTATGTGGAAAAAAAACTAAGCTAAAATCCACACAAGCTGTGTCCACTATGACAAGCCTGCTCAAAACTCCTTCGGTATATATATGAACTACAGGAGTCAGTTTAAATCTGACGAGAAAAATAATGATTATATATACGGGAAAAAAAGGCCACGGAAAAAGTTATAAAAAATAAAATGACCAAATCCAATGATCCAGATATGAGACGATATACTATGCCTAGAGAATCCTTTGCATTCCAGCACTTAACTCCAATTATTGGTCACTCATTTCACGAGTGGACAGAAACAGAGTATATAGGCTAAAAGAAAAAAAATGATCTGACCGAGTTCAGACAAGACTGTTCCGTAAATGTCTCTATGCTCCAGCCTTTACTCAGACTAAGCCCGCTCGCCTAGACCCACAAAACAAAAGAAAAAGCCTATAATCAAAAACATAGGCTTAGCAGGAGGGAGGGTGAGATAGCCAAACATCTTCTCGATGATTAAATTATGTTAGTTTCCTTCTATACTCCCCTCCTCAACGATAACCTAAACCTGCCTCGTCCCAACAGCTTATTCAACGGTGCGTTAATCAAATGGTTTATCATCCGCCGCGCGTGCAAGCCACGCGTAATTGAAAACAATTAGGTGTGGTAAGAAAAAAAAAGGGAGAAAACCGTAAAGAAAAGAAAAAAGCCTATATACATACACAGTACTCGTATATAAACACATGCAATACACCCGCATGATGCATATACATAACCAGGCCATACATACGAATATATATAGCCCATATATATACATACACTAAATAAAAGGCCAAATCTTACGTCTACCTCTGTCAGCAATGGAAAATATAACCAATAAACTAAACCACTCAGTAAAACCTCTATGAAAATATTAAAGAAAAGAGACTCAGCCCAAGGTCCCTCCTAGAAAGTAAGGAAAAATAAAAAAAACAAAAGACTCAGCAACCACATGGGAAATCTATGCTAAAATACCCTAAGTGCGCTCTGGATTCATTCGGTACTTATCTTTCTTCTCTTATTTAGTTTGGCCGGATTGGCCCCACTGGAAAGCTTTAAGTTTTTCTTTTGCTCGTTGAACTGCTTCGTTGCGGCCCGGCTTCCCCCCAGTGCGTTGCCACGGCATTCTCCGCTGTAGGCGAGCTGTCATCTCCTCTGCGGGGGAGCTGGCCACTGGTTGTCTCGGTTCCTCCACGGCGATTCCTCTCTTCACGAGCTCCTCCGTGGCTTCTTTTGCGCTGCCGTATGTGCGTTTGCCTTCGACCCATTTGATGCAAATCATGGCGCCCGGTGATTGGAACTTTATTCCCTTTTTCAGCAAAGCCGCTTTGATTCCGCGATATTCACGTCTCTTCTGCATCACCGCATTCGGGTAGTCATGGTCAAAATTAAGGCGTTTATCTGCAACTTCAATCTTCGTTTGCCATGCTTTCCTGAGGATCATCTCCTTGGTACTGAACTGAAGAAAGTTTATCACGATGGATCTCGGTGGGAACTCTGGACCTCGCTTTTGGGCTAGGGATCTGTGAGCCCTCTGAATCTGTAGGTCGGTGTCTGGTGGGAGGGAGAGTTCTGAAATCAGCAACTTGCCAATAAACTCCTGGACAGTACTGTCTTTTTCACTGTCCTCTACTACGTTATAGACACGCATGTTGTTCCTCCTTGATCTTCCTTCTAATTCAACCAGGGATTCTTGCAGAACTCGCTGTTGTTCCAGAGACCAGAGCAGAGCTTCTTTTACTTCGCCGTTCCACCTTTCCGTCTCTTCGATGCGGGCCTCTGCCTCGGCGACTCTTGCGTCTTGCTTCTGGGCTTCTTTCGCGGTGTCCTCAAATCTCTTCGTTACATCTTGTCTGAGGTCTTTAAGGTCTGCCATCAGTTCTTTTTTTAAATCTTCTTTAAAAGAGGTTAGCTCACTGGTCAAGTCCTTTTTAAAGTCTCTTATTTCTTTGGTGATGTTTTCGAGGGCCTTCTGGAGTAAGTCACCTGTTGCTCCCTCGTTGCCAGCAGCGTGTCCTGCTTCGTCCATTTCGTTGAATTCGGTGGTTTTTTCCCGTATATTTTTCACTGTATGACTCCTTGTTTGTCTCCTCTCGTTCATTCCAAAAAAAAAATTGTAATTAAAACATTTAAATTCGATTTAGAGAGATTTATGCATTTTACCGGAGAGAGCTGAAAAGTCAAGCGGCCATGTGTTTAGCCACTCCTACCGGAAGTGCTATTTTTTTTTAAATCGAAGAGCGACTGACATTTTTAGAATCTGATCTCAGGTCAGAATGGGTTCATCAGACCAGTGTGTGTCCAGTGGAAAACCTCGTATGAATCTGATCTCAGGTCAGAATGGGTTAAGATAGCACTGCAAAAAATATAAATATACAATATACAAGCAATAAGCCAACCTTCTCATTGAGTTGGTTCTGCAGAGCTTCTGCCGTCTTCACCCCGCTCTCCCTCTCATTGGCCAGTGAGCTCTGGACCTGCTCTAACTCCTCCCCCAGACCGGCCAGCTCCGCCTCTTTCTGAGACAGGGTTTCCTCTAGCGCCACCTTGTGGGACTCCAGTGTCGACAGCTGAGCGCTCAGCTCCTCACTGGACTGCACCATCGGGGCGACAGAAAGAAAGAAAGGTGGAGGAATTATGATAATTAAAAATATGGTACAAACATGGCAGCTTTTATTTACTAGGCTTATTATTGGCAAAGCCTGAAATCACATTCAAATGCCCCCAAATTACATATTTTAGTCTTTGTCTGGGGTAAGGCGGTTAAGTTTAACACCGGTGTTGCTGCAGGAACTAGCCCATAGGAGAGTTCTGTAGGCAGCGCAGAAGTGTAATATTGTGTAATATTGCGGTTATACAACAGTTAATCTTTAAAAAAAAACATTTAATTAGATAAATATTAGATAAAAAAACATTTTAATGACAGATGTAGCCACTACGACCGAATGTTCGTTCCATTATGCTTGCACGGCTAGATGGCTATTTTAACCAATCAGATTGTTTCCTCAAAACGTTGTATAATTGGGGTTACTGTCAGACAGTAGGGTTACAATCAATTTAAATGGGCTCTGGCACAAAATAACAATCTTAAATTAATGTATAGTAAAAAGGGAATTCATTAAAGCAGATTAATATAATTAAGCACTGTATTAGTATTATACTGTAGATAGTGTTTTTGTGACAATAAGTTGCATTTCCGTCAAAATAATTTGTCTTTCTTATGTGTTACATTATCTAGAGAATGTGAATTCATGGAAAGGCAAGTAAACATTACATGTGTGAGAAATTAGCAAACAGATCTAGAGACTTACAGCCTGTGGTACCAGCAGGTCCAGCAGAGAACAGAAAGGATTAAGAAATCAATGACAGAAGAGAAATACATCCCTGTTAAAAGGTAATAGGATCAAACGGTGGCAATACAATCATCTGTTTGTGAACTCACATGATGAGAGGAATGTTATGTGTGGAAATACAGGAAAGGGATGGAGGAAGGCAAATACAATACAATATGACGGGTGGATGAGTAAGTGGGTACAGAGATAATGTGACGAAGAGTGGGTGGTTCACGAGAGAGATGGAACAAAAGGAGGCGCCGGTGGTAATGTAGCAGACAATGCCTCATCGCCTGCAGAGGCCAAGCATTGTCGGCTTGAGGTCTGACTTACACCTCATCCAAGGAGCGAGCGTTCCGACGGCGACATTGTCGGCTTGAGGTCTGACGTACACCTCATCTACCCAGGCAAGGAGCGAGCGTTCCCGACGGCGATGTTGCCGGCTTGAGGTCTGACTTACACCTCGTCTACCCAGGCAAGGAGCGAGCGTTCCGACGGCGATATTGCGCGAAAACACAAGTCACACGTTGTCCATGCAGCCCCCCCCCCCTTCTCCACAAGGAGGGGAAGTGCACTAAAGCATTATGGTCATTGTAGGAATTCAGCAATCCAGTGAAACCCTGGTCAAACACACAGACGTCATTATTTTTCTGGCCATATAGGGTGCAAATTTCAAATTGTGCTACTGTAGTGACTGCAGTTTCTTCCAGCAGTGAAATGTCCCTTTAAGTGGTTAATGTTTGTGAATAGAAAGTGTACAGTCATCCCTGCGGTTCAGCTGACTGGGTATGATCCATCACTGTAATAAGACCGGACCAGAACAAGCAGTTAAAACTTGTATTGATCATTGTTGTAGCCAAGGACCATGCAGTATTTATATGAAACCCATGCACCCAAGGGTTCATGGAGTGTGTGTGTGTGTGTGTGTGTGTGTGTGTGTGTGTGTGTGTGTGTGTGTGTAGACTGACCTGTTGTGAAGAGGTCACGGCAGTTTTCAGGGTGATCAACTCTTCCCTGCTGGACAGCAGCTCTGTCTGTATCGTCTGAAGCTGCTCCTGTTGGTCTTTCTCCTGACGGAGGTCGGAAGGGAAGCAGATAAGACCATAAATAATAACAGGAATATTTATATATATATATGTATACACGTGAGAGATGAGAAAGACATTGTACATTGGAGAGGAAGACAGGGAGACATTAGAAAACGTAACATCTCAAATGTACCAACTCAGCTTTCCATGGTTTTGTGTAATAGAATTTTGGATCTAATTAGCAGATTTTTGTAACTGGCATGGTAATTTGACATTATAACCAGAGTCTTATACGTTGCTGTATGGCTGCTTAATTCCCACGTATCGCTCTGCGCCACTTGACGACTAAAGCTGATCTACAAGCTCACAGTGTGTCCCATTGCGACGTGTTGTAGATCACGGAGGATAAATCAGCCCATTCTGGACGGGAACCCTTTTGGTGTTTTAAGCATCATGTTTTACTTTAGCTATTTTTGAAAAATCGTGAAAATGTGGAGCAAATCTTTGAATATATATATTCTTTCAGAGCGTTTTTAACTCAAATCTTTGCTTCTGGGGGGTCCCTGGAACAACATATTTTCAGATGGGGGTCCGCCGCCAAATACAGATCATTCTGGGGGTCCTTGACATGAAAAAGGTTGAGCACCACTGACATAGAAACATAGTTTTTTTTAGAATCAGCCTCAGGTCTAAATGGGTTAAGGAAGCATCTCTATCTCTGTCTGCTGGCTTCACCTGTCTGCCTGCGCTCTCCTGGGCAGCCTTCACTTTCTCACCTGTCTGTCTGCGCTCTCCTGCGCAGCCTTCACTTTCTCCTGCATGTCTCGCCTCACGGTCTCCACCTCATCCTGTGCTGCCTGGGCCAGCGTCATCTGTCGGGTCACCTCCGCATTCTGCGCACGCACGCACGCACACGCACGCACACCAAAACAATTAGGACCTGAGGGATGTCAACCATTGCTACTATAGGGGAGACAGTGTTACATTTTGTAAACTGTGAACTGGAAGAGAAAGCTACTGGGGACAGAAAATAATCTCCCCCAAAATAATTTGGCGAAGGGGGTCTATTTGGACCCCTGGTGGTCCCCAGACCAGACGCCGAGCAGAGCCAGTGTTACAAGGTAGTGAGAGGTGAGCGGCGTCCGTTCCTCCTACCTTCCTCAGCAGGTCCGCGTGGCCTTGGACCAACGCTGTGTATTTCTCCTTCAGTTTGGTGTAACGCTGCTCATTGGCCTGGGCCTTTCCTGAGAAGAACAAGCATGCACACACAATGGTAAACAAATGGTAAATGGTGCATTTATATAGTCGCTTTTATCCAAGGCACTTTACATTGATTGTGCACTACATTACATTCACTCATTCATATATACCGATGGCGGAGGAAACCATGCAAGGCACCAACCTGCACATCTGGAGCAATTAGGGGTTCAGTTCGTAAAAAACATAAAATGATGGTCTGTATTGTGCCTTACTTGGCTGCTAAAACGTCTGGGTGGCTGCGGTAAACCCCACACATTAAGTACTCCAAACAGGTTAAAACAGGTTCAAATGCTGAGAGAGCCGCTCAATGTCTTAGTAGTTAGATGCTCCTGAAAGACAAGTAACCCTACTGGCCTGATTTTTACAAATGTCTTCTAAACACTGACAGTTTTCTGAAAAACATATCCGAAAATCACAGTGTTTAAAAAAAAAACGCGAAAACATGCCGCAATTCGACGTCGGGCCTAAAATGGGTTAAAATAAAAAGGTCTAGCGTACTCTCTATCTCGGTGAGGCTGCGTTGTTCCTTCTCGGTGTCCTCCTTGACGCGCCGCAGGTCGTCCAGCTCCACCTTCAGGAACTCGCTCTCCCCGGCGGCCTGCATCCTCAGGTGGCTCTGCTCCGCCAGCTCCGCCTCCAGCTCACTGACACGCCCCCTCAGCGCCTGGCACAGCCGACCGCTCTGGAAAAGGACAGGGTTGAGACAGAGAGAGAGAGAGAAATCAGTCAAGAATAAGGTGGAGACTGAGAGGGATTTGGCAGACTCCCTCTCAGTGTGTGTGTGTGTGTGTGTGTGTGTGTGTGTGTGTGTGTGTGTGTGTGTGTGTGTGTGTGTGTGTGTGTGTGTGTGTGCATGCGCGTGTGTGTGTGTGCGTGCGTGGATGGAAAAACGAAATGACAATGGTTTCAAGACTTCCTACACTCTGCTCAGAACACCGCCTTGTTATCCCCCGTCTGGCCAGGGGGAGGCAGTATAAAAACCAGGATTACTGCATGTTTTTTGTGAGAGTATCTACAGTACCACCTTAGGGGACACGGGGAGAACATATAGACCGATTCCGTACCGGTTTCATGGTCGCAGCCTACGTATTTCCTGTAGGCGGACTCGACATAGCTGCGGGAGTAAAACCCTCACCAGCCGCACCTCTTCCACTACAGTGAACGGCAGAGTGACTGATGTTAGTTTGCCTCAAACTTTACTCCTTTACCTGCTTTTTTACTAACACTAACATTACAAAGATGCCCAGAACATCGAGATGAACCTGTGTAGTTTATGGCTGCTCCAACAGTAGTGGCAACATAAAAATAAAAATAAAACGGAATGTCTAATATCCACCGCGATGGCGGAGACCAGAGCCATTGAGCAATGGTTGAGACAAAGCAGTGAAAGATACATAACGCCAGTCTTACCCAATACCAAATACTTCTGTTTTATTAACACAAGGCTGCTGTACTTTATACCTCATACTTTAAATGCTTAGTATGAGGTATAAAATACAGCAGCCTTGTGTTCATAAAACAGAAAGATTGGGTATTGGGTAAGACTGAAATTATGTATCTTGCAGGATTCTTCACTGCCTTGTCTCAACCATTACTCAATGGCTCTGGTCTCAGCCATCGCGGTGGATATTAGACATTCCGTTTTATTTTATTTGTTATGTTGCCACTACTGTTGGAGCAGCCATAAACTACACAGGTTCATCTCGATGTTCTGGACATCTTTGTAATGTTAGTGTTAGTAAAAAAGCAGGTAAAGGAGTAAAGTTTGAGGCAAACTAACATCAGTCACTCTGCCGTTCACTGTAGTGGAAGAGGTGCGCCTGGTGAGGGTTTTACCCCCGCAGCTACGTCGAGTCCGCCTACAGGAAATACGTAGGCTGCGACCATGAAACCGGTACGGAATCGGTCTATAGGGTATGGGCACTGATGACGCAGAGGAGAGATCACGCCCCCCCAGCGCCCACAGTGTCCCCAGCGGGAATCGAACCCAGGACCTTCTAGCTGTGAAGCGACAGCACTACCGACTGCACCTGAAAACCCTTCATGTGAAAGTCTTCTTCTCACCTCCAGTCTAAAAGACTCCAGTTCCTCCTTGAGGGCCTGGATCTCCCTGGTCAGCTGCTCGATGAGACGGTCTCTGAGGGAGACAAGACAATAACGTGAACTCGTGAAAAGAAACACAAACTGAAAAACTTGAATCTCTGAAATGTCGTTAAGGAAGTGTCACACATCATGAAACCCCTATAGGATTAGTCTGATGCCGATTATACAACTGCTATTGTTCCTTAACCACTCAAGCCCTATATACTTCATCGTAGACAAATACGTGTCAAATCGCGAAGCACTGCGTGAGCTTGACGCTATTTTATCTATTCAATTTTCAACAATATGATGCTCAAAATAGGGAAACCAGGTTGAAAGTGATTAAACATAATGCAAAAAATCGGGAGTGCCGGGAGGTGACTGGATAGTGCATCGACTTTAACGTCCCTGGATCGATTCCAGGTTCATGTCTCCCTTCACACTAAAACTCACACTGTGGTGAGAATGACGTAATCACGTAGTGTGTCTGGCAATAACAAATAAATGCAAGCCGATACATAGTGTGGCTTGGATGAGGCTCACTCACTTGTCGTCCTTGCGCATGCCGTTCTGACTGTTGAAGTTGAAAGGGTCTGTCGCAGCCGAGGTGCCAAACAGATCATCAAACTTGGTTTCCACGGCAGCCTGGACGTGGACACAAAAAGTGTTCAAAAGGGAAAAAGGGAAAACAATCACAATATAAGTCAACCAACCTTTTTTGCATTGTTCTTTGGCGAACGAAACCATTGTTCCGCAGAAGTATAAATGTAGGTATAGAACTGTAAATCATAGAATGTGTATTCACTGCATCACGATATGTATATGATATCTCTGAAACAGCATATTGTGGAGAAATTGTATTGTCATTTATCACTGTATCGCCCACCCCTATACCGGCAGTACGGGGATGACGTTACCGTGTAAATACTGGCAGTACGGGGATGACGTTACGGTGTATATATACCGGCAGTACGGGGATGACGTTACGGTGTATATATACCGGCAGTACGGGGATGACGTTACGGTGTATATACCGGCAGTACGGGGATGACACTACGGTGTATTTACCGGCAGTACGGGGATGACGTTACTGCGTATATACCGGCAGTACGGGGATGACGTTACGGTGTAAATACCAGCAGTACGGGGATGACGTTACGGTGTATATACCGGCAGTACGGGGATGATGTTATGGTGTATATACCAGCAGTACGGGGATGACGTTACGGTGTAAATACCAGCAGTACGGGGATGACGTTACGGTGTATATACCGGCAGTACGGGGATGACGTTACGGTGTATATACCGGCAGTGCGGGGATGACGTTACGGTGTATATACCGGCAGTACGGGGATGACGTTACGGTGTATATACCGGCAGTACGGGGATGACGTTACGGTGTATATACCGGCAGTGCGGGGATGACGTTACGTGTATATACCGGCAGTACGGGGATGACGTTACGGTGTATATACCAGCAGTACGGGGATGACGTTACGGTGTATATACCGGCAGTACGGGGATGACGTTACGGTGTATATACCGGCAGTACGGGGATGACGTTACGGGGTATATACCAGCAGTACGGGGATGACGTTACGGTGTAAATACCAGCAGTACGGGGATGACGTTACGGTGTATATACCGGCAGTACGGGGATGACGTTACGGTGTATATACCGGCAGTACGGGGATGACGTTACGGTGTATATACCGGCAGTACGGGGATGATGTTACGGTGTATATACCGGCAGTACGGGGATGACGTTACGGTGTATATACCAGCAGTACGGGGATGACACTACGGTGTATTTACCGGCAGTACGGGGATGACGTTACGGTGTACTTACCAGCAGTACGGGGATGACGTTACGGTGTATATACCAGCAGTACGGGGATGACGTCACGGTGTATATACCAGCAGTACGGGGATGACACTACGGTGTATTTACCGGCAGTACGGGGATGACGTTACGGTGTACTTACCAGCAGTACGGGGATGATGTTACGGTGTATATACCAGCAGTACGGGGATGACGTCACGGTGTATATACCAGCAGTACGGGGATGACACTACGGTGTATTTAACGGCAGTACGGGGATGATGTTACGGTGTACTTACCGGCAGTACGGGGATGACACTACGGTGTACTTACCGGCAGTACGGGGATGTCGGTGTCCACCAGGTCCTCGGTCTCCACCACATGCTCCGACTCGGGGGACGAGGCCTCGGCAGGAATCACCACCACGGGACTGATGTGCTCCGACAGAGCCGACGCTCGCAGGAAGTTGGGAGGGTTCTGGTAAGAGACAGACATGGTGTCACGGCAGCGGATCCCAACCCTTTTTGGCCATGCACGCCCTGTTTCCTCCTGCATAGTCAACCTCCCAACCCCTTAGATATAGGTAAATAAATAATGTTGTGCAAAATGAACGTCGCTCACCTCAGGCAACTGTGGGATCTGAATCAGTCTCTTGAAGTACTGCAGGTTACTGGAGCGGTAGAATAGACTTTTTAATCTGAGAGAGAGAGAGAGAGAGAGAGAGAGAGGTCTGCTATAGTTTCCATTTGCGTAGACATTTCTGCTTTGTACTGACCCATTGGAAATCCCAGAAACTATCTTTTTGCAAGGACAAGGGCAAGATTGAGAAACCGAGACATAACAATAACATTACATATAGGGACGTGTTCATCGTGATTAAATATGCATGAGACAGTAGTAGTGAAAATGTGGCTGGGGAGAGAGAGGCTTCTGTGTGCTTGTGTGCGTGCATGTGTGCGGTGTGGCAGCACAGCTATAGGCAAAGCACCGCTGAACGCCAAGGTTGTTTTTGTAAATAACTTAAACAACCGCACCCGTCGTAACTGCCACCGTTAATGTAGTCAGTTGCTGAGATGTTCTGCAAGGCTTGAGAATTATGGGGCTGTGTGTGTGTGTGTGTGTGTGTGTGTGTGTGTGCGTGCGTGCGTGCGTGCGTGCGCATACAGTAACACAATCACCACCAGCCCAACCACCCCAAAAGAAAATTAAATGAAAAAGAAAAAAAAGAGAATGGAAAAGGTACGACAAACTAAAAAGCCTGGCAACGGGAGAACACGGGGCAGAACGAGAGAACATGTAGGGCAGAATAAATGTCGCAGTCAATAACTCAAAACAGTCAATATGTTCAGCAAGACTGATTAGTACTGTGTGTCCATAGATACTGGGAGAACTCACTTCTTAAACTGCTCCTGGAAACGGTCTCTGTGGCCCTGGAGAGTATCTGCTGGAAGGCCTGCAAGCACGCACACGCACACACACACACACACACACAGATGCACACGCATGCACACGCACGCACACATACACACACACACGCACGCACGCACGCACACGCACACAAACACAAACACAGTGCTTTAGGTAAAGCTTTACCCGTGCAGTAGGATTTTTTTCTTCAATCGTTCGTGGAAATGTGCCAAAAAACATGCAAGCCTCTGTCCCGTCTGTAGGCTATATATATTGGGCTTGTTGTAGTTCTACTGTGCAGCCAGCAGGGGGCCAGGGGGTCTGTTGTCTGTTCCACTCACAGGAGTGCAGTTTGAAGAGCAGCTTGACGGTGTAGTCGT